>NC_133138.1:3752385-4352385 GCF_048418815.1 Hemitrygon akajei | reverse complement strand
AGACACACAGTCAATATTTTAGGAACAGCTCTTCCCCTCCACTATCAGATTTTTGAAAGGACAATGAACCCATGAACACTACCTCACTATTTTTTGGCTCTCATTTTGTACTACTTATTTAATTTTTTTAAATATATATTTCTTATTTAAGTTATAGTTTTTATTATTATGTATAGCAATGTGCTGCTACCACAAAGCAACAAATTTCATGACATATGCCGGAGATATTAAACCTGATACTGATTTACTTTCAGGGATGCATGCCCTAATATGACTCTGTGCATGAATGCTGTTAAGAGTCCCATCATCAACTGAATACTTTCCCTTAACATTTAACATCCCAAAGTGAAACACGTCAGAGTTGCCCAGACTAAACTCCATCTGCCATTTTTCAGCTTATATCTGTAATTAAACCTTAAGACCATAAGATATAGGAGCAGAATTAGGCAATTTGGCCCATCAAGTCTGCTCCAATTTTCCTCTCAGCGCAAATCTCCTGCCTTCTTCTCATACTCCTTTAAACCCTGACAAAGCAAGAATCTATCAATGTCTGCCTTAAATACACGTAACGACCTGGCCTCCACACCCACCTATGGCAAAGAATTCTACAGATTCACCACTCACTGGCTAAAGGAATTCCTCCTCATCTCTATTCTAAAAGGAAGTCCTTCTATTCTGAGGCTATGTCATGGCCTTAGTCTCTCCCACCAAAGGAAATATTCTCTCTATCAAAGACTTTTGCCATTCCATAAGTTTCAATGAGGTCACCCCTCATTCTTCTGAATTCCAGTGAATACAGGCCCAGAACCATCAAATGCTCTTCATATGACAAGCCATTCAATCCTCGGCCCGAAACATCAACAGTGCTTCTCCCTAGATGCTGCCTGGCCTGCTGTGTTCCACCAGCATTTTGTGTGTGTTGCTTGAATTTCCAGCATCTGCAGATTTTCTCGTGTTTGCACTCAATCCTGGAATCGTTTCTGTGAACCTCCTTTGAACCCTCTAGTTTCACCACATCCTTTCTAAGGGGCCCAAAACAGCTCACAATACTCTAACTGAGGCCTCACCAGTGCTTTATAAAGACCTAACATAACATCCTTTCTTTTATATTCTAGTTGTCTTGAAATGAATGCTAACATTACATTTGCCTTCCTCACCATAGACTCAACCTGCAAATGAACCTTTAGGGAATCCTGCACAAGGACTCCCAAATCCCTTTGCACCTCAGTTTTTATGTACTTTCTCTCCATTTACAAAATAGTAAACTTTTTCACTTCTTCGACCATACTCTTTCCAACACTATTCCATCTGCCATTTCTTTCCCCATTCTCCGAATCCGTCTAAGTCCTTCTGCGGCCCCTCCAACTATCTTCATACCGTCTGCAAACTTTGCAACAAAGCTGTCAATTCTATCAATCAAATCATTGATATATAACTTAAAAAGAATCAGGCCAAACACAAACCCCTGTGAAACACCACTTGTTACTGGCAGCCAATCAGAAAAGGCTCCCTTAATTCCCTCTGTTTGCCTCCTGCCAATCAGCCACTGCTTTACCATGCTAGAATTTCTCCTGTAATACCATGGGCTCATAGCTTGTTAAGGAGCCTTGTGTGGCACCTTTCAAAGGCCTTCTGAAAATCCAAGTACACATCAATTGATTTTCCTTTGCCTATCCTGCTTGTTATTACTTCAAAGAATTCCAACAGATATGTAAGGCAGGATTTTTCCTTGAGGAAACCATGCTGACTACAGTCTATTTTATCATGTGTCTCCAAGTACCCCAAAACCACATCAATAATAATCAAATCACAAACAAGAGAAAATCTGCAGATGCTGGAAATCCAAGCAACACACACAAAATGCTGGAAGAATCAGAATCAGGTTTATTATCACCGGCATGTGACATGAAATTTGTTAACTTAGCAGCAGCAGTTCAATGCAATACATAATATAGAAGAAAAAAAAAATCAAAATAACAATAATAAATAAATAAATTACAGTATACTGAAGAGATTAAAAATCGTGCAAAAACAGAAATAATATATATTTTAAAAGTGAGGTAGTGTCCAAGGGTTCAATGTCCATTTAGGAATTGGATGGCAGAGGGGTAGAAGCTGTTCTTGAAATGCTGTGTGTGTGTGCCTTCAGGCTTCTGTACCTCCTACCTGATGGTAACAGTGAGAAAAGGACATGTCCTGGGTGCTGGAGGCCCTTAATAATGGACGCTGCCTTTCTGAGACACTGCTCCCTAAAGATGTCCTGGGTACTTTGTAGGCTAGTACCCAAGATGGAGCTGACTAATTTTACAACCCTCTGCAGCTCATTTTGGTCCTGTGCAGTAGCCCCCCTCCCCCACACCAGACAGTGATGCAGCCTGTCAGACTGCTCTCCACGGTACATCTATAGAAGTTTTTGAGTGTATTTATTGACACACCAAATCTCTTCAAACTCCTGATAAAGTATAGCCGCTGTTTTGCCTTCTTTATAACTGCATTGATATGTTGGGACCAGGTTAGATCCTCAGAGATCTTGACACTGAGGAACTTGAAGCTGCTCACTCATTGGAACTAATCAGATGCCAATCAATATTAGGGAAGTTAAAGTCACCCATGATAACAACCCTGTTATTTTTGCACCTTTCCAAAATCTGCCTCCCAATCTGCTCCTCGGTATCTCTGCTGCTACCAGGGGTCTTATAGAATGCTCCCAATAGAGTAACTGCTCCCTTCCTGTTCCTGACTTCTACCCATACTGACTCAAAAGAGTCCTGCTACATTACCCACCCTTTCTGTGGCTGTAATAGTATCCCTGACCAGTAATGACACCCCTCTTTATCCCGTTTAAAGCACAGAAAACCAGGAATATTGAGAATCCATTCCTGCCCTGGTGCCTGCCAAGTCTCTGTAATGGCCACTACATCATAATTCCATGTATGTATCCAAGCTCTCAGTTTATCACTTTTGTTCCTGATTCTTCTTGCATCGAAGTACACACACTTTAGACCTTACTACCTTTACACTCTTTCTTCTGCTTCTCTTTCCTCAAAGCCTCTCTGTATGTTAGATCTGGCTTTATCCCATGCACTTCTTTCACTGCTCTATTGCTCCGGGTCCCATCCCCCTTGCAAATTAGTTTAAACCCTCCCGAACCATGCTCGCAGGCTTCAAGTTCAGGTGCAACCCATCAAATCAGTACAGGTCCCACCTTCCCCAGAAGAGATCCCAATGATCCAGAAATCTAAAACCCTGCCCCCTGCACCAACTCCTCAGCCACACATTCAACTGCCATCTCCTCCAATTCTTACCATTGCTATCACGTAGCACTGGCAGCAATCCTGAGAACGCCACCCTTGAGGTCCTGTTCTTCAGTCTTCTGCTTATTTCCCGAAACTCAAACTTCAGGACCTCATCTCTTCACGTGACAAATAGAGCTAATCTTTAGCTTTAAATCTTCTTTTTGTGCATTTTTTTTCACCATACTGTGGATGCATTGGAGAGATGTTGTCTGGATTTGCATTACGGGGGGTGGGGAGGGAGAGTTGACAAGCAAAGCTTGTTTTCCCTGGAGTGAAGAAGGGCACTCTTCACTCTTCTGATATATTGGCACTTGCGAGATGCTCCCAGCATAATCCTTGCTGATTTAACAAAATGCAAATGGCACATTTCACCATATCTTTCAAACAACATGTGACAAAAGAGTGAATCTTTATCTTTAATTTTTTATCTCTCACCTCCAGTTCTCCTCTGCCCCATGTAGACGGAAGGCTGGAGAGTGTTCTCTCTGGATAACAGATGTGGGAGGTGGTGGAAGATGCTTGGTAGCTGTAGTACATTCTTACTGACGGTGATGTTCCAGAGTTTTAGCTTAGTTTCATCTGAAACAAACAGAAGGACACAAGTGAAATAAATAAACACAGAAGGCAATGCAGGTCTCCACCCAGGACTTGCATGGCTGACAGTAGTGAAAAACAAGAGGAAGCTACTGACACAATGAAGGAAGCCCTGAACACCGCCAAGACCAAGAACAGCAATAGATGGAGGACCTTCATTGCGGCCCTAAACGCCAGTGGTGTAATGAGCAGAAATTAAATGGCAGATCTGTACGTTGATGCCATTTACCCTCCCAGCTCTTTAACTCTTACCCAAAGATACCTATCAGTTTTTAAAACGTCCAGCTGATCCTCAGCTTTTTTTGAGGCTGGTACAATTAAGTTCCTTTGTGCATGAAGCATTGCTTCATTACATCACCCTGGAGTCTAACTTTAAGGTTGTATGGTTGAGTACAATGACTCCAAACAAAATGCTTTATTGGAATGCTGTGGAAGTTAACACAGAATTAAATAATAACATTGGAAAACAAATAAAACTATTCAATTTGACACCAACAAAGAACAAGCAGGCCATCCAACATCTTGACAGATGAAAACAGAAGCTGTTCAAAATCAGTCAGTGACACTTGGCAGTAATGTGTGAGAAGAGTCTGATTTGAGATAGTGGATACTAGGCACTCTCCATTGAGTCAGCAACTTTAAATTCCTGGGTGCTAAGTGCTAACATATCAAGTGACTTGTCCTGGGCCCATCAAATCATGAGGAAAGTGCACCAGTGTCTTTACTTTCTTAGGAGGTTAAGGAAGTTCGGCGTGTCGTCAACATCAAATTGAGCCCAAGGTCAAACCCGAGTTCGGCAAGTCCTGAGGTCAATACCCAGAGAACGGTGAAGTCCAGAGGGCAAAGACTAAGGTCTAAGTTGACAGCTCAGTGAGTCTGGAGGTAGAAACCTGAAGATCAAAGACCAAAGTTTGCGAGTACAAAGGTCAAAGTCCTTAGGTCAGCTTGTCCAGAGGCCAAAGAACTGAAGTCTATAATTTCAGGCCAGGGACTGGAAGTTGGAGGTCCACAGCCAAGGATTGGAAGCCCAGAGGCAGCCCGCCCTGGGGTTAGAAGCCTGTCTGTCTGTGAGTGAGTAGAAAAGGGGCTTGCTTTGCTGCTGTTGTCTTGTCCTGTTTTGTTGTTGCTGCTCCTTGTGTTGTTCTGCTGAACATTGTGGATGTGCTATGTTGGCACTAGGTTGTGTGGTCACCTGCACATCCTTGAGTATGTTGGCTGTTAATGCAAATGACACATTTTAATTTCTGTATATGTGTAAATAAATCTGAAGCTGAATCTAAAATCTGATTCTGAACACACTGACAAACTGAACACACTGAAGTGTCCTGTCTGGTTGCATCATGGTCCAGTACAGCAACTCGAATGCTCAGGTACATAAGCTTCAAAGAGCAGTGAACGCAACCCAGGCACATTCTTCTCCATCTCTAGGAGGCACTGCCTGAAAAAGACAACACCAATACCTCAAGAAGATCAAAGATCCCCACTATATCTTCATACAGCTGCCATTGGGCAACACCATCAGGTGTATTTCCCTTCAACCAATTGGTTCTTCAGCCAAATGGCAACACCCTATTCAGTAAAATTTCTCAACATTTGCACTTTGCACTTAACTTGTTTTTCCTTCTAAAACAAGCTGTATATCTGATGCTCTAGGCCTGTGATGCTGTTCTTTAACTTTGAGTGATGAAATTTAAACAACAGTCTATCTTGTGGACTGTATTTCCGGTGAAATTCTTTACAGTGACACGTATTTGAAACTGAGGTCTTATGCCATATTTTGCGGATGTGCCCTCTGGTCCTAGACTCCCCCACTACAGGAAACATCCTCTCCACATCCACTCTATCTAGGCCTTTCAATATTTTTCAGTGCTATCCCTCCTAACTTTTCGCCTTAGCCTCCAACCTCCAGTACCTGGCCTAGGCTCACAGACATTGCCCCTCTGACCTCTGGACAGCGGATCTGTAATCTCTGGCTCGATGTAATCTCTGCTCCTATGTCTTATGGTCTAAGGGTTTTCAACATCCTCATCATACAAGGGGAGACATTGAAAATATTATTTACACCTAGAATAAGTTAGTAAAAACTTGAAAGTTCCAACTATCTACCCAGTCCACAAGCTCAGGTATTAGGAATAAGACTTGAATAAAAAAACCATCTGATTTAAAAGCATCATCAAATAGTCTACAGGTGGAAAGTTCACACATTCTGACTGGGGGCATCACAGCCTGATAAGGGAAGTCCAATATACAAAAATGCAGAGGCCACGAAGAGTGGTGCACGTTGCCTGTTCCATCGCAATTACAGCTCACCCTATCATCAAGGACATCTATAAGAAGTGATGTTTCAAGATGAAGAACCGTCCCGATCTGGGACATGCCCTCTTCCCCATTCCCATCACCACTATCCAGGACGTTCCCCATTCCCGTCACCACCGTCCGGGACGCTCCCACTCCCCACTGCCACCGTCCGGGACGCTCCCCCTCCCCGTCGCCACCATCCGGGACGCTCCCCATTCCTGTCGCCACCGTCTGGGATGTTACCCCTCCCCATTGCCACCGTCTAGGACGTTCCCCATTCCCGACACCACCGTCCAGGACGCTCCCCCTCCCCACCGCCACCGTCTGGGACGCTCCCCCTCCCCGTCGCCACCATCCGGGACGCTCCCCATTCCTGTTGCCACCGTCTGGGACACTCCCCATTCCTGTCGCCACAGTCCGGGGTGTTACCCCTCCCCATTGCCACCGTCCGGGACATTCTCCATTCCTGTCGCCACCGTCTGGGACGCTCCCCATTCCTGTCGCCACCGTCCGAGACGCTCCCCATTCCTGTCGCCACCATCCGGGACGCTCCCCATTCCCACTGTCCGGGACATTCCCACTTCCCGTCGCCACCGTCCGGGACGTTCCCCGTATCTATCACCATCATCCGGGACGATCCCCATTCCCACCGTCTGGGAAGGTCCCCTTTCCCACCGTCTGGGAAGTTCCCCATTCCCGTCAACACCGTCCAGGACGTTCCCCCTTCCCATCATCACTGTCCAGGACATTTCCTTTTCCCGTTATCTGGGACGTTCCCTCTTCCCGTTACCACCTTTGGGGTGGAGACACAGGAACACTCAACATTAGGAGCAGCTTCTTCCCCTCCATATCAGATTTCTTTTTTTTTTTATATATTTTTTTATTGTTTTCAAATAGTTACAGAATAAATGTGTATAAAAAAAAGTGTTACCCAGCCCCCCTCCCCTTAACCCCTCCCCCCTAACATCCCTATTAAAGAAATAAGAAAGAAAATAAAAGGGAATGCCTGGATGTTGGAAGATCCCCACATGCCCCACGGAGTTCTCATTTTTTTAATATATGTTAAAATCCTTTTTTCTTTTTACTGGCCCATTAAGTCCATTAACATTAAAACTTAAAAAATTTAGTAGATTAGTCATTATTTTTTATTATTATATTACTCCAATCTATAATAATACCTAATCTTTCCACTTTCGTGGTATCCTGGGAAATCTTTATAAAAATCTCCATGTTGCTATGTGTGTCTTCACCAATCATCCAGGCAAAAAGATAGAAAAAAATTAAAATATAAAGAAAAAAAAACCAAAATACCCCCCCTACTAATGTTGTGGAGAAAAATCACAACATTACCCCCCTCTGCTGTACGGGTCATGGCAACCGCCATGATTACACACGTGAATCCCACAGTAACCGATCCACAGCCTCCCAGCCCCCCCGCAACATAGAAAAGTATATGTATAAGAGAAAAAAAATACTATTCTCATTTAGTATTTCTAAAATTTTGCTTTTCTCTTCTATAATATCCATAAATGTCCATTCCTTCTGTTCCTTGGGTCAATCTTCATCTTTAATCCATTACGTTTGGAAGCCTCTATGTGTAATTAGCGAATAGATGGAAGTTCTTGTACAAACTCCTCCGCTTTTCGATAATCGGAAGAAAAAAAATTTCCCTCCTCCAAAAAAATTATCAGTGTTGCTGGATGACGCATTGTAAATTTATAACCCTTTTCCCATAAGGCTTTTTTCACTGGGTTAAATTCCTTCTTTCTCTTCAACAAGTTGTAACTTATATCAGGATAAAATAGAACTGGTTTCCCTGCTATCATCAGTGGCCCGTTTCTATTTTTGGCACATTGGGCAGCGGCCTTCAGGATCTTTTCTTTGTCTTGGTATCGTAAGCATTTTATCAAAATTGATCGTGGGTTTTGATCAGCTCGAGGTCTTGACCTTAAAGATCTATGCGCCCTTTCAATCTCAATTGGAGTTTCTCTTTCCATTTTCAATTTCATATCAGATTTCTTAATGGACAATGAACCTCATTTTTCCTGCTTTTTGCACTATTTACTTATTTTATAATTTGTAGCAAAAATTTTATTTGCTGGCACAGAACAACAAATTTCAGGACATACAAATCAGTGATATAAAGCTGATTCTTGAAATATTAAATGAGAAGTAGCTACAAACAAAAAGGAAGTCGTAATTAAAGCCTCGTCCAGCAAATTCCCTGTTGAGTATGAGATTAGAACTCTTGAGCCGCAACCAAATTAGCCGTCAGTATGTCAAAATGCTTCACAATTAGATTGACTTTATGATAGATAAAATGGAAATATCACATAGACTAAAAGTAGCTACTTCAAACAAATGGGAATATATTCAGGTCAAAGATTTAAAAGTAAAGTTCTCTAGCCAGGTACCAACTGACACTTACTTCAAACACATCTGCCCAAGATAACAAGAGATTCTAAATCATCTCCTGGATTTTCCAGCTCCTGACAAGACTATCGGGCATAGGAGCAGAATTAGACCATCAAGTCGGCTCTGCCATTCCACCTTGGCTGATTTATTACCCCTCTCAACCCCATTCTCCTGCCTTCTCCACGTAACCTTTGACTCACTGACTAATCAAGGATCTATCAACCTCCACTTTAAGTATAACCAACAACTTGGCCTCCACAGCCTTATGTAAAGATACTGATTGGCAAACAGAGACTTCAGGCTGATTTATAATGAACAAATGAGAATTATTTTTACAAAATTACTTTCAGCAAAAAAAGTCAATGAAATATTGTTCATGTGAAATGTGTAGGAATCTTAGGGTATCCCGTTCATTAAATAAAACTCATTTTATCCTGTTCAATCTCAATGTTAGGTAAATCATTTTTAGAACATAGACCATCATAGCACATTACAGGCCCTCCTGCTCACAATATCATACCGGCCTTTTTGTCTACTATAAGATCAATCTAACCTTTCCCTCCCATATAACCCTCCATTTTTCTATCATCCAAAAGTCTCTTAAATGTCCCTAATGTATCCACCTCTACCACAACCCCTGGCAGCACATTTTAGACAGCCACCACTCTAAAAACAACCTACCTCTGACATCTACCCTATACTTTCCTCCAATCACCTTCAAATTATGCCTGCTTTTATTAGCCATTTTCATGGTAATAATCTTAGTGTGTGCTGGACAGGCCTCTAAATTAAAAACACACATTATCAAGTTCAAGTTTATTGTCATCTGACTGTACATAAACAACTAAACCAAACAACATTCCTCTGAACCACGGTGCACCCACAAAACATATTAACACACACAGCACTTAATAAAATATTAACGCAAATAAGGTAATAAAATATAATTCAAGCATGTAGAAATTCAAAGTGCATCCTGCCCAATATCAACATGAGGAAAGCCTTTTTGAGTAGAAGATATCTAGAAGACCCCTCCAAAGAGTCAGCAATATTGAAGGATGCAGAGCTCACTAGATGAGATTGACATTTTTAATTTTGTCAAGGTTACCATGGGACAGACAGTGAGGTTACAGTACATGTCAGATGAGATCCAATGTAGTGTTAAAGAGCACATAACAAAGGCTGAACAGCCTCTTCCTTCATAGTCTACATTAGGACCAGTCTTCAAGTTACTGGGCAATTTTGGTCTCTATAAAACCTAGACTAACTCTGCCATGGACAAACCAATCCCAGCTGCAAATGGATGGTGAAAATCCAGAGCTACAGAAATGGCAACAGAAGCTCCAGAGACCTCACTGCTGGGATAAGAAGGATACACCTGGCAAAACATGAAAGACTGGCCCAGGGCAGAGGAATTCAACAAGCTGCTGCCAGTGGCCTTTGCCCCAGTAGGTGAAAAAGGCAAATGGTATGTTGGCATTCATAGCAAGAAGATTTGAGTACAAGAGCAGGGAGATCCTACTGCAATTGTACAAGGCCTTGGTGAGACCACATCTAGAGTACTGTGTGCAGTTTTGGTCCCCTAATCTGAGGAAAGACATTCTTGCCATAGAGGGAGTACAAAGAAGGTTCACCAGATTGATTCCTGGGATGGCAGGACTTTCATATGAAGAAAGACTGGATCGACTGGGCTTATACTCGCTGGAATTTAGAAGATTGAGGGGGGATCTTATTGAAACGTATAAAATTCTAAAGGGATTGGACAGGCTAGATGCAGGAAGATTGTTTCCGATGTTGGGGAAGTCCAGAACGAGGGGTCACAGTTTAAGGATAAAGGGGAAGCCTTTTAGGACCGAGATGAGGAAGAACTTCTTCACACAGAGAGTGGTGAACCTGTGGAATTCTCTGCCACAGGAAACAGTTGAGGCCAGTTCATTGGCTATATTTAAGAGGGAGTTAGATATGGCCCTTGTGGCTAAAGGGATCAGGGGGTATGGAGAGAAGGCTGGTACAGGGTTCTGAGTTGGATAATCAGCCATGATCATACTGAATGGGGGTGCAGGCTCGAGGGCCGAATGGCCTACTCCTGCACCTATTTTCTATGTTTCTGTGTAATGGGCTTAAGAAGAAGAAACATGGTTTGACTTTTATCAGGACCACTTAGCACTAGAACCACACAGAGTTGAGGTGAGTGAAGTTATCCATGTTGGTTCAGGAATCTGATGGTTGTTGGGCAATAACTGCTCTTGAATCTGGTGGTGTGGGACATAAAGCTCCTGTACCTCCTACCTGATGGCAGCAGAGAGAGAGAGCATGGCCTGGATCGTGGGAGACCTTGATGATGGATGCTGCCTGTGACAGCACTCCATCTACATGTGTTTTGCCTGTGATGGACTGGGCTATATCCACCATTTTCAGTGGACATTTCCATTCCTGGGCATCTTATGGTCAATTATGGATAACTCTGAACATCCTCTACATAGCACCATCCAGAGACAGAGAAGCAGTTTCAGCGACAGGTTACTATCGATGCAATGCTCCTCATCAGGATGAAGAGGTCAATACTCCCCAATGCCATTAGGCTTTACAATTCTACCGCCAGGACTTAAGAACTTTTTAAAAGCTATTATTAATGCTTTTTGAGATAGTGATATCATATTATTTTTTATCATTTTAGCATATCATATTTTTTACTGAGTTAAGTATTGTATGTAATTAGTTTTGCTACAAGTGTATGGGACATTGGAAAAAAGTTGAATTTCCCCATGGGGATGAATAAAGTATCTATCTATCTATCTATCTATCTATCTATCAGGGTTCGCATACCAGGCCATTAGGCAACTAGTTATTATATTCTCTACTGTGCACCATCAAACTTTACAAAACACACACGCACAGACACAAGAAAATCTGCAGATGCTGGAAATCCAAAACAACACACACAAAATGCTGGAGGAACTCAACAGGTCAGACAACATCTCCGGACAAGAGGAAACAGTCAATGTTTGGGGCCAAGACCCTTCAGCAGGACTATCACATGGAGTCAGAGGGAACACAATTTCCTTTCTATTTTTTCATCATTCCCTCATCGTCCCAGCAGCTTTTTTACCTACAACGATCAGGTTTCTTTTGTAGAACATTTAAATGTTAAAGTTCATTGGTGATTGGAAAACTTACTTGGAAAAACTTTTAAAACCATTGTTTGAGGGCATGATTCAATGAAGTTGTGTGGAAATATTTCCACCCAGGGAGTAATAACGTAGAATAAATTAACAGGAAAGATGTTGGCATAAAATGTGTTTGTGACAATTGAAAGCTTTGCTGGAATGTTGAACATAATGAGAAAGAGCACAGCTTGTTGAACCTAATAGCTTCTGACTCTTCGGCAAAGTATCTTACACCTTAATGAAGTTAAAGCACATCAATGCATCACTGGAAAGTGATACGACATCTAAAGAAGAACACGCAATACTCTGAGGTTTTAGGTATTATGAGTGAAATACATCAATAAGTATTACAATCAGTAAAATTTTACTTGTCTGTGAGCTGCTCAAGTTTGCAACAAAGAAGGAAAAAAGTGCCAGAATAGCGCCAGTTACCAGAGCTCTTCCACAAAAATTACTGCTGAGTAACCCACTCATTCCTTCTAAAGTGAATTCACGATGATACTGTACAGTCAGACCTACTGGAATGTGCCAGTATATGCACTGAGCTGCCAGAGGAAGTGGTATATGTGAGTACAATAAAAATGTGTAAAAGACATTTATATGTGGGGGGGGGGGGGGAGGCAGGAGAATGGGGTTGAGAGTTCAAGGTAGATTTATTATCAAAGTACAAATCATTACCATCATTATGTGCTATGTTATTTGACAGGAACGATCATGGTCTTATAACCATGATCGTTCTTGGCAAATTTTTCTAGAGAAGTGGTTTGCCCATGTCTTCTGCTGGGCAGAGTCTTTATAAGATAACCTCAGCCATTATCAATACCCTTCAGAGATTATCTGCCTGGTGTCAGTTGTCACATAACCAGAACATGTGATGTGTACCAGCTACTCATACGACCATCCACCACCTGCTCCCATGGCTTCATATGACTCTGATCAGGGAATAAGCAAGCTAAGGGAAGGAGCAGCTTATACCTCTTTTGGTAGAGACATGTCTCCACCCCACTGCCTCTAAAAACTACATAAAGTCATCATATGACTTCTATGATCTTCATATGAGATCTAGGCCTCATATGGAGCCAGTGATCATTAATGGAGAATGTGTGCAGCAGGTTAAGACCTACAAGTATCTGGGAGTGCAGTTAGACGAGAAGCTAGACTGGACTGCCAACACAGATGCCTTGTGCAGGAAGGCACAGAGTCGACTGTACTTCCTTAGAAGGTTGGCGTCATTCAATGTTTGTAGTGAGATGCTGAAGATGTTCTATAGGTCAGTTGTGGAGAGCGCCCTCTTCTTTGTGGTGGCGTGTTGGGGAGGCAGCATTAAGAAGAGGGACGCATCACGTCTTAATAAGCTGGTAAGGAAGGCGGACTCTGTCGTGGGCACAGAACTGGACAGTATGACATCGGTAGCAGAGCAAAGGGTGCTGAGTAGGCTACGGTCAATCATGGAAAACCCTGAACATCCTCTGCATAGCACCATCCAGAGACAGAGAAGCAGCTTCAGCGGCAGGTTGCTATCGATGCAATGCTCCTCAGACAGGATGAAGAGATCATTACTCCCCAATGCCATTCGGCTTTACAATTCAAACGCCAGGAGTAGGATATGTTAAAGTGCCGGGGTCAGGACTGAGCTTAAGTTACCATTCAATGTATTTCTTAGTAAACTATTTACGAACTTTTTAAAAGCTATTTATTAATGCTTTTTGAGAGGGTGATTTTAGATGCATATTTATATTGAGTTAAATATTGTATGTAATTAGTTTTGCTACAATAAGTGTATGGAACATTGGAAAAATGTTGAATTTCCCCATGGGGATGAATAAAGTATCTATCTATCTCTATCATAAACCATGCTGAGATTCATTTTCTTGCAGGAATACTCAGTAAATCCAAGGAACATAAAAGAATCAAAGAAAGACTGCACCCAACAGGACGGACGAACAACCAATATGCAAAAGACAATGAATGAACCGTGCAAATGCAAAAAAATGGCTAATAAATCAACTACGATCGAATGGCAGGGTAAACTCAATGGGCCAAATGGCTTAATTCTCCTCCTTTGTCACATTACATTGAACATAATAGCACAGTACAGGCCCTTTAGACCATGATGTTGTGCTGACATCTTCAAATACTCCAAGATCAGTCTACCCATAAGACCATAAGATATAGCAGCAGAGTTAGGCTATTTGGTTCTCCCTGACTTCCCACATCCTACAAGAGGAGCATTCCAACATATTGCCTGGCATTCTCTCTACTCTAAACAAACAAAACAAAAACTTACCGGAACCTACCCTTGCCTCTGCCTGTTCATGCCGAAGCCTGTTGAGCCAAAGCCATCCCACTCTACTCCCTTTCACTGCGCTGCCCGCTGGATATGGTGGACGCCTTTTTAAACCTTTGGTGCTCTATGTCACGTGCTTGCGCAGTCTAGCCTCTTTTCCCCAAGCAGGTTAAAAAAAATGGCTTCTCTCTGAGATTCCTTACTCCTTCACTCTCAGCCTCTTGCTCCGATTTAAAAGAGACGATTGAAAATTCCTCGCCTTTTTAAACCTTTGGCACTCTACGTCATGCGCCTGTGTAATCTAGCCTCTTTTCCCCGAGCAGGTAACAAAAAGAGGCTTCTCTCCAAGATTAGAGCATAGAATAGTACAGCACATTACAGGCCCTTCGGCCCATAATGTGCTGCCAATCCTCAAAGCCTGCCTCCCATATAACCCCCCACCTTAAATTCCTCCATATACCTGTCTAGTAGTCTCTTAAAACTTCACTAGTGTATCTGCCTCCACCACTGACTCAGGCAGTGAATTCCACGCACCAACCACTCTCTGAGTGAAAAACCTTCCTCTAATATCCCCCTTGAACTTCCCTCCCCTTGCCTTAAAGCCATGTCCTCTTGTACTGAGCAGTGGTGCCCTGGGGAAGAGGCGCTGGTTGTCCACTCTGTCTATTCCTCTTAATATCTTGTACACCTCTATCATGTCTCCTCTCATCCTCCTTCTCTCCAAAGAGTAAAGCCCTAGCTCCCTTAATCTCTGATCATAATCCGTACTCCCTAAACCAGGCAGCATCCTGGTACATCTCCTCCGTACCCTTTCCAATGCTTCCACATCCTTCCTATACTGAGGTGACCAGAACTGGACACAGTACTCCAAGTGTGGCATAACCAGAGTTTTATAGAGCTGCATCATTACATCGCGACTCTTAAACTCTATCCCTCGACTTATGAAAGCTAACAGCCCATAAGCTTTCTTAACTACCCTATCTACCTGTGAGGCAACTTTCAGGGATCTGTGGACATGTACCCCCAGATCCCTCTGCTCCTCCACACTACCAAGTATCCTGCCATTTACTTTGTACTCTGCCTTGGAGTTTGTCCTTCCAAAGTGTACCACCTCACACTTCTCTGGGTTGAACTCCATCTGCCACTTCTCAGCCCACTTCTGCATCCTATCAATGTCTCTCTGCAATGTTCGACAATCCTCTACACTATCTACAACACCACCAACCTTTGTGTCGTCTGCAAACTTGCCAACCCACCCTTCTCCCCAACATCCAGGTCGTTAATAAAAATCACACAAAGTAGAGGTCCCAGAACAGATCCTTGTGGGACACCACTAGTCACAACCCTCCAATCTGAATGTACTCCCTCCACCACGACCCTCTGCCTTCTGCAGGCAAGCCAATTCTGAAACCACCTGGCCAAACTTCCCTGGATCCCATGCCTTCTGACTTTCTGAATAAGCCTACCGTGTGGAAACTTGTCAAATGCCTTACTAAAATCCATGTAGATCACATCCACTACACTACCCTCATCTATATGCCTGGTCACCTCCTCAAAGTACTCTATCAGGCTTGTTAGGCATGATCTGCCCTTCACAAAGCCATGCTGACTGTCTCTGATCAGACCATGATTCTCTAAATGCCCATAGATCCTATCTCTAAGAATCTTTTCCAACAGCTTTCCCACCACAGACGTAAGGCTCACTGGTCTATAATTACCTGGACTATCCCTACTACCCGTTTTGAACATGGGGACAACATTTGCCTCCCTCCAATCCTCCAGTACCAATCCCGTGGACAACGAGGACATAAAGATCCTAGCCAGAGGCTCAGCAATCTCTTCCCTCGCCTCATGGAGCAGCCTGGGGAATATTCCGTCAGGCCCCGGGGACTTATCCATCCTAATGTATTTTAACAACTCCAACACCTCCTCTCCCTTAATATTAACATGCTCCAGAACATTAACCTCACTCATATTGTCCTCACCGTCATCAAGTTCCCTCTCAGTGGTGAATACCGAAGAGAAGTATTCATTGAGGACCTCGCTCACTTCCACAGCCTCCAGGCACATCTTCCCACTTTTATCTCTAATCGGTCCTACCTTCACTCCTGTCATCCTTTTGTTCTTCGCATAATTGAAGAATGCCTTGGGGTTTTCCTTCACCCTACTCGCCAAGGCCTTCTCATGCCCCCTTCTTGCTCTTCTCAGCCCCTTCTTAAGCTCCTTTCTTGCTACCCTATATTCCTCAATAGACCCATCTGATCCTTGCTTCCTAAACCTCGTGTATGCTGCCTTCTTTTACCTGACTAGATTTTTCACTTCACTTGTCACGCATGGTTCCTTCACCCTATCATTCTTTATCTTCCTCACTGGGTCAAATTTATCCTTAACATCCTGCAAGATATCCCTAAACATCGACCACATGTCCATAGTACATTTCCCCGCAAAAACATCATCCCAATTCACACCCACAAGTTCTAGCCTTATAGCCTCATAATTTGCCCTTCCCCAATTAAAAATTTTCCTGTCCTCTCTGATTCTATCCTTTTCCATGATAATGCTAAAGGTCAGGGAGCGGTGATCACTGTCCCCCAGATGCTCACCCACTGACAGATCTGTGACCTGACCCGCTTCGTTACCTAATACTAGATCTAGTATGGCATTCCCCCTAGTCGGCCTGTCAACATACTGTGACAGGAATCCATCCTGGACACACTTAGTAAACTCTGTCCCATCTAAACCCTTGGAACTAATCAAGTGCCAATCAATATTAGGGAAGTTAAAGTCACCCATGATAACAACCCTGTTATTTTTGCACCTTTCCAAAATCTGCCTCCCAATCTGCTCCTCGGTATCTCTGCTGCTACCAGGGGGCCTAGAAAATACCCCCAGTAGAGTAACTGCTCCCTTCCTGTTCCTGACTTCCACCCATACTGACTCAAAAGAGGATCCTGCTACATTACCCACCCTTTCTGCAGCTGTAGTAGTATCCCTGACCAGTAATGCCACCCCTCCTCCCCTTTTTACCCCCCTCTCTATCCCTTTTAAAGCAGTGAAATCCAGGAATATTGAGAATCCATTCCTGCCCTGGTGCTAGCCAAGTCTCAGTAATGGCCACTACATCATAATTCCATGTGTGTATCCAAGCTCTCAGTTCATCACCTTTATTCCTGATGCTTCTTGCATTGAAGTACACACACTTTAGCCCTTCTACCTTACTACCTTTACACCCTTTATTCTGCTTCTTTTTCCTCAAAGCCTCTCTATATGTTAGATCTGGCTTTACTTCATGCAATTCTTTCACTGCTCTATTGCTCCGGGTCCCATCCTCCTTGCAAATTAGTTTAAACCCTCCCGAACCATGCTAGCAAACCTACCAGCAAGGATATTGCTCCCCCTCGAGTTCAGGTGCAACCCATCCAATCTGTACAGGTCCCACCTTCCCCAGAAGAGATCCCAATGGTCCAAAAATCTAAAACCCTGCCCCCTGCACCAACTCCTCAGCCACACATTCAACTGCCATCTCCTCCAATTCTTACCATCACTATCACGTAGCACTGGCAGCAATCCTGAGAACGCCACCCTTGAGGTCCTGTTCTTCAGCCTTCTGCCTAGTTCCTGAAACTCACACTTCAGGACCTCATCCCTCTTCCTGCCTATGTCGTTGGTACCAACATGTATCACGACTTCTGGTTGCTTTCCCTCTCATACCAGGATGTCATGCACCTGGTCAGAGACATCCCAGACCCTGGCACCCGGGAGGCAACAAATCATACGGGTTTCCTTCTCATGTCCACAAAATCTCCTGTCTGCTCCCCTGACTACAGAGTCTCCAATGACGACAGCTCTCCTCTTCTTCGTCCCATCCTTCTGCACCACAGGGTCAGACTCAGTGCCAGAGGCCCTGCCACCGTGGCTCACACCTGGTCAGTCGTCCTCACCAACAGCATCCAGGACGGTAAACTTATTATTCAGGGCAATGGCTACAGGGGTGCTCTGGTCTACCTGTCTACTCTCCTTCGCTTTCCCCCTCTGACTGTCACCCAATGACCTGCTTCCGGCAGCCTAGGTGTGACTACCTCCCTGTAGCTCTCATCTATGACTGCCTCGTTCTCCCTTATGAGTCGAAGGTCATCCAGCTGCTGCTCCAGATTCCTCACACGGTCTTCCAGATCGCCCAGCTGCAAGCACTTCTGGCAGATGTGACTGTGGGAGAGGGGAGTTCCCCCAAGACTGCCACATCTCACAGGAGAGGCACATCACCGTCTCAGGAGGCATTCCTTATCCTTCACTCTCAGCCTCTTGCTCCGATTTAAAAGAGTCCTTTTAGGAGTTTTTAAAATTATTCTTTAGGAAATCCTGCACAAGGATTCCCAAGGTCCTTTGCACTTCAGTGTTGTATTTTCTCTCTATTTAGAAAATAATCAACCCTTTCATTTCTTCTACTGAAATGCACAGCCATACGCATCCCAAAACTGTATTCCAGCTGCCATTTCTTTGTCCATTCTCCTAATCTAAGTCCTTCTGTAACCTCTCTATTTCCACAAAACTACCTGCCCTTCCACCTATCTTCAAATCATCTGCAAACTTTACAACAAAGCCATCAAATCCATCATACAAATCACCGACATATAACGAAAAAAGAATTAGTCCCAAAACAGACCCCTATGGAACATCACTAGTCACCAGCAGCCAACCAGAAAACACTCCCTTTATTCCCAGTCTTTGCCTACTGCCAATCAGCCTATGCTTTATTCATGCCAGAACCTTTCCTGTAATACCATGGTCTCGTAGCTTGTTAAACAGCCTCATGTGCAGCACCTTGTCAAAAGTCTTATGAAAATCCAAATACATGTCTATCCTACCTGTTATTTCTTCAAAGAATTCCAACAGATTTGTCAGGTTTACTATGGTCTATTTTATCATGTGCCTTCAAATACCCTGAAACCACATCCTTAACAACCGACTCCAACTACTTCCCAGCCACTGAGGTCAGACTAACTGGCCTATAGTTTCCTTTCTTCTGCCCCTCTCCCTTTTTGAAGAGTGGAGTGACATTTGCGATTTTCCTGTCTTCTGGAACCATTCCAAAGTCTAGTGATTCTTGAAAGATCATTACTGATGCCTCCACAATATCCTCAGCCACCTCTTTCAGATCTCTAGGATGTAAACCAACTGGTGCATGTGACTCATCTACCTTCAGACTTTTCAGTCTCCCAAGATCCTTCTCCCTCGTAATGGTAACTTCACATACTTCATGGCCCCTGTGACACCTGAAACTTCCACCATTCTGCTGACTGATGCAAAATACTTATTCAGTTCATCCGCCATTTCCTTGTCCCCCATTACTACCTTTTTACCATTGCTTCCAGGGGTCCGATATTCACTCTTTTACACTGAAGCAACTTTTGGTATCCCCTTTAACATTATTGACTAGCTTACTTTCATATTCCCTCTTTGTGTTAATGACTTTTTTTAGTTGTCTTCTGTTGGTTTTTAAAAACTTCCCAATAATATCTGCTCTATTATATGCCCTCTCTTTGGTTTTTTATGTTGGCTTTGACTTCTTTTGTTAGCCATGGTGCATCATCATGCCCTTAGAATACTACTTCCTCTTTGGGATGTATATATCCTGTGCCTTCTGAACTGGCTCCAGAAATTCCAGCCACTGCAGCTCTGCCATCATCCCTGCCAGTGTTCTTTTTCAATAAACTCTGGCCAACTCCTCTCTCATGCCTCTGTAATTTCCTTTACTCCATTGTAATACTGATATGTCTGACTTTAGCTTCTTCTCAAATTTCAGGGTGAATTCGATCATATTATGATCACTTGCCCCTAAGGGTTCTTTTACCTTAAACTCTCTGATCAATTCCAATTCATTGCACAACACACAATCCAGAATAGCTGATCGCCTAGTGGGCTCAATCACGAGTTGCTTTTTAAAAAAAAATCTTGTAGACAATCTAGAAATTTCCTCTCTTGGGATCCTGCACTAACACGACTTTCCCAATCTATCTGCATATTGAAGTCCCCCATGACTATTATAACATTGGCATGCACTTTCTATCTCCCGCTGTAATTTATAGACAACATCCAAACTACTGTTTGGGGGTCTGAATACAACTCCAATCAGGGTCTTTTTATACCCTTGTAGTTCCTTAGCTCTATCCACAATGATTCCACACCTTGCAACCCTATGTCACCTCTTTTTAATGATTTGATTTCGGTTTTTTTTAAACCAACAATGCAATGCCACTGCCTTTCCCTCTACCTTCCTATCTGTCCTTTTGATACGAAATGTATCCTTGGACAATAAGCTCCCAACTATAACCTCCTTTTGTGCATGATTCAGTAATGCCTACAACATTATACATGCCAATCTGAAACTGTGCTACAAGTTCATCTGCCTTATTCCATATACTGCGCACATTCAAATATAACACCTTCAGTTCTGTATTCATCCTTTTCCATTTTGTCTTCTTTTTACATTGCAACTCATCCTGTTGGCTTATTTGGACATTGGTTATTTGTCAGAATTTATGAATAGCTTTTCATAAATTCTGTTCTATTTCTTTATTTTGCTATAAACATTGCTGTGGACTTCAGGAAGGGTAAGACGAATGAACACAGACCAATCCTCATAGAGGGATGAGAAGTAGAGAGAGTGAGCAGCTTCAAGTTCCTGGGTGTCAAGATCTCTGAGGATCTAACCTGGTCCCAACCTATCGATGTAGTTACAAAGAAGACAAGATAGCAGCTATATTTTATTAGGAGTTTGAAGAGACTTGGCATGTCAGAATCAGAATCAGGTTTATTATCACCAACATGTGAAGTGAAATTTAACTTAGCAGCAGCAGTTCAATGCAATACATAATCTAGCAGAGAGAGAGAAGAAAAATAATAATAAACACAATAAAACATAATAACTAAACAAGTAAATCAATGATGTATATTGAATAGACAAATACACTCAAAAACTGTTATAGTTGTACTGTGGAGAGCATTCTGACAAGCTGCATCACTGTCTGGCATGGACGGGCTACTGCACAGGACCGAAAGAAGCTGCAGAAGGTTGCAAATCTAGTCAACTCCATCTTGGGTACTAGCCTACAAAGTACCCAGGATATCTTCAAGGAGCAGTGTCTCAGAAAGGAAGTGTCCATTATTAAGGACCTCCAGCACCCAGGGCATGCCCTTTTCTTACTGTTACCTTCAGGCAGGAGGTACAGAAACCTGAAGGCACACACTCAGCGATTCAGGAACAGCTTCTTCCCCTCTGCCATCCGATTTCTAAATGGACATTGAATCCTTGGACAATACCTCACTTTTCATTTTTAATATACAGCATTTCTGTTTTAGAACATTTTTAAAAATTCTGTTCAATATAGGTAATTACTTGTTTATTTATCATTATTATTTTTATTTTATTCATTATTTTTTCACTCTGCTATATTATGTATTGCATTGAACTGCTGCTGCTAAGCTAACAAATTTCATGTCACATCCCGGTGATAATAAACCCGATTCTGACATCTGCAAGAAAATAAACCTCAAGGTGGCAAATGGTAACATATATGTATTTTGATAATAGATTTACTTTGACTTTTATCTTTCTAATGCAGAGCAGAGTAGAAAGCATGGGCTCCTTGCATAAATATTGTGGTTATGTAACAAGGAATAGTAAAGTGCAGGATACCTGATAGGTTGCTCCAGGTTCTGTTGATGTCCCTCAGAGTTTGTTTCTCAGCAATGGTTCGCTTGATCTCATCTAAAACCACGTTCAGTTCCTTTGACCGTTTGATGTTTTCCTGCTCAGCTGCATGGAGTCTGTCACGCAGTGCTAGGAACTCCCGCTGATAAATATCCACCACATCCCCTAGGGAAAAACAGAGGCTGAGAGTTAGTTACACCATCAGACATAGGAGCAGATTAGGCTATTAGGGATAATAAATAAGGGACAGTAAATCTGCTCTGACCAATCAAGAACTTATTAACCTCTGCTCTAAATATAACCAATGACTTGGCCTCCATACCTATTTGTGGCAATGAATTCCACAGATCCACCATCTTCTGGCAAAATAAGTTACCCTCATCTCTATTCTAAAGGAATGCCCTTCTATTGTGAGGCTCTGCCCTTTGGTCCTAGACTTTTCCATCATTGGAAACTTCCTCCCCGCATCCACTCTATCTAGGCCTTTAAATATTTGATAGGTTTCGATGAGATCTGCCCTCATTCTGCTGAACTCCAGCGAGTACAGGCCTGTAGCATCAAACGCTCCTCATACATTAACCCTTTCATTTCTGGACTCACTCTCGTGAACCTCCTCTGGAATCGCTACAACACATTTTTTCTTAGATAAAGGGCCCAAACTGCTTACAATACTTCAAATGCAGTCTGACCAATGCCTTATAAAGCTTCAGCATTACATTCTTAAAAGATGAATGGGCAGTGAGTCCGTTCTCAGTAATGACTGGAAATGGATTCATGGCCTTGGTCAACCAAGAGAGCTTTTCACACTCTCCCAAAGGGAAACAACCAAGTATAAGGATAGAATGTCTAGTTTAAACAGATTGCAGGTAAAGGCAGAGGTCACTACTCCTTTCCATTAACAATTTCCAGGTAATGGATATTGGCCATATTCACAAATAGCAACACACACAAAATGCTAGAAAAACTCAAAAGGCCAGGCAACATCCATGAAAAAGAGTATAGTCAATGAGTCTAGACCCTTCATCGGGACTGGAAAAAAAGATGAGAAGTCAGAACACGATGGGGGGAGGGGAGGGAGTGGTAGTTGATAGGTGAAACTGGGGGTGGGGTTGGGGGTGGGAGGGAGTGCCGTTGAATGGTGAAAGAGACAGATGGCTGGAGAAGGGACTATCTGACAGGAGAGTGGAGAAGACCCTGGAAGAAAGGAAAGGAGGAGGAACACCAGAGGGAGGTGATGGGCAAGTAAAGAGATAAAGTGAGAGAGAAAGACGGGAATGGGAAATGGTGAAAGCCGGGGGGGGGGGGGGGGGAGACAATTACTGGAAGTTTGAGAAATCTTAGGTTGGAGGATACCTAGAATATAAGGTGCTGCTGCTCCAACCTAAGTGTGGCCTCATCAGTACAGTAGAAGAGAGGAGAGGTCATGGACTGACACATTGGTATGGGAATGGAAAGTAGAATTGAAATGGGTGGCCACCAGGAGATCCCCTTTTTTCTAGTACACAGAACTTGGGAGCTTGGCGAAGTGGTCTTTCAATCTACCTTGGGTCTCACCGATATAAGCAGGCCTTACCAGGAGGATACAGTAGATGACTCCAAAAAACTCAAAGGTGAAAAGTCATCTCACCTGGAAGGACTGTTTAGGACCCTGAATGGCAGTGAGGAAGGAGGTTTAGGGGCAGGTGTGGCTTTGGTTCTGCTTGCACCCCTTGTTCCTTCACACCCCAGCCCCCTGGTTTCACCTACCACTTTATACTTCTTCCTCAACCCCATCTTCTTACTCTGACTTCTAATCTTTTTTTCCCAGTCCTGATGAAGAGTCTCGGCCTGAAACGTTGACGATTTGCTCTTTTCCATAGGTATTGTTTGGCCTGCTGAGTTCCTCCAACATTTTGTGGGTGTTACTTTGGATTTCCAGCATCTGCAGATTTTCTTGTGTTTGTCACAAAAGAATAGTTGGATTGGGTGTAGGCGTGATACCTCAAAAAGGTGCAATCCATCATTAAGGACCCCTATTACCCAGGACATGCCCTTCTCATTGCTACCATTAAGGAGGAGGTACTAGAGCCTGAAGATACATACTCAACAATGAATGAATGGCATCTTTCCCTTTGCCATCAGATTTCTGAATGGACAATGACCCCATCACCACTACCTCACTACTTTTTCTTTTTTCTTTCTCTTTTTAACCTGTTTCCCTTTTTTAAATATATACTTCTAATGTAATTTACAGCTTTTTATTACATATTACAACGTACTGCTGCCACATTAAGAACAAATTTCACGACATATGCCAGTGATTTTAAACCTGTTTCTGATTCTGAATTGTTTCTTTTCTCGTAATTTAACTTTCCTATAATTGTGTGTATTTTTACACAATCACCTATACACATGCAATTATTCCATTAATTTTCCAGCAATTACATTACAGTTCCTTCTGTATTTTCTAGAAACTTCCTAATTTTCTACAGCAGGTGTCACATTATTTGAATGTAGCTATTTGAAAGGTGAATTGTTATCACTGGAGCGTTGTTATCTCTAGTCTGAGTATGAGATGATCATGACTATTTTTGTCCCCTTGGCTTTCTTGCCTTTGGTCTCTCAGTTCCTCTTGTTTGTTTTCCATTCTTGTGATACTAAATAAAACTATTGTAAGCAACATGTTTTATGCCTTATTATTGACATGCAAAAAACTTTTAAATTCAAAGTAAGTTTATTAACAAAGTATATATATGTCACCATATACACCCTGAAATTTATTTTATTTCTTTTTTTTAGATATAGCAAGGAACAGGACCTTCTGACCCAAAGAGATTTAACACACCCTATCCTCATTATATGCATCTTCAGGCAATGCAGATTCACAGTTATGCGAGGAGCACTGCTTTCCCGCCAATACAAATCACGTGCGCACGCCCCACGGTCTCACTGTTGGGATGAGAAGAACCGCTTTCCCGCCAATACAAATCACGTGCGCACGCCCCACGGTCTCACTGTTGGGATGAGAAGAACCGCTTTCCCGCCAATACAAATCACGTGCGCACGCCCCACGGTCTCACTGTTGGGATGAGAAGAACCGCTTTCCCGCCAATACAAATCACGTGCGCACGCCCCACGGTCTCACTGTTGGGATGAGAAGAACCGCTTTCCCGCCAATACAAATCACGTGCGCACGCCCCACGGTCTCACTGTTGGGATGAGAAGAACCGCTTTCCCGCCAATACAAATCACGTGTGCACGCCCCACGGTCTCACTGTTGGGATGAGAAGAACCGCTTTCCCGCCAATACAAATCACGTGCGCACGCCCCACGGTCTCACTGTTGGGATGAGAAGAACCGCTTTCCCGCCAATACAAATCACGTGCGCACGCCCCACGGTCTCACAGTTGGGATGAGAAGAACCACTTTCCCGCCAATACAAGTCACGTGCGCACGCCCCACGGTCTCACTGTTGGGATGAGAAGAACCACTTTCCCGCCAATACAAATCACGTGCGCACGCCTCACAGTCTCACTTTTGGCAACGTGTGGATGTGCGATCTTGTGCTCTTAAACTTTTGCTGTTTTTACCTACAGTGCAGTGATTTTGTGTTTGAAATATTTAACTATGCCTCCTAAGCGTTCGATGTCAAGTCCTGGGCCATCAGCCAAGCGGCAGAGAACCGATTTAACACTTGGAAAAAAGTTGACCGAAATGTGAAGTGACTGTGAAAGTCAGGACTGGGTAACTACCTCCTCAGAGTCAAAACTGGATTGAACATTTTCAACCGCTCTCCTACCCCCTCGCATCTCATATGAAGGAATTGAATAAATCCTGACGCTGAAGGCAGGATTCTTGCATTGGACAATTATCAACGTCATGGCTGTCGTTGGGGAGGTATGAGTTGGGGAGCACTTCGGGTCCAGTGATCACAATGCCATTAGTTTCAATATAATTATGGAGAAGGATAGGACTGGACCCAGGGTTGAGAATTTTGATTGGAGAAAGGCTAACTTTGAGGAGATGCGAAAGGATTTAGAAGGAGTGGATTGGGACAATTTGTTTTATGGGAAGGATGTAATAGAGAAATGGTGGTCATTTAAAGGTGAAATTTTGAGGGTACAGAATCTTTATGTTCCTGTTAGGTTGAAAGGAAAGGTTAAAAGTTTGAGAGAGCCATGGTTTTCAAGGGATATTGGAAACTTGGTTAGGAAAAAGAGAGATATCTACAATAAATATAGGCAGCATGGAGTAAATTAGGTGCTCGAGGAATATAAAGAATGTAAAAAGAATCTTAAGAAATAAATTAGAGAAGCTAAAAGCAGATACGAGGTTGCTTTGGCAAGTAAGGTGAAAATAAATCCAAAGGGTTTCTACAGTTATATTAATAGCAAAAGGATAGTGAGGGATAAAATTGGTCCCTTAGAGAATCAGGGTGGTCAGCTATGTGTGGAGCCAAAAGAGATGGGGGAGATTTTGAACAATTTCTTTTCTTCGGTATTCACTAAGGAGTAGGATATTGAATTGTGTAAGGTAAGGGAAACAAGTAGGGAAGTTATGGAAACTATGACGATTAAAGAAGAGGAAGTACTGGCGCTTTTAAGGAATATAAAGGTGGATAAATCTCCGGGACCTGACAGGATATTCCCTAGGACCTTGAGGGAGGTTAGTGTAAAAATAGCAGGGGCTCTGACAGAAATATTTCAAATGTCATTAGAAATGGGGATGGTGCCGGAGGATTGGCGTATTGCTCATGTGGTTCCATTGTTTAAGAAGAGTTCTAAGAGTAGACCTAGCAATTATAGGCCTGTCAGTTTGACATCAGTGGTGGGTAAATTAATAGAAAGTATTGTTAGAGATGGTATATATAATTATCTGAATAGACAGGGTCTAATTAGGAACAGTCAACATGCATTTGTGTGTGGACAAATCTTACTGAATTTTTTGAAGAGGTTACGAGGAAAGTTGACGAGGGTAAAGCAGTGGATGTTGTCTATATGGACTTTAGTAAGGCCTTTGACAAGGTTCCACATGGAAGGTTAGTTAGGAAGGTTCAATCGTTAGCTATCAATATTGAAGTAGTAAAATGGATTCAACAGTGACTGGATGGGAGATGCCAGAGAGTAGTGGTGGATAACTGTTTGTCAGGTTGGAGGCCGGTGACTAGTGGTGTGCCTCAGGGATCTGTACTGGGTCCAATGTTGTTTGTCATATACATTAATGATCTGGATGATGGGGTGGAAAATTGGATTAGTAAGTATGCAGATGATACTAAGGTAGGTGGCATTGTGGATAATGAAGTAGGTTTTCAAAGTTTGCAGAGAGATTTAGGCCAGTTAGAAGAGTGGCTGAACGATGGCAGATGGCGTTTAATGCTGATAAGTGTGAGGTGCTACATTTTGGTAGGAATAATCCAAATAGGACATGCATGGTAAATGGTAGGGCATTGAAGAATGCAGTAGAACAGAGTGATCTAGGAATAATGGTGCATAGTTCCCTGAAGGTGGAATCTCATGTGGATTGGCTGGTGAAGAAAGCTTTTGGTATGTTGGCCTTTATAAATCAGAGCATTGAGTATAGGAGTTGGGATGTAATGTTAAAATTGTACAAGGCATTGGTAAGGCTGAATTTGGAGTATTGTGTACAGTTTTGGTCACCGAATTATAGGAAAGATATCAACAAAATAGAGAGAGTACAGAGAAGATTTACTGGAATGTTACCTGGATTTCAGCACCTAAGTTACAGGGAAAGGTTGAACAAGTTAGGTCTTTATTCTTTGGAGCGTAGAAGGTTGAGGGGGGACTTGATAGAGGTATTTAAAATTATGAGGGGGATAGATAGAGTTGATGTGGATAGGCTTTTTCCATTGAGAGTAGGGGAGATTCAAACAAGAGGACATGAGTTGAGAGTTAGGGGGCAAAAGTTTAGGGGTAACACGAGGAAGTATTTCTTTACTCAGAGAGTGGTAACTGTGTGGAACGAGCTTCCAGTAGAAGTAGTAGAGGCAGGTTCTGTTTTGTCATTTAAAGTAAAAATTGGAGAGGTATATGGACAGGAAAGGAATGGAGGGTTATGGGCTGAGTGCGGGTCAGTGGGACTAGGTGAGGGTAAGCGTTCGGCACGGACTAGAAGGGCCGAGATGGCCTGTTTCCGTGCTGTAATTGTTATATGGAGTGTGTGCACACCCTCAAGGGGTTTCCTGCCTTCACTGCAGCTGTCCAGGATTGTGTGGCCCTGAGCCGTAAAATTGGTGGGGAAGGATTCTCAGATCTCGAGACTGCTGACGTGGTAGATCTCCTGGATTCTCATGATGAAGACCTTCTGCGTTTAACTCAGACTGAAGGTGATAACGATGAAGAGGAAAGTGTCGAGTTGCAGGTGAAGGATTTTACGATGAAGCAACTGGCAGAATTTTTTTTTAAGTCTGCAGAACACTTGGCACAAATGGATGGACATGGAGCCAAGTTTAGAACGGAGTCAGCATTTCAGTCGTTCCCTGCAATCAAGCCTTCATCCCTAAGAGCAAATTTATGCTGAAAAACAAAATGCTGTTAAGCAAGCAACCCTCACCACTTTCTTCAAACTGGTGTCATCTCCTGCTGCCAGCAGTACTGAGAGTTCTGTGAGTCTTCCTTCACCCCTTGCTGTCCTTGATGATCCTGACGACACACAACCATCTACCTCATCCAGGTAAAGCTGCCCGACACCACAACAACCACTCATCTTCCGGAGTGAACACACCTGCCACCGTTGGTGAGTACTGTACACCCAGTATGTTAACTTTCTATGATTTATTATGTTGAATATTACCTTAAACTGATGAAATATAATACAAATGTTGCCTTATGGTACTACTTTTGTGTCATATTGGTATGAAAATGTGAATAAATTACAGATAAAACATATCTAGGAAGTCCTCCAGAACGCATCCCTACTTTCTCCATTTAAATAATTATTCACATTACGCGCCGACTGCGAGGAATGTATCCCCTCCACATAACGAGGATAGGGTGCAATTAATCAGAGGACAATTTACAATTTCCAATGACCAATTAACCTACTAACCCGATATATGGACAGACTTTGGGAGGAAATGGAAGCACCCAGAGGAAAAAAACGTGTTCACGGGGAGGAACTTCAAAACTGTGTGACGCCATGGTAGCTTAGCAGTTAGCATAACACTATTACAGCTCGGACATTCTGGTGTTAAGTTCAATTCCTCTGCATGGAACATGTGAGTTTCCTCCCACAGGCCAAAGACATAAGCAGGGTTCTCAGATTATTAACTGTAATGTTAACTGCATATATAAAATGGCTTCTCTGGAGCGTTATAATGAAATGGCTTCTTTGTAGGTAACTGATGAGGTAATACTCTGTTTAGGTGAAATGTTTGGGCTATAATTATTGATAACAGAGGAACTAACCAATGGAAGCAATATTGTTCTATCTGTACGTGTGGGAACCTGGAGTGAGTGCGTGGGATTTTTGAGAGAAGAACCAAGGAGAAAGGATGTGCTGGACGCGCTCTGGTCGACCGCCGAGGTTGGTCCCAGGCAGCAGGTCGAGGAGGTCAGAGAAGATCAAAAAGTGGACCGAAGGCTTCGATAATTGAGCTCCAACGGTTGTGCCCAAACTGATTGAATGCTGATAAGTTTTGGTGCCCTTTTTTTTATATTGTATCGCTATTAATTACTTAGTTCCAGTAAGATTTTTAAAGTGGTCTGTAAAACATACACTGTGTGCTGTCTGATATTGTATGTGCGAGTTTGTACCAGTGTGCATTACACAGCATCTACGCAAACAGGAGACACGGTTTGGCGGGTGGGTGGATTTTCCCCTAGACAAACACAAACCACTAGCCCTAAGCATTACACATACTTGGTAGGTTAACTGGTAATTGTAAACTACCCCGTATTAGGTCAGGGCTAATTGGGTTTTTTGGGGATTGCTGAGACAGCATAGGTTGAAGGGTTGGAAAGGCCTACTCTGTGCTCTATCACTAAAAACTGATGTCAGAATTAACTCCAAACTCTGACACCCCAAGCTGTAATAGCGTTGCGCTTACAACTATGCTACCATGGCATTTTCCTCAAGGCATTTAAGATTTGGACTACAATAGGATCAGGATCCAACAAAAATTTTAAAATTGGATCACTGCCTACTGAGAGAATGTCATAACAAAGCAAGACACACAAATGATGAAGGATCTTAGCCCAAAATATCAACTGTTCATTTACCTCCATAGATGCTGCCTGACTTGCTGAGTTCACCCAGCATTTTGCATGTGTTGCTCTGGGGATTTCCAGCATTTGCAGAATCTCTTGTTTTTATGGAATGCCATAAGTGACTATTCTGTAAAGAGTGTGGGCCAACAGGTCACACACAACCCTTGTTGTGGATCTTAGCTGAAGGTAAAGCAGCTCAGTGGGTTAAAGATGTAGTACCCAGTGCCTTATCCTTCAAATAACATCACCCTGTACACATCAGACTTCCAATATAACTCAGAGTCCTGCCATGTGCAGAAGTTCGCTGATGACACGGCCATAGTGGGGTGTGTCAGGAATGGACAGGAGGAGGAGTATAGGAAACTGATACAGGACTCTGTGATATGGTGCAACTCAAACTACCTGCGTCTCAATATCACCAAGACCAAGGAGATGGTGGTGGACTTTAGGAGACCTAGGCCTCATATGGAGCCAGTGATCATTAATGGAGAATGTGTGGAGCAGGTTAAGACCTACAAGTATCTGGGAGTACAGTTAGATGAGAAGCTAGACTGGACTGCCAACACAGATGCCTTGTGCAGGAAGGCACAGAGTCGACTGTACTTCCTAAGAAGGTTGGCGTCATTCAATGTCTGTAGTGAGATGCTGAAGATGTTCTATAGGTCAGTTGTGGAGAGCGCCCTCTTCTTTGTGGTGGCGTGTTGGGGAGGAAGCATTAAGAAGAGGGACGCCTCACGTCTTAATAAGCTGGTAAGGAAGGCGGGCTCTGTCGTGGGCAAAGTACTGGAGAGTTTAACATCGGTAGATGAGCAAAGGACGCTGAGTAGGCTACGGTCAATTATGGATAACTCTGAACATCCTCTACATAGCACCATCCAGAGACAGAGAAGCAGTTTCAGCGACAGGTTACTATCGATGCAATGCTCCTCAGACAGGATGAAGAGGTCAATACTCCCCAATGCCATTAGGCTTTACAATTCTACCGCCAGGACTTAAGAACTTTTTAAAAGCTATTATTAATGCTTTTTGAGATAGTGATTTAGATGCATATCATATTTTTTTTACTGAGTTAAGTATTGTATGTAATTAGTTTTGCTACAACAAGTGTATGGGACATTGGAAAAAAAGTTGAATTTCCCCATGGGGATGAATAAAGTATCTATCTATCTATCTATCTAACAGCAAATTATTTGAGGATTATTTCATTGTTTATGGGAACTTACTACGTACAAATCAGCACATGGAGTTTAATCCTGTGGTGATTTCTACAGATGTATAGTGGGAGACCTGGCTTTCACAGCTGCCTGTGGCACAGAATTTCACAGATTCACCATTCTCAGGCTAAATAAATTCCTCATCTCCACTCTAAAAAGATGTCCCTCTCTTCTGAGGCTGTGTCCTCTGGTCTTAGACTCTCCCACCATAGGAAACATCCTCTCCACATCCACTCCATCAAGGCCTTTCACCATACAATAGGTTTCAATGAGGTCACCCCTCATTCTTCTGAATTCTAGTGAATATAGACCCAAAGCCATCAAACATTCTTCATATGACAAGACATTCAACCCTGTTATCATTTTCATGAACCTCCTTTGAACCCTCTCCAGTTTCAGCACATCCTTTCTAAGATATTGGGCCCAAAACTGCTCACAATATTCCAAGTGAGGCCTCACCAATGCTTTATAAAGTCTCAACATTACATCTTTGCTTTTATATTCTAGTCCTCTTGAAATGAATGCTAACATTGCATTTGCCTTCCTTACCGTTGACTCAGCCTGCAAATTAACCTTTAGGGAATCCTGCACAAGGACTCCCGAGGTCCTTTGCACCTCAGTTTTGTATTTTCTCTCTATTTAGAAAATAATCAACCCTTTCATTTCTTCTATCAAAGTGCATGACCATACACTATATTCCATCTGTTATTTGTTTACCCATTCTCCTAATCTAAGTCCTTCTGTAGCCACTTGACTTCCTCACAACTACCTGCCCTTCCAGTGATCTTCATATCATCTGCAAACTTTGCGAAAAAGCCACCAATTCCATCATCCAAATCACTGACATATAATGCAAAAAGAATCTGTCCCAACACAGACCCCTGTGGAATACCACTAGTCACCAGCAGCCAACTAGAAAAGGTTCCCTTTATTCCCACTCCTTGCGTCCTATTTGACTTTTTATATACAATTCTGATTGTAATTTATAGTATACTTGTTGCACTGTATTACTGCCAGAAAACAACAAATTTCACAAAATATGTTGGTGATTCTGATGCATTTTAAGGGTCGCAGTGTCATAAATAGTTAGGATCATAAAGAGTACCTAGGAACAGAGGGACCAACAATTCTTGATGCTGGCAGTGCAGGTAGATAAAGTGATTAAGAAGGCATATTGGATACTGGTGATTATTAATCAGGGCTTTAAATACAAGAGTAGGTAGCGTATACTCCAGCCAAGGTCAGAACAATGCTTTATGAAATTGGAGTACGGCAATTCTTGTCACACAATAAGGAGAATGTGATGGTGCCAGAGAGGGTGCAGAGGGGACTCACCAGGGATGGACCATTTTGTAGGTGATACCAGAGAGGCTGGGTCTGTGCTCCACGCAGCAGAGTTGATTAAGAGGGGACATAATTCAGGAATATGAAACATAAAACAGCACAGTACAGAAACGGGCCCTTAAGTCCACAATGGTGTGCTAAACCAATTAAATTAGTAATCAAATGGATAACTAAATTAATCCCTTCTGCCTACACAGTGTCCATATCCTTCCATTTTCCTCACATTCATGTGCCTATCTAAAGGTCTCTGAAACACTCCTCTACCACCAACCCAGACAGCGCATTCCAGACACTCACCACTTTCCGTGTAAAAAAAACTTGCCTCTCACATCTCCTTTGAAATCGCCTCCTCTCACCTTAAATGCATTCCCTCAGGTATTAGACATTTCAATCCTGGGTAAAAAATGCTGTCTGTCTACTCTATCTATGCCTCTTACCCCCTTATAAAACTCAATCTGATCAGTTTCATCTACCTCAATACATGACTGAGGCGTATGGAAAGGGTAGACGGCAGGAAATGTCACTTTACCAGAGGTCATATTTGAGGCTAGGATTAATCTAGATGGGTAGGCCAAATAGCCTGTTTGCAAAATGAAAGTTGAGCTTATTAACCTCTGCACAAAAATATATTTGTAGGTGCAATTAAAAATGTACATGCAGCTGCTTCACATGCCCATAGCATCAGATAATCACTATTCACAAGAAAAACGTAGATGAAACAAAATAAACACAGTTTTTTTTAAAATCAAAAAGCACAATTAAAACAAAAGAAAGAGTCTATTTTAGTGTGGTGGCTAAAGTTTTCGTATTGTCACTAACTATATTGCAGCATGGCTCTGGGGCTATCAGACTGGGCTGCTATGGCAGTGAAGCGGTTAATGCAACGCTATTACAGCTCGGGGAAGTTTGTACGACCTTCCCAAGAGTGTCTGGGTTTCTCTGGGTGCTCCAGTTTCCTCCAACAGACTAAAGACACATAGGTTAGTAGGTTAATTGTTCATTGTATATTGACCTGTGATTAGACTAGGGTTAAATCGGTAAATTGCTGAGCAGTATGGGCCTGTTCTGCCCTGCAGCTCTAAACAAACAAACAAACAAACAAAGTCCGTTCTCCCTGTGACCATTCCAGTGAACCTCCCCTTCACCTTCTCCAGGGCATTGACTTTCCTCCCTAAAAGCCTGGTATAGACCTCAAAGCTCCATCTGAGGTCTAACCATTGATTTATGGTGTAGTGCTGATGACAGCTTCAAAAGAGCTCTGTAAACACATTGTTCATCTTGCTTAAGGATTTCAGTGCAGACAGAACTAAACACCCTTGTAACCTGACCACATGTTCAATAAATTTCCTGTCAGTCTGGCTCCAGAAATCCATTCATTAATGCCGACATGCTACTACAACAAACAGTTCAGACTCATGTAAAGACTCAAATCTGACAGACAGTTCAATATTTACAAATTAATTTAGGATACCCTGTTGTTCTATGTTTCCTTTTACAGGAATTCAATATGGTGAGAAGGGAAGTTTATAAAATACAAACAAAATCAAACAGTTTTCTAAATTCAGCTGCCAGCTATGACTCACATGCCTTCAAAAGTGGGTTTGAATGCACCCAGGAGAGAAACACAACCCAGCTTCTCTCTGCTGCAGGACCAACACTGCCCTGATCTGTTGGAGGAAATCTCTTTAACGCAAGGTGCCGACGAGAGCCCCGCCAGCTCTCTCACAGGGGAGCAATGCTCTGTAAATTAGTTTTTAACAGCAGCAGGACAGTGCATTACAGATATAAAATACATCAACTTAAATTAACATAAATTATAAATGACTTAAACCACAAAACAGACATAATAACATTACTGCATGTTGAGAGAAATATAGTCCAAGGTAGAACTATTATTTTTCAAGTTCAAGTTTAGTTGTCATTCAACCATATATGAATACTCATGAACACAGCCAAAAGAAACACCATTTCTCCAGGGCCTAAGTGCAAAACACAATACCAACCTTCATATACAGTAAAGCCACATATAACATCTATAAGATAACAGCAAACATACAGTCACACAAGTAATAATATATCACTCAAGTCCCTGAGTGTCCTGTTGATTAATGGTGCATGGATGTTTTCAGCATGAACAGCCTCTCAGCAGTCAGATCAAGATTATCATTATTTGGCATTTGTACATTGAAACATACAGTGAAATATATACCGGTAGTCCTGCCAAATCAAATGTACAAAGATTGTGAATTTGATGGCAGTAGGTCAGGAGTGAACATAGAGCAGTACGGGTGACCTTTGACCTACTCTAAGATCGATCAAACCCTTCCCTCTCACATAATCCTCCATTTTCTATCATCCATGTGCCTATCTAGGAGTTTCTTAAATGTCTGTAATTTATTTGTCTCTACCACCGACACTGGCAGGCAGTGTGTTCCACACATCAACCTCTCTCTGTGTAAAAAAAAATACCTCTGATATCCTGCTATACTTTCCTCTAATCACCTTAAAATTATGTCTCCTTGTATCATCATTTCCTCCCTGAGGAAAAGGTGCTAGTCAGAGAAGTGGAGAGGACAGAGAAGATCCTCTAACTTCTTCTCTGTCTAGAGTGGTTAGCATAACACTTTACAGCAGCAGCTGTAAAATTGAAGATCAATTCCTTCCACTCTCTGTAAGGAGTTTCTACAGCCACTCCATGAACATGTGCATTTGCTCCGGGTGCTCCAGTTTCTTCCCACATTACAAAGGCATACGGTTAGGGTTAATAAGTTGTGGGCATGCTGTGTTGGCGCTGGAGTATGGTGGGTTGTGGGGTTGCCCCAGCACAATCATTGCAAACAATGCGTTTTATTGTATGTTTTGATGTACATGTGACAAATAAAGCTAATCTTTAAGATCCAATGGTACCATTGTGCAAGGTAGTTCTAGGGCAGGGGTTCCTAATCTTTTATATGCCATGGGTCCCTACCAATAACCGAGAGATACGTGGATCCCAGGTTAAGAACCCCCGTTCTAGAGCAAAATATATCTCTCAACAAACAGCACAGGAACAAATAACTCTCCACTGCAGTTTATAGGAGTTTGCAATACACGAATTAGCAGCTGAGATTCTAATATTACTTTGGAAGTAGGTAATTGATTTTAAAACCACACTGAGAATCCTGTGAAAGTTATCAAATTTTCAGACTTCATGCCCTATGTAAAAGGAGGATGAGAGGTGACTTGATAGAGATGTACAAAATGATAACAGGCAAAGATCAAGTGGATTTCTGTCCTCAGGGCAGAAATGGCTAATACAAGTGGGCATAATTTTAAGGTGATTTAAGAAGAGTATAGGGAGGGAGGGTCAGAAGTAGGTTTTATACATAGAGTGGTGGGTGCATGGAATGCTCTGCCAGAACTGGTGGTGGAGACAGATACATTAGGGACACTTTAGAGACTCTTACATCGTTGAAGGAAAAATTGAGTTTATATGGGAGGGAAAGGTTAGATTGATCTTGAAGTAGGTTAAAAGATTGGCTGAATCACAGCCTGGCAGGCAAACACCAATGTCCTCGAACGGAAAATCCAACAAAAAGTAGTGAATATGGCCCAGTCCTTCACGGGTAAAACCCTCCCCACCATTGAGCACATCTATATGAAACACTATCGCAGGAAAGCAGCATTCATCATCAGGCACTCCCACCACCCAGGACATGCTTTCTTTTCACTGCTGCCAGCAGAAAGAAGGTACACGAGGCTCAGGACTCACATCACCAGGTTCAATAACAATTATTACCCCTCATCCATCAGGCTCTTGAACCAGAGGACAACTTCACTCGCCCCATTATTGAAATGTTGCCACAACCAATGGATTCACTTTCAAGGACTCCTCATTTCGTGTTCTTGATATCTATCACAAGATCACAAGACAAAGGAGCATAAATAGGTCATTCGGCCCATTGAGTCTGCTCTGCCACTCCACCATGAGCTAAACTATTCTCCCGTCTAGTTCCAATTTCCGGCTTTTTTCCCATATCCCTTGATACTCTGACTAATCAGATACCTAACAATCTCCTCCTTAAAAACCTTCAATGATTGGGCCTCCACTGCCGTATGTGGCAACGAATTCCATAAATCCACAACCCTCTGGCTAAAAAAAATTCTCCTCATTTGTTTTAAATGGGTACCCTCTAATTCTAAGATTGTGACCTCTTTTCCACATCTACTCTGTCCAACCCTTTCAACATTCGAAATGTTTCTATGAGATCCCCTCTCATTCTTCTATACTCTAATGAATACAATCCAAGAGCCAATAAAAGCTCCTCATATATTAGTCCCTGCATTCCAGGAATAATCCTAGTGAATCTTCTCTGAACTCTCTCCAACATCAGCACATCCTTTCTAAGATAGGGGGCCCAAAACTGCACACAGTATTCCAGATGGGGTCTCACCAGTGCCCCATCGAGCCTCATCAACACTTCCTTACTCTTATACACTATTCCTCTTGAAATGAATGCCAACATAGAATTTGCTTTTCTTACTACCTGGTGGTTAACCTGGTGGTTAACGTTTAGGGTATCCTGCACTAGGACCTTCAAGTCCCTTTGCACTTCCGATTTTTGAATTTTCTCCCCATCTAAATAATAATCTGCCCGATTGTTTCTTCTTCCAACTGTACAACTGTACATTTCTCAATATTGTATCTCATCTGCCATTTCTTTGCCCACTCTCCTAAACTGACCAAGTCTCTCTGCAACCTTTCCGTTTCTTTAACACTTCCTGCTCCTCCACCTATCTTGGCGTCATCTGCAAACTTAGCCACAAAACCATTTAATCCATAATCTAAATCAATATACAGTGTAAAAAGAAGAGGCCCTAACACCGACCCCATGGAACACCACTAGTGACTGGCAAGCAACCAGAATAGGACCCCTGTATTCCCACTCTTTGCTTTCTGCCTATCAGCCAATGCTCCACCCATTCTAATATGCTTCCTGTAATTCCATGGGCCCTCATCTTATTAAGCAGCCTCTTATGCCACACCTTATCAAAGGCCTTTTGAAAATCCAAATACACAACATCCACAACCTCTCCCTTGTCTAATCTATTGCTTAGTTATTTATTAATAATAATATTTATTATTAATATTTATTATTATTATTTCTACATTTACATTGGCACAGTTTGTTGTCTTCTGCACACTGGTTGAATGCCCCAGTTGGACAGTCTGTCATTGATTCTGTAATGGATGTTAACAGATTTGATAAGCATGCCCACAAAAAAAAACAAATCTCAGGGCTGTATATGGTGACATATACACATTTTGATAATAAATTTATTTTGAACTTGAGCATTGTGGGCTGGAGGGCCTGCACTGTGCTGTAATGTCCTATCCCAAAAGTTAAATTAAAGAAGAAATGTAACTGCATTTGAGCTAAACTATAATAAATTCCACTCTCTACCCTTGGGCTGAGAGTCGGAGTCACACGACACAGGCACAGGCCCTTCAGTGCCCCCTATCTGAGTGCTCATTCATACGTTTCTTAGAGTGACAGCTTGGGCACAGAAACAAGACCTAGCGTAAAATGGCAACAATATACCAGACGGGTCAAAGGGCCTGTTTCTGTCATGTACTTCTCTATGACTCTATATGGAAGCTGCCATAAGCAGTAAGCAGCTCGAGACACCAAGGTTCGAGGGTCAGCCCATATTTTGTTCCAAAAACAGATGCAATAATAGCAACGGCTCCCAGCAAACATCAGGCAATAATTGGTGCTACAGTTGATGCTTCTGCTGGATGCAGTTAAGCAAAGTAAAATGAAACAGGTCAGCAGTTAAATATTTACATTTTTCCCTACTTTGCAATTGGATTGCAACATAAAAGTTGACACACAAAAAAAACACACATCACTTAATTATATTACTTTCCCTAAGCAGTAAGGCTGATCAATACCTCCACCCACTAACCCACCCCTCTACACCCCCAACCACCACTACTTTATCATTTCCTGTCAGTCAACTCATGCGCAGACACTCTTGTACCCTGTAGCTTAACCATGTAATTAATATATATAATGTATTTATATTTTTTGTGTTTTTTATTGAAGTCTTTGCTTTACTGTGTTTTTTTATGCTGAATTGGATCCAGGGTAACAATTATTTTGTTCTCCTTTACACTTGTGTACTGGAAATAACATTAAACTATCTTGAATTTTGAAACAATGCTTATTTCCAGTACTCTTCCTGCTTGTATTTCAAACATATTGCTAGCATCCTTCATCACAAATAAATGGTAGATCCATGATTGTAATGTGAAAAGACTTGCCCTGCTGTTCCTTCAAGTCTTGAGACCAATGGCCATTGCTCTGCTTCAGTGATGTGTGGTAAAGAAATAATGGAAAATCACATTTTATTATAGAACAGCGAAATACTGAGTGATGTTTGGTTTCTGAGATGGAACCAGAAGGAAATGACTTTCTGGGTTTCAGAGAGACTGGTGCCTCACACAACTTTGAACAAAACGTGTCCTTATTTGGCACTGGAACTAAATTTGTTATCCAATCCTGTGGCCCTGCATGAATGTAAATTTCCTCCATCTAAATAGAGGGAAGATTGAAGATCCTCTACCAAACTCTCTTCTAGAGCCTTCAATCAGTCACCTCTTAATCTTCAGTATTCTTTAAACCTTGAGATACTTCTAAACAACATTAAACTGCAACAATCGAGTCTGAATTCACATTTTATGGATTATTGATCCTGTGACAATTATTACACAGCCACAGAGTCAGAAATTCTGGTTAATAGTGCACCTGTTCCAAATGTAACTATTACAGGTCCACAATCCCTTATCTGAAATCCTTGAAGCCAGTTGCATTTCGAAATACAGAATTTTTCAGATTTCAGAATCCCTCCTTATTGGTTCCAGGACCCCCCACGGATACCAAAAAACATGTATGCTCAAGTCCCTTATTTAACCTGTCTCAGTGCGGGTGGACTTTAGGACCCAGCGGAACTCCAGACCTACGCACATCCTCCCGCATACTTTAAATCAGCTCTAGATTACTTATAATACCTAATACAATGTAAATGCTATGAATATACAGCTTCAAACGAACCGAATCAAACACATGGTAAATGATTTACTGGAATAAATGTAGAACGTCACTACCACTATAAAACTTCATTAACTTGTCTTTCTGTTTCTTTAAATTATATACAGCGGTAGATCCAACACCATATTCTTCAGTAAGACGCCGCACAGACACACCAGAATCAAGCTTCTGCAATAACTCCGCCTTCTGCGTTATTGATAATGATAGATGCTTCCTTCTCTTTTTCTCATTGTTACCCATAGGGGTATCTGCAGCTCTTTTTGACATTTTCACAGTGAAATTAAACACAAAGTCAACAGTGAACACAAATATCAGCGAACAGTAAATGCATGTGTAACCAGTATGAGTGCTGAGCCACAACTGACGTCTAGTGGCCTTTGCTAGTGCTGCCACGTCACACCTGAGTGACGTCAGCTTTTGGCCAAAAAAAATTTGGTTTTTGGAGCTTTTTGGATTTCAGAATTTCGGATAAGGGATTGTGGACCTGTGGTGACCCACTTTCCAGCGCACTTGAACCAGCTCACAAAATGGCGTGCGCCGGCAGAGAGGCCAGCCCCAAAAAGGGCGCCAGGCCTTCTTCACCAGCAAGGGGAAAAGCCCGCGCGTGGGAAGGGACTGTGAATATGCGCCTCCTATAGCATTCCCGCCCAGGGAGGGCAGAAACGGGCAGGCTTAAAATCGAGGCTGCGAAGTTTGAATAAATATGTTACGCATCTGCAACTCACCGTCTGCGTGTCGTTATTCCAGCGCTGTGTGTGGCACACCGCTACAAACCTGTATTAGTTTGTTCTAACATTGCATATCTGTACTTCTAACTTTATTTTTATATAATTCTTTATTCAGCTGCTATATCCACATGATATAGTGTGGATATATATAGATTATATATATATATATATATATATATAAAATCAGCCACCATCAGCCTTGTACCAAAGAACTCTACACCTTCAGAACTAAACAGCTACTGCCTAGTGACACTGATGCCAATCATCATGAAGTTCTCTGAATTGCTGGTAATGGCACATATCAAAAACTCCACTGGACACTGACCAATATGCTTACCAACAGAATCACTCCACAACAGATGCCATAGCATCTGTCAGGCACTTAGCCCCGACGCATCTAGAATCCAAGGACACTGATGTCAGAATGCTGCTTCAGTTCAGCATTCAACAGAGGCCTTGGTGAAAAAAGATCCTACTCCTCAGCCTAAATACATCACTATTCAAACTGGGTGTTAGACTTCCTAACCAACAGACCTCAGAAAATCAGGATGTACAATCACTCCTCCCTCCCCATCATTCTCAACACAGGTGTCCCCCGGAGCTGTGTGCTGAGACCATTGCTGTACACTCTGCTCGCACGTGACTGCACAGCCAAACACCTGAGCAATCATACCAAGTTTGCCAATGTCACAACAGGGGTGGGGCTCATCACCAACGAAGATGAGGCAGCCTACAGAGAGGAGGTGGAAGAGCTCGAGGCCTGGTGCCAAGCAAATAACCTCTTCCTCAATGTCAACAAGACAAAGGAAATGGTTATCGAGTTCAGGAGAACTCACACCTTAATTTACATCAGCAGCACAGCAGCGGAACTGCAAGCAGTTTCAAACTCCTGGGAGCGCACTTCTCACACAATCTCTCATGGTCCCAGAATACATCCTACACAATCCAGAAAGCTCATTAACAGCTCTACTTTCTGAGGAGGCTGAAGAAAGCTGGACCTTGCAGATGCACAGTAGAGAGCATGTGAACAAGCTGCATCACTGCTTGGTACAGAAACTGCACTGTGCCGGATAGGAATGCTCAACAACAAGTAGTCAAAACTGCCCAATGCATCACCTGCACCAGCCTACCCACCATCAGGACATCTAAACAGAAAGGGACCGGGAAAGAGCCAGTGACATTGTGAAGCATCCCACCCACCCTGCTCATGGACTGTTGTCCCATTCCCATTCAGGCCGAAACCCTTCATCAGGACTGAAAAAAAATGTGAAGTCAGAGTTAGAAGGTGGGGGAAGGGGAGGAAGAAGTACAAGGTGGTAGGTGGTAGGTGATAGGTGAAACCGTGAGGGGGATAAGGGGGAATTTGACAGGAGAGGGTAGAAGACCATGGAAGAAAGGGAAGGGGGAGGAGAACCAGAAGGAGATGATGGGCAGGTAAGGAGATAAGCTGAGAGAGGGAAAAGGGAGGAATGGTGAAGGAAAGTTGGGGGGGGGGGGGCATTGCCAGAAGTTCAAGAAATCAATGTTCATGCCAAAGGTTGGAGGCTATCCAGACGCAATACAGGTCAGATTCAGAATCAGGTTTATTATCACCAGCATGTGACGTGAAATTTGTTAACTTAGCAGCAGCAGTTCAATGCAATACATAATCTAGCAGAGAGAGAGAGAAAATAAAACATAATAAAAAAAACATAATAATAAATAAACAAGTAAATCAATTACGTATATTGAATAGATTTTTTTAAATGTGCAAAAACAGTAATACTGTATATTAAAAAAGGTGAGGTAGTGTCCAAAACTTCAATGTCCTAAATGTCCATTTAGGAATCAGATGGCAAAGGGAAAGAAGCTGTTCTTGAATCACTGAGAGTGTGCCTTCAGGCTTCTGTACCTCCTACCTGATGGTAACTGAGAAAAGGGCATGCTCTGGGTGCTGGAGGTCCTTAATAATGGACGCTGCCTTTCTGAGACACCACTCCCTAAAGATGTCCTGGGTACTTTATAGGCTAATACCCAAGATGGAGCTCACTAGATTTACAACCCTCTGTGGCTTCTTTCAGGCCTGTGCAATAGCACACCCCGCCCCCCCCCTCCACCTCCCCATACCAGACAGTGATGCAGCCTGTCAGAATGCTCTCCACAGTATATCTATAGAAGTTTTTGAGTGTATTTGTTGACATGCCAAATCTCTTCAAACTCCTCATAAAGTATAGCCACTGTCTTGCCTTCTTTATAACTATATTGATATGTTGGGACCAGGTTTGATCCTCAGAGATCTTGACACCCAGGAACTTGAAGCTGCTCACTCTCTCCACTTCTGATCTCTCTATGAGAATTGATAAGTGCTCCCTCTACCCTTCCTGAAGTCCACAATCAGCTCTTTCATCTTACTGACGTTGAGTGCCAGGTTGTTGCTGCGGCACCATTCCACTAGTTGGCATATCTCACTCCTGCACACCCTCTCGTCACCGCCTGAGATTCTACCAATAATGGTTGTATCGTCAGCAAATTTATAGATGGTGTTTGATCCTCCAACCTGAGTGTGGCCTGATCATGGTAGTAGAGGATCATGGAAGTAGAGTTGAAATGGGTGGCCACAGGGAAATCTCGCTTTTTCTGGCAGACAAAGCCTCATCATTTTTATTTCAGAATTAATAAGGTGTCCTCCTTCTTCAAAGAAAGGTGCCTCCCTTCCTCCACCATCACTCGCATCTCTTCCATTTCATGCACATCTGCCTAATCCCTTCCTCTCACCACCCCAAGAAGGACAGGATTGCTCTTGTCCTCACCTACCACCCATAAGACTCCGCATCCAGCACAAAATCCTCCATAACTTCCACCATCTCCAAGGGATCCTATCACCAAGCCCATCTTTCCCTCACCCCCACTTTCCACAGGGATCACTCCCTACGCAACTCCCTTGTCTATTTGTCTCTCCCCACAGGTCTCCTTCCTGGTACTTACCCTTGCAACAGAACAAGTGCCATTCCAATTCTCTACACCTCTTCCTCTACCTTCACTATCAGTCAGGGCCGCAAACAGTCCTTCCAGGTGAGGCAACACTTCACCTGTGGGTCTGCTAGGGTCATCTACTGTATCCCATGCTCCCGGTGGGGCCACCTGTATATCAGTGAAACCTGTATAGATTGGGAGACCACTTCACTGAACACCTAAGCTCTGTCCGCTACTGTCTCTCGGTGGTTACCCATTTCAATTCTACTTCCCATTCTGACATGTCAGTCCATGGCCTCCATCTAATACTGCACTCAGGGTGGAGAAGCAACATCTCATATTCCATCTGACCTAATGGTATTAACATCGATTTCTCCAACGTCAGGTAATTATCCCCTCTTCAATATTCCCATTCTCATTTCCCTCTCTCACTTTATCTCCTTACCTACCTATCATTTCCCCCTGGTGCTCCTACCCCTTCCCTTTCTTCCATGGTCTTCTACCCGCTTCTATCAGATACCCCCTTCTCCAGCCTTCATCTCTTTCACCAATCAACTTCCCAGCTCTTTATCTCATCCTTCCTCCTCCCCCGCCACCCCACCCCTGGTTTCATACCACCCCTATCACATACCACCTTGTCTGTCTTTCTCCCCTCTCCTCACCCTCTTGTTCTGACATCTCATCTTTTTTTCCAGTCCATCCCACTCACATGAAAAGCAGATTATTTTTGCTTTTATGATATATAGAGTGAACTGCTCAGGGCCTTAAACACCCTCTTAAAATCATATTCAGCAGAATAGCCAAACAATGAGCACCTTACAGAGTCAGTGGACTAGACCATATTCAGGGATTGATCGTTGAGTATGAATAAGTATGTCACAGCTATTATTAACTTCATTAAAACCAGTGTGCTGTGGAACATACTGTACATATTCAAAATCAAAAGCCATGCATGAAATAGGAGATTCGTAGTCTGCTGAGGGCTAGATCTGTGGCATTTGAGTCTGGTGACCCAGGACTATACAAGAAAACTAAGTACAACTTATCAAGGGCTATCTCTAGAGCAAAGGAACAATTCTGAAGAGGTTGGAGGCAGAATGGATTGCACGTCAACTCTGGTAGGGTTTGCAGGCCATTATTTCCAACAAACCAAAACCTAACATCGTGAATGGTAGTGATGCTTCACTTCCAGATGCGCTCAACTCCCTTTATGCACACTTTGAAAGAGAGAATGAAAATACAGCTACAAGGATCCCTGCAGCACCTGGTGACCCTGTGATCTCTGTCTCAGAGGCCAATGTTAAGGCAACAGGCCCCAATGGAGTAGCTGGTATAGCTCTGAAAACACACCGTACATTTTCAATCTGCCTGAAGTTCCCAGCTGCTTCAAAAGGACATCAATCATACCAGTGCCTAAGAACAGCAGGGTGAGACTATCATTCACTAGCACTCACCTTTACAGTGATCAAGTGCTTTAAGAGGTTGGTTATGGCTAGAATTAACTCCTGTCTCAGCAAGCACCTGAACCCACTACAGTTTGCCTTCCACCAAAATAGGTCTACAGTGTATGTGATCTCATTGGCTCCTCACGCAGCCTTGGGTCACCTGGACAATACAAATACCCATGTCAGGATGCTGTTCATTGACAATAGCTCAGAGTTTAACACAATCATTCCTACAGTTCTGATTGAAAAGCTCCAAATATGAGCCTCTATACCTCCCTCTGCAACTGGATCCTCAACTTCCTCACTGGAAGAACACAATCTGTGCAAATTGGAAATAACATCTCCACCTTGCTGTCAATGAACACTGGTGCACTTCAGAGATGTGTGCTTAACCCACTGCTCCACTCTCTCCATGACAGTTCAAATGCCATCTACGACACAACCATTGTTGGCAGAATTTCAGATAATGACGAGGGGGTGTACAGGAGCGAGATACAACAGCTAGTTGAGTAGTGTCGCAGCAACAACTTTGTACTCAACATCAGTAAGACCAAAAAGCTGATTGTGGACTTCAGAAAGGGTAAGACAAGGGACACAAAAAATATATGTTTTAAATACATATTATCATATATTGCATTGTACTGCTGCTGCAAAGTTAACAAATTTTGTGACATTTACCAGTGATATTAAACCTGATTCTGCATATACTCACATACACACAGTTGAAAGAAAAAAACTTGTGAACCATTTGCAATTGCCTTATTTTCTGCATTAATTACTCATAAAATGTAGTCTGATCTCCATCTTAGTCACAATAATAAAGACAAATGCAATGTGCCTATACTAATAACACACAATTGTACTACTTCTTGCCAATACTGAGTACAGGTACATCATTTAAACAATCTCAGTCGAAGTTCAAAAAAAGTTTGCGAACCTCTGGGATAATGCCCTCTACAAAAGCTATTTGGAGTCAGGTCTTTCAATCAATGATATAAGATTGGAGATTTGGGTTGTAGAAGTTCCCTGCCCTATAAAAAAGACAAAGTCAGGTTACTGACAGAGGAAGATCTGTTTATGTGCACCAACTTTCAGAGGACCTCAGAAGAACTGTAGAAATGCATTAAGCTAGAAAAGGCTACAAAAGCATTTCTAAACACCCAAGTGTTCATCAGTCCACAGTAAGAGAAAATTCAGTACTGTTGCTACTCTCCCTGGAAGTCGGTGTCCTGCAAAGATCACATCAAGAGTACAATGTGCAATGCTGAAGGAGGTGAAAAAGAACCCAAGGGTAACAGCAAAAGACCTGCAGAAATCTCAAGAACTTGCTCAAGTTTCTGTTCATGTGTCCACTATAAGAAAAACATTGAACAAGAATGGTGTTCATGGAAGGACACCATTGTCCTCCAAAAAAGCAATGCTGCATATCTCAAGTTTGCAAAAGACCACCTGGATGTTTTGCACCACTTCTGGTACAATGTTCTGTGGACAGATGAGACAAATTTAACTTTTGGCAGGAATGTACACCGCTATATTTGGAGGAAGAGGGGCACTAAACACTAACACGAAAATCTCATCCCAACTGTTATGCATGGTAGGAGGAGCATCATGGTTTGGGGTTGCTTTGCTGCCTCAGGGCCTAGACAACTTACAATTTTGAATTCATTATTCCCTCAATGATTGCATCAAGACATTGTACAGGAGAATGTCAGGGTAGCAGTCCATCACCTGAAAACATAATAGAAGTTGGATGATACAACAAGACAATGGTCCAAAACACAAGAGTAAATCAACAACAGAATAGTTTAAAAAGAAGAAAATTCATGTCTTGGAATGGCCAAAAGTCAGAGTCCAAACCTTAACCTAATTGAGATGCTGTGGAATGACCTGAAGAGGGCTGTTCATGCAAGGTTTTCCAGAAATATTGATGAACTGAAACAGTTTTGTCTGGAGAAATGGACTATAACTCCTCCTCGCCGTTGTACAAGTCTGATCAGCAGCTACAAGAAACGTCTGATGGAGACTACTGCTGCTAAAGGAGGTTCTGCCAGTTACTAAATATAAGGGTTCACAAACTTTTTCCAGCTTGGACTGTGAATGATTAAACTATGTGTTCAATAAAGACAAGAAAAGTACACTTGTTTGTGTTATTAGCTTAGGCAGATTTGTGTATGTCTATTATTGTAACTTAAATAAAGATCAGATCACATTTGTAATTTATAGTCTTTTTATCATGTATTGCACTGTACTGCTGCTGCAAAATATCATATTTCATGACACATGCACGTGATATTAAACTTGATTCTAATTAACTCCAGAAAATGCCCTCCTGTCATTTCTAAACACGGGAGAATCTGCGGATGCTGGAAATTTTGAGCAATACACGCAAAATGCTGGAGGAACTCAGCAGCTCGGGCAGCGTCTGAGGGGAATGAACAGTTGATCTTTCTCTCCATGGATACTACATTTCTAGCTTGTTTCTAAATCTGAACAGTCAGCAGCCTCACTCACAGCTTATATTTTAAGAGCTACAGGGTTGGAAAAATAATTGTGATTGAAAGAGATCACAGAGTTAAGAAGGAATCCAGAAACCAGCTGGAAAAAAATCATTCATTCTATTCAAGGAATTCTCACAGGAAAAGAAAGAGGAAATTGTCAGAAAATAATTTCAGAGAAACCAGGCTTCACATCTGCAGAAGTTAACACTTCTATTCCAGACTGTACCATGGGCCGGTTTATTTCTCCGTGGGCTTTGTGAGCTTAGCTTGCGGACACTCACGGTGTAATTACTCACAAACTGAGGAGTACCCCTGACAGATGCCCGTTTCACACTTATTAGGCGTGTATAGAGGAATTGTCTGGGGAATACATTCAAGTCTCTCCAGCTAGTGTCCCTTCTGCACCTGTTCAATGAGCAGTAAGAAACAAAACAGCAGGAGACACAGGAGACTGCAGATGAATAACAAACAACCTGTTGGAGGAACTTGGTGGATCGAACAGCAAATACGGGGGGTGGGGGGGGGGTAAGAAGTGGTAAGAATGACCGCAGCCTATGGAGAACTTCCTACCTGGTTGTATCATAATCCCTTTTTGGGATGTTAACCGACTTTTCATCTGACTCCCCACCCAATCATTAACATTCCCTTTGATAAGTCCACCCTTTGCCCTATCTACACATTCAAATAGCTTTAGTTTCTCATTTATTCAGATCTTTATCTCTGTTCCTCATTCCTCAAATACTGCCCCAGTTAGTCCATTGGCCTAGTGTTTAATAATCTGTTTTAAAAATCTTCATCTGATTTTTAATTTTATTTTTAATCTAAGTTGCAATGCAAGAATAAACTAATAATTATTACATTTTGAGCACATGCATAACTACCCTACAACCATCAGGCTCCTGAACTGTTGTGGATAACTTCACTCAGCTCAACTCTGAACTAATTCTAACAACATTCAAGATTGTTTAGTGTCATTTACAGTTCACAAGTGTACAGGAGAACAAAATAATTGTTGCTCTGGATTTGATGCAGCACAAAGAAACACAGTAAGTATAAAAAAAACAAAAAAAAACACAACAAATATAAATGTAAAAGCAATCCAATAAAACACAATGTACAAGTAGCTTATAAAAATAGACTGCCAGTACGTACATAAAGAGTCGCTAGGTGATGTGTATGACAAGGTGGTGGGGTGCATAAATGGGTGGAGGTGTTGATCAGCTTGACGGCTTGGGAAGTAACTGTTTTTAAGTTGAGTGGTCCTGGTGTGGATGCTGCACACCTTGTTATGGCATTTTGGAAGGTTGCTAGTGCTACATGGGGAATGTGAACTAGAGTTGCAAGTAGCTGGGAACCAGAACACCAGAACACACAGTGGAATGGTTGTGGAGAAAGACATTGATAAGCCTACATACAAAGTCAAGAATCAAAAAGTCAAACATAGTGGGACTGATGGCCTGAGCTGCATATATTTTAATACAAGCAGTACTGCAAGAAAGACAAATGAACTTAGGGCTCAGATCAGCATGCAAAATTATGATATTGTAGCCATTAGTGAGACTTGGATGCAGGAGGGGCGGGACTGGCAGCTCAATGTTCTTGGATTCTGTTCTTTTAGATGTGATAGACCAGAAGGGACGAGAGTGGGTGCGGTTAAAGGGGGAGGGGTGGCATTACGAGTCTGAGAAAATGTCACATCAGTGCTCAGTCAAGACGGACTGGACAGCTTGTCTAGTGAGGCTTTATGGATAGAATTGAAGAATATGGAAGGCATTAGCACGTTAAAGAGATTATACTACAGTCCACAGGATTTCGAGGAGCAAATTTGTAGAGAGATCGCAGACTATTGCAAAAAACAAAATGTTGTGATAGAACATGATTTTAACTTTCCACGTATTGACTGGGACTCCCATTCTGTAAAAAGGCTGGATGAGAAAGAATTTGTCAATTATGTTTGGGAAAATTTCATTAATACATAGAAGTCCCAACCTGAGGGAATGAAACAGGGCAGGTGACAGAAGTTTGTGTAGGGGAACACTTTGCATCTAGTGATCAAAATGCCATTAGTTTCAAAGTAATCATGGAAAAGGATAGGTCTGGTGCTCAGGTTAAGATTCTAAGCAGAAAAGCAAATTTTGATAGCATCAGAAAGGATCTGGTAGATTGAGAAAGGTTGTTCCTGACAAAGGTGCACTTGGTAAGTGAGAGGCCTTCAAAAGTGTAATTTTGAGAGTACAAAGCTTGTATGTGCCTGTTAGAATAAAAGGCAAGGATAACAGGTTTAGGGAACCTTGGTTTTTAAAAGATATTGAGGCCCTGACTTAGAAAAAGAAGGAGCTGATAACAGGTATAGGCAGCTAGGAACAAATAAGGTACTTAAGTTGTATAGGAAATGCAAGAGAACACTTAAGAAGGAAATCAGTAGGGCTAAAAGAACACATGAGGTTGCACTAGCAGACAGAGTTAAGGAGAATCCTAAGGGATTCTACAGATACATAAAGAGCAAAAAGATAGCAATGAACAATATGGGTCCTCTGGAAGATTTGAATGGTAATCTACGTATGGAGCCAGAAGATGGGGGAGATCTTAAATGGGTTTTTTGCATCTGCTTTTACTCAGGAGATGGACACAAAATCTACAGATGTAAAGCAATGCAGCTGTGAGGTCATGGACCCTATACAGATTACAGACGAGGAAGTATTTGCTATCTTGAGGAAAATTTGGGTGGATAAATCCGCAGGGTATAACAACATGTTTCCTCAGACTCTGTGGGAGGCTACTGCAGAAATTGCGGGGGCCCTAGCAGAAATATTTAAAGCATCCTCAGCTACGGTCAGGTGTCAGAGGTTTGGAGGATAGTTTATGTTGTTTGTTGTTTAAGAAAGGCCCTAAGAAAATTAGAAAGGTTCCAGGAAATTATAGACATTAGTAGTGGAAAGGTTATTGGAAGATATTCTAAGGAACGGAATATACAAATATTTAGATAGAGAGGGGCTGAGTAGGGATAGTTAATATGGCTTTGTGTGTGGTAAGTCATGTCAATCCAATTTTATAAAATTTATTGGGGAAGTTACCAGGAAAATTGATGAAGGCAAGGCAGTAGATGGTGTCTACTCTGTTAGGACCAATGAGAGAAGGTCTTACACAGTGAGCAGTAGGGCACTGAAGATGGCAGTAGAACAGAGGAATCTGGGAAAACAGATCTATAATTCCTTTAAAGTAGCATCACTGGTGGAGAGGACCATACAGAAAGGTTTTGGCACATTGGCCTTCATAAATCAATGTACTGAGTACAGGAATTGGGATGATATGCTGAAATTGTAATAGACATTGGTGAGCCCTAATTTGGAATCATGTGTCTAGCTTTCATCACCTACCTGCAAGAAAGATGTAAATAAGATTGACAAGTACAGAGAAAGTTTTGCAAGATGTTGCCAGGACTTGAGGACCTGAGGTAGAGGAAGGGGTTGAGTAAGTTTTAAGTTTATTCCCTAGAACATAGAAAATTGAGTGGAGATTTGACAGAGGTGTACAAAGTTATGAGGAGTATAGATGTGGTCAATGCAACCACTTCTGAATTGAACTGAATTGAATTGACTTTATTTCTTACATCCTTCACATACATGAGGAGTAAAAATCTTTATGTTACATCTCCGTCTAAACCTGCAATGTTCAATCATAGTAATTTATAATAAATAGAATAGTCAATGTAATATAGAATAGACTCAAGTCAATGTGAGTTCATCAGTCTGATGGCCTGGTGGAAGAAACTTTCCCAGAGCCTGTTGGTCTTGGCTTTAATGCTACGGTACCATTTCCCAGATGGTAGCAGCTGGAACAAGTTGTGGTTGGGGTGACTTGGGTCCCCAATGATCCTACAGGCCCTTTTTACACACCTCTCCTTGTAAACGTCCTGAATCATGGGAAGTTCACAATTACAGATGTGCTGGGCTGTCTGCACCACACTCTGCAGAGTCCTGCAATTAAGGGAAGTACAGTTCCCATATCAGGCAATGATGCAGCCAGTCAGGATGCTCTCAATTGTGCCCCTGTAGAAAGCTCTTAGGACTTGGGGCCCATACCAAACTTCCTTAACCAGCTGAGGTGAAACAGCTGGTGTGTACAAGACTAGAACTAGAGGTCATGGATTAAGGGTGAAAAGTGAAATGTTTAAGGGGAATACGAAGGGGAACTTCTTCACTCAGAAAGTGGTGAGTGAGACTGTGGAACAAGTTGCCAGTGGATGCAGGGTCTATTTCATCACCTAAAAGAAATTTGGATAGGTACATGGATAGCTATGGTTCAGGTGCAGGTTGAAGGGACTAGGCAGATTAATAGTTCGGCACAGACTGGATGGGCCAAAGGTTCCATTTCTGTATTGTAGTATTCTATGACTCGGACTTTAATTGCTCTGCCTGTGACCAGAAGAAACTGCAGAGTTGTGGACACAACTCAACACATCACAAAAACCAGCCTCTCCGCCAGATTCTGCCAAAGCTTTGCATTGGCTCAGTAAAGCAGCCAGCATAATCAAAGACCCCACCCACCCCAGACATTCTTTCTTCTCATTGGCTCAGTAAAGCAGCCAGCATAATCAAAATCCCCATCCACCCCAGACATTCTCTCTTCTCATTGGCTCAGTAAAGCAGCCAGCATAATCAAAGACCCCACCCACCCCAGACATTCTTTCTTCTCATTGGGCAGAAGATATAAAAGCCTAAAACATGTACCACTAGGCTTAAGGACAGCGTCTACCCTACTGCGGAATGGTCCCCTAGTTCAATGAGATGGACTCTTAACTTCATAATCTACCTTGTAATGGCCTTGCACTTTTTTTTGTCTATCTCCAGTACACTTTCTCTGTGACTACAACACTTTATTCTGCATTCTGTTATTGCTTTACCTCAATGTCCCAATCGTTACAAATTGATCTGTATAATCAGTATGCAAGACAAGTTTTTCCACAGTACATATGACAATAATAAACCAATTTAGCAAAAAATTCTCTACCTCTTTTTCAAGTAAGAGCAAGGAATTTCTCTCTAGCATCTCAACCCATATTTATCCCTTCAACATTACTGTAACAGATGACATCATTGTTACTTCACTGGTGTTAAAACTTGAGTGGGAACTTGCTATGCCAAAAATTGGCTGCTGAGATTTCTACAGTTAAAATTTTCCAGAAAACATTTCAGAATGCTTTGAAATGTCCAGATAGCAGAAAAATTACATCATGAATATATCTACAGAAGCACAGCCGTTAGTGTGACGCTATTATAGCTCGGGGTATCAGAGTTCTGCGTTCAATTACAGCGCTGTCTGTAAGGAGTTTGTATGTTCTCCCCAAGAGTGCATGGGTTTCCTCTAGAAGATCCAGTTTCCTTCCAAAGTCTAAAGACGTACCAGTTAGTAGGTTAATTGGGCATTGTAAATTGTCCTGTGATTAGGCTAGGGTTAAGTAGGTGGGTTGCTGGGCGCTGTGGTTCGTTGGACTGGAATAACATTCCAGATTGAAATGACTAAATATGGACCCTTCACATGTAGCTTCTGCAAGTCTATAAGACCATAAGGGCAAAATTAAGTCAATCAACCCACTGAGTCTGCTCCACCATAGTTGATTTATTGTCCCTCTCAACCTCATTTCCTGAATTCTCCCCGTAACCTTTGACACCCTGACTAATGAAAAACCTATCAACCTCTGCTTCCACAGCCATCGGTGGCAATCCCTTCCGCCAAAAGATTTCTGAATGGTCCATGAAGTCTGCCTTTTTATTCCTTTTCTTTTGCACTATTTGGTTTTGCATTTTATAGACTTGTCTGCCTTTTCACCAAACTGCTGCCTCACCAAATTCCACATCATATATTAGTGATAATATATCTTATTCTGATTCTGAAATGGTTCAGGAAAGATAAAACACGGGTGCTCAAAATCAAGTTTTTAATAGAATAAGTGGAGGCTGATAGGTTCTTGATTAGTCAGGGCACCAAAGATTACTGGGAGAAGGCAGAAGAATGGTGTTGAGAGGGAAAATCAATCAGGCATGATGGAATGGTGGGAAAATTTGCAATAAAAATGGCCAATTAGATAACACAAAAGCTAGGTGGCACAAGCACAATAGAACAGATGGTCCTCTTACTGTAATTACTGAGGTTAAATGTAAGAGGCACTGGCTTTGGAATTACCAGGATCCTGAACACGGCAAACAAATTTAGTCAGTTAACTCAATGTCACTTCTAATGACCTCTGTACTAGGAGCAAAGCTCTTTATAACTTCACTCACCACAACTCTGAACTGACTCCAATAAGATAAAGAACACAATAATAATAAAAAACACAAATATAAATACTTAAGATAGTGTATATACGTAAGATTGATTATATAGCCATAAAGTGACACTGGGCACAGAAGAGTCTGTACATAAGGCGACAGATAGGAAATGATAAAGTAGTGGTGGCTAGGCTTGTTGAGGGGTGGGTTAGTGGGTTGAGATGTTGATCAGCCTTACTGCTTGGGGAAAATAATATTTTTTCAGTCTCAATTTCCAAAGGCATATGGGTTAGTAGGTCAATTGATCACATGGGTGCAACTGGGTAGTGCGGCTTATTGGGCAGGAAGGGCCTGTTAATGTGCTGTATCTCTAAATAAGGAAAATAAACACTTCATTTGGAAATTATCACCTGGCACTATGATACTGCTTCCTTTGTGCCAGTATGCATTATCCATTGAAGTGGTGGGGTCAGAGAAGAAATAATCACAAGTGCCATATGCTATCAATAGTACCTTGTAACCAGGTCCAGCATCTGCTCTGAACATGTTTCTAATGGTCTGACTATTAAGTTTGCTTTCTGGCAGCAGGAAGTGTTTCTGGTGCCCAGAATATACTTGTAAACAGTTTTCAGGAAAGAGGGCCTTGCTTCAAGATGTTCATCTGGACATCTGCATATGTTGCAACTCAGTTTAGTTTACATAATCAAACTTGCAAATTAATCTTAAGGAAAAAAACATGTGATTTATGTATGTAAACATGATATTGTTGGATTAGACTGCATATTGTTATTATCCTTCAGCTTAACTTCCCTTATACATGTTTCTACTTTTATATAATTACCTACATACATGCAATTGCTCAGTATGTTTCCTGGTGGTTACAGTTCTGTATTCCGGTGGCTTTTTTTGGAATCATATTATTTGAATAGGGGCTATCCGATAAGTTGAGTCTTATCTTTGAATTTGAATAGAATGTCTGCTGTCGATGGAAATTCAATGGAATTAGCAAACTGGTATAAGAAGGGCAGAGCATTTTTTCCTCTCTTTTCTGCTCTCTTTTCCTGCCATCGTCATCTTTCTCGCAACTCTCCTTCCCCAGTCTCTTCGGCCTCTTAGCTCATGGTTGCTTATTAAGTGCTACAGGTATGCCTTCCGAAGAACCTCGTATCAAAAACATCAGAACCCTACAGGATCTTTGCTATGATTTTAAAAGGTTGTGAACTGAGCTAAAGTTCAGCTTACTTTGGTGCTTTATGCCAGATGAGGTGTTAACTGTGTGATCACTCTTGTGATGGAGGAAATACAACCAACCTGTACACAACCGAACTCTACAAACAGCAGTGTGATATTCTACTGGGAGATAAACATCCCACAAAACCAGGTACATAGAACATAGAACAGTAAAGCTGGTACCGGAACAGGCCCTTTGGACCAAAATGTTGTGCCAAACCAAATAAATTAGTAATCAAATGGCCAGCTAAACTAATCCACACTGCCTTCACAATGTTGATATTCTTCCATTTTCTCACATTCATCTGCCCATCTAATTGTCTCTTAAAAGTCTCCAACACATTGGACGTTTGTTAGCCTTTTTAACTGATTCTTTTAGGTTTCTTGTTTTGTGGCTGACTGTAAGGAAACAACTCTTAAGGTCGTATAATTTATACATACTTTGACAATAAATGTACTTCTAATCCAAGCAACATCCTGGTAAATCTCTACTGCACACTCTTCAAAACCTTGACATTCTATAATGGGGCAACCAGAACTGTACGCAATTCTCCAGCTGTGGCCTAACTAGAGTCTTATAAAGCTGCAACATAACTTCCTGACTTTTGAACTCAATGCCTTGACTAATGACTAGTGACTGTGTAGCCATTTTCAGGGAGCCATGAACTTGGACTCCAAGATCTCTCAGCTCATCAACATAGGCAAGGGTCTTGTCCTTAATACTTTTGACTTACCAAGGTATAATCACTGTGCTCTCTGAAATGGGACTTGGACAGTAATGGACAGTACAATGGACAGTAATCAATTTCAAATCTCAACTAAATGTATTTAGATTTTTAAGGTCATTGAAGTAAAGTATAGACTATGTAGGAGGAAAGGGTCAGATTGACTTCGGAGTAGGTTAAAAGGTCAGCACACTATCATGGGTCAAAGGCTCTGTATTATGCTGTACTGTTCCATGTTCTGTCTCTGGTGTTCTATATTAAACTGAATAGTCAGCATGGTTTTATACATGGGATGTAATGTCTGATGAAACTTTTGGAGATATTCAAAGAGATATCTAAGAAGATAGAACATAAGAACATAAAACAGTACAGCAGAGGAACAGGCCCTTCAACCCACAATGTTATACCAAACCAATTAAATTAGCTACCAAATGGCTAATCTTCTGTCTACACAATATCCATATACCTCTGTTTTTCTTACATTCATTTGCCTATCTAAATATCCCTTCAAAGCCCCTAATGGTAATTACCTCTACCACCACCCCAGGCAGCGAACAGATGAAGGCAGGGTGGTAATGGATGTGGTCTATATGGACTTTAGTGAGGCTTTTGACACTGATCAGGATGATTTGATCACATGGGGTTCAGGGAAAGCTAGTGAAGTGGATTTAGAATTTGCTCAATGATAGGAATCAGAGGGTGATGGTTAAAGGTAGATTCTAAGCTGGAGGCCTATCACTGGGGTAGGGGGTGCCCTGGTGTTGTGAGGTCAATGCTCCATCTCATCATTAATTTAATTAATGGCTCCGTCTAAGTAGACAATGGATGCACCCGGTTTACTCCGAGGCGCAGACCTGGGTGATGAATATGGAGATCCTGGGCTGCCCAAGACATCAAGATCCCCCTCTTGGCCTCACAGACGTGGTCCAAAGGAATGCAAAGCAGTACATTTGGCATCAGCTTGGCTGCAGGAGCTGCCGGGAGGTGACATGATACGTCATCCAACTGCCTTAGGGGCTCCACTCCAGATTTGTGTAGGGTTTACTCCTTAGCCTTCTCTTCTCCTGAAGATACCCACAAGGCAGTGGGATCCGTAACCCTGGATACGGGGCCCGTACCGGGTACTGTCAGCTGGAGCCAGCTGAGCCCGGAACTCGTGCAAGGCAGGGTCACGGTCGCCACAACCTGCAGTAGTGACATATGGAGCCACTACCCACTATCCACATCATACAAGGGAGCCATTTAATAGTCATAACAGCAAGATTGAAGCTGTCCTTGAACCTGGAAGTGTGTGCTTTCAGGCTTCAATTTGGTGAATTGATAGAGCTATTTTGTTTAAAATAAATAAGTTATGCTGGGTTTCATAAATAGCAGCATATGGTAATAAAAGCAGATGGGGCTAGTCAGCATTGTTTGGCAGCTCATCTAGAAGGAAAACTGATCTCAAAGGCCCGCTGCTTTGTGGCTATACCCACTCATGGGGAAGGCTTCGGGAGTAAACCCCAAGGAAAAATCCAGAGCTGAAGTCCCAAAGGAAATCCTATGTTGAGTTTAACACTAACTGGCAACTCCTGTGACACCACTGGTGCCAGTCTCTGCAATTCCTTTGGATTCATCAGCTGCATGGAGAGGGGGATCCTGCTAGGCAACAGCTTGCTCTCCATATCACACGGCCCTGGTTTGCATATGACAGCTAGGTCACAACATCCGTGGTTGACACTAACCAATGAAGGGCCTTATTTTAGGTATAAGCGCAAGGAAGTTACACTAAACTACTATAAATCACTAACTAGATCTTGGCTAGCTCTGCAGTGGGGATTTGGAACTTCAACCATGCTGCAAGATTGAGGCCCTCCGTTGGTCAGGGTCGACCATGGATGTTGTGTCTCAGCGGCCTATGTATTTGCAAGCCAGGACAGTACGATACGGAGAGTGAGCTGTCACCCATGTAGCTGATTAATCCAAAAGTAGAGCAAAAACCGATACAATTTGGCACAAGCGGTGTTGCATGAGTTGCTGGTCTAGCATTGAACTCAGTGTAGGACTGCCTTAGGGACTCCCAGGTCCAGATTTTTCCTCAGGGTTTATTCCTGAAGCCTTCCCCATAAGTGGGTATAAACAAAAGTGCAGAGGCTTGAGATCAGAGTTTTCCTTCTCCTAAGTGAACTGCCAACCACGAATGACAAGCCCTATCTGCCCAAAGCATCTAGTTTTAAGGTGTCAGTAACCTGCCTTTGCCCACTTCTATAAGTAGAAATGGTTCCCTCAGGTTTAGTATCTAAGCCACAAGTGAAGGCCAGAAGCTGTACTTGGTTGTCAGAGGTTATTTGAAACACGCACCAAGGGAGCATTTAATAGATAGTGGGTGCTTTCCCCACAACTATCCCCAGCTATGACAACATTAAGGAACCAATGTGAGACCAATGAAACAGAATTGCTTTACCCTGGATACAGATGGTTCAAGAGATTTTAGGAGGTCACTTTGATGCAATAAATAAGTAATCTCTTCCAGCTGGCAGGAGGGCCAATAAGCAGAAGGGGGTTTGAAGATAATTGGCCAAAGAACCATGAGGAAAGATAATTTTTGTAACTGCATTGAAGCCTATAATAATTCAACAGTATCTGTAGCAGAACTGGCTAAAGACTATTAAGAGCAACACCCAGATAACTGGGACTAATTGGAGAGCTCACAAAAAAAATCTGTGCTCACAAAATATTGTATTTATTTCTAGTCACCTACTGTACCTACAGGAAAGATATCAATAAGATTGAAAGAGAGCAGAGAAAATTTACAATAATGTTGGCAGGACTTGAAGATCTGATTTACAGGGAAATAGGTTAGGACTTTATTCCCTGAAGCACAGGAGAATGAGGGAAAATTTGATAGAGGTATACAAAATAATGAGGGGAAAAGATAGGGTAAGTGCAAGCAGGATTTTATCCCTACTGAGGTTGGGTGAGACTAGAACTACAGGCCATGGGTTAAGGTTGAAAGGAGAAATGTTTAAGGGCAGCATGAGGGGGAACTACTTCACTCAAAGGGTGGTGAGAGTGCAGAATGAGCTGCCAGTGGAGGTGGTGGATACAGGTTCAATTGCAACACTTGACAGAAATTTGGATAAGTACATGGATGGGACAGGTATGAAAGGCCATGCTCTGGGAACAGGTCAATGGGACTAGGCAGATTAATATGCTGACACACACTAAATGAGCTAAAGGGCATGGTTCTGTACTGTGAGTCTGACAACCATGATGGGCTGAATGGTAGTTTCCTACATTGCTTGATGTATGATCTCCAACGTGGAATATATTAATCATAAATCATTCTTTCCAATAAAGATGTCCATTTCAAGTCACTTAACTTGGGATTAAGAAGGCATAATATGACAAATAATTCACTTACAAACTTGACACTCTATAATTAATTCTGGACATTTTAATGGCTTTTTGTTCTTCTCCCTGCATTAAATATCAAAATTTTAATTCTGTTCTGACAATAATACAATTCAACTGTCTGGTTTTCATTTTATTTCACTGCTTAATGTTGGAAGTTGGGGTTTTGACTATTCATTGGACACTGTAGTAATTTGAAATGTAACCTAATGGGCCACAAGATACATGAATGTTATCATAAATATAAGAGATTCTACAGATGCTGGAAGTCCAAAGCAACAAAATACTGGAGGAACTCATCAGGTCAAGCGGCGTCAATGGAAATGAATAAACACTCGATGACTTGGGCTGAGACCTTTCACCAGGGCTCTTTAAATCTGAATTATGTCCAATGTTGTGCTCATTTCCTATGCTTGTTGTGGAACTGCTCCTTGATGGTTGACATCTCAAATACTGCCTGTATCACCTGCACATTATAAAAGGAAATTAAACTGTCTGACAAAATCACCAACTGCAAACTAACAGCAGTGCCAAGTATGAGAACCAGGCCAAGAAGATGACCATGAGACACAAGAACAGAATTAGACCATTCAACCTGTTGAGTCTGCTCCACCATTCAATTATAAATTATTTATTTTTTCCTCTCAACCCCGTTCCTTCCCCCCCCCCGTGACTTTGATGCTCTGACTAATTGAGAACCTATCAACCTCTGCTATAAATATGCCCATTGACTTGGCCTCCTCAGCCATCTGTGGCAATGAATTCCATCTATTCACCACCGTCTGACTAAAGAAATTCCTTCTCATCTCTATTGAGAACACTGAGCGTCATAGGAAGTCATTCCTACCTGTGGCCATCAAACTTTACAACTCCTCCCTCGGCGTGTCAGACACCCTGAGCCAATAGGCTGGTTCTGGACTTATTTCCACTTGGCATGATTAACTTATTATTATTGAATTATTTATGGTTTTATATTGCTATATTTCTTCATTATTCTTGGTGCGGCTGTAATGAAACCCAATTTCCCTCGGGATCAATAAAGTATGTCTGTCTGTCTGTATTCTAAATGGACACCCCTCGAATCTGATGCTACGCCCTCTGGTCCTAGACTCACCACTGTCTGAAACATCTTCTCCACATCCACTTTATCTAGGCTTTTAAATATTCAATAGGTCTCAATGAGATCTCCCCTCCTAAACCACAGCGAGAACAAGCCCAGAGGCATCAAACAAAGGGCTAAGTTGGCCACAGTTCTGAGTGAGACAACCAGTTGCCTAACATAATTCTCTACAGTGAATTTGAAAGAGGCATCAGGAAGCCTGACTGTGCCAGACTCTGCTTTAAAGACAGCATCAAACTGCAGGCTGGATCCAATGACCTGGGGAGAAATGGCCCACAAAAGGGGAACTCAGACAGATCACCACACTTCCTTGCCAGCAGTAACACCTTACCCTGGCACATTTCCGGAATCCAACAGATGGAAACTGATCAAAGAATTAGTGATCACACTGAAATATGAATGATGACATTTATTATTTATCAAGTAGGAAAGTTATAGAGATGCAGAAATCTTTGGTTGGTATGGAGCTAACAGAGTACAAGTAAAAGTGGTTTGAATTCCATCATGGAACTCCACCATGTTATTCGACTGCTCATAGGCTGAGGCTATAGGATTGCTAGAAGTCAGTAGCTTTGGGCTGCTGGGTACTATGCCGATCGGACATCCGCATTAACATTATGTGAGAGGAAGAGGAATGGGCATTGGGCTAGCAACTTCACCCTGTAAAAACCCAGGGCTGCAGAAACATCAACAGAAGCTTTAAAGACCTCAATCCTGGGAGGGGCAGGATCTTTGCCCAGAAGACAGATTAGGTCATATGGTGAAAGCGAAACTCCAGGACCAATCAACTTTCTATCAGCCCACAACATAGGAGTCTGGTGAGCTGCTATCGGTGGCCTACAGACTAGTATGGAGTGATGGGTTTAAGAAGAAGAACGCTTGGGCAGTTGTGCTCTGCTACTGGGTAACTAAGTTTGCAAAAGCAGCTATTGTTCCCAATGTCCAAAATGTGCAAAAGACAAAACTGAGAACATGAGTTGTAATGAGCTATTGAAAGTGAGTCACTAGTTGGACCGCACTTGGAGTACTGTCAACAGTTTTGGGCCCCTTATCTCAGAAAGGATGTGTTCTCATTGGACAGAGTCCAGAGGAGGTTCACAAGGATAGTTCAGGGAATGAAGGGGTTAACATATGAGAAGCACTTGACAGCTTTGGACTGGATTTCAGCCCAGGAGGAAGTTAGTGATTTCATGCCTACATTTCGGCATGGATCTTGAAAATCCCTCCAAGTCTTATGTATCTATTGAGCGATTGAAAGACGCTCCTGGATATTGTGAATGTTGATTGCTGCAGATCTGTCCCACTGGCAAGTTGCCCAACGAGAGTGGAGCTGGATTCATTGCACATCGTGTTGCCGATGGCTAAAGCCACCCAAGGAGGAACCCTGGAGGAATGTGGTTTCATTTCATTGTATTTATGTGTATGGTTGAATTACAATTAAACTTGAAATTGATAAGACCATAAGATATAACACTAGGCTCTCCATCTCAAACAGTCCATGTTGACCTAGATAACCATCTAAGCCAGTCCCATTTGCCCATGTTTGGAAAATATCTCTCTAAACCTTTCCTACCCACATACCTTTCATTCAGCATACACTTGGCCTCAGTTGTAGCATGGACCAGGCCCTCATTCTGCAAGGTCACTTCCTGCAGCCTCCCATTGGAAGAGACAATGGAGGAGGTATGGCGCGATGTCAAAGCTGGGTTAGGGTCTGAGCCACCCTTTTAGTGCTGCTCTCCAGTGTTTGCTTGGTTGGAGACAAGCTGGATTGTGTTCGTCTGAGGCTATATTAGTGTGTGATGATCAGATTGCTGCAGGCTTGTTCTTGCCGACAACATCCTATGCACCATCCATCTACAGGACATGACCCTCAGGGACTTGGGCTATATTATTGTTTTTATGTGACTGGATGTTTATTGCTACCGTAATAATATGCGCTTTATGTGCTGTGTTCTCTGTGCCTAGTGGGACTGTGTTTTGTACCTTGGCCCCATACAAACACTGTTTCGTTTGGGTATATTCATGGGCATTCATGTATGGTTAAACAATAATTTAACTTGAACTTGAATGTGTATGAATGACACAAATTTTGATTTCCTTGTGGGGGTTTTTGTGATGACCAAATCACCAGCCCTGTTATTGAGAACTTAATGGAAGCCTTCATTATCATTTATTGCAATCAATGATAATGGTCCCTTTCTCTGAATGTTTTTATCATTTACCAGCACACATACTATATGCAACCAAAAATGTTGGTAATGAATCCACAATTAAAATTTCATACCAACTTAATAATGCCATGCTCTTTAAAATATCCTCATATTTCAGAAAACACAATATTTTGCATAAATAAGTAGTTTACTAGCAAGATATTTAATTTCATACAATGATGTGAGAACATGATATGGAACCTCAGTTCAAATGGAAGCATCATGAGGGCACTGGACCAAATTGCTGCACCTCTCCACCAGGATTTTCTCTTTCCATCCCCACTCCATTCCCCACCTGCCCATCTTCCAACTCACCTTTCATCTGATTCCACCTGTCACCTCCCATCTTCCATCCCATCCCTCCCTAATACCCCTGAACTGTGGTAAATCATCCCTCTTCCCTCAGTTGTGAAGTGATTCTCAACCTGGGGCACCAGTAGCGTAATAAGATGACCAGAACTGTATGCAATACTCCAGATCCAGCCTAACTAGAGTTTTATAAAGCTGCAACATAATTTCCTAACTTTTGAGAATCCCTCCACTAATAAAGGCAAATATGCCATATGCCTTATTAACCACCCTATAAACCACTTTAAAGCCAGCTTTGTCACTGATGCTAACATCCACTAAATAAAAACATCACTGATCCAGCAATCATACACCAATCTCTTTGCAACAAGTTCAGTCATTTGTGAAACTATCTTTGGATAAGGAAGACTGTGCAAGTGTTGTACGGTGCTATATTCTTGAAATATAAATAGGTAGCAAAGTGAATTAATTGGAAACAGTGCCAGGCATGCCATTAATCATGGTTTCCACATGACTATTCAAAGAGCAGAAACAACTAGAACATGCAAATTAGGAGGTATAAGAAATCTTTGAACCTGCTTCACTGCTGAATAAAAATATGCCTCATCTAAATATAAATGCATTCTGTAAGATGAGAAGACATCGTAATAAAATTAGGCTATTTGGCCCATCAAGACTACTCCTCCATTCTGCCCTCTGGTTAAAGGAATTCCTCCTCAGCTCTGTTCTAAACGTAAGTCTTTCTATACTGTTACTCCAGAGGTCCAGTCCAGATGGAGTACTTGGCCGAATACTGAGGAACTGTGATGATCAGCTGGCTGGTGTATTCAACCTCTCGCTCCGGCAGTGTGTGGCACCCACCTGCTTCAAGCAAGCTTCAATCATACCAGTGTCCCAGAAGAGCATGTTAACCTGTCTAAATGACTATTGCCAGTGGCACTTCCATCCTCAGTGAAGAAAGGTTTTGAGAGAATGGTGCTGAAGTACATCAGCTCCTGTGAATGGAGACTTGGATCAGCTCCAATTCGGCTAATGAAGCAACAGGTTTACAGCAGATGCTATCTCGTGGGCTCTTCACACAACCCTAGAACATCTGGGCAGCAAAGACGCCTACATCAGGATGCTTTTTAATCAATTACATCTAGTTTTTAACACAATCATCCCCTCAAAGCTAATAAGTAAACTCCAACACCTGGACCTCAATACCCACTTCCATTGGGCAGTTGGATTCTGGATTTCCTCACTTCCCAGTCAGTTTGGATTGGCAAAAACAATCTCCATCATCACAGGAGTACTGAAGGGATGTGTACTTAGCCACAGAGTCATAGGTGTAAAACAAATAGAGCAGGAGGCTAAGTATAGGACCACCACCATATACGGGTTTGCTGATGACAACACCGTTGTGGGCTGAATCAAAGGGGGTGATGAATCAGCATCCAGCGGGGAGAATAAAAACATGGCTGAGTGGTGTAATAACAACAACCTCTTACTCAATGTCAATCAGACCAAGGAACTGATTGTAGACTTCAGGAGAGGGAAACTTGAGGTCCATGAGCCAGTAACGATCAGAGGATCAGAGTTGGAGTGGGTCAGTAACTTTAAATTCCCGGGTGTCACTATCTCAGGGGACCTGTCCTGGACTCTTCATATAAATAGTATTGCGAAGAAAGCATGATAGTGCCTCTACTTCCTCAGGAGTCTGCAGAAATTCAGCATGTCATCGAAAAGCTTGGCAAACTTCTATAGATACATGGTGGAAAGTGTGCTGACTGGCTGCATTATAGCCTAGTATGGGAACACCAACACCTTTGTGTGGAAAATCCTACAAAAGGTACCAGATTCAGCCCAGTACATTACAGATAAAACCCTCCCAACTATTGAGCACATCTATATGAAACGTTGCTGCAGCATCCACCTAAGTTCCTCACCACTAAAGCCATGCTTTTATTCACTCTGCTCCCATCATGGTAGAAGGAACTTACACCACCAGTTTCAAAAACAGTTACTACCCCTCAAACATTAGGATCTTGCACGAAAGGGAACAGCTACACTCATTTAAGGACTCTTTTATCTTGCAATTTCATGCTTATTATTTATTCATATCTGCAATTGCACAGTTTGTTTACAGCTCCTGATGTTCTATAGATTACAGTTACTATTCTGTAGATTTGCTAATAGTATGCCTGCAGAAAAAAACCTCAGGGTTGTATGTGGAGACACGTATGTACTCTGATGATAAATTTTACTTTGAAATTTGAACTGTACCTTCTGGCTCTAGACTCGACCACTATTGGAATCATCCTCTCCATCTCCACTCTACCTAAATCTTAAAATATTCAATAGGTTTCAATGAGATTCCCCCTCATTCTTTTAAACTCCAGTGAGTACAGGTCCCTAGCCATCAAACACACCTCATATTAACCCATTCATTCCCAGATCATTCTTGTGAACCTCCTCTGGAGCCTCTCCAATACCAGCATATATTTTCTTAGATAAGGGGCTGAAAACTGTTGACATAACTCTAATGCCCAATAAAGCTCTAGCATTACATCCTTGCTCTCATTTATTCTGGTTGTTCTAGTAACCCGTATTCCTACTAACTGTACTTCCTCACTTGCTTCCTTCCGAAGAATCAATTTATCTTTATCTTAAAAACATTTAAAGGCTGTTTCCCCACTGTTTCAAGAGAGTGTCAGAAGATGCACAACCCTCAAAGTATTTCACTCCATGTATCTGAAACCAGGAACTTGATTTTAGAGGAGTCTTTAGTTCTAGATTCTCCCACAAGAGAAAACAACTCCTCCACATCTACTGTGGAAAAACAGGTTTGACAAACAGCAATTTCCAAACCATACGGTTTGTGGATTAGACTGTAGTTCCTGGTCACTCTTTTTTCTGTTGCTATTTTCATAACTTTGAATTGGAGCAGATAATAAATATTGAACTGAACTGAATGTGGACACTTTGATTTTGTGTTTCATTTTCTGTGTTTTCATTCTTTCTTGTGGCCACTTGTAGGATTTAATTTTATGTGCGTGGAGCTGGTGGTGGTGGTGGGGGGCGGGGTTGATGTTTTGTTTTTGAACTCCATGGCTTTCTTTACTTCTTGACTATCTATGGAGAAAATGAATCTCAGGGTTGTATAATGCATACATACTGATAATAAATATACTTGGAATCCTTTTCTTCTATAGTGCACTATACTATGATGAATTACCCAACTGTCATCTGCTAAATGCTCATCATTCTGGAGATTTAATCAATATATTCAATCAATTACTTAAAACACATACAAAAAGAAGAAACATCAAAGCCCTCCGGAGCAGTTAAAGTCAAAGCAAAGTTTATCATCAAAGTATGTATACAAAATTATGAGGGATATCGATACGGTAAATGCAAGCAGGCTTTTTCCACTGAGGTTGGGTGAGACAAGAACTAAAGGTCATGGGTTAAGGGGGAAAGGTGAAATGTTTAAGGGAGGAGGAGGAACTTCTTCACTCAGAGAGTGGTGAGAGTGTGGAAAGAACTGCCAGTAGAAGTGGTGGATGCAGGCTCAATTTTAACATTTAAGAAAAATCTGGACGGGTACATGGATGGGAAGGGTATGCAAGGATACGGTCCAAGTGCAGGTCAACAAAACTAAGCAGAATAATAATTCAGCACAAGCGAGATGGGCCGAAGAGCCTGTTTCTGTGCTATAGTGCTCTATGACTCTATACGTTACCAACCACTACTGTCAGATACATTTTCTTGCAGGTATTTACAAAAATATAAAAAAAACAACAGAATTCAGGAATAACCATAAACAAAGACTGACAAATAACTAATGTGCAAAACAAGACAAATTTAGAAAGTCAAAAAATAAATAATACTGAGAACATGAGCTGTAGAGTCCTTGAATGTGAGTCTGTAGGTTGTGTAATTGTCAACGTTTTGGGCCGGGACCCTTCATCAGAACCCTTCCAAGCCTGAAACATCAAATGTTTACTCTTTTCCACTGATGCTGCCTGGCCTGCTGAGTTCCTCCAGCATTTTGTGTGTGTTTAATTTTTAAACTTGTATTGTAAATGCACCTTACACTAGATATCAATCTTCTGGAATGTATTTTATTATTTCTAAATTTATTTGTGGTAAGAGTACTTTGTGTAGTGTGAGAGTTACAGTACCTATAAAAAGTAGTCACCTCCCACCCCTAGGAAGTTTTCATGTTTTATTGTTTTACAGCACTGAATAACAGCGGATTTAATTTGGTTTTTTTGACACTGATCAACAGGAAAAGACTTTTTCATGTCAAAGTGATAACAGATCTTTACCAAGTGACCTAAATTAATTACAAATATAAAATGCAAAATAATTGATTACATAATTATTCAGCTCTTTCAAGTCAGTATTTAGTAGATGCACCATTGGCAGCAATTACAGCCTTGAGTCAGTGTGGATTGGTCTACATCAGCTTTGCATATCTGGGCACTGCAATTATTCCCCATTCTTCTTTACGAAATTGTTCAAGCTCTTACCAGATCATGAGTGAACAGCCCTTTTCAAGTCCAGCCAGAAATTCTCAATTTGATTGAGGTCTGGACTCTGACTTGGACACTCCAGGATATTAACTTTATTGCTTTTAAAGCCATTCCTGTGTAGCTTTGGCTTTATGCTTGGGGTCATTGTCTTGCTGGAAAGCAAATCTTCTTCCAAGTCCTAATTCTCTTGCAGACTGCATCAGGTTTTCCTCCAGGATTTCCTTGTGCTTTGCTGCATTCATTTTACCCTCTACCTTCACAAGCCTTCCAGGGACTGCTGCAGTGAAGCATCCCCACAGCATGATGCAGCCATCACCATGCTTCACGGTAGGGATGGTGTGCTTTTGATGATGTGCATTATTTGGCTTACACCAAACATAAGTCAAAATATGTGGCCAAACATATGGCCAAAATGCTCAATTTTGGTTTCACTTTCTTCCAGCTGACTTCAGAGTCCCTTACGTGGCTTCTGGCAAACTGGCCGAGATTTCATGCGAGATTTTTTTCAACAGTGGCTTTCTCTTTGCCACTCTCCCATAAAGCTGCGACTGGTGAAGCACCGAGGCAACAGTTGTTGTATGCACAGTCTCTCCCATCTCAGCCACTGAAGCTTGTAATCTCTCCAGAGTTGTCATAGGTCTCTTGGTGGCCTCCTCACTAGTCTCCTTCTTGCATGGTCACTCAATTTTTGAGGATGGCCTACTTGACGCAGATTTACAGCTGTGCCATATTCTTTCCATTTCTTGATGGTTGACTTAACGGTACTCCAAGGGATATTCAGTGACTTGGAAATTTATTGTATACATCTCCTAACTTATATTTTTCAAAAACCTTTTTGTGGAGTAGCTTGGAGTGTTCTTTTGTCTTCATGGTGTAGTTTTTGCCAGGATACTGACTGACCAGCAGTTACTAGCACAGGTGGAGCATTGGCTGATCAGCAGAAAACAGAGAGTGGGAATAAAGTAATCCTATTCTGGCTGGCTGCTGATTACCAGTGGAGATCCACAGGGGTCGGTGTTGGGACCGCTGCTTTTTACGATCTATGTCAATGATTTGAACTATGGTATTAATGGATTTGTGACTAAATTTGCCGATGATACAAAGATAGGTGGAAGAGCAGGTACTGCTGAGGAAACAGAACCTGCAGAGAGACTTAAATAGTTTAGACGAATGGGCAAAGAAGTGGCAAATGAAATACAATGTTGGAAAGTGTATGGTCATTCACTTTGGTGGAAAAAATAAATGGATAGACTATTATTTAGATAGGGAGAGAATTCAAAATGCAGAGATGCAAAGGGACTTGGGAATCTTTGTGTAAGACACCCTAAAGGTTAACCTCCAGGTTGAGTCAGTTGTGAAGAAGGTATACATTTCTAAAGGTATAGAATATAAGAGCAGGGATGTGATGTTGAGGCTCTATAAGGCATTCGTGAGACCACACGGAGTATTGTGTGCAGTTTTGGGCTCCTTATTTTAGAAAGGATATACTGACAATGGAGAGGGTTCAGAGAAGATTCACAAGAATGATTCCAGGAATGAAAGGGTGACCATATGAGGAACGTCTGGAAGCTCTCGGGCTGTATACCCTGTTCAGGAGAATGAGGGGGGGATTTCATAGAAGCATTCCAAATGTTAAAAGGCCTGAACAGATTAGATATGGCAAAGGATTTTAGGACAGGAGGGCATGACTTCAGGACTGAAGGACGTCCTTTTAGAACTGAGATGCACAGAAGTTACTTTAGTCAGAGGGTGGTAAATCTATGGAATTTGTTGCCATGAGTGGCTGTGGAGGACAAGTCATTGGGTGAATTTAAGGCAGAGATAGATAGGTTCTTGATTAGCCAGAGCATCAAAAGGCATGGGGTGAAAGCAGGGGAGTGAGGATGACTGGAAGAATTGGATCAGCCCACGATTGAATGGTGGATCATGCTCGATGGGCCGAATGGCCTGCTTCTGCTCCTATATCTTATGGTATTATGGTCTAATTGTCTGTGCCAGTGATAATTTGGTATGTCATATATAGAGGGGGTGATGAATACCTATGCAATCGATTATTTTGTGTTTTACAATTGTAATTTGTAATTTAGAGCACTTGGTAGAGATCTGTTTTCACTTTGACACAAAGGAATATTTTTCTGTTATTCAATGTCAAAAAAGCCAAATTAAACCACTGTGATTCAATGTTTGTAAAACAATAAAACATGAAAAGTTCGGGGGAGGTGAATACTTTATATAGGCACTGTATACGTATTGTGCTGTGCACATTGGTATGGATGAACATTGTTTTGTCTGGCACTATAAATATCTGTGCTTGAATGACAATAAACTTCAGCTTGAACTTGAATGTCGGGTAGTTATGCACGCTTCACAAATGTAATCAATATTCTTTCATTGAAACTTAGATTCAAAGAACAATTAATATAATTGTTAAAGCAGATTATTGACCACTAGGCCAATGAGAGTAACTAGTGCAGTTATTTGTGGAATGAGGAACAGAGGTAAAGTCAATTTCTCCTTCAGATCTGGAGAAGCTATTTAGTGTGTATAGAGGACAGAGTGTGGAGATACCAAAGGGAATGTTAATGACAGGGTGGAGTGTGAAATGGTAAGGAAATATAGACCTGTAGATCAAGAAATTCTTTGTATTCAGAGATGAACAGGTTTGTTAGTACTCTCTGAACAATGTATATGCATTTCCTCACCACCCCACATTTCACAATTCACCGATGTGATGGCTTCAGCACCATAAAATTGTTTATTTCATTGATATAGAGTTGTTTTTTTAAACTACATTTCTATCATTAGGCTCAAGTATATAACGAAAATGTAGAGATTGTCTGGGTGGTGGCACTGCACTTTTAGAACAACGATTCATAGAACACAGAACACTACAGCACAGAACAGGCCTTTCAGCCCACAATGTTGTGCCAACCTTTTAACCTACTCTTTGACTCATATGTTCTGGTCTTGTCCTTGTTTACAAAATTATTGGAAAGATATTTTTAATATTATTTCAAGAGTTTTAAATATCAATTTCCAACCGCATCCTTTTACTGCAATTTTCGGTTTACCAATGATAGATAATAATCGTCTATCCGCTTCATCTCAACGAATGATTGCATTTGTTACATTAATGGCTAGAAGATCTATTTTACTAAATTGGAAAGAAATTAACCCTCCAACTGTATTTCAGTGGTTTTCTCAAACTATCTCTTGTTTGAGTTTAGAAAAAATTAGAAGCGTGGTTTTTGATTCTTCAGTTAAATTTGAAGAAACTTGGAGACCATTTATTCAACATTTTCATATGAGTTAAATGGTCTTATCCTAAACCTTACTTTTATTATCCTTAATTATTTGGATGGAGGTTCGGAGTTATTGGCACTACTGCATGTATTTAACATTATATAATGGCCCATGTTGGTTAGTTTTTTTTTCTCTTTTTTTGGGTTTTTTTTTTCTCTTTTTTGGTTTCTTTTACATAAATACTATGAGTTTGGGAGGCCTTATATATTGATTATTATATATCTGATTGTCTATTTAAACTATTAATTATGTACTCTCAAATGCTTTGTATTCATATTTCATCTATGTTTTTCTTAAAATTAATAAAAAGATTTAAAGAGAAAGAAAGAACCTACTCTAAGATCCAATCCAACCTTTCCCCTCTGCATCACCCTCCATTTTTCTATCATTCATGTGCCTAAGATTCTCTTAAACATCCCTGATATATCTGTCTCTACCACCACCCTTAGCAGTGTGTTCCACATATCGACCACTGGGTAAAAACCTACCCGTACTTCTGACATCCTCCCTCCCACCATACTTTTCTCCAATCATCTTAAAATTATGGTCTCTTGTATCACCATTTCTGCCCTGCAAAATTGTCTCTGGCTGTCCACTCAATCTATACCTTTTATCATCTTGTACACCTCTATCAAGTCACCTCTCATCCTCCTCCATTCCAAAATGTAAAAGCCCTAACTCGCTCAACCTATCCTCAGAAGACATGCTATTTAATCCAGGCAGTATCCTGATAAATCTCCTCAGCATCCTCCCCAAAATTCTCATATCTTTCATTCAAGTCATTTTGCGAAGATACAGAATACAGCCTGTGTGCCACCATCGGAGTGATGTGTGACTGGAGATGCTGTTGCAAAAATCTAGGCTGACAATTGAATATAATACTAAAGAAGTATTATCCATGATATCAGTATTCAGATGCAACAGTAAGCTGAGGCTATCGTCTGACCTTCAGGTAGACAAGATACCCTACCATTTCAAACTAGAAGCTGTGTCTACAAACAATCAGGCAGCACAGTAGTGTACTGGTTAGCATAACACTATTACAGTGCCAACTAGTTTTCAATCCTTGCCACTTTCTGTAAGGAGTTTGTCTGTTCTCCTTGTAACCATGTGGGTTTCCTCTGGGTACTCCAGTTTCCTGCCATATTCTAAAGATGTACAGGTCAGGGTTCATAAGCTGTGGGCATGTTTTGTTGGTGCAAAAGCACGGTGACACTTGTGGGCTGCCCTCAGCACATCCTCATACTGTGTTGGTCTTTGATGGCAAATGATATATTTCAAAGTACTTGTTACAAAATAAAGCTAATCTTTTCTAAAATTTTCAATCTGCTGGAAGAATTCAGCAGGTCGAGCAGCATTTGCAGGAGGAAATTGATTGTCAATGGTTCAAGTAGAAACCCCTGCATTAGGACTCAAATGCAGGGCTTTCCCCCCAACATATCACCAATTCTTTCCTCCCATAGATGCTGTCAGATCCACTGAGTTCCTCCAGCAGATTGTTGCCCCAAAATCCAGCATCTGCTATTTTGAGTCTCCTAGAGGTTGTGACATCCCTGGACCACCACCTCAAACTCCCCTTTGTTTTTGCAATTTTTATTACATAATTCATAAATGTTATGTCTTTCAACTGAACTGCTGCCTCAAAAACAAAATTCATGACATCTGAGTCAGTGATAATAAAACTGATTCTGATTAAAGGTTTCAATTATGCTCAACCACATCAGCCGGAAAGGCGAGATGTTTTGACACCTGACTCCATGATGTCAGACTCCACAAAGGACTGGAAATGGGCTAATGTTGTCCCAGTAGATAAGAAGGGTGACTGCACTGACCCTGGTAACTAAAGACCAATAAGCTTAAAGTGTATCATAGCCAAGATAATGGCAACAATCATAAAAAAAGCAGTTGATAAGAACAGGCATGTTAGCAGAAAGTCAGCATGGGTTCAGAAAGGGGAAATCAGGGGGTACTAATATGCTGGAGTTCTATGAAGAGGAGCAAGGAGGTGATAGAGGAGTTACAGGCAGGTGGTCACACTGGGGCCACAGAGACAGCCAAGTGGGTCACAGTCAGGAGGGGGAAGGGGAAGAGTCAGGTACTAGAGAGTACCCCTGTGGCTGTACCCCTTGACAATAAGTACTCCTGTTTGAGTACTGTTGGGGGGGTGGGGGGACAGCCTACCTGGGCGAAGTGACAGCGGCCGTGCCTCTGGCACAGTGTCTGGCCCTGTGGCTCAGAAGGGTAGGGAAGGGAAGAGGAAGGAAGTAGTGATAGGGGACTCTATAAAGGGGGGGGTCAGACAGGCGATTCTGTGGAATCAGGAAAGAAACTCAAGATGGTAGTTTGCCTCCCAGGTGCCAGGGTCCGGGATGTTACAGATCACGTCCAAGATATTCTGCGGTGGGAGGGAGAACAGCCAGAGGTTGTGGTACATATTGGTATCAATGACATAGGTAGGAAAAGAGCCTGTAATTTGCTGTAGATTTCTTTGTTCTATCTTCTATGTTATTTCATGCTTGTTATTTATTGCTTTTATTTACGTCTGTATATCTGCATTTGTACAGTTTTTACAGTTTTCCTCCTGTTTACAGTTATTGTTCTATAGATTTACTAAGTATGCCTGCAGAAAAAGAATCTCAGGGTTGTATGTGGTGACATGTATGTATTGATAATAAATTTTACTTTGAACTTTGTATGTTTTGCCTGCTGGATTTACTTAGTTTTCCTTCTCTCCCTACCCTAACAGTACATCTACTCTCTGCCCCATATCTCTGGTGAATCAAGAACAAGAGGTAAAAACACAAAATGCTGGCAGAACTCAGCAGGCCAGACAGCATCTATGGGAGGAGGTAATGACGATGTTTCGGGCCAAAACCCTTCATCAGGACTCCTGATGAAGGGTTCCGGCCGAAATGTCGTCACTACCTCCTCCCATAGATGCTGTCTGGCCTGCTGAGTTCTGCCAGCATTTCGTGTTTTTATTTATTTCCAGCATCTGCAGATTCACTCGTGTTACCCAAGAACAAGAGGTCATGACTTTGAGAGGAGACCTTACAGAAGTGTTTAAAGTTATGAGAGACATGGATATGGAGGATGAAATAGCTTTAGGGTGAGAGAGGAAAGATTTTAAAAGGGATCTGAGGGACAATTTCTTTACCCAGTGGATGGCCAATCCATGGAATGAGCTACCAGGGGAAGTGTTTAGATTTTGAAGATGCACCTGGAAGAGTACAGGGAAGGGCAGGACTTGAAGGTGTATGGGCCAAACACATGAGATTCAGACTAGCTGGGTGTGCACCGTGGTTGGCCTGTATTTGTTGAACCAAACGGCCTGTTTCTGTGCTGTATTGCTCCATGACTCTTAGATTAACATTATCCATTTTGTTTTTAATGCCACTGGGTGCTCATTTTGGAACTTCTGCTGTCATTTTTAGCTAAATTTATGGAAGATGTGGTGGCAAGCTCTAATGAAGAGCAAACTATTGCTTCAGTGGTTGAAAACAATCTGGAATACCAACTGAGCAATACTGAAAAGTCAAAATTCATGGCATTAAATGAATTACTCATGCTGACAACAATCGTCTCCCTTTCCTGATACACAAAGCATTGCAATTAAAAATACAATCAAATCAAAACTGATTGCTAACACATTATCTCCCCACTGCAGCCCAACTTACACAAGAATTGAACTTCATCTCATCGATCTGCTTACTATTTTTACTCATGTATTTAAACATACAAGCAGGAGTGCCCACGCACAGCTCCAAGATACTGCTCACTCCAACACCAACATGTGTCAACTTATCAGTAATGAGCACATGAAATTAAAGCTTTAATTTAAATTAGATTTAAAATGCAAATTGCCATTTAAGCATTTTAATCTCATGTTGACTTTGGCATATTTTTCATTTTATTCTTATTTAGAGAGAATGCACTGTAATCGGCTCTTTCGGCCCAGCGATCTGGACTCTTTATCATAGGGCGAGTAATTTGATGACAAACACAAGAGATTCCACAGATGCTGGAAATCCAAAGTAGCAGAACACACAGAATGCTGGAGGAACTCAGCAGGTCAGGCATTATCTATGGAGGGAGATTAAACAGTGAACATGAAGTCAAGAGTCCATTTTATTGTACTACATTGGGCAGGAAGTGCAGGAGTCTTGGGTCCCACACCACCAGATTTGAGAGCATTTGCTGCCTTGCAGCCATCAGGTTCCTGGACTGGCTTCACTCGCCTCAGCACTGAACTGACTTCGTGGCTGTGCTCTCACGTTTGGGGTACTCTCTGCCTCATGCTCTGTGTATTATTTACTTTTTTTTTTAAATTGTTTGTTCAATTGGATTTTTTCCCCCATACATCGGATGTTTGACAGTCTTTTTGTGTGGGGTTTCTCATGGATTCTACTGTGTTTCTTTGTTTTGTGGCTGCCTGCAAGAAGATAAATCTCAAGGTTGCATATGGTATACATACTTTGACAATAAATGTACCTTGAACATAAAGGATAATAAATTTGAATGCATTGCTAGGGATGAAAAGAGAGGAGGAGGTGGAGAGTATCTTAAATGTATCTATTTTAATGCTAGGAGCATTGTAAGAAAGGTGGATGAGCTTAAAGTGTGGATTGATACCTGGAATTATGATGTTGTAGCTATTAGTGAAACATGGTTGCAGGAAGGGTGTGATTGGCAACTAAATATTCCTGGATTTAGTTGCTTCAGGTGTGATAGAGTAGGAGGGGCCAGAGGAGGAGGTGTTGCATTGCTTGTCCGAGAAAATCTTATGGCGGTGCTTTGGAAGGATAGATTACAGAGCTCCTCTAGGGAGGCTATTTGGGTGGAATTGAGGAATGGGAAAGGTGTAGTAACACTGATAGGAGTGTATCATAGGCCACCTAATGGGGAGCGTGAGTTGGAAGAGCAAATGTGTAAGGAGATAGCAGATATTTGTAGTAAACACAAGGTGGTGATTGTGGGAGATTTTAATTTTCCACACATAGATTGGGAAGCTCATTCTGTAAAAGGGCTGGATGGTTTAGAGTTTGTGAAATGTGTGCAGGATAGTTTTTTGCAACAATACATAGAAGTACCGACTAGAGATGGGGCAGTGTTGGATCTCCTGTTAGGGAATGCGATAGGTCAGCTGACAGATGTATGTGTTGGGGAGCACTTCGGGTCCAGTGATCACAATAGCATTAGCTTCAATATAATTATGGAGAAGGACAGGACTGGACCTAGAGTTGAGATTTTTGATTGGAGAAAGGCTAACTTTGAGGAGATGCGCAGGGATTTAGAGAGAGTGGATTGGGTCAAGTTGTTTTATGGGAAGGATGTAATAGAGAAATGGAGGTCATTTAAGGGTGAAATTATGAGGGTACAGAATCTTTATGTTCCTGTTCGGTTGAAAGGAAAGGTTAAAGGTTTGAAAGCGCCATGGTTTTCAAGGGATATTAGAAACTTGGTTCGAAAAAAGAGGGATGTCAACAATAGATATAGGCAGCATGGAGTAAAGGAATTGCTCGAGGAATATAAAGAATGTAAAAGGAAACTTAACAAAGAGATTAGAAAAGCTAAAAGAAGTTACGAGTTTGGTTTGGCAAATAAGGTGGAAGTAAATCCGAAAGGCTTCTACAGTTATATTAAAAGCAAGAGGATAGTGAGGGATAAAATTGGTCCCTTAGAGAATCAGGGTGGTCAGCTATGTGTGGAGCCGAGGGAGATGGGAGAGATTTTGAACGATTTCTTCTCTTCGGTATTCACTAAGGAGAAGGATATTGAATGGTGTAAGGTGTGGGAAACAAGTAAGGAAGTTATGGAACCTATGACAATTAAAGAGGTGGAAGTACTGGTGCTTTTAAGAAATTTAAAAGTGGATAAATCTCCGGGTCCTGACCGGATATTCCCCAGGACCTTGAGGGAAGTTTGTGTAGAGATAGCAGGAGCTCTGACGGAGATCTTTCAGATGTCATTAGAAACGGGGATTGTGCTGGAGGATTGGCGTATTGCTCATGTGGTTCCATTGTTTAAAAAGGGTTCTAGAAGTAAGCCTGGCAATTACAGACCTGTCAGTTTGACATCAGTGGTGGGTAAATTAATGGAAAGTATTCTTAGAGATAGTATTTATAATTATCTGGATAGACAGGATCTGATTAGGAGTAGCCAGCATGGATTTGTGCGTGGAAGGTCATGTTTGACAAACTTTATTGAATTTTTTGAAGTAGTTACGAGGAATGTTGACGAGGGTAAGGCAGTGGATGTAGTCTATATGGACTTCAGCAAGGCCTCTGACAAAGTTCCACATGGAAGGTTAGTTAAGAAGGTTCAGTCGTTAGGTATTAATACTGGAGTAATAAAATGGATTCAACAGTGGCTAGATGGGAGGTGCCAGAGAGTAGTGGTGGATAATTGTTTATCGGGATGGAGGCCGGTGACTAGCGGGGTGCCTCAGGGATCTGTTTTGGGCCCAATGTTGTTTGTAATATACATAAATGATCTGGATGATGGGGTGGTAAATTGGATTAGTAAGTATGCCGATGATACTAAGGTAGGAGGTGTTGTGGATAATGAGGTGGGTTTTCAAAGCTTGCAGGGAGATTTATGCCAGTTAGAAGAATGGGCTGAACGTTGGCAGATGGAGTTTAATGCTGAGAAGTGTGAGGTTCTACATTTTGGCAGGAATAATCCAAATAGAACATACAGGGTAAATGGTAGGGCATTGAGGAATGCAGTGGAACAGAGAGATCTAGGAATAACAGTGCATAGTTCCCTGAAGGTGGAGTCTCATGTAGATAGGGTGGTGAAGAAGGCTTTTGGAACGCTGGCCTTTATAAATCAGAGCATTGAGTACAGAAGTTGGGATGTAATGTTAAAATTGTACAAGGCATTGGTAAGGCCAAATTTGGAATATTGTGTACAGTTCTGGTCACCGAATTATAGGAAAGATATCAATAAATTAGAGAGAGTGCAGAGACGATTTACTAGGATGTTACCTGGGTTTCAGCACTTAAGTTACAGAGAAAGGTTGAACAAGTTAGGTCTCTATTCATTGAAGCGTAGAAGGTTGAGGGGGGATTTGATCGAGGTATTTAAAATGTTGAGAGGGATAGATAGAGTTGACGTGAATAGGCTGTTTCCATTGAGAGTAGGGGAGATTCAAATGAGAGGACATGATTTGAGAGTTAGGGGGCAAAAGTTTAAGGGAAACACGAGGGGGTATTTCTTTACTCAGAGAGTGATAGCTGTGTGGAATGAGCTTCCTGTAGAAGTAGTAGAGGCCAGTTCAGTTGTGTCATTTAAGGTAAAATTGGATAGGTATATGGACAGGAAAGGAGTGGAGGGTTATGGGCTGAGTGCGGGTAGGTGGGACTAGGTGAGATTAAGAGTTCGGCACGGACTAGGAGGGCCGGAATGGCCTGTTTCCGTGCTGTGATTGTTATATGGTTATATAACATTGAAATCCTGAATAACACACACAAATTACTGGAGGAATTCAACAGGTCAGGCAGTTTCTATGGAGTTGATGTTTTGGGCCAAGACCCTTCATCAGGACTGAAGAATTTGATTATAAATACCGTAGATTCCGGACTACAGAGCGCACCTGATTAAAAGCCGCTGGCTCTAATTTTAGAAATAAAATCAATTTTTTACTTGTAAAGGCCGCACCGGATTTTCGGCCGCAGGTGTCCCACGTTGTAATATGAGATATTTACACAGAAAGATATTACACGTGAGGATTTTTTAACTTTTAATTAAATCCATATGGTAACAAAAACAAATACATATTGCAAATGCTTTTTTTCGAACCGTGCCCGTAACGCGGCTACTTTTAAATATACGTTGCGTATACTTCTTTACTGAACAACATTCCAATATCTCCTAACGACTGGTAAAAAATATATATACTGCAGCCTACCAGGAAAAGTTATTGATCGCCTTTAACTTAAAACCAGCGTTTTGGCTCCGCCGCTCCCCCCCTCCTTTCCGTTTATCGCAAACTGGTATCCCACAAGACGCGGCGAAACCGGGTGTGACGTCATAGCATCCCGCGATGTAGTACAGAAAACAAATATAGTTAAAACTCTTCTAACTTTAACTAGAAAATACTAACAAATGAATTACTAAGCGAAAATATTATAAACTAAATAACTGCCATAAAGGCAGCACAATGCTTTTCTTCGAGTGTTTTCCATGTTGATGAGGGTGAGTACAAATGACTGATTTACAATAATTTAATTGTGAAAGTGCGCTTGATTTATCGTACAATTTCATTGGACCTCTGTGAACTACTCATCAATTTTATTGGTCTACTGTTACGAGGCAAAATGTTTACGAGGCCGCATGAAAAAAAATAATGCATTAGCCGCTCCGTATTAAAGGCCGCAAAGTTCAAAGCAGTTCAAAATGTGGGAAAAAAGTAGCAGCTTAAAATCCGGAATCTACGGTAATTCAAAAGGCCAAACAACAAGGAATACTATTCACATCTTGTGCTGTTTTCAACATTTATCACGGTGTTGAATCGGTACAAGCCAAATCAATTCAAAGTCACAAGAGACAGGAATCTGACAAGATACCATCACAAATTCAAGTACTGATACTGAAATCACTTTATTGAAAAGTTCCATATTCAGACAAAGACCCTTTCTGAGTCTGTTAATTGCAAATAATAAAGATTAGAAGGGAAGGAAGGAAGGAAATTGATTTTATATTTATCAACTTTGTTTACTATGACCTATTTCCTATTTTATAGCAAATATGTTATAATCTGACAAAGAGACTGATATTAAATACACATATAGAAACTGACTCATTCTTTTAAATATATGAAAATATAATGAAAAATACTTATGTTAAAAACCTCTTCACAAGAAAGCAGAGCAGCATTTCCACTTCCTGAGGAGATTGAGGCATGCAAGGCTCCTCCCTGCCACCCCCCCATTCTAATTTTTACAGACGCACCATTGAGAGTGTCCTGACTAGATGCATATGAAAATTGCAAAACACCTGATCACAAGTCCCTACAAAGAATGCTATTTTGAAACATTATACAGCACTGGTGAGGCTTTATCTCGGAAAAAATATGCTGAAACTGGAGAGGGTTTACAAAAATGCTTCCAGTGTTGAATGGCTTGTCATATGAAGAGTGTTTGATGGCTCTGGACCTGTATTCTCAGGTCTGGAATTCAGAAGAATGAGGGGTGACCTTAATGAAATCTATTGAATGGTGAAAGGTCTTGATAGAGTGGATGTGGGGAGGATGTTTCCTATGGTAGGAAAGTTGAAGACCAGAGAACACAGCCTCAAAATAGAGGGGCGTCCTTTTAGAATAGAGATGAGGAGGAATTTCTTTATCCAGAGGATGTTGAATCTGTGGAATTCTTTGCCACAGGCAGCTGTGGTGACCAAGTCTATGTATATTTAAGGCAGAGGTTGATAGATTCTTGATTGGTCAGAGTATGAAGGGATACGGGGAAAAGGCAGGATACTGGGGCTGAGAGGAAAATTGGATTGGCTATGATGAAATGCTGGAGCAGACTCGATGGGCCAAATGACCTGATTATACCCCTGATTCAGTTTCTTAAGTTTGTTATAGCCAGGGTGGTAATGGAGACAGGCTTCCACAACTATTAAATGCTCCAAATGCCACTGACAACCAAATCCAGCTCCTGGCCTTCACATGTGGCTTAGCTACTAAGCCTGGCGGAACCATTTCTACTGACAGGAGAAGGGGCAAAGGCAAGGTACTGGTATCTTAAAACCCATCTCTTCGGGCATATGGGGCTCATTAGCAGTGGTTGGCAGCTCATCTAGGAGAAGGAAAACTCTGATCTCAAACCTCTGCAGCTACACCAACTCATAGGGAAGGTTTTGGGAGTAAATCCAGAGCTGGAATCCCTAAGGCAGTTCTACATTGAGTTCAATGTTGATTGGCAACTCCTGCGAAGCTGCTGGTACCAAACTGTGTCGGCCTCTGTAGTTCCTTTGGGTTCATCAGATGCGTGGAGAGGGGGAGCTAGCTACATGGGCAACAGTCTTCTCTCCATATCTAGACAGTAGGATGCAATTTCCATTGTCAACTCTGACCGATGGGAGTCCCTCAACGCTTATATCTTATGGTCTTATGGATTGCAAGGACTGCTGAGAGTTTCTTTGGGCTCTCTTCTACCCATCGGAGATATTTATCAGGAGTGCTCTGTACAGGGGTCATTAGCATTGTCAGTGATCCTTCCCATCCATCCAACAATCTTTGATCACCTACTATCCAGTAGGAGGGTACCGCAGCATTAAGACAAGTATTGTTAGGATGGAAAACAGTATTCCTCCCCCCCCCCCATCCCCCAGGCTGTGAGACGACTGAATTCTCTGCCACCACTCAGGTCTCATCACATATGAAGCACCAGTAGCATTATACCAATTACTTTTTTTAAAAACTTGCTTTGTATAAGCATCTTACTATTTGTTAATTTACTAATGGCACTATTACTTTATGTGTTACGTATGTGTGTTCTATGTTATATACTATGTGTACAGTTGTATGACAATATATTGAACTTGAATTGAATTGACTTTATTACTTACATCCTTCATATACATAAGGAGTAAAAATGTTTACATTACATCTGTCTAAATGTGCAATTTATAATAAATATTATGTACAACAGGATTGTCAATATAACATACAAATATAGTTGCACCAGCATGAATTTAGCTGTCTGCTGGCCTGGTGAAAGAAGCTGTCCCAGAGCCTGTTGGTCCTGGCTTTTATGGTGCAGTACAATTTCCCGAATGGTAACAGCTGGAAGAGTTTGTGGTTGGGGTGACTCAGGTCCCCAATGATCCTTCTGGCCCTTTTTACATACCCATCTTTGCCCTGAATAGTGGGAAGTTCACATCTACAGATGCACTGGCCTGTCTGCACCAATCTCTGCAGAGTCCTGCGATTGAGGGAAGTACAGTTCCCACACCAGGCAGTGATGCAGCCAGTCAGGATGCTCTCAATTGCACTACTGTAGAAAGTTCTTAGGATTTGGGGGCCCACACCAAACTTCAACCGTCTGAGGTGAAAGAGGCGCTGTTGTCTTATTCACCAAACAGTCATTATGTAGAGACCACGTGAGATCCTCAGTGATGTGGATACCGAGGAACTTAAAACTGTTCACCCTCTCAACCCCAGATCCATTGATGTCAAGGCTTGTCTCCATTCCTCCTGTAGTGCACAACCAGCTCCTTTGTTTGTGCGACATTAAAGAAGAGGTTGTTTTCTTGACACCACTGTGTCAGGGTGATGACTTCTTTCCTGTAGGCTACCTCATTATTATTTGAGATTAGGCCAATCAGTGTCATCAGCAAACTTAATTAGCAGATTGGAGCTATGTGTGATGACATTATCATGGGTATTCGGAGAGTAAAGGAAGGGGCTTAGTACACAGTCCTGAAGGGCACCTATGTTGAGAGTCAGAGAGTCAGAGATGAGAGAACCCACTCTTACCACCTGCTGGCAATCTGACAGTGTCCTAGAGCACTACAGCCCCTGCCATCCATATGACAATCCAAATTTCTCTTAAATGTTGAACTCAAACCCACATCCACCACTCCCACTGGCAGCTCATTCCACTCAAACCACCTTCCAGTTCCCTTGAATCATTTCACCTTTCACTCTTAACCCATGACGTCTAGCTCCAGTTTCATCCAACCTCATTGGAAAAAGCCTGCTTGCATTTACCCCGTTTATACTTCTCATAATTCTGCATACCTCTGAGAAATCTCTTAGCATTCTCCTATGCTCCAGGGAATAAAGTCCTAATCTAGCTGATCTTTCCCTGTACTCAGGTCCTGGCATCATCCTTGTAAATTTTCTGCACTTTCAATCTTACTGACATCTTTCCTGTAGGTAGGTAACCAGAATGCCATAAAATACCCCAAATGTGGCCTTACAAATGTCTTATACAAATTCAGCATAATATCCTAACTCTTGTCTACTCTGATTTATGAAGGCCAATGTGCAAATGTGTAATTCATTGTGCCTAATGGCCTAATTTAGTTATTTATTTAGAGATACAACATGGAATAGACCTTTCCATAAGACCATAAGACATAGGAGCAGAATTAGGCCATCTGGCCCATGGAGTCTGCTCTACCATTCAATCACGGCTGATCCCTTTTTTTCCTATCTCCTACTCAACCCCAGTTCCCGGCCTTCTCCCCATATCTCTCCACACCTGTTTTGAAAGGGCGCCCCTCTATCCTGAGGCTGTGCCCTCTTGTCCTAGACTCTCCCACCATGGGAAACATCCTTTCCACACCTACTCTGTCTAGGCCTTCCAGCATTCAAATGAGATCCCCCCTCGTCCTTCTGAATTTCAATGAGCACAGACCCAGAGCCATCAAACTTCCCTATTATGATAACCCTTTCATTCCTGGAATCATCCTTGTAGACCTCCTCTGGACCCTCTCCAATGCCAGCATATCTTTTCTAAGATAAGGGGCCCAAAACTGTTCATAATACTCAAGATGAGGCCTCACCAATGCCCTATAAAGCCCGAGCATCACATCCTTGTTCTTGTATTCTAGACGTCTTGAAATGAATGCTAACATGGCACTTGCCTTCCTCAACATCAACTCAACCTGCAAGTTAATCTTCAGGGTGTTCTGCATAAAGGACTCCCAACTCCCTCTGCATCTTAGATGCCTAGATTTTCTCCCTGTTTAGAAAATAATCTGCACATTTATTTCTATTACCATGCATTTTCCAACATTGTACTTCACTTGCCACTTTCTTGCCCATTCTCCTAATCTGTCTAAATCCTTCTGCTTCCTACCCATTTCCTCAACACTACCTGCCCCTCCACCAATCTTTGTATCATTTGCAACATGGCAACAAAACCATCTATTCCATCATCTAAGTCACTGATATACAGCATAAAAAAAGTGGTCCCAACACCAACCCTGCCGGAACACTAGTCACTGGCAGCCAACTAGAAAAGGATCCTTTTTATTCCCACTCACTGCCTCCTACCAATCAGCCAATGCTCTAACCATGTTAGTAACTTTCCTGTAATACCATGGGCTCTTAACTTGGTATGCAGCCTCGTGTGTGGCACCTTGTCAAAGCCCTTCTGAAAGTCCAAATATACAACATCCACTGCATCCCCTTTGTTTATCCTACTTGTAATCCTCTCAAAGAATTCCAACAGGTTCATCAGGCAGGACTTTCCCTGAAGGAAACCATGCTGACTTTGTACCATCTTGTCCTGTGTCACCAAGTACTCCATAACCCCTACTTAACAATTGACACTAACATCTTCCCAACCACTGAGGTCAGGCTAACTGGTCTATAATTTCTTTTCTGCTCCGTCCTCCTTTCTTAGAGTGGAGCAAAACATTTGCAGTTTTCCAGTCCTCTGGCACCATGCCAGAGTCCAATGATTTTTGAAAGATCATTTCAAATGCCAACACAATCTCCAACACTACGTCTTTTAGAACCCTAGGATACAGTTCCTCTGGTCCAGGTAACTTATTTACCTTTAGGTCTTCCAGCTTTTTGAGCACCTTCGCTCGTGTAACAGTAACTGCACCCACTTCTCTTCCTTCACACACTATAATATCAGGCATACTGCTAGTGTCTTCCACAATGAAGACTGATGCAAAATACTCAGTTTATCAGCCATTTCCTTGTCCCCTGTTAATATTTCTCCTGCCTCATTTTCTTGTGGTCCTATATCCACTCTCATTTCTCTTTTTTTTTAAAAAAACATACTTGAAAAACTTTTACTATCCACTTTGATATTATTTGCTAGCTTGATATTTCATCTCTTTCCTTCTAATGATTTTTTTAGTTGCTCTCTGTAGTTTTTAAAAACTTCCCAATCCTCTGACTTCCCACTAATTTTTGCTTTGTTGTATGCCCTTTCTTTTGCTTTTACAATAGCTCTGACTCCCCTTGTCAACCATGGTTGTACTATTTTGCCATTTGAGTATTTCATCATTTTTAGAATGTCAGTTTTCCCACGCCAGAAACGCACACCATTGCCGTTCTGCTGATATCCTTGCTAGCAGCTCTTTCCAATTTACTTTGGCCAACTCCTCTCTCATACCACTGTAATTTCCCTTACTCCACTGAAATACTGCTACATCAGACTTTAGTTTCTCCCTATCAAATTTCAAGTTGAATTCAAACATATTGTGATCACTGGTTCCTAAGGGTTCTTTTACCTTAAGTTTCCTCATCGCCCCCAGTTCATTACATAACACCCAATCCAGTATAGCTGATCCCCTAGTAGGCTCAATGACAAACTGCTCTAAAAAGCTATCTCTTAGGCATTCAACAAACTCACTCTCTTGAGATCCATTACCAACCTGATTTTCCCAATCAACCTGCATGTTAAAATCTCCCTTGACTACCATTAACATTGCCCTTTTGACTCGCCTTTTCTATTTCCTGTTGTAACCTGTGGTCCACTTCCCAGCCACTGTTGGGAGGCCTGTATAAAGCTGCCATCAACGTCCTTTTACCCTTGCAGTTTCTTAACTCAACCCACAAGGATTCAATATCTTCTGATCCTATATCACATCTTTCCACTGATTTGATGCCATTTTTTTTTACCAGTAGAGCCACATCACCACCTCTCCCTACCTTCCTATCCCTCAGGAAGAATGTGTAACCTTGGACATTCAGCTCCCAACTACAACCATCCTTCAGCCACGATTCGGTGATGGCCACAACATCATACCTGGCAATCTGTAATATTACAAGTTCATCCACCTTATTTCTTATACTACATGCATTTAGTTATAACACCTTGAGTACTGTATTTGCTATCCTTTCTGACTCTGCATCCATAATGATTTGATACTCAGCCTGTTGGCTGCAACTAAGTCCCATCACCTGCCTGCCCTTCCTGACAATCTGACTACACGCTATCTTTACTTTTTAACCATCCACATTTCCTGAGCCCCTTCACTCCGGTTCCTTCCCCCTTGCCAAGTTAGTTCAAACCCTCCCCAACAGTTCCAACAAACCTGCCTGTGAGAATATTAGTCCCCCTCAGGCTCAGGTGCAACCCGTCACTTTTGAACGGGTCATACCTCCCCTAGAAGGGATCCCAATTATCCAAGAACCTGAAGCCCTGCCCCCGCCACCAGTTTCCCAGCCACTGACGCGTGGTACAGGCAGCAATCCAGAAATTACTACCCGGGAGGTCCTGCTTCTCAACTTTCTACCTAGCTCTCTAAAATCTCTTTTCAGGACTTCATTGCTTTTCCTTCCTATGTCATTGGTACCAATATGTACCAAGACATCTGGCTGCTCCCCCTCCCTCTCCAAAATGTTGTGGACACGATTTGAAACATCCTTGACCCTGGCATCTGGGAGGCAACATACCATCCGGGTGTCCCGCTCACATCCACAGAATCTCCCGTCTGTTCCCCTCACTATCAAGTCCCCTATCACTACCACTATCGCTCCCTTCTTCTCTCTCTTTCCCTTCTGCACCACGGACCCATGCTCAGTGCCTATAGCCTGGTCACCGTGACATTCTCCCGGGAGGTCATCGCCCATAAAAGTATCTAAAGCGGTATACTTGTTTTTGAGGGGAATGGCCACAGGGGTACTCTGCTCTAACTGCCTATTTCCATTTCTCCTGATGGTCACCCAATTACTTGCCTCCTGCAACTTTGGGGTGACTACTTCCCTGTAACTTTGATCAATTATATTCTTGCTCTCCCATACAAGCTGAAGGTCATCCAGTTGCTGCTCCAGATCTCTAACAAGGTCTTCAAGGAGCTGCAGTCGGATGCACTTCACGCAGATGTAGTTCCCCAGGAGATTGAGTCTCCCAAATGTCCAACATCTGGCATGAAGCGCACACCACAGCCATTTAAATGGTACAGTAAGAGAGGGGAAAAAACAAAAAGAAAACCTTAATAGACACTTTACACAGAGCCAATGCCTCTTCCTAGGCAAAGCCTCTTTTGGGCTAAAGCCTGTAGATTCTACTTTAGCCACTGGCCTACTCCCTACAATGGCCACTTCGCTTATCCCTTCTGTACTTTTATTTAGTTTGTAGAGCTCTGTTCGAGCCACGCTGCCCAGCCACCCACCTATTTAACCCTAGCCTAATTGTGGGATAATTTACAATAACCAATTAACCTACTAACCAATCCATCTTTGGATCATAGGAGGAAACCGGACCACCAAGAGGGAACCCACAGCTTCCACCAGGAGGAAGTACAAACTTCTTACAAAGGAAGCTGGGGTTCAACTCTGAACTCCAATGCTCCAAGCGGTAGTAGCGTTGCACTAACCGCTACACAACTGTGGTGCCCAAAGAAAGCTGTGCAACATGTGGGGAATTCTGCTCTTATGTCCTGTGGTCCAAGTTTGAAGTATGCTGCAACAATGCAAGAGATCTCCTGTTACAAATTCAATGAAGAGTAGATGTTCTAGAAACAGAGCCTTTCAAATGTCACAACATAAGCTCCCACATTATCTCATAGCTGTTTGAAAGAGATAGCTATGTACAAATTGGCTGCCTTGCTCCCAACACAGCACATGGAAAATTAAATAGATGTAAAGCATTTTGGGAGGACCCAGAGTTGTAAAAGTCATTACCGTAGATTCCGTACTACAGAGCGCACCTGATTAAAAACCGCAGGCTCTAATTTTAGAAAGAAAATCAATTTTGTACTTGTACAAGCCGCACCGGATTTTAGGCCGCAGGTGTCCCACGTTGTAATATGAGATATTTACACAGAAAGATATTACACGTGAGGATTTTTTAACTTTTAATTAAATCCGTATGGTAACATAAACAAATACATATTGCAAATGCTTTTTTTCGAACCGTGCCTGTAACACGGCTACTTTTAAATATACATACGTATCGGTAACACACAAATTACGCTGCGTATACTTTTTTACTGAACAGTGCACGAACAACATTCCAATATCTCCTAACGACTGGTAAAAAAATATATATACTGCAGCCTACCAGGAAAAGTTATTGATCGCCTTTAACTTAAAAGCAGCATTCTCGCGCGGGTCTAATGCCGCTCGCCCCCTCCTTTCCGTTTATCGCAAACCGGTATTTCCCACAAGACCTGGCGAAACCGGATGTGACGTCATAGCATCCCGGGATGTAGTACAGAAAACAAATATAGTTAAAACACTTCTAACTTTAACTAGAAAATACTAACAAATGAATTACTAAGCGAAAATATTATAAACTAAATAACTGCCATAAAGGCAGCACAATGCTTTTCTTCGAGTGTTTTCCATGTTGATGAGGGTGAGTACAAATGACTGATTTACAATAATTTAATTGTGAAAGTGCGCTTGATTTATCGTACAATTTCATTGGACCTCTGTGAACTACTCATCAATTTTATTGGTCTACTGTTACGAGGCAAAATGTTTTTGGCGGCATGAAAAAAAACCATGCATTAGCCGCACCGTAGTAAAAGCCGCAGTGTTCAAAGCTGTTCAAAGCGCGGGGAAAAAGTAGCGGCTTATAATCCGGCATCTACGGTACATGAACTCAAGCCTTTTCTACTTCCACTAGTCAACAGCTGTTAAGACAAAGATCAGCCTCGGGGCATTTTCTAGAACCTGCACCTGCAGCTGAAATATCACCAATGACAACTGTGTGCCTGCATGCTGCTGCAAGACATGCAGCTTGGGGCAGAAAATGCACAAGAGCATTAGTGAAAGCTGCAGAACATGTCTAAAGTCATGTTACAATATAAATAATGCCTTTGAGTCAATGCCATTTATCCCATTGTTTAGATGCCAAACCTAAACAACACTCTGAACTCAAACATCTATACAGGGCCCAACATATTGATGCAATTACAAAGAAAGTACACCAGCGGTTATATTTCATTAGGAGTTTGACGAGATTTGGTATGTCACCAAAGACTCTCGTAGATTTCTACAGATGTACTGTGAAGAGCATTCTGACTGGTTGCATCACCGTCTGGTTTGGAGAGGCCACTGTACAGGATCAGAAAAAGCTACAGCAAGTTTCAAACTCAGCCAACTCCTTCATGGGAACAACCCTCCCCAACAACGAGGACCCCTCAAAAAGCTGGCATCTTTCATCAAGGACCTCCACCATCCAGAACATGCCCTCTTCTTTGCTACCATCAAAGAGGTGGTACAAGAGCCTGAAAACACACATTCAACATTTTATGAACATCTTACCCCTTCCACCATCAGATTCTTGAATGGACAATGAATCCCATGTACACTACCTCACCATTTGTGGACATTCTATTGTGGACTAGGAATGGGAAGGGTGGACTAAGAGTGGAAAGGGGGCAGGGAGAAGGGAGTCATGGTTGGGAAAAGAAGCGAGTGGGAAGCACCAGAGAGACATTCTGTAATGAACAATGAACCGATTGTTTGGAATCAAATGATCTTCACTGGGTATGTCTGCACATGTGCAGCATTCCCCCCACCCCTGGCATTCCCTCTCTGCCACCTGTCCAACACCCACCCTGTGGTGTTCCATTATCACCATTCCCAAAATCCTTTGCTTCCACCAGTTTTAGAAACCCACACTCCGATCCATGTAGATAAATACAATACTGTGCAAAGTCTTAGGTATATATTTAAAAAACTGGGGTGCCTAAGACATTTGCACAGTTAAATGTACATATATTTCTTATTGTAATGTATAGCTTTTTTTAAAATCATGTATTGCACTGTAATGAACTCAACACAAATACATCAAGACCTCGTACACAAGGCCCTGCATCATGGGGGAGGGTTCTGCTCCTCGGAAAAGACCGCAATGAAAATTTTTGTACCAGCAAGACTTAACATCTGTGCATATGTTAAATTTGTAGGTAGCGATTGTGAATTCTATAAACTGAATGGCTGCTTAATACAGCACACAAAATGCTGGAGGAACTAAGCAGGTCAGGCAGCATCTATAGATTCCAGAGGGTTTGACTTGGGCAAAAATGGGAAGGATTAATAAGTTAATAAGTCGGTGAATATTTTAGAAGAAATAAATTGGGGCATCACTGTAGTATAGAGGCTATTGTAACATTATTACAGCGCCAGCGACCCAGGTTAAATTCCCCCCACTGTCTGCAAGTCGTTTTATGTTCTCCTTGTGACAGTGTGGGTTTCCTCCCACATTCCAAAGACATACAGCTTATTAGGTTAATTGGTAACATCGTCAGCTGGAAGGGCCTGTTATCATGCTGCATCTCCAAATAAAAAATAAAATTAATAAGGAAATAGATAGTTTCATCGTCACAGCTACTTGTACTAGATTTTCCAGATTTTCTTTGTAGTTAAATTTAAACTCTTCAGCTTCCATCATTTCTCCAGATAAAGCGCTCAGGCCTGTACGAGAATCACCGTACTGTGTACTAAGACACAGGGAATTGGAGGAAGAGGGAAATGCAGTAGCTAGAGTGCTTTTTGGTTGCTGGTTTTCAAATCAGAAAGCTGTCTGAATAAGACTGTTCTTACAGAGCACAGCTGATTTCCACAGATCTCTACAGTGGTCTACATCACTGTCTGGTATGGAGGGACACTGCACAGGATCGGAAAAAGCTGCAGAAAGTTGTAAACTCAGCCAGCTCCATTATGGGCACTAGCGCTTGCATGAGGACACCTTCAAAAGGCAGTGCCTCAAAAAGACAGCATCCATCACTATGGAACTCCATCATCCAGGACCTGCCCTCTTTTCATTGGTACCATCAAGATGGTACAGGAACTTGAAGACACGCACTCTATGCTTCTTCCCCTCCACCATCAGATTTCTGAATGGACAATGAACCCAAGAACACTACCTTACTATTTTTTTTGTTCTCTTCATGCACTTTTTATTTAATTTATATCTACATATACTCATTTAATTTATAGTTGTTGTTATGCATTGCAATGTACTGTTGCCGCAATACAACACACGCTGCTGATTCTGACTGCTGGTTCACAGTACAGTATTAAGTCATAGAGATCCACTGACTCAATTGAAGATTGCCTAAAGCCTGCCAGAAACCATCCCCTCAAAACATTAAAAGAAGCATGGTCTGGCCATCAGCCCTCGACAGAATAAAAGCTGGAAGAATACCAGGAGACCTGCTGATGCTTAAGCCAGGCTTCCACCTCCGTGCTAAGGACACGGACTGATGCTCTTATCCCAGCCCAAGAACTCAACATTAGATTGAGTCACAAGGTTCCTCAAACATTTGGCCAATGAAACTATTTTAATCATTTGTTTATTTAGAGACAATGCAGAGCAGACCCAACCAGCCCACCCAGCAACCCACCTAGTCTAATTGCAGGACAATTTACAATGACCAATTAACCTGTATGCCTTTGGACTGTGGGAGGAAACTGGAACACATGTGATTATGAGAAGGATGTACAAACTTCTTACAGAGGATACCGGAACTAAGCTCTGAACCCTGACGCTCAGAGTTGTAACAGGACTGCGCTAACCATTACGCTACAGTGGCACCCCATCCAAGTATAAATACAGTTTACTTACATTAATTCAAACACCAGTTCCAAAATGTCAGGCAGTTGGCAAGGTTTAAACTTGCAACACCAGGCATTGCAATGGATTACATCTTTGTAGAAGCCACGCAGTTTCTAAAAAAGTGTGAATCTTTGCAATTATCTAGACCAGATACCTATCATTAGAAGTATTTAAAGTGAAGGCTGGTACAGTTTTGAAAAGTTAAACATATTCCATTCTCATTACAGACAGACATACTTTATTGATCCCGAGGGAAATTGGGTTTCGTTACAGTCGCACCAACCAAGAATAGTGTAGAGAAATAGCAATATAAAACCATAAATAATTAAATAATAATAAGTAAATTATTCCAAGTGGAAATAAGATCAGGACCAGCCTATTGGCACAGGGTGTCTGACACTCCGAGGGAGGAGTTGTAAAGTTTGATGGCCACAGGTAGGAATGACTTCCTGTGACACCCAGTGTTGCATCTCGGTGGAATGAGTCTCTGGCTGAACATACTCCCGTGCCTAACCAGTACATTATGGAGTGGATGGGAGACATTGTCCAAGATGGCATGCAACTTAGACAGCATCCTCTTTTCAGACACCACCATCAGAGAGTCCAGTTCCACCCCCACAACATCACTGGCCTTACGAATGAGTTTGATTCTGTTGGTGTCTGCTACCCTCAGCCTGCTGCCCCAGCACACAACAGCAAACATGATAGCACTGGCCACCACAGACTCGTAGAACATCCTCAGCATCGTCCAGCAGATGTTAAAGGACCTCAGTCTCCTCAGCAAGTAGAGACAACTCTAACCCTTCTTGTAGACAGCCTCAGTGTTCTTTGACCAGTCCAGTTTATTGTCAATTCGTATCCCCGGGTATTTGTAATCCTCCACCATGTCCACACTGACCCCTTGGTTGGAAACAGGAGTCACCGGTGCCTTAGCCTTCCTCAAGTCCACCACCAGCTCCTTAGTCTTTTTCACGTTAAGCTGCAGATGATTCTGCTCACACCACGTGACAAAGTTTCCCACCGTCGCCCTGTACTCCGCCTCATCTCCCTTGTTGATGCATCCAACTATGGCAGAGTCATCAGAAAACTTCTGAAGATGGCAAGACTCTGTGCAGTAGTTGAAGTCTGAGGTGTAGATGGTGAAGAGAAAGGGAGACAGGACAGTCCCCTGTGGAGCCCCAGTGCTGCTGACCACTCTGTCTGACACACAGTGTTGCAAGTGCACGTACTGTGGTCTGCCAGTCAGGTAATCAATAATCCATGACACCAGGGAAGCATCCCCCTGCATCACTGTCAGCTTCTCACCCAGCACAGCAGGGCGGATGGTGTTGAACGCACTGGAGAAGTCAAAAAACATGACCCTCACAGTGCTCGCTGGCTTGTCCAGGTGGGCGAAGACAAGGTTCAGCAGGTAGACGATGGCATCCTCAACTCCTAGACAGGGCTGGTAGGTGAACTGGAGGGGGTCTAAGTGTGACCTAACCATAGGCCGGAGCTGCTCTAGAACAAGTCTCGCCAGGGTCTTCATGATGTGGGAGGTCAATGCCACCGGTCTGTAGTCATTGGAGCCACTGGGGCGCAGCATCTTCGGTACAGGGACGAGGCAGGATGTCTTCCACAGCACAGGAACCCTTTGGAGACTCAGGCTCAGGTTGAAGACATGGTGAAGTACTCCACATAGCTGGGGGGGACAAAGGCTTTGAGCAGCCTGGGGCTGACACCATCAGGGCCTGCAGCCTTGCTTGGGTGGAGACGTTTCAGGCTACCATCAGGTAGGAGTTACAGGAGCCTGAAGAATCGCACAATGATTCACAAACAGCTTCTTCCCCTCCATCATCAGATTTCTGAATGATCCATGAACCCATGAATACTACTTTGCTATTCCCCTTTTGCACTATTCATATTTGTAAAATCATGTACTTTATGACTTGCACTCTACAAACGTCACAACATATGTCAGTGATAATAAAGTGGACTCTTATTTTGGAATTGAAGCCCATCCATGATCATATTGAATGGCTGGACAATCAAGGAGCTTGACGGGGTACTCCTGTCCCTACTTGATGTTCTGCTGTTCGACCATAAGTGTACACAGAACCAGGTTGTCACTGTTGGAACATCAGTGTGCACCCCGAACCAGGTTGTCACTGTTGGAACATCAGTGTGCACCCAGAACCAGGTTCTGTCACTGTTGGAACATCAGTGTGCACCCAGAACCAGGTTCTGTCACTGTTGGAACATCAGTGTGCACCCAGAACCAGGTTCTGTCACTGTTGGAACATCAGTGTGCACCCAGAACCAGGTTGTCACTGTTGGAACATCAGTGTGTACCCAGAACCAGGTTCTATCACTGTTGGAACATCAGTGTGCACCCAGAACAAGGTTCTATCACTGTTGGAACGTCAGTGTGCACCCAGAAACAGGTTGTCACTGTTGGAACATCAGTGTGCACCCAGAACCAGGTTGTCACTGTTGGAACATCAGTGTGCACCCAGAACCAGGTTGTCACTGTTGGAACATCAGTGTGTACCCAAAACCAGGTTGTCACTGTTGGAACATCAGTGTGCACCCAGAACCAGGTTGTCACTGTTGGAACATCAGTGTGTACAGAACCAGGTTGTCACTGTTGGAACATCAGTGTGTACAGAACCAGGTTCTGTCACTGTTGGAACATCAGTGTGCACCCAGAACCAGGTTGTCACTGTTGGAACATCAGTGTGCACCCAGAACCAGGTTGTCACTGTTGGAACATCAGTAAGCACCCAGAACCAGGTTGTCACTGTTGGAACATCAATGTGCACCCAGAACCAGGTTGTCACTGTTGGAACATCAGTGTGCACCCAGAACCAGGTTGTCACTGTTGGAACATCAATGTGCACCCAGAACCAGGTTGTCACTGTTGGAACATCAGTGTGCACCCAGAACCAGGTTGTCACTGTTGGAACATCAGCGTGCACCCAGAACCAGGTTGTCACTGTTGGAACATCAGCGTGTACCCAGAACCAGGTTGTCACTGTTGGAACATCAGTGTGTACCCAGAACCAGGTTGTCACTGTTGGAACATCAGTGTGCACCCAGAACCAGGTTCTGTCACTGTTGGAACATCAGTGTGCACCCAGAACCAGGTTGTCACTGTTGGAACATCAGCGTGCACACAGAACCAGATTGTCACTGTTGGAACATCAGCGTGCACACAGAACCAGGTTGTCACTGTTGGAACATCAGCGTGCACACAGAACCAGGTTGTCACTGTTGGAACATCAGCGTGCACACAGAACCAGGTTGTCACTGTTGGAACATCAGTGTGTACCCAGAACCAGGTTGTCACTGTTGGAACATCAGTGTGTACCCAGAACCAGGTTGCCACTGTTGGAACATCAGTGTGCACCCAGAACCAGGTTCTGTCACTGTTGGAACATCAGCGTGTACCCAGAACCAGGTTCTGTCACTGTTGGAACATCAGCGTGTACCCAGAACCAGGTTGTCACTGTTGGAACATCAGCGTGCACCCAGAACCAGGTTGTCACTGTTGGAACATCAGTGTGCACCCAGAACCAGGTTGTCACTGTTGGAACATCAGTGTGCACCTAGAACCAGGTTGTCACTGTTGGAACATCAGCGTGCACCCAGAACCAGGTTGTCACTGTTGGAACATCAGTGTGCACCCAGAACCAGGTTGTCACTGTTGGAACATCAGTGTGCACCTAGAACCAGGTTGTCACTGTTGGAACATCAGCGTGTACCCAGAACTAGGTTGTCACTGTTGGAACATCAGCGTGCACCCAGAACCAGGTTGTCGCTGTTGGAACATCAGTGTGCACCCAGAACCAGGCTGGAAATTTACCCCCTTTCTGTAGGAGTGGTGGCATCCGTTAGGCTCATGAGACTATGGATCTGCACGTGTAAAGTCTACTGGAGCATCCTCTCCAGGGCGCAGGCCTGAGCAAGTTTGTATGGGAGACCGGCAGTTGCCCATGCTGCAAGTCTCCATTCTCCACCACACCAATGTTGTCCAAGGGAAGGGCAAAGGCCAATACAGCTTGGCACCAGTGTTGTCACAGAAGGTTGAAGGCAACGTCAGACTGCCTTAGGGACTCTAGCTCCGGATTTGTCCTCAGGGTTTACTCCCAAAGCCTTTCCCATAAGTGGGTATGGCCGCAAGGCAGTGGAGGTTTGAAATCAGAGTTTTCCCTTTCTTCGGTGGACTGCCTTCCCAGGCTGACGAGTTCCATCTACCCACAGTAACTCCTTCTAAATGATAATAACAGTTATTAATCCAAATGCTTTCTTACCTCAACCATAACCCAACCCCAAAATGAACAAAATTAATTCAAAACCCTAGACTGATTACAGAACAGGCAGCCAGAAGAGTAAAGGTCCTTCGGCCCACAATGTTGTGCTGACCATTTAACCTACTCGAAGATCAAATGAACACTTCCCTCCCACACAGCCCTCCATTTTTCTATCATCCTTGTGCTTAGCAGTCCCTTAAATGTTCCTAATGCATCTACCTCTACCACCACCCCTGGCAGAGCATTCCACACACCCACCACTCTGTGTACCTCTGACATCCACCCCCCCCCCCCCATACTTTAGTCCAACCACCTTAAAAATTATGCTCTCTGGTGTTAGCCATTTCCACCCTGGGAAAAAGTCTCTAACTGTCCACTCAATCTAAGTCTATTAGATAACAACAATTACAGCATGGAAACAGGCCATCTTGGCCCTTCTAGTCCGTGCCGAACACTTACTCTCACCTAGTCCCACTGGCCTGCACTCAGCCCATAACCCTCCATTCCTTTCCTGTCCATATACCTATCCAATTTTACTTTAAGTGACAATACCGAACCTGCCTCTACCACTTCTACTGGAAGCTCGCTCCACACAGCTACCACTCTGAGTAAAGAAATTCTCCCTCATGTTACCCTTAAACTTTTGCCCCCCAACTCTCAACTCATGTCCTCTTGTTTGAATCTCCCCTACTCTCAATGGAAAAAGCTTATCCACGTCAACTCTATCTATCCCCCTCATAATTTTAAATACCTCTATCAAGTCCCCCCTCAACCTTCTACGCTCCAAAGAATAAAGACCTAATTTGTTCAATCTTTCCCTGTAATTTAGGTGCTGAAACCCAGGTAACATTTTAGTAAAACTTCTCTGTACTCTCTCTATCATCTTGTACACTTCTATCAAATCACCTCCCACCCTTCTTAACTCCAGAGAGAAAAAGCCATAAATCACTCAGGCTATTATTCATGTTATTAATGTCAATTATGTCCTTAAAATAAACACAACTTCAAGATACAATGCAATTTCTTTTTTTTAAATTTTGTAGAAGCCTTTGAATTGGGGTGGGAGGAGGGTATGAATTAGTGAATAATGAGGACTACAACTTAAAGAAGGACATTAACAAATGCAGGTTATACAAGCAATGACTAATGGAGTTCAAGGATGAATGAAAGGTAGCACAACTTAGTTGCAGCACCTTGCTCAAACTCAATTCATTGTCATGCAACCACATACATGTATACTGCTAAATGAAACAGTGTTCCTCTGCACCAAGATGCACAACATGGTTCATTTAACTCTCACATATAACACATTAATATTATCACTAGCAAATTAGCAAATATTAAGGTGCATTTACAACACATCACAATACCACTGGTACTCCATGCGTGATAGTGTGTCAAATGGCTTCAAAAAATCCAAACAGATTACATTTACACACTCAAAACAGAAAATGCCTGAAATAGGAGGTCCAGCCACATCTGCGGTGAAAACAGAATGTTAACATTTGAAGACAAAAACTTCTTCAGAACTGAGAAGAAAACAACAGAAGCTTGTTAAAGCTGTCAGAAGGATCGATGTCTTCAGGTGTCACCTGTGTCAACTCGAGTCATTATATCCTCAAATAACTCTAGCCAATTTACCACAAAGGATTAACCTTTCATAACACAATGTTGACTTGGTTTGATTACAATAAGCTTCCTATTTTTTCCATGATTATAGATTTTCAATATTGTACCAACAACAGGTGCTGCAGGATTATAATTACTGGCCTTTTCTCTTAGAACAGTGGAGTCACATTTGAGGGCTCTCAATCCACTGCCACTCAACAACTTCTTCAAGAAACCACAATCTAGTCAAGTGCCAGAATAAAAAAAGTGGGGAGGGGGGAGGAGAATAGCTAGAAGGTGATGTGAAGCCAAGTGGGTGGGAAATGTAAAGAGCTGGAGAGGAAGAAGGAGACTGGACCTTAGGGGAAAGGGAAGGAGGAGGGGACCAAGGGGGAAGTGATAGACAGGTAAGAGATAAGAGGGCAGAGTAGGAAATAGAAGGGAGGTGAAGATCGAAATATTTTCTTCCCAGAAATCGATATTCCTGCCATCAGGTTGGAGGGCAACCAGACAGACTATAAGGTGTTGCTCCTCCACCCATAAAAGAAAATTTTACCATAAATAAGTTAATAAAATAAAATTCAAAATGCACGTTATAAATGAGAAAATCTGCAGATGCTGGAAATCCGAACAACACACACAAAATGCTGGAAGAACTCAGCAGGCCGGGCAGCACCTATGGAAAAAAGTACAGTCGACATGTTGGCCAGAACCCTTCAGCAAGACTAGAGAAAAAAAGCTGAGGAGTAGATTTGAAAGGTGGGGGGAGGGGAGAGAGAAACGCCAGGTGATAGGTGAAACGGAGGGGGAGGGATGAAGCAACGAGCTAGGAAGTTGATTGGTGAAAGAGACAGGCCATAGAAGAAAGGTAGGGGGAGGTCCATCAGAAGGAGGTGATGAGCGGGCAAGAAGATAACATGACAGAGGGACAAGGGGATGGGGAATGGTGAGGGGGGAAGGGGTAAAGGCATTACTAGAAGCTTGAGAAATCAATGTTCACGCCATCAGGTTGGAGGCTACCCAAATGGAATACAAGGTGTTATTCCTCGTACCCCAATGTGGCCTTATCCCAACAGCAGGGGAGGCCATGGATGGACATATCGGAATGGGAATGGGAAGTGGAATTAAAATGGGTGGCCACTAGGAGATTCCGCTTGTTCTGGTGGACAGAGCATAGATGCTTGGCGAAGAGGTCTCCTAGTCTACATCGAGTCTCACCAATATACAACAGGCCAGATCAGGAGCACCGAACACAGTATATGACCCCCCCCCCCAACAACTAACAGGTGAAGTGTCGCCTCACCTGGAAAGATTGTTTCAAGCCATGTCACAACATTATCACTTTTAATTAACAAAGTTCCATCATGGGCTCTAGCATTGAGAAATTCTTCCAGTAAGATGGTGGCACACTCAGACACAGTGGCTTCTACCGAGTCAACCAAAGATTTATTGTGGTTTTTTAAAAATATTTTTTCAATCACAAGACCCTGCTGAACATTCAAAACTTAAAGTAATGTAGGTCTACCTCATCAGCAAGTTGCTCATTGGCGAAGAAACTGAATGAGCTGGACTTGGTGTGGTCCGTGATGCTGCCTGCAACACAGTGGAGTCAGAGCAGACGGTGCATGAAGGAAATGTGCAGTCTAACATCTCAGTTGCTTCTCTTGAGCTCACAAGGCCGCTTCATTTGGCTGTACGCACGGGCATTCATGGATGGTTAAATGACAAATGAACTTGAAATTCAAAAGACAGTGCTTCAAGAAGGGGGCATCAATGGTTAAGGACACCCATCAATCAGAACATGTCCTCTTCGCATTACTACCATTAGGGAGGTGGTACAGGAGCCTGAACATTTCAGGAACAGCTTCTTCCCATCCACCATCAAATTTCTGAATGGTCCACAAACACCACCACACTATTTTGTCCCTTTTTGAACTATTTTTGTTTATATATTCTGTAATTTACAGCTATTTTTATGTATTGCACTGAACCACTGCTGCAAAACAAAAGAATTCACAATCTATGCCAATGATAATAAACCTGATTGTGAAGCCACCCATCTCCTTTTGCTTGCATTACATTTGGAATCTTCAACCACCTGGAATACCGAGTTCCCAGTCCTGGCTAACCTTCAACCACGGCTCTGTAATAACCATTAGACCATACTCAAATGTTACTAATTGTGTTATCTCTTTTTTTTTTTTAGTCCTGATGAAGGGTCTCAGCCTGAAACATCAACTGTTTACTCAATTCCATAGATGCTGCCTGGCTTGCTGAGATCTTCCTGCATCTTGTGTGCGCTTCTTTGGATTTCCAGCATCTTCAGATTCTCTTGGTGTTTGTACAAATGCATTCAGTTAACACTCCTTTAGCTTTACTCTTTGGCACTGTTCACTATTTACTCCAGTTATATTTTTGTCCCTTCCTGTCACATTTTAATTTTCATTTCCGCCCTTCGTTTCATTGTGTTTCATTAAACTTTCCATCAGGATCCCTCTCCCCCTCCCCATTATTTTAAAACCCTTTCTATATAGGTGAGCAGAATCAACACCATGCACTGCCAGTACACACACCAACTTTGTGATTGAGTAGTGCAAGACTCCCCATCCTCATTCCAAGTTGCTATAGGAACATCACCGAGAGTGTCCTGTCTGGCTGCATTACTGTGTGCTACAGAAGCTGCAAGGCACTGGACCACAAGACCCTAAAAAAAACCCACTGAGGATCACCAGGGTCTCCCATTTGTGACATTGACCAGAAGCGTTGTGTTGTAGCGATTCCTACCACCAATTTCACAATCTCTTTGACCCAGTCCCAACAGGAAGGTGGTACATGAGCATCAGAACTAGGACTGGCTTCTTCCCTCAGGCTGGGAGACTAACGAGTACACTGCCACCTCCGAAGTCTTGTCACTAGGACAGTGAGCTGTTTACTGTATTGTTGTGCTGAGCACGACAGGCATTTTGAATATTTTAAGTTATTTGTGGTAATATTTTGTTACATGTGCTGTATGTGGCATATGTATGTTTTGTGGATACACCATGATCCAGAGTTTCATTTGGTTATGTAGTCATATAATAATAAACTTGAACTTGATTGACACCTAATCTAATCGCAGAAGTCATCCTGGGCAGTCCTGTGGACTTCTCGATGACTTACTCCACCCTTGTTCTGAAAGTTCAAAGATGGCTGATGATACCCAGCATGGGACCCAGATACAACAGAGGTGTTTAACAAACGGACTGGCACATGAGCATACAAGAAGTGGAGGGATAGGAATCTTTTGCAGACAAGTAGGTTTCACTTTAATTTGGCATCATGGTTGGTGCAGATGTCATGGGTGAAAGTCAACGCCAATTTATTCTCGAAATTATGATACTCAAATTTGAGGGGGTTTTTTGCAGGCATTTGCAGGAAAATAAAGAAATAATAGAATCTATGGAAAATACAAAGACTGACAAACAACTAATGTGCAAAAGACTAATTGTGCAGATAAAAAAATGAATACTGAGAACATAAACCAGAAAACATACAAGTAGAATCGGCTCATCCAGTCCACTCTAACAACCCATCATGGCTGATTTATTATCCCTCTCAACCCCATTTTCCTTCCTTCTCCCCATAACCTTTCATAGACTAATCAATAACTTATCAACCTGTTTTTAAATAACCCAATGACTTGGCAACCACAGCTGTCTATGGCAATGAATTCCACAGATTCACCACACTCTATCCAAAGAAATTCCTCATCTCTGTTCTAAACGAACATCCCTCTACTCTGAGGCTACACCCTCTCGCCCTAGACTTATCCACTATGAAAAGCATCCATCCCAAATCCACTCTATCTAGGCTGCTCAATATTCAATAGAGATTCCCCCTCATTCTTCTAAACATCAGTGTGTACAGGCCCAAAGCCATTAAATGCTCCTCATATGTTAACCCTCTGGGTTCCAATAATTGTAGAGTCCTGAAAGTGAGGTTGTAGATTGTAGAATCAGTTCAGAATTGAGGTAATCCATACTAGTTCAGGAGCCTGATGTTTGTAGGATAATAACTATTCCTGAACCTGGTGGTGTGGGACCTCCTGCCTGATGGTAGGAGCGAGAAGAGAGTATGGCCTTAAAGGTGGGGGTCTTTCATCCAGGCCTTGCACTCTTTACACTATTACCATTGTGCAGGCCCTCTTGCTATCATGAAAAGTTGTTTTGACCTGTGAAGAACGGGTATTGTGGGGTGTGGAAAGGGAAGAACACAAACACAAAAGGAGAACAAATGGTCTAAGAGAAAGTGGCTACAGAGGAGACAGACTGCAAAAGGAGGGAAAGGAGAGAAGGAAAAAAAGTCAATCCAGAACACAGGAGCTTTTGCAGATGTTGGAAATCTTGAGCAAAACATGCAAAATGCTGAAGAAACTGATGAGGTCAAGCAGTTCTATGGAGAATAAACATAAGAAATAGGAGCAGGAATAGGTCATCTGGCCTATCGAGCCTGCTCAGCCATTCAATAAGATCATGGTTGATCTGGCCATGGACTTATCTCCACCCACCTGCCTTTTCCCCATAACCCTAATTCACCTACAATGCAAAAATCTATCCAACATTGCCTTAAATATATTTACTGATGTAGTCTCCTCTGCTTCCTTGGGCAGAGAATTCCAGAGATTCACCACTCTTTGGGAAAAGCAGTTCTCCTCACCTAGTTCTGGTCTCACCAACTTGTGGAAACAACTTTCCTGCACCTCTCTTATCTATCCTTTCATAATTTTATATTTTCTTTAAGATCTCCTCTCATTCTTCTGAATTCCAGGCGACTCAATCTCTCCTCGTATTCTAACCCCCTGATCTCTGGAATCAACCTGGTGAATCTCCTCTGCACAGCCTCTAAAGCCAGTATACCCATCCTCAAGTAAGGAGACCAGAACTGCACACAGTACTCCAGGTGCAGCGTAACCAGTACCCTGTACAGTTGCAGCATAACCTCCCTGCTCTTAAATTCAATCCCTCGAGCAATAAAGGCCAACATTCCCCTTGCCTTCCTGACAGCCTGCTGCACCTGCAAACCAACCCTTTGTGATTCATGCACAAGCACTCCCAAGTCCCTCTGCTCAGCAGCATGCTGCAGTTTTTTTACCATTTAAATGATAATTTGCCCTTTCATTTTTTCTTCCAAAGTGGATGACCTTGCATTTAGCAACATTGTACTCCATCTCCTAGACCCTTGCCCACTCACTTAACCTATATAATCTCTGCAGAACCGCCATATCTTCTGCACAATTTGCTTTTCCACTCAATTTAGTAACATCAGCAAACTTAAATACACTACACTCGTTACCCTCTTTCAGATCGTCTACCTGAACAATTGCTGGCCCAGCATTGACCCCTGCGGCACACCACTCACCATTAATTGCCAACTAGAGTAACACCCATGTATCCTAACTCTCTGCTTTCTATTAGTTAACCAATCCCCTATCCATTCTAATACATCAACCCCAACTCTATGCATCCTTATTTTCTGGATGTCTTTTATGTGGCAACTTATCGAATGCCTTCTGGAAATCCAAGTAAATAACGTCCATCTGCTCCCCCCATGCTTGTTATATCCTCAAAGAATTCCAGCAAGTTTGTCAAACAGGACCTGTCTTTGCTGAATCCATGCTGTGTCTGCCTGATGGATCTATTTCTTTCCAGATGCCTCACTATTTCTTCTTTAATGATAGCTTCAAGCATTTTCCCAACTAACTGGCCTATAGTTACCTCCCTTTGATGCCTTCTTTTATTTCATTAGTTATCCGAGGCTGGCTCTCCACACGCTTACTGTCCTTGCTTTCAACTGCAATATATACTTCTGATGAGCATAGTGAAAAATCTCTTGAAAGTCTTACACTATTCCTCAACTGTCCCACTATATAATCTACACTAGCCAAATCTGCCCTCATTCTATTGTAGTCTCCATTGTTTAGGCATTATACACTGGTTTTAGATTGAACTCCATTTGTATGAGAAATTCAATCATAACTGTGATCACTCTTTCCAAGATGACCCCTAGCTGGAATGCACTGCCTGAGTCAGTGGTGGAGGCAGACACACTAGTGAAGTTTAAGAGACTACTAGATAGGTATATGGAGGAATTTAAGGCGGGGGGTTATATGTGAGGCAGGGTTTGAGGGTCAGCACAACATTGTGGGCCGAAGGGCCTGTAATGTGCTGTACTATTCTATGTTCTTTTTGTTTTAAGCTATAAGATCACTAATTTTACCTGTCTCATTGCACAAAACCAGATCTACGTTTCAGGCCGAGACCCTTCATTAGGACTCTGTCAATCTTGACACTGACAGTAAGCTAGGGTCAGTGTAAGGATGAGTCCACCCTTGACAGCTGCCAACTCATGTGTGCACATATTCACATCCACCTTGTCCATTGCCATTTGGGCAAAACCTTGTTCTGCCAAGCCTATGGAGCTGCTGATGTACAACAGCTACCCAGTGTTAAAGAAGCACAGCTATTGTCTGCTCTGAAATAGCTTAATTTACTATTATTATCTTTTCTAGAGAGGTTCCTAAACTTGTTGGTAATGCAACAAGGTTAACAATAAGAGGCATCATGTAATAAAGGTAATATATCAAGTGGACAAGCAGAGACTTTTGCTCAGAGTGGAAATGTCTAATACAAAGTGGCATCATTAACATTTTAAGGTGACTTGAGGAAAAGTATGGGGGGATGTGAGACGAACTTTTTTCTAAATTTACACAGAGAGTGGTGGGTGTGTAGAAAGCCCTGCCAGGGGTGGTGGTAGAGACAGGTACATAGGGGCATTTGAGTGTCTCAGGTAGGCACATGGATGACAGAAAAATGGAGGGCTAAATTAGACTGATCTTGAAGTAGTTCTTTTTCCTCCATATGATCATGTATAGCAAACAAATTAACAAATTTCACAACCTATGCTAGCAATATTAAACCTAATTCTGAAAAGGTTGGCACAACATTGTGGTATGAGGATCCTGGACTGTGCTGTACTATTCTATATTCCACAATGTTCACATAGATGGAAATATGTTGTATATTTTTTACAGAACAAAGTTCTCCTTGCTTCCAATCATTGTTGCGCCACGACCCTAATCGCCACCACTGTATAGCAATACCACGACCACCAGATATTACAATGGAACTCTATTTTTGCTCAATTACGTTTTTCTTGTGAGATTTTTGTCTCTAATGCTACATGCCTGCGACGCTGCTGCAAGTTTTTCATTGCACCTGTGTAAACAAGCAGATGTGCAGATGACAATAAATGCAACTTTGATTTTCATCCAAGTCCTACAAAAGGCCTAGATAGAGTGGGACATGGAGAGGATGTTTCCTATAGTGAGGGAGTCTAGGACCAGTGGGCACAGCCTCAGAATACAAGGACCTCCATTTAGAACAGATAAGGTTCTTTAGCCAAAGGCTGGTGAATCTGTGTAATTTGTTGCCACAGATGGTTGTGAAGGCCAAATCATTGGGTATATTTAAAATAGAGGGCGATAGGTTTTTGATTAGTCGGGGGTCAAAAATTATGTGGAGAAGACAGGAAAATAGAGTTGAGAGGAACAACAAGTCAGAGCAGACTTAATGAGCCTAATTCTGCTCCAGCCTTATAGTCGAAAGACAAAATAATTTACCCAAATAAAAGATAATTACTGCAATTTTAAAAGATGCAGTGAAGATACAATAAAAATTTACACAGATACAATGCATATCTCACCAATCTGTTATAAGCAAAACATGCTGATAGTTCCCTGGATAAAACCAGAAACAATGTAGGTCTCTAGACTCAAATCTTTCTATTTTAATTTAAAATTCTGCTGGCACATACTGGATAACATCACCAGTATCTTCCTCCTTCAACACCCCCTCATCTCCCTGCATGCTGTGAAAACTAAGATAGTGCAAATCTGAAATCTCAGGGTTGAATATGTACTTCAAAAATATTTACTTTGAACTTTGATTAAAACATAAAATGCTGGGATATTCGCCATGTCCGATAGCATTTGTTAAAGTTAAAATTAAACAGGTTAACAGAGGGAGAAATAAAACTAAAAGGTCAGTAATCAGGTGTTGAAATACTTCATCTTTTTTCCCCTTTGGTTCTCTCTGCCTCTCCACCTTTCCCTGCAAGTTAAAAATTTACTTTTAAATCCTGCATGTTTGATGAATCCAAAACAGCAGTGGCACTTGCAAGCTGCCTTCAGCAAATCCTTGGGTGTGTTCGTTGCTAACGCAAACTACATTTTTCACTGTATGTTTCAATGAACATGTGATAAATGAATCTGAATGTGATATCGCTATTTCTGCAGGGATGACGCCTGACCCCAGGATTTCCATCTTTTCCAGCTGTCATTTCGTAAAACTATCCAGAAATGTAATCAGTGTGTTACAGCCACATGTACCGAGATACAGTGAAAAGCTTATACAATATGTTAGAGAGTAGACATGAACCAAAAGTATATCAGTCTAATGGAGAAACAGGCCAATAAGCTGAGCAAACTCTGTACCATCAAAGACATTTTGAAAAGGCAGCATCCATCGTTAAGGACCCCCATCATCCTCTCCTCATTGCAACCATGAGGGAGAAGGTACAGGAGCCTGAAGAACCATGCTCAATATTTTAAACAGCATCTTCCCTTCTGCCATCAGATTTCTGAACTCAAGAACACTACCTTTTTTCTCTCCCTTTTTGCACTACTTATTTAAGTACACACACACACCCTTATTATTTATAGTTTTATTATGCATTGCACTGTACTGCTGCCACAAAACAATAAATGTCACATACCAGTGATTAAACTTGACTCTGAACAATTCACACAGAGCATGCAGATTACATTAAAAATTTCTTCATATACAAATACTGTACACCAATTTTAAAAACAAAAGAAATAAAACTAATTGGAACAGTTCAACATCTAGCGGGTGGGGCAGGAGAGGGGGCAGAGGGGTCCTTAAGAATTGCCAATGGTACAGTTTTGAGATCCTGCATCAAATTTTGAAAAAAGCAGGTTGGGGAATAGTTTTGGACCGCTAACCTTTCAGCAACACAACATTCTGACACAACTTTTGAACAGTTTTGAAGCGATCTTACCTAGTGTTTATTACGCTTGTGCTTTTTATCTTATTGTGTGTTTCTGGCGCTGCATCGGATCCAGCGTGACAATTATTTCGTTCTCCTTTAAATTTGTGCACTGGAAGTAACATTAAACTATCTTGAATTTTGAATCCTAACGCTATTTCTCCTCCCAGGAGTTTCTAGTAGCTTCTATTTACACGCTATACAACTCTTGTCGCGGTACAAAGCGAAAGAGATAGCACGCTGCACAAAGCAGACCCATGCGGGCCTCCTAAACAACACAGAAAACAAACACACACATCTCAAAGGCAACGGTCAGGGCATCTCCATTTAGTGCGGGTCACTCCAAAACCCTCCGGAAAGTCACCGAGCAAAGCAGTTACACCGAGAGCCATCTCTACCGATTGCAACCCTCTCTCTCCCCCCCCCCCCCCTCCATAGGCAAGGGACGGGTCCACACGGTAAAGACCGATTGCAACCCTTTTCCCCATAGGCAACGACGTAGGAGCGGATTAATCCATTCGGCCCATCGAGTCTGCTCTACCATTCCATCATGGCTGATTTATTATCCCTCTCAACCCCATTCTCCTGCCTTCTCTCTGTATCCTTTCATGCCCTGAATCTATCAACTTCCGCTTTTAATATACCCAATGCCTTGGTCTCCACACACGTCTGTGGCAATAAATTCCACAGCTTCAGGTAAACCGATGGAATTAGTGAACACATTTGGCGAGCGAATAAAACAACTGACATAAACTTGCTGTGTTTAATCCGATAATGAGGTATCCGTGTTCAAACACACTGCCCGCAAAGTTAACACTAAACACAAAGAGTCGCTGGAAAATCCAGAGCAACACACGCAAAATGCTGGAGAAACTCAGCAGGTCGGGCAGTATCTATGGAAGTGAATCCCCAGTCGATGTTTCGGGGTAAGCCATAGATGCTGCCTGATCTGCTGAGTTCCTCCAGCATTTTGTGTGTTAATACGAAAACCAGTTTTGGGAACTCTGCAATTCGCTCCCCTGACGAGCGGACGAGCCAGCAGCCCATCGGCCGAGACAGTAACATGGCTACAGGGGGTGAGAGAGGAGGAGAGCCCAAAGAACACAGAGCCTGGCGCTCGCTCCGTCTCCCTGCTACCGCCGGCTGAGAGTATCCCGCAGCCCAGGGATAAACCCAGGCTGGAATAGCCCAGGGAGATCGGCAGGGAATGAGTGACGAACAGGGGCAGGACGGGGTATCGGCGGGAGGATGTGCCAGGTCAGACCGAGGGGAGATGGACAGCGAGGTGGTACTGGGTCAGGGACAGGGTGGGTAATGACAGAGGTAGGTGATGGGCAGAGGGGTGGATGCCCCCAGCCAGCAGGTGATGAGGGATGGGGAGCCGGTAATGGGTCACGGAGGGGTAGATGATGGGGAGAAGGGAGGGGTAGATGGTGGGGAGAGGGGAGGGGTAGATGATGGGAGGGATGGGGAGCCGGTGCTGGGTCACAGACGGGTAGATGATGGGGAGAGGGGTAGAGTAGGTGATAGGAGCGGGGTGGATGCCCCCAGCCAGCCACGCAAGCGGGCGGGCCCTCGTTGACTCCCATCTCCCCTCAGAGGGTCTCTCACCTTTCTGAGCGGAGAACGCCGCGTACCAGCTCACCGAAACCACGCTGCACAAGACCACAGCCGTCAGAACAGTCCCATTTCGGAGCCTCATCTCACCGGGCAGACATTATTATGATGGTTTATTATTGTATATATTCTCTAGCAGGCGCCTTCCAGCCTCTCTCACTGGGACCGCGCCAGCCACTCCGCCTCATACGCACTACATCCTCACGCGGATGTCTCCTACGCTAGTCGGCAGCGGCGCACCGGCCAGATGACGCATGCGTCTCCCTGTCACACTGCGGAAGAATATCCAACCCAGATAGGTAAGTCTTTAATTTTGCGGTTGGTGGTCGCTCGGTCGGTCGAAATATATCATTTTTATTGCTGAAGACCCATGAAAAGATACTGGGATTAAAACATAGTATTTAGAAACTGTATGTGTTGTGAGTTAAGTAAATGATTGAAAATAATTGCATATCACATCTTTTTGATGATTATGGTGTTAATGCTGCATGGCCAGTGTCCCAGGAGTATCCATGGCAACCAAAGCTGATGGCTGGAAGTTTGGCCGAACGAAGGGACTTGCATTTATTTTTGTTAAAACGTCCAATTTTTTACCTAATACTTGTTGGGATGTATTTGGAGAAATTAAAACAGATAAGTTTGTATCTCTAGTGTCTTTCAGGGGAAAAAATAGAGTGCGAAGTGATTCATCCGTAGCTGTCCCCTAACTTGCCCACATACCTGATTCCCTTGGGACTGCATTGAACGCCGGGAGTACTCACCATTGAACCATTCTTTAATAATATGTTCACTGGTGCCTCAGCTCTGAGTCTGCTCCACAATACCATTATGGTTAATTGATTTTCCCTTTCAACCCTATTCTCCTTCCTTCTTGAAGCCCTTACTTATCAAGAAGCAATCAAACTTCACTTTAAATGTACCCAATGGCATGACGTCAACATCCGTCTGTGGCAATGATTTACACAGAGTGGAAATCCCTCCTCATCTCTGTCCTGAAAGAATACATTATCCTTCTATTCTGAGGCTGTGCCTTCTGGTCCTAGAGTTCCCCACTATAAGAGATATCCTGTCCACATCCACTCTATATAGGCCTTTCAATATTCAGTAGATTTCAGTAAGATTCCTCCCCCCCTCCACCCATTCTTCTCAACTCCTTGAGCCATCAAATGCTCCTCATACATTAACCCTTCCATTCCTGGGGTCATTCTGGTGAACCTCCTCTGGAACTACTCCAATGTCAACACATCCTTTCTTAGATATGGAATCCAAAACTGCTCGCAATACCCCGTGTGGTCTGACCTATACCTTATAAAAATCTCTACATTACATCCTTGCTTTTATATTCTAGACCTCTGGAAATTAATGTTAGCATTGCATTTGCCTTCCTTTATCACTGACTCAACCTGTAAGTTAATCTTTAATGAATCTTACGGAGGACTCAAAAGTCCCTTTCTGAATTTGCTCCCCATTTAGAAAATAGTTTATGCCTTTATTCTTTCTACCAAAATAAATGCTGCATTGTTGCAGGAAAGCAGCATCCATCATCAGAGACCTCCACCACCCAGGTCATACTCTCTTCTCGCAGCTGCCATCAGGAAGAAGGTACAGGAGCCTCAGGACTCACACCTCCAGGTTTGGGAAGAGTTATTACCCCTCAACCATCAGGCTTTTGAACCAAAGAGGATAACCATATAACAATTACAGCACGGAAACAGGCCATCCCGGCCCTTCTAGTCCTTGCCAACTTCCAAAGTCCAAAGTGCCAAAATCCGTGATAACTTCTTTCAATTTCACTTGCCCCAACACTGAACTGTTCTAACACCTATGGACTTGCTTTCAAGGACTTTTCATCCCATTTTCTCAATATTTATCGCTTATTTATTTGTTGTCTTTTGCACACTGGTTGAATGCCCAGTTGGTATGGTTTTTTGTTGATTCTATTATGGTTATTCCAGCAAGAAAATGAATTTCAGGGTTGTATATGGTAACATACTGTGTATGTACTTTGGTAATAAATTTACTTTGAAGTTTGAACAAGAATGGTCCTGGAAATGAAAGGATTAACCTATGAGGAGTGTTTGATGGCCCTGGGGCCTGTACTCACTGGAGTTTGGAAGAATGAGGGGGAATCTCATTGAAACCTATTGAATATTGAAAGGCAAGATAAAGTGGATGTTTCCTGCAGTGGGTGGAGAATGGGATTGATAAAGATAATAAATTAACCATGATGGAATGGTGGAGCTGCCCGCTGCATGGACACACTTCAATGCCAAAGTCAATATCTCAGTTGCCGAGCACCTGAAATAGAAAAATTTAGTAACAATCGTACATAAAGTGTGAGACTTCACCACATATTCAGGGGAACTCTTCTGCATATACTCAAAAAGGTAAGTTTGTTTTGTCCACTTTACTAGAAGAGAACTTTTCAATATATTAATCATTAACAAACAAACCCATACATCATAAATGTATAAAATCTTGTGTCTTAATCTTTTTAAAACTATTGGAGATATTTAAAGAAGTTAAGTTTCAATTTTGAATCTTTTCTGTTTTTTTCTCCTTCTTACCCTCATCCTCCATCCATTCACATTTCTTTGTTCACTTTATATAATTTAAGGATTATCTTTATCAAAGCATACAGTCAACAACCAACACAATCCAAGGAAGCACTGGGGGCATCTGCAAGTGTACTGGTGCCAACGTAGCATACTCATAACATACCAATCCTAACCTGTACATCTTTGGAATGTGCGAAGAAACCGGAATACCAGTAGGAAACCCACGTGGTTACGGGGAAAATGAACAAACTCCTTACAAATACCGGCGGGTATTCAACCCAGATCACTGGTGCTGTAATAGCATTACATTAACCATTATACTACCATGTATTGAATTTCCAGTACTTGGTTACACAAACAATTCGAAAAAAGGTAAGCTTTAATTTCTGCATGTCTGTTATATTCTCAATGTCCCAAATGACATTTCAGCCTAGGAAATAGTTCCTAAAGAATCATCACTATTGTTATAACAAGGAAATACAATTGTCATTTGTATATGGTAAGCTCACATAAATAGCTCTGAGAAAATGAGCAGATTGTAAGTTTACCCACTGCATTTTCTAATGAATGAAATCGATAATTAAATCAATCAAAGACAGCTGCCTTTGATTTCTTTACCATGACACCTAATGAACTTCTATCTTTCAGGGTGATTTATCAAACTGTATGTCAGCATTGAAGGTTACAATTTATCATATTGGCAATTAGTATAACTAGATGTACTTTTTAGAAATATCTAACTGGCTCACAATGTTTGGAAGATTAAAGGGGTAGTTTGTTGATCTCAGATGTGTCTTGGTGCACATTCAGTTTTGCTGTTGTTTTGTTATGTTCTATGTTGTTCTGCCGAGCATTGTGGGCATGCTATATGGCACTGGAATGTGTGGCAACACTTGTGGGCTGCCCCCAGCTCATCCCTAGGTTGTGTTGGTTGTTAACACAAACACTGCATATCACTGTATGTTTCAAAATACCTGTGATAAATAAATTCATCTGAATGTGTCCCCTTCAATGTTGTTCCAAAAAGAAGTTAGTCCAGTTAATCTAAAACTGTTTGCCTTTAACAGATAAAAGCTTATATTCCTTCAGTAGTCAAGTTGAGTTTATTGTCATACACACTCCTTTGCCATACAGGTACAAAAAGTACTTACTTACAGGGGCGTAGAGTTAGGCAATACACAGAACATACATTATACACAACAGTGAAGAAATGGACTGTGTAAAACAAGACAGGTTAGTGCAAAAACAAACATTGTCATGGTGGTTGTAGGAAAATAGCTCTTCCTGAACCTGGTGGTGTGGGAACTGAGGCTTCTGTACCTGCTGCCTCACAGTAGCAGTGAGAAGAGGGCAGGATCCAGATGGTGGGGTCCTTGCTAATAGATGTTCTCTTCTCCAAACAGAGCATCATGTAGATGCTATCAGCAGTGTGGAGGGCTCTGCCTGTGATGGACAGACTGTGTCCACTACTCTCTACGGCATCTTGTTTTCCTGTGCATTGCAATTGCTGTACGAGGCTATGATACGAGTCAGGATACTTTCAATGGTGATCTGTAAATGAAGAGGTTTGTTAGAAAATCAGAATCCAGTTTATTATCACTGACATACTGAATGTCGTGAAATTTGTTGTTTTGCAGCAGCGCTATAGTGCAGCACATAAAAATTACCTAAAATTACAATAAGAATATGTATGTGTGTGTGTGTATGTATATATATATAAGTAATGCAAAAAGAGATCAAAAATAGTGAGGTATTGTTCATGACCTCCAAGGATGGCCTTATCATTGGGTTTGGAGGTCTGTGTGCCTCAATGACCTGGAGAGCTGTGCTGGCTGGAGTTAGGGCTTTATGCTTTGGCTCTTGATAGGGTTACCCATGCTAAACAGGTCAGAGGGTAGAGCCCTGGTGAAGAGTGGTCCACTGGTCCTCCAGGTTCGGGGGTTCAGCTCCAGGCTAACAATCCTGACTGGTAAAACAAAATTGTCATGGAAACAGCAATGAAGAGTCCTTGTACATCTGAGTGCATTGAGTCTCCCAGGATTTATATGACTGGCAGTAGTGAAAACTGTCAGACAGGAAGGGAAGAAGCTGTTTCTGAATCATTGAGTGTGTATCCTCAGCTTCTATACCTTCTCTCTAAAGGTAGTAATGAGAACAGGGCTTGTCCTAGGTGACAGGAGTCCGTCATGAATGATGCTTCCTTCTTGGGACATCACCTTTTGAAGATATGTCCATGATGGAGCTGTCTGCAGCATTTTGACGATGAAGTGACATGCCAAATCTCCTCAGGCTTCTAAGAAAGTAGAGGCACTGGCACATCATCTAAAGGTTTGGGTCAATGTGCTGGGCCCAGGACAGCTCATCTGAGATGTTAACATCCAGGAGCATGAAGCTGCGTTAACCATGCTTTTACAAATGAAGCCTCCCGGCTCTGAACTGCCTTGTGCTCACTGAATGTTGGTTGCTGCAGTTAAGGTTCTGGTCAGAGTGATACCCTGATGATGATGGTGTGGAACTTGATGACCCTGAAACAATTAATGGAAATGTTTAGACCCTTGTGGTGCTGATCGTAGTTGGAATTGGAATTGCTTATTATGGTCACATGTACAGATACAGTGAAAAGTTTGTCTTGGATGTTGTTCATATAGATCAAATCATTACACAGTGCGTTGAGTTAGAACAATGGTAAAACAATAACAGAATGCAGAATAAATTGTAACAGCTACAGAAAAAGTGCAGGTGATAAGGTGCAAGATGTTTACGAGGTAGATTGTGAGGTCTAGAGTCCATCTTAATGTATAACTGAAAGAACCATTCATAGATTGATATCAGTAGGGTAAAAGCTGTCCTTGAGCCTGGTGATATGCACTTTTAAGGTTTTGTATCTTCTGTCTGTTAGGAAGGGAAGAAGAGAGAATGTCTGGGGTGGTGAGATCTTGGATTAAAATAGCTGCTTTACTGAGGCAGCAAGAAGTATAGACAGAGTCCATAGAGGGGAGACTGGTTCCTGTGATGTGCTGAGCTGTATCCACAACTCTCTGCAGTTTCATTTGTTCTGGATTCTCTCAGCAGAGGAAACTGCTCCTATCTGTCCTATCAGCTCCTTTAATCATCTTAAACACTTCAATTAGATTATCCATTAATCTTCTATTTAAGGAAATATGAGCCGAGTCTGTACTTGTCTTTATATCCCACTAGGGATCAGCAGATTCAGAGAATCATCAGACTTGTGTTTCATTAGATAATCCCTTCAACTATGTCAGAAAAAGAACTATGTACCTAACTCAACTTTTCATGATGGTTTGTATTGACGAAGTCTCTCAGAACTAATCAAAGCAATTATAAATTCCATATCAAGTTCAAAATATCACACCACACATTAATCAAGCTGTCAGTTGACTTTAATTAACAAAGAAACCCTGATATTAAGAAAAGTTGTTTCCACTGATAAGTGAGATCAGAACATAGCCTTGAGATTTGGAATAGATTTAGGATGGAGATGAGGAGGAACTGATTTTCCCAAAGGGGAGTGAATCTGTGTAATTCTGTATCCCAGGGAAGCAGTAGAGGCTACCTCATTAAATACCCTCAGTGGTCACTTTATTAGGTATCTCCTGTACCTAATAAAGTGGCCACTAATGTAGTTTTGTGGTCTTCAGCTGCTGTAGCCCATCCACTTCAAGGTTCTATATGTGCATTCAGAGATAATCTTCTGTAGCATTTTGTTATTTAAGTTACTGTTGCCTTCCTATCAGCTTGAACCAGTCTGGTCTTTGTCCTCTGACCTCTCTCATTAAAAAGATGTTTTCACCCACTGGATTTTTTTGTTTTTGTTTTTTTGCCACATTCTCTGTAAATTCTAGAGAATGTTATACATGATAATCCCAGGGGATCAGTAGTTTCTGAGATACTCAAACTGCCCCGTCTGGCACCAACATAGTCAAACAAATTCTTTCCCATGCTGATGTGTGGCCTGAACAACAACTGAACCTCTTGACGATGTCAGCGTGCTTTTATGCATTGAGTTGCTGCCACATGATTGGGTGATTAGATATTTGCTTTAACAAGCAGGTATACAAGAACTTCTAATAAAGTGGCCATTGAATGTATATTTAAGGCATACTTAGATAGAATTTTGCATAGTAGGGGAATTAAGGGTTATGGGGAAACAGCCAGTTCATCTGTGATCTTATTGAATGGTGGAGCAGACCCAAGGGCCCAGATAGCTGACTCCTGTTCCTATTTATGCTTAACTTATCATTTAAAAGACCTGCAGTGTCAGGAATTCCATCAGGAGGTCCCAGGTCACCACAGATAAATAACTCCCCACGGAGCATTGTTGCAAGAAAGTGTCATCCATCATCAAGGACCCTCACCATCCAGGCCATGCTCTCTTCTTGCTGTTGCCATCAGGAAAGAGGTTCAGCAGTCTCAAGTCCTACACCACCAGGTTCAGGAATAGTTATTACCCCTCAACCATCAAGCTCTTGAACCAGAGGGGATAGCTTCACTCACCCCAACGCTGAAGTGTTCCTACAACATAGGGACTCACTTTCAAGGACTCTTCATCTCATGTTCTTGATAGTTATTGCTTGTTTTTTTCAGTTCTACATTTGCAGTCTGTTCTCTTTTATATACCGCCCAGGACATGCCCTCTTCTAATTGCTACTAGGAGATGCAGAAGTCTGAAGACACACACTCAATGTTTCAGGAACAACTTCTTCCCCTCCACCATCACATCTCTGAATGGACAATAAACCCACGAATACTACCACAGTATTTTTCCCTCTATTTTTGCACTGCTTATTTAATTTAATTCTCTTTTTTTATATATATATATTTCTTATTGCAATTCATGGTTTTTATTATTATGTATTGCAATGTACTACTTGCTGCCTCAAAACAACATATTTCACAACATATGCCAATGATATTAAACCTGATTCTGATTCCTGTTGTCCTGTTGGGTATGGTTTTTCATTGATTTTATTGTGTTTCTTTGTATTTACTGTGAATGGCCACAAGAAAATGAATCTCGGGGTTGTATAAGGTAACATGCAGTATATGTACTTTGGCATTAAATTTACTCTGAACTTTGAGGGAATGATTTACCACTGGCTCACTTTTGTAGTCAGAGTATTTACATTGTTGGTCCAGTTCACTTTCTGGTCAACTCCTCCCCTGTTGTTCATAGTGGAGGACTTGGGGATGACACCTCTGACAGGTTAAATAACATAGTTATAGGCATGGTATCCACCTTACACACTGTCTCATCTTAAAGTGGAACTGTAGTTGAAGTCATCTGCTTTTTTTTTACAAAAATAGTGGTAGTCTGTCATATCCAATGATGACAATAAGTCTACGCGACAGAGTTTTTAAAGTGACAAAACCATTGCATGAAACATCAACAGTGTTTTTTTTCCATAGATGCTGCCTGGCCTGCTGAGTTCCTCTAGCATTTTGTGTGTTTGGATTTCCAGCATCTGCAGAGTTTCCCTTGTTTGGCACTGAAGCAATTCCACTCTGTTGACCTCAGAAGCCCAGGTCCAGTGGTACAAGTGGATGTCACAACTGGGTCTTCCTTGGTTGCAGTAGATGACCATGACTACTTCTGTGCCTCATCATGCCCTTCGCTCTCCACAAAGCATAGCAGAACCACCTTCCTGGCTGTTGGATCTCATTGTAGACCTTATTAACCCAGTCCACTGGAGTTGCCTTCATATACTAGGACAAATATTTCACTGGGGAATGAGACCTTCATCTGGTTTAGCTCATCTGTTGAAGTGGTGTACTGGGCTGTGGCTGCCATCACATGCTAACAGCCTCTTGGAGCTACAGGTGAGAGCTGAGTGTCCGGTAGGGGCCAAAGGTGAACGTGCTGTCCTAGACTGGGTAGAACAAGCCTCTTTACCAGAGTTGCTACCCCTCCCTGGACATCTCATACATCCCCAAAAACTTTTTAAAATAAATTTCATTCTTCAATACTCCAGCAAACACAGTAGACAATAACAGTGATGGACACAATCACTAACTAAGTTAAATTGAAAGGTTCCCATCTCTGTCAAGGATGGCATTTATCCCTTGTGGTGCCTATCCCATCTGTATAACTATCCAAATTACTCTTAAATATTGAAATTGAAACCGCATCCAAGGCAAATTACCCCTTGTGTTCTTCTTAAACATTTCACCTTTTACCCATGGCCTCTTGTTCTACTCTCACCCAACTTGAGTAGAAAAAGCCTGCTTGCCACCACTCATAATTTTGTATACCTATCAAATCTCCCCTCAATCTCTACACTCCAGGGAATAAAGTCCTAACTTATTTAACCTTTCTTGATAACTCAGGTCCTCTACTTCCTGACAAAATCCTTGTTTCCAGGACTTGAACACCAGACCCACTTCCCCTGTTATTTCCAACTGAAAGCCTGGGTACATGGCCTATGCTATTTTCAAAGGAATCTCCAGCCCATGAGCTTTTCAAGCAAAAATTGTGTCGGCAAGGCAGCGGGTTTGAGAAGGCAGATGAAACCAAAAGAATCCAGCCCCCTCCCGGGCAGACCAAAGGTCGGAGACTAGCTCCCTCTGGTGGCTGTGGAGACTTGAGTTATCGGCATAGATTGACATTATTCCCTGGAGCATAGGAGAATGAGGGGTATCAATAGGGTAAATGCAAGAAGGCTTTTTCCACTGAGATTGGGTTAGATTAGAAATAGAGGTTATAGGTTAAGGGTGAAAGGTGAAATATTTAAGTGGCACCTGGGGGGATCATCTTCACTCGGGGTGGTGAGAGTGTGGAACGAGCTGCCAGCACAAGTGGTGGATGTGGGTTTGATTTCAACACTGAAGAGAAATTTGGATAAGTATTTGGATGGGAGAGTATGGTCTAGGTGCAGGTCAATGAGACTAGGCAGAATAATGTAATGGTACAGACTAGATGGGCCAAAAGACCTGTTTCTGTGATGTAGTGCTCTATGGCCTGATGACCTTGGACAAGTTCATCTGGAGCACAGATGGGGCTGATGAGTCAGGCAAGGTGAGAATATTCCTTCCTCCAAGAAAAACCTCCCTCTGGTGCATCACCTCAAAGATCTCCATTAACATGGTGCTGACTGGGATATTTCTCATGATATGTCCAAGGAATTCTGCAAAGGCTGGAAATTCTGAGCAAGACACACAAAATGCTGGAGGAACTCAGCAGGTCAGGCAGCATCTATGGAGAGGAATAAACTGTCACATTTATCAAGACTGCAAAGGAAGGGGCAGAAGCCAGAACAAGATGGTGGAGGAGAGGTAAGAGTACAAGCTGGAAGGTGATAGGTGAGGCCAGGTGAGAGGGAAGGTGAGTGAGGGGGGAGATGATAAATGTAAAAAGTAAAGGGCTGAAGAAGAAGGAATCTGATAGGAGAGGAGAGTGGGCCATGGGAGACAGGGAAGGAGGAGGAGAACCAGAGGGAGTGATGGGCAGGTAAGAAGAGAAGGAGTAAGAGAGGAACCAGAATGGTGAATAGAAAAAGGGAGAAGGGAGGGGAAGAATTACTGGAAGTTATTCAATGTTCAATGAGTAATCAATGTTCGTGCGTCAGATTGGAGGCTACCTGGATAGAATTTTCTCATTCTGACTAATTTCTTCACCAACTGTATGGAGGCTCCTATGCTCAGGACTGCAAGAGGCTGCAAAGGGTTGTAAACTCAGCCAGCTCCAACACGGGCACAAGGCTCCCCCCATTAAGGACATTCCCAAGGGGCAATGCCTCAAAAAGGCGACATCCATCATTAAGGACCCTCGTATCCAGGACATGCCCTCTTCTCATTACTACCATTAGGCAGAGGCACAGGAATCTGAGGACCCCCACTCAATAATTCAGGAACAGATTTCTGAATGTTCTATCAACACTCCCTCATTATCTGTCTTTGTATGATTTAGTTTTGTAACTTTTATGTCTTGCAATGTACTGCTGCTACAAAGCAACAAATTTCATGGCATATAGAGTCATAGAGTCATAGAAAAGTACAGCACAGGAATATCTGAAAATAAAAGATAAAAGATATTTGTTAAAAGCAAGGTTAAATAAATTGGTTCTGAGTTGCTGTTTAAAAGTGTCACAACACGAGAAAATCTGCAGATGCTAGGAAACCAGAGCAACACACACAAAATGCTGGAGGAACTCAACAAGTCAGGCAGCATCTACAGAAAGGAATGAACAGTCAACACTTCAGGCCGACCCTTCATCAGGACTGGAAAATAAAATGAGAAATCAGAGTCAACTGAGTCTGCACCCCTGATTGTTTTAGATATTGAATTCCACAGTTTGGGAGTGTAGCTCAAAAAAGCTGACCTGCCAATTATCTTTTGAGGGAGGTTGTTTAAATTTAAGTGATCAACAGAAATCATCCTGAGATCTTGAGCAGGATTATAAAATGAAAACAATTCTCTGGTCCACATGTAATGTGAACATTGGTCCAAGTTACTATCCGTATCACCTTTGTTTCTTCGCTCCTCAGCAGTCTCTGTACTTGCTGCAGCCATCTCCTGCTATGTCTTTACAAATTGATTGCTTTTGTGGCTAAGTCTGTGGGCATACAAAGACAGGGTAGGTCAAATGTAAAGAGCCGTACACTATTAACGGTGTTCATGAGCAGAGGGATCTTGAAGTTCATAGCTCCCTGAAAGAGGCTACAAAATTGAACGGGTGGTTAAGAAGGCATATGACATGCTTGCCTTTGTTATTTGAGGCACGGAATTCAAAGATCAGAAAATTATGTTGCAGCTTTATAAAATGCTAGTTAGGCTGCATCAGGAGTATTGCGTACATTTCTGGCCGCCCCATCATAGGAAGGAAGTAGAGAGGGTGCAGAAGAGATTTACCAGAATGTTGCCTGGTTTAGAGGACGAGAGATTGGACAAACTTGGGTTGTTTTCTGAAGATTGAGCAACAAGGGTTGATCAGAAGACTGGAAGTCAAAGCCCAACTGCAGGAGCCCTCACATCTGCAAATCACTGCATGTCCGCTGGGGAAATTGAAGCCCAGTGTCTGTGAACCTGAGTCTGGGTCGACTGGAGGCCTGTCCTGGGGCTGAAGGGGGTTAGAGGGAGGAAAGGGGTTTATTTCGCTGCTGTTGCTTTGTTGTTTGTTGTGCTTTATGTTGTTCTGCCAACCATTGTGGGCTTGATATGCTGGCATTGGAATGTGTGGTGACACTTGTGGGCTGTCCACAGCACAACCTCTGGTGTGTTGGTTGTTAAACCAAGCATTTGTTTTGATGGGCATGTAACATCCATTTGCCCTGCTGAAGAGTTGCTCTTGCCAAGAGGAATTCTGTCAGTTTATCATTCCTGTCAGATAGACACACACACACACACACACACACACACACACACACACACACACACACACACACACACACACACACACACACACACACACACACACACACACACACACACACACACACACACACACACACACACACACACACACACACACACACACACACACACACACACACACACCATGTTTTTATGTCCATACAACAGAGTGGATACAGTCAGGCTATATACATATACAGTCAGTGCATGTATGTAAATTAATAGTATGTTTATACAGCCACGCTCAGCAGTTACTTCTACATTGTGTTTTATAGGAATGCTTTTACCTTTATCTTATTGTGCTTATTGTGTTCTTTTTATGCCGCATGAGATCTGAAGTAACAATCATTTTGTTCTCCTTTACACTTGCGTACTGAGAGTAGCCAGTGGGCCTCATACCACGGTGAGATAGAGATATGCCTGCAAAGTCAGCTCCGTCAGACAGGGCAGATGTAATCTACCGTGAGATCCAATGCCCAGGAAAGTGGTTCTGCAACACTTCATGGAGAGCAAAGGGCATGACGTGGCTCAGATGTCATGGTAATCCATTCCAATTAAGGAACACCCCAGATATGACAACTACTTGTACCAGTGGACCCAGGCTTCCAAGGTTGAGAAAGTGGACTGCCCCAGTTTAACAGCTTTAAAAATTCGCCTGCACAGGTTCCTTGTCATTGTCAGATGATGGACAACCACTACTGAAAATCTTGAATAAATAAATCTGGAACTTGAGTGTTCTTGAGATTTAGGAGGGTGTCTCAGAGTGTAACACAGGCTGGGCAGTCCAGATTACAGCACTGAACTCCGTGCTGTAAGGAACATTCAGCTGCTGTTGTAGAACTCGTGCAAACATTTACTCGAGCATTTATTGCGTCACAACTATTAATAAATCCAACCAGAAGGTGTGAGGTAGGAAAGAAGAAACCGGATTCGGGTTAGGGAATGGAGATGTACACAAAATGATGAGGGTATGCACACTTTATCCCCTCAGGTGGGATGAGATTACAACTAGAGGTCATACTGTAGGTTCAGAGTGAAAGGTGAAATGTGTGAGGGGAACTTCTACATTCAGAGGGTGGTGAGAGTGTGGAATGAGCTGCCAGTACAAATGGTGCATGTGGGTTTTGATTTCAACACTTCCGAGAAGTTTGGATAAGTACCTGGATGGAAGTGTAGTGGAGGGCTATGATCCAGGTGCAGGTCGATGGACTAGGCAGAATAACAGTTTTGCACAAATTAGATAATGATGATAATAATAATAACTTAATTTATAAAGCACATTTCATGCTGATGATGTAATTCAAAGTGCTTTACTGTGGCATAAAAGTACAAACATGAAAATAAAATTAAAAATAAATAGTGAACCAGGAAATGCGCTGAAGTGCCTGTATCTTTACTGTATGCACTATAAAGGAGAATTGATCAGAGGGGTACAGATGTTGCAGGAGATGAGGAAAGCCTCTGGCAGATGCTAGAAATCTGGAGCAACACACACAAAATGCTGGAGGAACTCACCAGGTCAAAGTTCAAAGTAAATTTATTATCAAAGTACATATATGTCACAGTATACAACTCTGAACTTCATTTAAGACCATAAGACATAGGAGCAGAATTAGGCCTTTTGGCCCATCAAGCCTGCTTCACCATTCAATCATGACTGATCCCTTGTTTTCCTCCTCAGCCTCACTCCCCAGCCTTCTCCATGTAACCTTTGATACCATGGTCAATCAAGAACCTATCAATCTCTGCCTTAAATACATCCAACAACCTGGCCTCCACAACTGCCTGTGGTAATAAATTCACCACCCTCTGGCTAAAGAAATTTCTCCACATCTCTGTTTTAAATGGATACCCCTCTATTCTGAGGCTGTGCCTTCTTGATGTAGACTAACCCACTATGGGCAACACCTTTACATCTACTCTGTCTAGGCCTTTCAACATTTAAAAAGTTTCAATGAGATCCTCCACTACTCTTCTAAATTCTAGAGAGTACAGGTCCAGAGCCATCAAATGTTCCTCATATGGTAACCCTTTAATTCCCAGAATCATCCTTGTGAACCTTTTCTGAACCCTCTCCAATGCCAGCACATCTTTTCTTGGATGAGGAGCCCAAAACTGTTCACAATACTCAATGTGTGAGGCCTCACCAGTGCCTTATAAAGCCTCAGCATCACATCCCTGCTCTTGCATTCTCGACCTCTTGAAATGAATGCTAACATTGCATTTGCCTTCCTCACTACCAACTCTACCTCCAAGTTAACCTTTATGGTGTGCTGCACAAGAATGTCCAAGTTCCTTTGCATTTCAGATTTTTGGATTTTCTTCCCATCAAGAAAATAGTTTGCACATTTATTTCTACAACCAAAGTGCATAACCATGCATTTAACATTATATTTCATTTGCCCCTTTCTTGCCCATTCTTCCAATCTGTCTACCTTCTGCAGCCTACCTGTTTCCCTGACACCAACAGTCCCTCCACCAATCTTCGAATCATCTGCATACTTGACAACAAAGCCATCTATTCCATTATCTAAGTCATTGATATACAGCATAAAAAGAAGTGGTCCCAACACCAACCCCTGTGGAACACCATTAGTCACTGGCAGCCAACCGGAAAAGAATCCTTTTATTCCCACTTGCTGCCTCCTACCAATCAGCCAATGCTCTAACCATGTTAATAACTTTCCTGTAATACCATGGGCTCTTACCTTGGTAAGCAGCCTCATGTGTGGCACCTTGTCAAAGGCCTTCTGAAAGTCCAAATGTACAACATCCACTGTATCCCCCTTATCTATCCTATCTGTAATCTCCTCAAAGAATTACAACAGGTTTGTCAGATAAGATTTTCCCTTAAGGAATCTATGCTGACTTTGGCCTACCTTGTTCTCCAGTACTCCATAACCTTGTCCTTAACAATTGTCTCCAATATCTTCCCACTGAGGTCAGGCTGACTAGTCTAAAATTTCCTTTCTGCTACCTTCCTCCTTTCTTAAAGAGTGCAATAACATTTGCAAATTTCCAGAGGCCTATGATTTTTGAAAGATTATTTCTAATGCCTCCACAATCTCTACTGCTACCTCTTTCAGAACCCTAGTGCAGTTCATCTGGTCTGGATGACTTAAGTACCCTTAGGTCTTTCATCTTTTTGAGCACCTTCTCCCTTTTAATAGTAACTGCACCCACTTCTCTTCCGTCACACCCTTCAACATCTGGCACACTGCTAGTGCCTTCCACAATGATGCAAAATACTCATTTAGTTTAGCTGCCATCTTCTTTTCCCTTGTATCCACTACATTCTGTAGGATCAGGCAGCATCTGTGGGGGGAAATGGACAGTCAACATTTTTGGCTGAGACTGCCCAATTCCCTCCTGGCCTGTTGAGTTCCTCCAGCATTTCTGTGTTTGCGTACAGGACGAAAAGCGAGATGGGTTTGGAAGTGGTCAAGTGCACAATATCATTGGCAGTTGGCACCACCTGCTGTCCTGTCTGTGTCACTGCAAGTGTTTCTGTTTAAAAGGGAACATCATATCCTTCAAAGAATTCTTTTTAAAGACAAGCTTAGCTTTAATTGTCACATGTACATTGAAACATCAAACATACCGTGAGATGCATCATTTGTGTCAATGATCAACATAATCCGAGGATATGCTGGGGGTGCAGGCAAATGTTGCTATGGTTCTGGTGCCAAAATAGCATGCCCACGCTTATTAACTTTGGATTGTGGGAGGAAACCAGAGCACTCGAAGGAAACCCACATATGTTCACAGGGAGAACGCACAAACTGCTTACAGACAGCAGTGGGAATTGAACCCCAATTGCTGATCTCTGGCACTGTAAAGACTTGCACCGACCACTACACTACCATCAAAAGTGAGGCTTATTGTCATCTACACATCCACGTGAACACAGGTGCAATGACAAACTTACTTACAGCAGCATCACAGGCTCTCGAAGCGTCAAATGAACACCATTCACTAGAAAAACATAAATTAAGTATAAATAATGCACAATTTTTATTAAAAAAGCACTGAGATCTGAGAATAATTCCTGAGAATAGTTTGGTGCAAAGTGATTAAACTGGTCATAATGTTGCTGAACTCTGGTGATTAGGGTTATTCTGGCTGGTTCAAGAACTGAATGGTTGAAGGGAAGTAGCTGTTCCTGAACCCGATGGTGAGGGATCTCAGGCTCTGTATCCCCTGCACGAGGGGAACAGTGAGAAGGTGGCTTGGCTCAGATGGTGGGGATCTTTGATGATGGATGTTACCTTCTTGAGGTAGCCTCCCCTGTAGATACTACCAGTGATGGGGAGGGATGTGCCTGCGATGTGTTGAGCAGAGTCCACTACTCCCTGGAGCTTTTTGCATCCTGCACATTTGAATTACCATACCAGACGGAGATACAACCAGTCAGAATATCTTCAATAGTACATCTGCAGAAACTTGTAAGTGTTCAGTGATATGCTGATCCTCCTTAATATTCTAAGGAAGTTAAAACGCTGGAGTGCCTCCCTTGTCATTTCCATTTTAGGGGCACTTTTGATGACTGCCCACTGTTGTGATGCAGCAGGAACACATTGACAGCAGTGTATAAACTGACAGCTTGGCAGATCTGGGTAGAGAATTTTCACACACAGCTATTCGCCCCACACTGTTGTACAGACCCTTTAACCTATTCTAAGATCAATCTGATAATTCCCTCCCACATAGCCTCCCATTTTTCTATCATCCACCTAAATCTCTTAAATATCCCTAACTAACCCCCTCTGCCTACACAATGTCCATATCCTTCCATTTCCCTTACATCCATTGGCTAAACTAAGAGTCTCTTAAATGTCCTCGAGATACTGCCTCTATCACCACCCCCGAAAGGATGTTCCACACACCCATCACTCTCTGTGTGAAAAACCTACCTCTGACACCACCCCCCCCCCCCCCACACCTTCACTTTCCTCTAATTACTTTAAAATAATACCCTCTTGTATTAGCCATTTACACTCCGGAGAAAAGTCTCTGGCTGTCCACTTGATCTATTCCTCATTATCTTCTACAACTCTATTAAGTCACCTCTCATCCTCTTTTGCTCCAAACAGAAAAAGTCCTAGCTCACTCAATCTATCCTCATAAAATGAGCTCTTTAATTCAGACAGCATCCTGGTAAATTTCCTCTGCACCCACTCTAAAGTTTCCATAGCATGCAAGACAAGCCCTTCACTGAACCTCAGTACCTGACATTAATAAACCAATTCCAAGAGTTAACTGTTAGTCTCTGCTTTATGTCTTAGGGAGTCAGTGAATGTGATAGTTTCATGTTGCTTTTCTAGATTCGCCCCATTTAGAATCAGAAGTTTACAGAAGCTCTTTACCCTCTGTTGCCAGACATTTTCACTAAATTGGTTTGCATTCCTTTACCATTTAGATATCTGGTCACAATGTTTACTGCACCACAGTTAAGTTCAGCCTTCATCATGCAGAATTCTAATGAAAGGCCAACAACATCTTTAAGTATCTTTAAGCTTTAAGTATCTCTGTCCAATTGTCTCTAATCGATTTAACAGAATACCCTCTCTCTCTCCCTCCCTCCCTCTTCCTTGAGTGCCAGTGCGAACCTCAAAATGCTGAGTTATTAATCCCCAGTGCCAGTCAATAACACCAATAGAACCACAGAACATTACAGCACAGAAACAGGCCTTATGGCCCTTCTTGGCTGTGCCGAACCATTTTTCTGCCTAGTCCCACTGACCTGCACCTGGACCATATCCCTCCATACACCTCTCAATGTATCTGTCCAAATTTTTCTTAAATGTTAAAAGTGAGCCCGCATTTACAACTTCATCTGGCAGCTCATTCCACACTCCCACCACTCTCTGTGTGAAGAAGCCCCCCCCCCAATGTTCCCTTTAAACTTTTCCCCCTTCACCCTTAACCCATGTCCTCTGGTTTTTTTCTCCCATAGCCTCAATGGAAAAAGCCTGCTTGCATTCACTCTATCTATACCCACCATAATTTTATATACCTCTATCAAGTCTCCCCTCATTCTTCTACGCTCCGGGGAATAAAGTACTAACCTATTAACAGGCTCCAGCCTATGGTTAGGCCACACTTAGACCCCCTCCAGTTCGCCTATCAGCCCTGACTAGGAGTTGAGGATGTCATCGTCTACCTGCTGAACCGTGTCTACGCCCACCTGGACAAGCCAGCGAGCACTGTGAGGGTCATGTTTTTTGACTTCTCCAGTGCGTTCAACACCATCCGTCCTGCTCTGCTGGGTGAGAAGCTGACAGTGATGCAGGTGGATGCTTCCCTGGTGTCATGGATTATTGATTACCTGACTGGCAGACCACAGTACGTGCGCTTGCAACACTGTGTTTCAGACAGAGTGGTCAGCAGCACTGGGGCTCCACAGGGGACTGTCCTGTCTCCCTTTCTCTTCACCATCTACACCTTAGACTTCAACTACTGCACAGAGTCTTGCCATCTTCAGAAGTTTTCTGATGACTCTGCCATAGTTGGATGCATCAGCAAGGGAGATGAGGCTGAGTACAGGGCGATGGTGGGAAACTTTGTCACATGGTGTGAGCAGAATCATCTGCAGCTTAATGTGAAAAAGACTAAGGAGCTGGTGGTGGACCTGAGGAGGGCTAAGGCACCGGTGACCCCTGTTTCCATCCAAGGGGTGAGTGTGGACATAGTGGAGGATTACAAATACCTGGGGATATGAATGGACAATCAACTGGACTGGTCAAAGAACACTGAGGCTGTCTACAAGAAGGGTCAGAGCCGTCTCTATTTCCTGAGGAGACTGAGGTCCTTTATCATCTGCCGGACAATGCTGAGGATGTTCTACGAGGCTGTGGTGGCCAGTGCTATCATGTTTGCTGTTGTGTCCTGGGGCAGCAGGCTGAGGGTAGCAGACACCAACAGAATCAACAAACTTATTCATAAGGCCAGTGATGTTGTGGGTGTGGAACGGGACTCTCTGACGGTGGTGTCTGAAAAGAGGATGCTGTCCAAGTTGCATGCCATCTTGGACAATGACTCCCATCCACTCCATAATGTACTGGTTAGGCACAGGAGTATATTCAGCCAGAGACTCATTCCACCGAGATGTAACACTGAGCGTCATAGGAAGTCATTCCTACCTGTGGCCATCAAACTTTACAACTCCTCCCTCGGAGTATCAGACACCCTGAGCCAATAGGCTGGTCCTGGACTTACTTTCACTTGGCATGATTAACTTATTATTTAATTATTTATGGTTTTATATTGCTATATTTCTTCACTATTCTTGGTTGGTGCGGCTGTAACGAAACCCAATTTCCCTCGGGATCAATAAAGTATGTCTGTCAGTCTGTCTGTCTAACATTTTCCCTGACTAGCAATGCCAACACCCCCACCCTTCATCCCTCTGCCTCCATCACGTCTGAAACATCTGAACCCTGGAACATTAAGCTGCCAGTCCTGCCCCTCCTGTTGCCAAGTTTCACTAATGGCTGCAATGTCATAATTCCACGTGTCAATCCACGCCCTCAGCTCATCAGCCTTCCCCACAATACTCCTCGCATTGAAATAGACACACCTCAGAAAATTATTACCACCAGACACAACCCTTCTATTTGTGACTTTGCATGAAACTTTAACATCATTTATTTTCACCCCCGCTCCACTATCTACTCTGGCACTCTGGTTCCCCTCTCCCTGCAAATCTAGTTTAAACCCTTCCTAATAGCACAAACAAAGCTCCCTGCAAGGATATTGGTCCCCCTGTAGTTCAGGTGTAACCCGTCTCTCTTGTACAGGTCCCACCTGCCCCAAAAGAGGTCACAATGATCCTGAAATCTGAAACCCTGCCCTGTACACCAGTTCCTCAGCCACGTGTTCATCCACCAGAGCATCCTATTCTTACCCTCACTGGCATGTGACACAGGTAGCAATCCTGAGATTACCACCCTCGAGGTCCTGCTTTTTATCTTCCTACCAAGCTCTCTATACTCTCTCTTCAGGACCTCCTCACTCTTTTTTCCTACGTCATTGGTACCGATGTGTACATTGACATCTGGCTGCTCACCCTCCCATTTCAGAATGCTGTGCACGTGATCAGAGACCTCCCTGACCCTGGCACCCGGGAGGCAACAAACCAATCAGGAGTCTCTGTCGTGACCATGGAACCTCCTGTCTGTACCTCTAACTATCAATCCCCTATCACTACCGCTCTCCTCTTCTTCCACCCTCCCTTCTGCACTGCAGAACCAGACTCAGTGCCAGAGATCCGGCTTCCACAGCTTGTCCCGGGTTAGTCATTCCCCCCCAACAGTATCCAAATCGGTATACTTGTTGTTGAGGGGAATGGCCACAGGGGAGCCCTGCTCTGCCTGCCTTTACCCGTTCCCTCGCCTGATGGTAACCCAATTACCTGTGCACTGCTCCTTTGGTGTAACTGCCTCCCTGTAGCTACTGTCTATAAACTTCTCATTCTCCTGAATGATCCGGAGGTCATCCAGCTCCTGCTCCAGTTCCCTAACGAGGCCTCACTGACTTCCCACATCCTGCAAGAGGAGCATTCCAACATCTTGCCTGGCATTCTCTCTACTCTAAACAAACGAAACAAAACTTACCGGAACCTACCCTCACCTCTGCCTGTTCACGCCAAAGCCTGTTGAGCCAAAGCTGTCCCACTCCGACTCAGTCCACTCCGACTCAGTCCACTCCGATAATGGCCACTGTATATGGCGGTCTTTTTTTAAACCTTTGGCGCACTACGTCACGCGCCTGCACAGTCTAGCTTCTTTGCCTCGATCAGTTAAGAAAAAATGGCTTCTCTCTGAGATGACTTTACTTCTTCACTCTCCGCCTCCTTGCTTCGATTTAGGATAGGATAAGGGAGAAGTCAGAAGTGCCTGCCTAAAGGTGATTACTATTTGCAATGAATGAGGATCGAGGCCCAGTGGTTGAAGTGCAAGCCCAGAAGTCAAGGACCTTTGGCCAGAACTGAGTCTGGAATCTCCATGAGTAAACTGAGGAGGTAGAAGCTGGGTCTGTGTCCACTAGAGGTCTGTCCTGGGATTAAAGAAGTGTGTGTGTGTGTGTGTGGGGGGGGGGGACCTGCTGTCTGCTGAACATCGTGGACATGCTATGTTGGCCTCCAACACATCCTTACATTGTGTTGGTTTTAATGCAAATGACACATTTCACTGTGTGCTTCGATGTACATGAAGAAACTAGGAAGTGGAATCTTCACAAGCTACAGAGAATAGAGGACTTAGCCCAATACATCACGGAAACATCCCTCCCCACCATCGGTAGCATCTGCAGGAGGAACTCCCTCAAGAAGGCAACATCTACCTTCAAAGATCCCCATCAACTTCTCGCTGCTCCCATCGGGCAGGAGGTACAGAAGCCCGAAGCCACACCAGTAGGTTCAGGGAGAGCTACTTCCCTTCCAACCATTTAGTTCTTGAACCAACCAGCATTCTCAGTGGCCACTGTAACCACTCTGATCACTGACTAAAATTGACATTATTTTGTGTGACATTATTAAGTGTGTTCTTTCATGTAAGAGTTGTGAATAGTTTGTTTTTTCTTGTGACGGCTGATGCTTTGTGCCTGGACTTGTGAAGATGATAATTGTCTCCACTTGAAATAGGGCCTACAGTGAATCAGCAGTAGTGTGTCAGCAGTGATTCAGAATGTACTGGGGACCTGAAACCCCCTAAAGGGCCCCCATCACATCATCTGTTTTCAAAGCAACACAGGCACACTGTTTGCAAAGACTCACCAAATCAGCTGACACTGAGTCACAAGGTCATGTGACTACAGTACTTTTTGAGTTAATTATTTTCACTTACATCATAAATGCAAACTCATCGAACTTTAGCTACCTTAAGAAAGTGATTCAGAAAAGTCTGGAAAACTGACTTAAGGAAAATTTGTCGCAACTGCCCATAAGCTACGTAGAAGGTTGTCGTAGGTTACAATGGGAGTGATAGGATGCAGAGCAGGGTTGATATGTGGCAGACAGAGTTCAATCTGGACAAGTCTGAAGTAATACGCTTTGGAAGGTCGAACTTGGAGGAAGTACAGAGTTAATGGCAGGATTCTGAGCAGTGTAGAGGAACAGTGGGATCTTGGGTGTCCAGGTCCATAAATCCCTCAAAATTGCTGGGCAAAGTTGTTAGGGTGTTTAAGGGGGTGTATGTTGTGTTGGCCTCATTAGTCAGGAAATTGAGTTCAAGAGCTGTGAGGTAACGTTACAGCTCTATAAAACCCTGGTTAGGCCACACTTGGAATATTATGTTCACCTCACTGTAGGAAGGATGTGGAAGCATTAGAGAGAGTGCAAAGGAGATTTACCATGATGCTGCCTGGATTAGAGAGCATGTCTTATGAGGAAAGGTTGAGTGAGCTAGGGATTTTCTTTCTGGAGTGAAGAAGGATGAGAATTGTACAAGATAATATGAGATGCAAATAGAGTGGACAGCCAGAGACTTTTTCCCAGGGTGGAACTGGCTAGTACGACGGGGCATAATTTTATGGTGTTTGGAGGAAAGTATAGGGGGATGTCTGAGGTAGATGTTTTACACAGAGAGTGGTGGGTATGTGCAACTCCCTGCCAGGGATGGTGGTAGAGGCAGGTACGTTACGGACATTTAAGAGACTGATAGGCACGAGGATGATAGAAAAATGGAGGGCTATGTGGGAGAGAAGGGTTAGGATGATTTTAGAAAAGGTTAAAATTTCAGCACAACATCATGCTGGTGGGCTTTTATTATGCTGTAATGGTCTAATTTTTGACTCTTCCACAAATGGGAACAGATTTCCTCTATTTTCCCTTCAGAACCCATTGGAATATCTCTTTCCTTTCTCTGTTGATAAAAGTCCAGCTTTTGCTATCCAAACCTTACAGATGCAACCACTCACTATTCCAGTGAAGAGAACAATTTCTGATTTTTTTGGACATTTTCCTCTCCTATTTCTGATGTCTCTCTCATCGATAGCAAGACCGACTGCATCTCACTCTGTTTTGTTGTTCAATTTGGAACACTCACTGTGAACATGCTCAAACAGACACCTTCATACTGGTAAAATATTACATGATGCTGCTGTAGGTGGGGTTTCATTGCACCAGTGCATAAGACGATAAAGCGACTTTGTCTTCAACAACACTGAACTACACGAACAAAGTTCAAAGTAAATTTATTATCAAAGTACATATATATAACCATACACTACCCTGAGATTCATTTTTTTGCGAGCATTCACAGTAAAACAGAAAAATACAATAGAATCAATGAAAAGCTATAAAGACTGACAAAAAAACCGGTAATATGCACATACAAAAAAGTAAATAAATAATGCTGAGAACATGAGTTAGACAATAAGATATAAGAGCAGACTTAGGCCATTTGGCCCGTTGAGTTGGCTCTACCATTCCATCATGGCTAATCCAATTTTCCTCTCAGCCCCAATCTCCTGTCTTCTCCCCATTTCCCTTGATGCCTTGACTAATCAACAATATATCAACCTTCCGCTTCTACCTCCTACCAAAGAGATCTCCCATCTGCTGCCACCAACTTCACAGTTTCCTCATCCACGGCTTCCATTTCTACCTCCTACACAAGATCCACAAACCTGCCTGTCCAGGTAGACCCATTGTTACTGTTTGCTCCTGACCCACTGAGCTCATATCTATTAACCTCGACTCAATTTTATTCCTCCGGTTCAGTCCCTTCCTACCTATATCTGTGACACTTCACACGCTCTTGATCTTTTCAACGTTTTCAAGTTCCCTGGCCCCGAGCATCTTATTTTCACCATGTCCAGTCCCTATACAACTCCACCTCCATCAGGAAGGCCTCAAGGCTCCCAGGACACCGGACCTTAAGCTCTATCTGCCAGAAGAAGCAGGATCTCCCAGTGGCCACCCATTTTAATTCCACTTCCCATTCCAACATGTCAGTCCATGGCCTCCTCTACTGTCACAATGAGGCCACACTCAGGTTGGAGGAGCAGCACCTTATATTCCATCTGGGTAGCCTCCAACCTGATATCATGAACACCTATTTCTCAAACTTCCAGTAATGCCCCCTCTTTCACCATTCCCCATTCCCTTTTCCCTCTCTCATCTTATCTCCTTATCTTTCCACCACCTCCTTCTGGTGCTCCTCCCCCTTTTCCTTCTCCCATGGCCTCTCCAATCAAATTCCCCCTTCTCCAGGCCTGTATCTCTTCCACCAATCAACTTCCCAGCTCTTTACTTCATACCTCCCATCCTCCTGGTTTCACCCATCACCTTGTGTTTCTTCTTCCCCTCCCCCCACCTTCTGACTCCTCATCTTTTTTTCTCCGATCTGGATGAAAGGTCTCGGCCCAAAACATCGGCTGTACTCTTTTCAATAGACAATAGACAATAGGTGCAGAAGTAGACCATTCAGCCCTTCGAGCCTGCACCACCATTTTGAGATCATGGCTGATCAATTCCTATCAATACCCAGTTCCTGCCTTGTCCCCATATCCTTTGATTCCCCTATCCATAAGATACCTATCTAGCTCTTTCTTGAAAGCATCCAGAGAATTGGCCTCCACTACCTTCCGAGGCAGTGCATTCCAGACCCCCACAACTCTCTGGGAGAAGAAGTTTTTCCTTAACTCTGTCCTAAATGACCTACCCCTTATTCTCAAACCATGCCCTCTGGTACTGGACTCTCCCAGCATCTGGAACATATTTCCTGCCTCTATCTTGTCCAATCCCTTAATAATCTTATATGTTTCAATCAGATCCCCTCTCAATCTCCTTAATTCCAGCGTGTACAAGCCCAGTCTCTCTAACCTCTCTGCGTAAGACAGTCCAGACATCCCAGGAATTAACCTCGTGAATCTACGCTGCACTTCCTCTACAGCCAGGATGTCCTTCCTTAACCCTGGAGACCAAAACTGTACACAATACTCCAGGTGTGGTCTCACCAGGGCTCTGTACAAATGCAAGAGGATTTCCTTGCTCTTGTACTCAATTCCCTTTGTAATAAAGGCCAACATTCCATTAGCCTTCTTCACTGCCTGCTGCACTTGCTCATTCACCTTCAGTGACTGATGAACAAGGACTCCGAGATCTCTTTGTATTAATCCCTTACCCAACTCTATACCGTTCAGATAATAATCTGCCTTCCTGTTCTTACTCCCAAAGTGGATAACCTCACACTTATTCACATTAAACGCCATCTGCCAAGTATCTGCCCACTCACCCATAGATGTTGCCTGGCCTGCTGAGTTCCTGCAGCATTTTGTGTGTGTTGCTCGGATTTCCAGCATCTGCAGATTTTCTTGTGTTTGTGATCTATCAACCACTGACTTAAATACACATAAAGACTTGGCCTTCACAGCTGCCTGTAGCAAAGAATTGCAGAGATTCTCCACTCTCTGGCTAAAGAAATCCCTCCTCATTTCCATTCTAAAACAACACCCCTCTTTTCTGTGTCCTATAGTCTTACACTCTCCTACCATAAGAAACATCCTCTCCACATCCACTGTATCAAGGGCTTTCACCATTTGATGGGTTTCAAAGAGGTCACCCCCTCATTCTTCTGAATTCCAGTGAATACAGGGCTAGAGCCATTAAACGTTCCTCATATGACAAGCCATTCAATCCTGCAATCATCTTCATGAACCTCCTTTGAACCTTCTCCAGTTTCAGCACATCCTTTCTAAGATAAGGGGCAGAAACTTCCAAGTGAGGCCTCACCAGTGCTTTATAAGTTTCAACATTATATGCTTGCTTTTATATTATAGTCCTCTTGAAATGAGTGCTAACATTGCATTTTCCTTCCTCACCAGTCTCAACCTGCAAATGAACATTTAGGGACTCCTGCACAAGGTCTCCCAGTTTTTTTGTATTTTCTCTCCATTTAGAAAATAATCAACCCTTTCAACTCTTTTACCTAAGTGCATGACCATACACTTCCCGACACTGTATTCCATCTGCCATTTCTTTGCCAATTCTCTTTATCTAAGTCCTTCGATGGCTTCTCTACTTCTGCCGAACTACCTGCCCTTCCACCTTCTTCATATCATCTTCAAACTTTGCAATGAATTCATCAATTTCATCTTCCAAATTATTGACATATAACGCAAAAAGAATTGGTCCAAATAAAGACCCCTGTGGTCATGGGCAGCCAACCAGAAAAGGTTCCCTTTATTCTTACTCTTTGCCTCCTGCCAATCAGTCACTGCTTTACCCATGCTAGAATCTTTCCCGTTATACCATGGGCTCATAGCTTGTTAAGCAGCCTCATGTGTGGCACCTTGTCAAAGGCCTTCTGAAAATCCAAGTACACAACATCAACTGATTATCCTTTGTCTATCCTGCTTGTTATTTCTTCAAAGAATTACAATAGATTAGTCAGTCAAGATATTCCCTTGGGGAAACCATGCTGACTACGGCCTATTTTATCATCTGCCTCCAAGTACCTTGAGACCTCGTCCTTAATTTTCCAACCACTGAGATCAGGCTAACTGGCCTGTAGTTTCTTTTCTACTGCCTCTCTCCCTTCTTGAAGAGTGGAGTGCCATTTGCAATTTTCCAGTCTTCCAAAACCATTCCAGAATCCAGTGATTCTTGAAGGATCATTACTAATGCTTCCACAATCTCTTCAGCCACCTCTTTCAGAACTCTGGGGTGCACACTATCTGGTCCAGGTGACTTATCCACCTTCAGAACTTTCAGTTTCCCAAGAACCTTCTCTCTACTTATGATAACTTCACACACTTCATGACCTGACACCTGGAACATTCACTATCCTGCTAGGGTCTTCCATAGTGAAGACTGATGCAAAATACTTATTCAGTTTGTCTGCCATTTCATTGTCCCCCATTACTACCTCTCCAACATCGTTTTAGCTTCTCCTTTTCAAATTCTAGGATGAATTTGATCATATTATGATCACTTTCCCCTAAGGGTTCTTTTACCTTAAGGTCTCTAATCAAGTCTGGTTTATTGCACAACATCCAATCCAGAATAGCTGATCTCCTGGTGGGCTCAACCATAAACTGCTCTAAAAAGCCATTTTGTAGGCATTCTAGAAATTCACTCTCCTGGAATCCAGCACCAACCTGATTTTCCCAATCTACCTGCATATTGAAATCCCCCATGACTATTGTAACATTGCCCTTTTGGCATGCATTTTCTATCTCCCGTTGTAATTTGTAGTCCACATCCTTACTACTCTTTGGGGGTCTGTGTTCAATTTTCATCAGGGTCTTTTTGTCCTTGCAGTTCCTTAGCTCTCTCCACAATGATTCAACATCTTCAGACCCTATGTCACCTCTTTCTCATGATTTGATTTCATTTTTTACCAACAGAGCAATGCCACCCCCTCTGTCTTCCTGCCTGTCCTTTCAATTCAATGCGTATCCTTGGACATTAAGCTCCCAGCTATAATCTTCTTTCACCCATGATTCAGTGATGCTCACAACATCATACCTGCCAATCTGAAACTGTGCTGCAAGTTCATCTACCTTATTCCGTATACTGCGCACATTCAAATATAATGTGATAGGGTAGTTAAGAAAGCTTATGGGGTGTTAGCTTTCATAAGTCGAGGGATAGAGTTTAAGAGATGCGATGTAATGATGCAGCTCTATAAAACTCTGGTTAGGCCACACTTGTAGTACTGTGTCCAGTTGTGGTCACCTCACTATAGGAAGGATGTGGAAGCATTGGAAAGGGTACAGAGGAGATTTACCAGGATGGTGCCTGGTTTAGAGAGTATGGATTATGATCAGAGATTAAGGGAGCTAGGGATTTACTCTTTGGAGAGAAGGAGGATGAGAGGAGACATGATAGAGGTATACAAGCTATTAAGAGGAATAGACAGAGTGGACAGCCAGCGCCTCTTCCCCAGGGCACCACTGCTCAGTACAAGAGGACATGGCTTTAAGGTAAGGGGAGGGAAGTTCAAGGGGGATATTAGAGGAAGGTTTTTCACTCAGAGAGTGGTTGGTGCGTGGAATGCACTGCCTGAGTCAGTGGTGGAGGGAGATACACCAGTGAAATTTAAGAGACTACTAGACAGGTATATGGAGGAATTTAAGGTGGGGGGTTATATGGGAGGCAGGTTTTGAGGGTCGGCACAACATTGTGGGCCGAAGGGCCTGTAATGTGCTGTACTATTCTATGTTCTATAACACCTTCAGTCCTGTATTCACCCTTTTTGATTTTGTCTGCCTTTTACGTTGCAACTCATCCTGTTAACTAAAATTTTGCCCGATCAATAGCCTCTCCTCACTACACATTGCCTCTGTTTGTAAACCTGGCTGGGAGACAGGAGTCAGAGTGGTGACAATGGGTAGTGAGTTCAATTGGGAAGATGTGATTAGGGAGTACCACAGGAAACTCAGTAATGTGCAACCACTCCCCATACCTTATAAAGCAAGATGATGAGATATAAAGACATGTAACCCTGTTTGTCAATAACACAAAAGTAGCCAGTTCAACACATACAACAAGCTGGAGGAACTCAGCAGGTCGGGCAGCATCCGTGGAAACGAACAGTCAACGTTTCGGGCCGAGACCCTTCATCAGCACTGAAGAGGGAGGGGGCAAGGGCCCTATAAAGATGGTGGGGGGAGGGTGGGAAGGAGAAGGCTGGTGGGTGTCAGGTTAAAAACCAATCAGAGGAAAGATCAAGGGGTGGGGGAGGGGAAGCAGGGAGGGGATAGGCAGGAAAGGTGAAGAAGGAATGTAAGGGGAAAGCACTATGGGTAGTAGAAGAAGGCAGAATCATGAGAGAGGTGATAGGCAGCTGGAGGAGGAAGCAGAGTGAAAGTGGGATGGGGGAAGGGAGAGGGAGGGAATTACCGGAAGTTGGAGAATTCGATGTTCATGCCAAGGGGCTGGAGACTACCCAGATGGTATATGAGGTGTTGCTCCTCCAACCTGAGTTTGGCCTCATCATGGCAGTAGAAGAGGCCATGTATGGACATATCCGAATGGGAATGTGAAGCAGAGTTGAAGTGGGTGGCAACCGGGAGATCCTGTCTGTTGTGGCGGACAGAGCGGAGGTGCTCGACGAAGCGGTCCCTCAATCTGCGTCAGGTCTCGCCGATGTAGAGGAGGCTGCACCAGGAGCACCGGATGCAACAGACAACCCCAACAGACTCACAAGTGAAGTGTTGCCTCACCTGGAAAGAGTGTTTGGGGCCCTGGATGGTGCTAAGAGAGGAGGTGTAGGGACAGGTGTAGCAATTATGTTTGCAGGGATAAGTGCCAGGTGGAAGATCCGTGGGGAGGGATGTGTGGACCAGGGAGTCGCGGAGGGAATGATCCCTGCGGAAAGCAGAGAGGGGTAGAGAGGGAAAGTAGCCAGTAAGTGTTGGATTGCAAAAAGATATTAATAGACTAATGAAGAAGCAGAATTAGTGCCAGCTGGATTTTCTTTGTGGGTAAATCTGAGGTCATGCACTTAGGACCTCTTCAGGATGGAACAGAATACCTTTTAACCTGTGAAAAGATAAAAGATACCCAGGGTTTTGGTGACTGGGTTCGAAAGGAAATCATATGTACCTTGATTCTATCACAGGCACAGCACTGAGACGATGGAATGACTTGGTCCTTCATGGTGAGTTCTACCTTACTGAGGTCCTTCGCAACATCCAGGATTAGGGTGATGGCTAGAGGTAATGCCTTAAGAAGGCGGCATCTATCACGTAGGACCCTCACCACCTAGGATATGTAATCTTCTCATTGCTACCCTCAGGGAGGAGGTACAGGAGCCTGAAGCCCCACGCTCAACATTTAGGAACAGCTTCCAATGCCATCAGATTTCTGAATGGCCCATGAACCGATGAACACTACCTCCTACGTACTGTTTAGTTTTAATAACCTATGGTTTAAATTATGTATTGCACTGTACTGTTGCAACAAAATGATACATTTCACAACATACAATAATTCAGCCATAATAAACCTGATTCTGATTCTAACCTTTAAAATAGTTAGGCTGGTTTTGGGAAAAGAGCGCTGATGAAGGATCTCGACCCAAAATGTCGACTCTTTACTCCCCTCCATATTTGCTACCCGACCTGCTGAGTACCTCCAACACTGTGAGTGTTACGAATGGAGTTATGGGTCAGGTTGGGGATTATAGACATGGACGTGGGGGAAGAATCTAAGCTTCCACTCCGCATTCAAAGGCTAGCAACATGGACGGGGTTGTCCATGGGGGAGGGGATAGATGGAAGTAGTAAAGGGCTAAAGAAGAAGGAAAAGAAGGAATCTGGTAGGACAGGAGAGTGGACCACCACTCTCTTTCCCAGAGTAGAAAGGTCAAGTACCAGAGGACATATTTTAAGGACAGCTTCTTTCCCCCCGCCATCAGATTTCTGAACAGACAATGAACCCATGTACTCTACCTCACTACTTTTGTTTTCTTTTTGCACCGTTTATCTTTTATTATAATTTTATATTACATATTACATTCTATAGTATTTTTATGTATTGCATTGTACTGCTGCTGCAAAACAACAAATTTCATGACATACGATTCTGATTCTGACATATAGTTCAGGTGAGAGGAGAAAAGTTTAAAGGAGATGTGAGGGGCAAGGTTTTTTTTACACAGAGAGCGGTGGGTGTCTGGAATGTGCTACCCAGGTGGTGGTAGGGGCAGATATGATAGAGGTCATTAAAAGACACATGATAAGGCAGGGAATGGAGTGATATGGACTGTGTGGCGGCAGAAGAAATTTAGTTTAATTTCAAGTATCAAGTTCAAGTTATTGTCATTTCCAGGATTCTTAGACAAGGGAGCTGATTATTGATTTCATGAGGAGAAAACCTGAGGTCCATGAGTCAGTTCTCATCAGGGGAGTCAGAGGTGGAAAGGGTCATTAACTATAATTTCCTCAGTGTTGTTGTTTCAAAGGATCTGTCCTGGGTTTAGTATGGGACATAACAAAGAAAACACAGCTGCTTTACTTTCTTAGAAGTTAGCAAAGAAGCAGGAAGTCATCTAAAGCTTTGACAAACTTCTATAGATGTGTGGTGGAGAATATACTGACTGGCTACATTACAGCCTGGTATGGAAACACCAGAAACAGCAGCCCTGTAACAGAAAATCCAACACAGTCCATCAAAGCCCTCCTCACTATTGAGCACACCTACATGGAGCACGGTCGCAGGAAAGCAGCATCCATCATCGGGGTCACCCATCATCCAGCTATTACCCTTCAACCATCAGGCTCCCGAGCCAAAGAGGATAACTTAACTTAGCTTCACTCACCCCAACACTGATCCAACAATCTATGTTCAAATTTTAAAGTGCAAAGTAAATTTATTACCGAAGTACATATAGTCACCACATACAACCCTGAGATTCATTTGCATAATAGAATAATAACCAAAACAGAATCAATGAAAGACCGCACCAACTTGGGCGTTCAACCAGTGTGCAAAAGACAACAAACTGTGCAGATACAAAAAGAAAGAAATAATAATAATAAATAAATATCAAGAACATGAGATGAAGAGTCCTTGAAAGTGAGTCCATCAGTCAGCGAACAGTTCTGCGTTAGGTGAGTGAAATTGAGTGAAGTTAGCCCCTTTTGTTCAGGAGCTTGATGACTGAGGGGTAATAACTGTTCCTGAACCTGATGGTGTGGGTTCTGAAGCTCCTGTACCACCTTCTGACAGCGAGAAGAAAGCATGATGTAGATGTCAGTCTAGACTCTGAGTATTGAGGAGTCTGATGGCTTGGGGGAAGAAATTGTCAGATTCCCCCTCATTCTTCTAAATTCCAGTAAGTACAGGTCCAGAACCTCAAATGCTCCACATACGTTAACCCTTTCATTCATTGAATCATTCTCATGAACCTCCTCTTAACTATCTCCAGTGCCAGCTGATCAACTGGCTGGAGTGTTCACCAATATCTTTAATCTCTCACTTTGGCAGTCGAGGTACCCACAGCTTCAATTATACCAGTGCCTGAGAAGAACGTAGTAATCTGCCTCGATGACAATCATCCAGTAGCATTTACATCAATCCCCTGAGCCATCAGACTCCTCATTACCCAGTCTAGACTGACATCTACATCATTTATTATATTGAAATTGTCCTCTACTGTGCCTATTGTCTTGTTTATTAATTATTGCACTGCCCTGCACTGTTTTGTGCACTTTATGTAGTCCTGTGCAGGTCTGTAGTCTAGTGCCGTTTATATGTTTTTTACATAGTCTAGTGTAGCCTTGTGCTGTCTCACATAGTCTAGTGTAGTTTTGTGCTGTTTCATGTAGCACCATGGTCCTGGAGGAAAGTTGTTTCGTTTTTACTGTGTACTGTACCAGCAGTTCATGGTCGAAATGACAATAAACTTGACTTGACTGAAACCTATCAAATGTTGAAAGGCCTAGACAGAGTGAATGTGGAGAGGGTGTTTCCTGTAGTGGGGAAGTCTAGGACCAGAGGGTGCAGCTTCAGAATAGAGGGATATCCATTTATAACAGAGACTAGGAGGAAATACTTTAGCCAGAGGGTAGTGAATCTGTGGAGGCCAAGTTATTGAGTATATTTAAAGCAGAGGTTGATCGGTTCTTGATCAGTAAGGGTGTCAAAGGTTGCAGGGAGAAAGCAGGAGAAATCAGGATGAGAGGGATAATAAACCAGCCATGATGGAATGGCAGAGCATAGTCGATGGGCTGAACGGTCTAATTTTGCTCCTACGTTTTATATATGTACTCTGAACATTGAATAATCTACCTCGTTATGACCCTGCACTGCACTTTCTCTGTAACTGTGACACTTTATTCTGCATTCTGTTAGTGTTTTACCTTGCTCTAAAATACACTGTGTAATGATGTAACAGTGGGCAAGACAAGCTTTTCAGTGCAGTCAGTATAAAGAGACTCATCGCAGGTCGTGGGGCCGAGGTGAAGCGACGGTCGTTACTCGGGTTACCCCCGGCTGGTTCCCGGCGGGCGGGGACCGGGTCGGGCCCTCGGCACACGGAAGCCGCGGCTCCAGAGGGGCGGGGGAGGTGGAGGTTGGAGGTTGGAAGTTGGGAGTTGAGGGAAGGACGGACGGAGGGAGGGAGGGGCGAGAGGATATAAGGACACCACCCGGCCCTGCCTCTCCATTACGCTCCGGAGCGGTCGCGCAGTTTCACAATCGTTGTCTGAGTCTCTGCAATCTCTCACTGCGTCAGCGGGCCCGATGGCTCTCACCGTCAAGGCCTATCTGCTCGGCAAGGAAGAGAACAACCGTGAGATCCGGCGCTTCGCCGTCGACCATGGTGTCTCGGCCAGCTTCGCGCACCTTTACCAAAAGGTGGGCAGCGTCTTCCAGACTCTCCGCTCCGACACCTTCCAGATGTATTACAAAGGTAATGGAGGCTCCCCTCTCCACTTTCTCTATCGGTCCCCTCATAACCCGCACTCCTTTCCTGTTTTGCCCCCTCTCTCCATCCCGTTACTTTTCTCGCTCAACAATTACCTCTATCATAAAGCAAGCGTCCCTAGCAAAGAGCGAGAACGCAGCACCCGCTAGTGTTCCGCCCCAGAAGGGAGAGCACAGGTCACAAGAAGCAGGCCATTCGGCCCCTCGAGCCTGCTGTACCAGTTAACAAACCCGATGGATTTCCGGAGTGTAGACCAGTGTGAGTCGATCTTGCTTAAACGTTTAAGGTTCTGGCAGGTCGGATGTTTTCCCCCCTGGCTGCGGTGTCTAGGACTGGTAAACGGTCCTGCCGAGGGTTTTCGGTCCGAAACGTCAACTACTTTTTTCCATTGATGCTGCTGAGTTTCTCCAGCATTTTATGTGTTGTTTGGATTTCCAGCATCTGCAGATCTTCTCTTGTTTCAGGTTTAATATCACTCTTGTTTTGTGGCAACAGTGCCGTGCAGTACATAACGAACTATAATTAACAACACGAAATGTTTGTGACGTAATAAGTAGTATAAAAAGAAAGCAAAAAAACTGAGTTATTTTGGATGTGGGTTCATTGTCTATTCAGTAACCTGACAGCGGTCGTGGTACAGCACAGAAACTGGACCCCTTGTGTTGAAGTGAGCTAATCTCAAATGCATTGTTTGTGTTAACGACCAGCACAGTTTGTGGGATGTGCTGGGGGCAACTGGCAGGTATCACTGTGCTTCCAGCACCAACGTAGCATGCCTGCAACCTATTAACCAGAACCTGAATGTCTTTGTAATGGGGGAGGAAACCCACTGGGAGAATGTACAGACAGCGGTGGGAATCGAACCGGGTCATTGGCACTGTAAAGTGTTAAGCGCTCTGCCTAGCTTCTGCCCACTAAGCATTGAAACTAAGGCTTAAATTTTAAAATCACTGCTGGTGATGGTAACTGTGATCAAAATTGAACCCTGTACTGCCAGCATGATGTTCCACTCTTGCTGGACTTCAGAAAAATTGAATACCTGCCAATATTTTCATGGTTAAACAATGTGTATGTGTTCTAGAGTACACCTTGTGGGCTAGACTTGATGGGCCAAATGGCCTAATTCTGCTACTATGTCTAAGGATCTAAGGTACATAGGACTGTGCACTCGCCATTGTAAGCTGATTTCGGAATCCAAATCAGGTTTATTATCACTGACATATGTCATGAAATTTTTTGGTTGCGCAGCAGCAGTACAAGAGATTGTTTGCTCTTAAGACCTATGGAGGGCCATCTTATCTGGATTTCTTATACAGCACTGGTCTTGTATCTAGCCTTCAGCAAACTGAATCTCATGGTTCATACATGACTTCTGGTTTGGGTATGTCGGATGTGTTGTGGATATATTATCAACATAGGTCTTCGAACACACCAGACATTCCCAAAGCAGAAGCTTTAGATCAATTTGAGGTTTTTCCACTGTTCCAGGTGGAGTGAAGGAGGATGAGAGGTGAGTTTATATGTACAAGAGGTATAGATCAGGTGGATGGCCAGAGAGATTTTTATTCCCGGGGGGAAATGGCTAATACGAGGGGGCATAACTTTAAGGTAGTCGGAGGAAAGTATAGTGGAGTTGGATATCAGAGGCAGGTATTTTGCACAGAGTGGTGGATGCGTAGAACACCCTGCCAGGGTGGCAGTAGAGGCAGATATATTGGGACATTTAAGAGACTCTTACTCACGTGGATGATAGAAAAATGAAGGGCTGTGTGTGTTTGTTTTTGCAGCTATTAATGACCTTTGTAATGTCCAGCCCTTTGGATTGAGAATGGTTCCTTGTGGCGAGGGAGAGGACCACACTTCCACCCTTGTTGATAAATCACTTTCTGATTTGCTACATACTCTTGAGTTTCATTTCTCTTCTTGAGGGAATGTTTTTTTTGGTGCTACTGTGCTGCATTTGAGGGTGGCATCTGGGGGAAAATTACAATCATAGTGTAACAAAGTTCACTTGCTTTCAAAATTTGTACTTTGCCAGCCGAAGTGACATCTGTTTTGGGTTGGGACATAAAAGGGAATTTCCGCATTGTTCTGTAAATAAATGTCTAGTCTTGGCTCCCATCCAGATGGCTTTCTGTTTAAATTTCTAGCTCAACAGGACAAATAATGCAGAATGGTTTGAGGAATTGGCAACTTGTTTTTTTACTTTCTAGTCTTTTACGTTAAATATGGCGATATTCCCCACGTTCCCATTACTCTCCTCAAGACAAGGGCCATACAGCTCAGAAAACTTACCCATGTTATTTTTTCTCTTGTATTTGCATAGTTGGTCTTAATTTGCATATTGGTTGTTTGTGCGGTTTTCCATTGATTCCTTTGTGTTTCTTTGTTCTACTGTGGATGCCTACACGAGAGTGATCCTCAGGGTTGTATATGGTGACATACATCATTTGATAATCAGTTTACTTTGAAACAGGCTATTCTACCCAACTTATCAGTGCTGACCAAGATGGCCACTAATCTAGTCCTGTTTACCTGTATTTGACCTGTTCCCAACCTGGGGTCCACATCCACTCAGTTAAGGCTGAATATTGTCAATATTAAACTGGTCCGTGGTGCAAAAAAGGTTGGTGACCCCTGGTTTAAGTAAATAAATTTGTTGCCCAACTGGTTTGTGAACTGGGTTCACAAACAACTGGGTTCCAGAGATTTACAGCCAACCATATCAGTAAATTTCTTCACATCTTGGTATGAGCCAATCCCTGAAACCAAGTTCAAGGTTATTTTCTTGGTGTAATGAAAATATCTTAGAATTCTTTCTATGTTCAGTAGGGGAGATGTCCACAGACAAAGGAAACACTGTATATGTGTTAATGGTTAAACCCCATCACCACTACTCTTATAATTTCTTGTCAATTACCTTGTGTAAGGGCATTCCTGTGTCGAGGTATATAAGCTATCTCGTGCATTTATATTTATTGAGGATTTGTTTATTGTTGTGTTCTTTTTTGTGCTGCATCGGATCTGGAGTAACAATTATTTTGTCCTCCTTTACACTTGTGTACTGGAAATGAAATTAAACAATCTTAACTCTTGAAGAAATTACTTTTGGAGTTGTATAAAGAATAAAACTTAGAGAAATAGGTTTAATAAAGTAGTATAAGAAAGAAAACATACTTGTCAACAAACACTAAATCTTGCTCCTTTGCCCAAGGGAATCGCAAGTACCAACAGCCCGCTATCCACCCCCCATCTCTCTCTCTCTCTCTCTCTCCAGATCTTACCACCAGTTATGACCCAGCCATGAGAAAGTTTCCACTCTCAAAAAGAATTGCCCTTTCTTTTATGTCCTTCAAGATCTTTCTGCCAGTGACTAGTGTAGTGTTCATCGGGTCAGTATAGTGACCACTACTTTTCAAATTATTTGTCAGTGATTTGGATAATGGAATTGATGGCTTTGTGGCAAATTTTATGGATGATACGAAGGTAGGTGGAGAGTTAGGTAGTGTTAAGGAAGCAATGTGATTGCAGCAGGACTTTAACAAATTGGAAGAATGGACAAAAAAGTGGCAGATGGAATACAATGTTGGGAAATGTATGAGAACAATAGTGCAGACTGTTAGCTAAATGGAAATGAGGTTCAAACATCAGATGTGCAGAGGGACTTGGGAGTCCTCATACAAGACTCCCAGAAGGTTAATTTACAGCTGGAGTCTGTGGTAAAGAAGGCAAATGTAATGTTGGCATTTATTTCAAGGAGAATAGAGCATAAAAACAAGGAGATGATGCTGAGCCTTTAAGACACAAGTCAGGCTGCACTTGGAGGATTATCAACAGTCTTGGGCCCCATATCTCAGAAAGGATGTGTTCTCAATGGAGAGAGTCCAGAGGAGGTTCACAAGCATGATTCTGGGAATATAAGGGGTTAACAAATGAGTATTTGGCAGCTATGTTCCTGTACTCACTGGAATTTAGAAGAATGTATGGGGATCACATTGAAACCTACTGAATGTTGAAAGGACTAGATAGTGTGGACGTGGAGAGGATGTTTCCTCTGGTGGGGGTCTCCAGAACTAGAGAGCACGGCCTCAGAATTGAGGGGCAATCTTTTAGAACAGAGGTAAGGAGGATTTTTTTTTTAGATAGTGGTGAATCTATGGAATGCTGTGCCACAGACTGCAGTAGAGGCAAAGTCTGTGGGTATATTCAAAGTGGAAGTTGATTGATTACTGGTTGGTTAGGGTATCAAAGGATAGGGTGTTGGGGCAGTTGTATGAGGTTGAATGGGATCCAAGATCAGCCATGGTGAAATGGCAGAGTGGACTCGATGGGCTGAATGGCCTCATTCTGCTCCTGTCTTGTCTTTCCTCTAATACTTCTCCAGATGTTTTTCACCATTATCTACTCTTGAGGCTGTAGACTAGAACTTGAAGTTGTTGAAACATGGCAGTGGATTGATCCCTTGTACATTCCCACATCCCACACTAACACCATTCTGCCTTACAAACTTCCATTTTGTATTGCAAGGAATCAAATATAACACACACACACAATGCTGGAGGGACTCAGCAGATTGGGCGGTATCTAAGGGGGGGGGGATTAAATAGTCAACAATTCAGGCAGAGGCCCTTCATCAGATTTAACCTTTTCTTGCACATGGGCACACATACACAGGGCATTTTTTTTAAAGCATCATGAAAATTTAGGTTTTTCCAGCTGTTCAAGATGAAGACAAACAAATTAACATAAATGAATGTCGGTTACTCTGCATGAATGTGTGTCCAGTGTAAACAGTAGAAGAAAGAATGGCACAGGGAGGGGGAAACCAGTCTGAGTGCATTCACAGTACATGGACAGGTTTGTCAGATAATCACACACAAAGTGCTGGAGAAACTCAGCAAGTCAGCTCACGTCTATGGAGGGTTATATGCAGTCAGCGTTTTGGGCCAAGACTCTTGATGTGCTGGTTCTCAGGACTGAGGAGAGGAGATAGCTGCCTCCCTGTTAAGACCTCAAAGGAGCCTGTTGGTTGAGTGGTAATAACTATTCCTGAACCTGGTGGGGTGGGACCTGAGGCTTCTGTACTTCCAAGTTCAGTTTAATCAAGCCTAATTTAGCAAGACTTCTAGTCCTCTCATTCAATCCCTTTCATTTTAAAGAGCAGTGTACTACAAAATGAATCTGCAAGGTGATTTTTAAATTCTTCTCCTCTATTTTCCCTCAGATGAGGAAGGGGACATGATTGCTTTCTCCAGTGACGAAGAGCTGTCCATGGCCCTGTCCTACCTGCAGGATACAACTTTTCGCATCTACATTAAAGGTAAGAACACCCAGCTCTTACATTGGATACATTTCTGGTTGTCCCATTATAGGAGGTTTGTAGAACCTTCAGAGAGGGTACAGAAGGGTGGACAAACTTGGGCTTCTCTGGAGCAGAGGAGAGTTTGTTTTTACAGCATGGTGGCTGCCTGGGATGGTGGTAGAGGCAGATACATTTTAAGAGACATTTCAATAGGCACATGAATGTGAGGAAAATGGAAGGATATGGACATTGTGCAGATAGGAGGGATTAGTTTAGTTATAGCCAATTCATTTCTAATTTAACTGGTTTAGCACAATATTGAGGCCAAAGGACCTGTTCTTGTGTTGTACTGTTATGTTCCATTAAGCTTCCTGAGCACCTTCTCAGTTATAATTTTCACAGCACAAACTTCACTTCCCTGACACTCTTGAATGTCTAGTATACTGCAGATGTCTTCCACTGTGAACACTGATGCAAAATACGCATTCAGTTCCTCTGCCATCCTTGCATCTCTCATTACAATATCTCCAGCGGCATTTTGTATTAGATAGATAGATAGATAGATAGATACTTTATTCATCCCCATGGGGAAATTCAACTTTTTTTCCAATGTCCCATACGTATATCTACACTCATCTCTTTTACCCTCTATAAACTTAAAGCTTTTAGTACCTTCATTGATATTAGTCGCCAGCTTCCTTTCATATTTCATCTTCTCCTTCCGAATGAGCTTCCTTCTGCAAGTTTTTAAAAGCTTCCCAATCCTCTATCTTCCCACTCACTCTGGTTTCTGTGTATGCTCTCTTTTTTGCTTTTACTTTGGCTCTAACTTCGTTTGTCAGCCACGGTAGTGTCCTTCTTCCCTTGTCATCTTCTTATTTGGAATATATCTGTCTTGCACTTCTCTCATTTTTCGCAGCAACTCCAGCCATTGCTGCTCTGCTGTCCTTCCTGCTAGTGTCCCTTTCCAGTAAACACTGGCCAGTTCCCCTCTCATGCCATTGTAATTTCCTTTATTCCACTGAAATACTGACACATTGGAAGTTAGTTTCTCCTTCTCAAATTTCAGTGTGAACTTGATCATATTGTGATCACTGTTCCCTAAGGGTTTCTTAACCTTAAGCTCTCTTATCACTTCCAGATTTATTTTATGAACATTAGTAAATCAACTGGAAAGTTTGCAATCCCTTTGCTCTTTTCCCAATGTAGAAAAGAAGGAGTACAAACACGGACAGGACAAGTCCGCTGGTGTAGTCCATCCAAACATCATCTGTAATGCCTGCAATGGCCCCGTGATTGGCCCTCGTTACAAGTGCTCCGTCTGCTCCGACTACGATCTGTGTGGCAGCTGCAAGGGCAAGGGCTTCCACAAGGAACATGAGATGATTCTCTTGCAGACTCCGCAGTGCTTCCATCCATTTGAGGTGAGAGTACCAACTTGGTCAGGCCACTTCTTGAACTGTGAGTCTTTTACTTAATGTTGTGTTAAATTCTAGACACAAACAGAAAATCTAGAGATGCTGAAAATCCAAGCAATGCGCATAAAATGCTGAGTAACTCAGCAGGTCAGGCAGCATCAATGGAAAAGAGTACAGTCGACATTTCAGGCCTGATGAAGGGTTTTGGCCCAAAACGTCAGTTGTACTCTTTTTTTTTTCTCATAGATTTTGCCTGGCCTGGTGAATTTCTCCAGCATTTTATATGTGTTGGCAAATTCCAGAGCGAGGTTGTAATGGGAGTGAATTCGAGTACTAAACAGCCCCACCTTGGAAAGTAGCAGGCATGGATAATGGGTCAACCTCACCTGGATTATTAGATCATAAAGGCAGAATCAGGCTGTTAGGCCCATCGAGTCTGTTCCAGCATTCAATCATCACTAACCTGGCACAGCTTGAGTAAAATTTGCAAGAAGGAATGGACAAATCTTGTTCTGTCATGTTGTGCAAAGCTAATGGAGACTTATCCAGAAAGACTACTGGCGATTAAAAGCTTGGTGGTTCAACTAAGTACTGGGCAAAGGGGGATCATACATTTCAGTTTCTGAATTTTTAGTTTTTCATGGTTTACAATTCTCCCTTTTGGTTGTACTGTGAAAAAAGGAGCATGTGATCCACAAATAGAAATTCTCGGTCAAGTTGATCAAAATCCCTGGTTGTAATACTCATTTATGTGAACAAATGTTCCTGAGTACCTTTACAAGGCACTTGAAGGAATGGCAGAGCAGACTCAATGGCTTGATTTGGCTCCTATGTCATGGTTTGTGTAATATATGGCATCTTAAACCAGTTGGTCTGAGAGCCTCCTTGCACTGAATGATTTCCTTTTAGACTCTGGATTTTAAAAATTGTTCAATGTGTACCTGTGGCTTTGGACAGCGGATTCCCAGGGGAATGTGGTTTCACAAGAGGAGGAATGGAGGTCCATGTCGCTGGGCTATGGCACAACAAGATCCCTTTGCCCAGGTTGCATCGTGCATCAGCAAACAGCAGTCAGCAGCAGCGGAGCCAACCCCAGCTGAGCAAGGTACGTTAGTTAATGTGGAGAGAATGACTCTTCCTACCCCAGGCACCTGCTGTAACAGAGAAAGGGCTCTGTTTTAAACCAGAGATGCAAGGGACGGCAGGTTGGGCAGTGTCTGCGGAGGGGAATGTATAATTGATGTTTCAGATTGAGACTGTAAGGAGTGTGGAGAGAGCAGCATGGTAGCATAGCAGTTAGCAGAATGCTATTACAGTGTCAGCAACCTGAGTTCAATTCTAGCCACTGTTTGCAAGGGATCTATGTGTTCTCCCTGTGACCATGCTCTGGCTTCCTCCCACAGTCCAAAGATGTACGGATTAGTAGGTTAATTGGACCAGAAGAGCCTGTTACTGTGCTGTCTCTTAATAAATAAAATAGCTGGTGAAAAAGGTTGGGGAGTGGGTAGGGATGGAGCAAGTGCTGGGGGGGGGGGGGTGGTGAGTGGGAATAATGTGAATTGGCAGGTGACAGGTGAAATTGACAAAGGGTTGAAGAAGATGGAATCTGACAGAAGACTGGGATCCATGGAATAACAGGAGGGAGGTGGGAGGGGAATTGGTCCGAGGAATATATGGGTGATGGGCAGATGGAGGGGGTGGAGAAGAAGAAAGAGTTGGGAGTGATAACAGGAGAAATTGTAGCAGGCTGTGTGTGAGGAATGTCCCCATTGCATGTTCTCTCTCCTCTATATATAAGGTGCAGCTACTGAGTCCATGAACCAGGACAGGCATGTCAGTTATCTGCAGGGTGTGGGCCGAAACGTGGCTGCAATGTTGAACCCCCTGGGTAAGTTTGGCAACTTTTGAACCTCTGTCACCTGATAATAGCCCTGGTTCCCACTTAGCCCTGAGGCAGCTTTAAGTACCTGAGCAACCATTGAAATGGCGAGGGGGTGGAGAAGGAAGGAGCATCTTAGATGTGCACCAGTGACTAGTGTGACCCTTCCACACACCTCCCCCACCCCCAAAGCCTCAATTCACTGCTTGGATTAGAAGTGCTAACTAGAACATAGAGCATTACAGCATAGTACAGGCCCTTCAGCCCATTATGAGGTGCTGACCTTTTAATTGACTAAGATCAATCTAAACTTTCCCTCTCACATAACACTCAATTTTTCTATCATCCTTTTGCCAATCTAAGTCTCTTATATGTCAGTAATGTATCTGTCTCTACCACCATCCTTAGGATGTTCCATACACCCACCACTTTAATAAAATAGAACAACTTGCCCCTGACATCTCCCTTATACTTTAACTCCAATCACCTTAAAACATCCTCTTGTATTAGCCATTTTTGCTCTAGCTGTCCACTGTATCTATGCCTCTTGACTTGTACATTTCTATCAAGTCAATTCTCAACCTCCTTCACTGTAAAGAAAAAAAGTCCTAGCTCTCTGTTGGAATCTGATGTTTTAATCCAAGGTTCTTTCAGATGTCAGGAAAGAGGCACAAAATTTGTTGCTTCACGATTGTTTTATTAATCAAATTGAATTTATTCATCATTCAAACCATACATGAATATAGCCGAACAAGATGGGGCTAAGGTGCAGAAACATGTATGCACATTCAAAATGGGGAGGGGGGTAAAAGAACATAGTCACATAAGAAAACACATTTTTAGTCCAAGACCCTGAGCAACAAATCCTGCAAGTTGATGGTTCCTGGAAGTCCAGCCTGAAATTCCACTATTCCAACCCTAGAGGGCGACCCGATGGGGAGAGGCCACTTGCCAACTGGGCACTGATGCCACGCTACACTGCCTCTCTAATAGAGCAAAGAGAAACTGAAATGGACTGTGATAGAAGTCTAGTAGTTGAAGAAGATAGAGAAAAACTAAAGATAACACCTAGCATAAAACAGCTTTTTAGATTTGTTTTTACAAGACTGTTCAATGTCTTTTTCACAGTTGATGGATAAATATGATATCCCCAATACACATTTTTTCAGATATTTACAGGTTAGGAATTTTTTACGTGATTTTTTACCGAATTACCCCTCGGCCTGCTCCTCAAATTTGGCTTGTGCTATTTTTCAGTTTAAACCTTTTCAAAAACGATTAATAGCTATCATTTATAAACAGTTAATGAATGCTCGCATGTCGCCTAATGATAGGGTTCAACGCATCTGGGAAGTAAACTTCAACATTCACTTTCAGACAATCAATGGAGTAAAATTTATTATTTAGTCAATAATTCATCTATCTGTGCACGCCATATCTTAATTCAGTTTAACATGGTACACAGGGCCCATATGTCCAAAGATAAATTGGTGCATATTTTTCCTAATATAAGACCTATTTGTGACAGATGTAATGCAGAAGTGGCTACTCTAACTCATATGTTTTGGTCATGCGTAAGTTTAATTTTTGGAGGGATGTGTTTGGAATATTATCTAAAGTTATAGATGTGGATGTTCAACCTAATCCACTTACAGCAATTTTTGGGATTATTCCAGAGGGAGCAAGCAAAGTGTCTGCTTCCGCCCAACATGTGATAGCCTTTTCAACTTTACTGGCTAGGAGAGCTATTTTGCTACACTGGAAAGAATCTAATCTGCCTACTGTTTTTTATTGGCTCTCCTCCATTATGTCATGTCTAAGCTTGGAGAAAATTAGAAGCCGGACATTTGATACATCTTTTAATTTTGAACAAGTCTGGCGACCCTTTATTCAATATTTTCACATGATTTAATTTTAAATTTTTCTTTGGGGAAAATCCTTATCCATGAAGGTTCGGAGATGACTGGAAGGATGTTTCTTCTCTCTTTTTAAAATTTTATCCTCAATTGGACTGCCCAATCTTTCTTTTTTTTCCTTTCTCTCTTTTTTTTCCTTTCTCTCTTTTTTTTCCTTTCTCTCTTTTTTTTACTATAGGTTAGTTAGTGTTTTTTTCTTTTATCAATATAATTTCCAATTTTTTTATGATTCCTATGAGGAGTTGTAGTTTTTTTTTACCATTGTATATATAACAGCGTAATATTTTACCTATTTGATTTTGACATTATATACCATTATTGCTGTTTATATGTCTTTTATATTATCTGTTTGTTAAACTCCTCTGATTTGTATATTCTTTATTTGAAAATCAATAAAAAGATTGAAAAATGAAATGAAATTAAACAGCTATTTTTATACTACTGAGATTAGGCAAAATTCCATACAAATCTACAGATAAAAACTAACCAATTAGAAAACACTCAATACTGCAATACCACTTTAACCAATGAGAAAACATTTTCACTTAATGCAGAGCAAAGATTCCAGAGCTTTCCGGAATTATACTTTGCATAGCTACTACTAGTCAATTTAAACTGCTATCTGCTTGTAAGAACTACTTTAAAATGCAGTACAAGCAGATATTTGTTAGACTAGACTGTTTTACTTTTTTTGCAGTTTAACAATTAAACAGTCAGATCCAATATTGCTTAACCTATCTTCATAGACATGCTCACTAATACAGGCCCCAACTAACAGGCTAGCTCAGTATAAGTACAGTAGGTGAAAACTCCATTTCAAGTAAACAGATCAGTCTTATTACACTGCTACTCTTCCCCCCCCACCCCGTATTTATCTGTTTCCTGTGCAAATGCATTCCATGTCCCCTCTGCCAACTCTTTTGCATTCCCTATTAAATCTATTAGCGATCATCTTGTGAAGGAACAAACTTTACAACATATTGATGGCTCCCTTGTTCTCCTGCTCTTCACACTGTCTGTCCATTCTCCATATCTATGTAAAGACCACCATTCAGTTTACCTCATCCTTTGGCTACTGTGGAAACCTGGACTGGCCATTCATAGAGACAGAAAGTTCAGTAGGGCAGGAGCAGACACAAACCACGAGGCTACTGGGAGGACAGTTTGATTAGTCAACCTTGCATAGGAGGTAGGATTGGGCATTGTGAGGTGGGGGGGGGGATTTTTTTTTCAGTGGTGTTTATACCATCTTCCTTTCTGTTCAGTGCTGATGAACCCATCACTCACCCCTCCATAGCTGCCTGACCCACTGGGTATTGGAATATTGTCACAGGTACCAAGATAGAGTGAAAAGCTGTATTATGGCCATGTGGTTTTAAAAGCTTCCCTTGCAAACTGTTCATACAGATCAGGTAATTACACAGTGCATTGAGCTAGGATGAGTTAAACAATAACTATGTTGAACAGTGTAACAGTTACCAAGAAAGTTCAGTGCAGGTAGACAATAAGGTGCAAGCTCATGCTCAAGTAGAATGTGAGGTCAAGAGTCTATTTAATTGTACTTGGGAACCATTTATTAGTCTGAGGACAGCAGGGTAGAAGCTGTCCTTGAGCCTGATGGTATGTACTTTTAGGCTTTTGTATCTTCTACCCAAGGGGAGAGGAGAGAATGTCTGGGGTGGGTGGGGTCTTTGATTATGCTAGCTGCTTCACTGAGGAGGCAGGAAATATAAAAAAAACCTCCAGTTTTTCCTGCACTGGTCAATACTGTTGTTGCCGTTTGATTTCACTGTAACTCTGATTTGTTAAGGATGAGGTTATGGAGTACTTGGTGACACGGCAAGATGGGACAAAGGTTTCCTTAAGGAAAAATTTTGCCTGACAAACCTGTTGGAATTCTTTGAGGAGATAAAGGGGATGTAGTGGATGTTGTATATTTGGACTTTCAGAAGTCCTTTGACAAGGTGCCACACAAGGCTGTTTACCAAATTAAGAGTCCAGATATTACAGGAAAGTTACTAGCATGGTTAAAGCATTGGCTGATTGGTAGGAGGCAGCAAGTGATCCTTTTCTGGTTGGCTGCCAGTGACTCGTGGTGTTCTGCAGGGGTCAGTATTGGGACCGCTTCTTTATGCTGTATGTCAATATTTTATAGATGGATTGGATGGCTTTGTTGCCAAGTTTGCAGATGATAATGAAGATTGGAGGGGCAGGAAATGTTGAGGAAACAGGTAAGATGCAGAAGGAATTAAGACGGATTAGGAGAATGGGCAAGAGAGTGACAAATGAAATACAATGTTGGAAAATACATGGTTATACACTTTGGTGGTAGAAATAAATAGACTATTTTCTAAACAGAGAGAAAATTCAAAAAACTGAGATGCGTAGAGACTTGGAAGTCCTTGTGCAGAACACCCTAAAGATTAACTTGCAGGTAGAGTCAGTGGTGAAGAAGGCAAAAGTAATGTTGGCTTTCATTTCAAGAGGTCTAGAATATAAGACCAGGGAGATGCGATGCTAAGGCTTTATAAGGCACTGGTAAGGCCTCACCTTGAGTATTGTGAATAGTTTTGGGCTTCTCATCTAAGAAAGATGTGCTGGCATTGGAGAGGGTTCAGAGGACGTTCACAAGGATGATTCCAGGAAGGAAAGTGTTATCACATAAGGAATGTTTGATGGCTCTGAGTCTGTATTCACTGGAATTTGGAAAGATGATGGGGAATCTCATTGAAACTTTTCAAATGTTGAAAGTCCTAGACAGAGTAGACGTGGAAAGGATGTTTCCCATGGTGGGGGAGTCTAGGACAAGAGGGCATAGCCTCAGGATAGAGGGGCATCCATTTAAAACAGGTGTGGAGAAATTTCTTTAGGCAGAGGGTGGTGAATTTGTGGAATTTATTACCACAGGCAACTATGGAGGCCAGGTCATTGGGTATGTTTAAGGCGGATGGGTTCTTGATTGGACACGGCATCAAAGGTTACGAGAAGGCCGGGGAGTGGGGCTGAGGAGGGGACTAAAGGATCAGCTGTGATTGAATGGCAGAGAAGACTCAATGGACAAATGGCCTGATTCTGCGCCTGTGTTCTAAGAGGAGAATGTGTTTGGTTTGCAGGTATTGATGTCGACATTGATGTGGAACACGGGGGCCAGCGGTTTAAAGCTACTGGATACTCCATTAACAGCCAGGCTGAGCCTGCAGACAGTGGCTCCTGCCCTGATCTACTGACTGCCAACCAGGGCAAGGCAAGGGGGACCTCCAGCCTGGAGCAGAGTGAAGCAGCTCTAATGGACATAGAACAGTCTGCCCTAAATCCACATTCCCCGGTGGATCTTAACTCAATACAGGGGGAGTCCAAGGTAAAGGGAATGGCTGAGCAGACAATTTACTGTAGTGCAGCTGTGAAACTTTGGATATCTGCTGACCATGAGCTCACTTGGAGTATTGTGTTCAGTTCTGGTTGCCTCGTTATAGGAAGGATACAGAAGCTTTAGAGAGGGTGCAGAGGAGATTGACCAGGATGCTGCCTGGATTAGAGAGGATGCAGAGGAGATTGACCAGGATGCTGCCTGGATTAGAGAGGGTGCAGAGGAGATTGACCAGGATGCTGCCTGGATTAGAGAGGATGCAGAGGAGATTGACCAGGATGCTGCCTGGATTAGAGAGGGTGCAGAGGAGATTTACCAGGATGCTGCCTGGATTAGAGAGGGTGCAGAGATTTACCAGGATGCTGCCTGGATTAGAGAGGGAGCAGAGATTTACCAGGATGCTGCCTGGATTAGAGAGGGTGCAGAGGAGATTCACCAGGATGCTGCCTGGATTAGAGAGGGTGCAGAGGAGATTCACCAGGATGCTGCCTGGATTAGAGAGTGTGCAGAGGAGATTCACCAGGATGCTGCCTGGATTAGAGAGGGGGCAGAGGAGATTTACCAGGATGCTGCCTGGATTAGAGAGGGTGCAGAGGAGATCTACCAGGAAGCTGCCTGGATTAGAGAGGGTGCAGAGGAGATCTACCAGGATGCTGCCTGGATTAGAGAGGGTGCAGAGGAGATTTACCAGGATGCTGCCTGGATTAGAGAGGGTGCAGAGGAGATTCACCAGGATGCTGCCTGGATTAGAGAGGGTGCAGAGGAGATTTACCAGGATGCTGCCTGGATTAGAGAGCATTTTATGAAGAAAGGTTGAGCAAGCTGGAGCTTTTCTCTTTGGCATGAAGGAGGACGAGAGGTGACTTACAAGAGATAAAGGACAGATTGGACAGTCAAAGACTTAATACCAGGTTTGAAATGGCTAATATGAGGGGACAGATTTAAAGTGTTGGGAGGATGTCAGGGGTAGGATTTTTACACGGAATGGTGTAAAATTGAACACCCTGCCAGGGGTGGTGGTAGAGGCAGGTATATTAGGGACATTAAGACACTCTTAGGCGCACATGGATTAAAGAATAGGATGAAGGATCAATTTTATTCACTATAGTTTTGCATGTGATAGGAATTTGTTGTGTGTTGGTCAGGGCATGACATGCAAAAAATAAGGCAACATTTGAGGTATAAAGAATTACATAAAAACATAGGGATTAAAGTATGGGTATGGAGTGTGTATAAATACCAGCACGGATTTACAATGTAAACGTCATTACAAACAGTGGTTTAAAGTGTTGGGGGTGATAGAGGGGATGGGCGTGGGAGGGGCCAACTAGAATGTTGATTAGGTTAACTGTGGAGAAGACGACTTAATGTCATCTTAGAAATTCTATTTTAATAGCCCTGTAGTGCTTTCCAGAAGGAGCTTTTGGAAAATTGAGGGCTCTGTAGGAGGGAAGGGTTGGATTGATCATAGAGTAAGTTAGCGGTGTTGTAAAGAAACAAAATAGTGGAATAGTTTTGCTGGTTACTGCTAATCAGTGTAATTTTTAAATACTGTGTATAAAACCAGTTGAACTTCTTCTTCGTGACAGTCTGCCAGTGTCGACAGCAACAGTGAAGAGGAATGGACTCATCTGTCACCCAAAGGGGTTGATCCATCTACTGGAGAGTTGCTGTCCATGCAGCATCTTCATCTGAAGGAAGTGGAGTCCTGTGAGCAGGTATCCATTGGACTGAGGGAGGCAGCTGAGTACCCTCACCTTCCACAGGGTAAGTATGGTCTGTGTACCAATTGTATCAGTCTCTCTGAGATTCCACTGACCAAATAGAAATGGCTAATACCAGGGGGCGTAATTTTAATGTGATTGGAGCAAAGTATGGGGGGGGGAGATGTCAGAGAGAGGTAGTTTTTAAAGACTGAGTGGTGGGTACGTAGAATGGGCTGTCTGGGCTGGAGATAGAGGCAGATCATTAGGGACATTTAAGAGACTCAGATATGTTTTGCCTGCTGGATTCACTTAGTTTTTCTTCAATATTGGACTGTATCTTTCCCTACCCTAACAGTACATCTACACTTGACCTCAGGTGAATCAAGGTCAAGGTGTAAAAGGTCAGCACAGCATTGTGGACTGAAGGGCCTGTACTGTGTACACCTTGTGGCTGGCGAACATTCAGCCTATTGGTGGGATTAGTCATACAGCACTACACCACAGAAACAGGCTCTTCAGCCCATCTAGTTCATACTGACACATTATTCTGCCTAATCCATCTACCTGCACCTGGGCCTTGGCCCTCTATATCCCCTCCCATCCATATACCTATCCAAAATTGAATGTTGAATCCGTATCTACCACTTCTGTAGGTATCTTGTTCCACACCCGCACCACCCTCTGAGTGAAGAAGTTTGCCCTTGGGTTTCTCTTAAACATTTCACCTCTCACCCTTGACCTATGACTTCTAGTTCTATCCTCATCCAACCTCAGTGGAAAAAGCCTTTCACCTTATCTGTATGAAACCCCTACCTCTAGAGACATGGCTGGTTAGTCTCTCACTAACAAGCCAATGGACTCAGCAATGAGAAAACCACCTTTCTCAAACTTTGTATGTTTAGGGTCGATATGACTTGGGTCCCACCAGACGGGGGGAGCTGAGATGTTTCAGCCACTTGCACCCCAATCTGAGTGAATACTGTGTAAATGCTGCCCACTTGCAGTTACCCATTGGAAGAAATGACATATTGTAACTACATAGAATTATAAAGAAATATTTGCAAATTTCAGCTTTATCAAACAGTAGGAAAAAGAAAAGAAAGGCCCATTAAAGTTAACCCAGTCCAAATGTGCATATATGTTGGAACTCATCTTGAGATTCTCTTTGAGGTTCGACCCACGGTCCGTGGGAAAGCACACACCTCCTTCTGAAAGTTGCTCAAAATCCATCTCGAACAAACAGGCTCCTCTCTGGAGTATTGGTTCTTCCTCCATAAAGCTGCTCATCTGAACAGAGCACCTTGTGCAACAGGGACAGCAACCTCAACCATCTTCCCTCCTGTCTTCTAGTTCCTGCCAAAAAGACCTTGACCCAGAACAGTGTCCAAAACTTAGATTTCTCTGCCCAGCATTCTCTAGAACATTCTCCCAATTCCACCATCCTCTTTGGCTGACACAACATTCCTAAGTTGAACAACATAGTCCCTTATCTTTAGCTCAAACTCAAACATGCTAAAAGCAAAATAGACTGCTCTTGCATAACTGCTAAAATGAAATATCTACAGCATAGCAGTAAAAATCTTAACCAGGAGGACATTACATGTACCCCTCATTTCTTATACTTTTATAAGATCTCCCCTCTTTCTACTCTGCAGGGAATAAAGTTTAAACCTAGTCAACCTTTCCCTATAAACTTGGTTTCTCAAGTCCTGGTAACAACCTTGTAAATGTTCTCTGTACTCTTTCAACATTATTGATATCTTTCACGCAGGTAGTTGACCAGAACAGCACACAATTGTGCCATATGAAAGACATGCATTCCAGTATAGACCACTCAGAATAAATGCCCTCACGTACCTTTTCCCAGCCCTCCTATCTCCTCAAGAACATAAGAATATTCGTAGGAGTCATCTGGCCCATCAAGCCTGCTCCACCATTCAATAAGAATCGAGTTATTATAACTGGCATGTGATGTGAAATTTGTTTCAGCAGTTCAATGCAATACATAATCTAGCAGAGAAAAAAATTAAAATAAAAATAATAAACAAGTAAATCAATTACAGTATATGTATATTGAATAATTTTTAAAAAGTGCAAAAACAGAAATACTGTCTATTTTAAAAAGTGAGGTAGTGTCCAAGGGTTCAATGTCCATTTAGGAATTGGATGGCAGAGGGGAAGAAGCTGTTCCTGAATCGCTGAGTGTGCGCCTTCAGGCTCCTGTACCTCCTGCCTGATGGTAACAGTGAGAAGAGGGCATGCTCTGGGTGCTGGAGGTCTTTTATAATGGATGCTGCCTTTCTGAGACACCGCTCCCTGAAGATGTCCATGGACTCAGCTCCCTGCCTGATCCCCATAACTCTTAATTGCCTTGCTATGCAATAAAATGTTGAACTGTGTCTTAAATGTATTTAATGAGGTCACCTCATATATAATGCAAAATAGTGAGGACAGTTCATGGACAGTTCAGAAATCTGATAGTGGAGGGGAAGAAGCTGTCCCTAAATTGTTGAGTGTGTGTCTAGACTCCTGTAATGCCACTTTTTTGAGCATCGCCTTTTGAAGATGTCCTTGATGGTGGGGAGGCCAGTGCTAAGATGGAACTGGCTGAGATAACAACTTCCTGCAGCTTTTAATCTGATGCTGTACAGTAGCCTGCCCATACCAGATGATGTGCTGTGGAAAGCATTCTAATCAGTTACATCTGTAGAAATTTGCTAATCTCAAACTCTCAATGAAATATAGCCTCTGACATGCATTCTTTGAGTATGTTTGGCCCAGGACAGACCTTCAGAGATGTTGACACTCATGAATTTGAAGCTGCTCACCCTTTCCACTCAATGAGGACTAGTGGGATTTTCCAACTTCCTCTTCCTGAAGTTCACAACTGCCTCCTTGGTTTTACTAATGGTGAGTATGAGGTGAGATGAGCTTGGAATCTCATAGCAATACGTTTTCTCTTTCAGACGCTGAACCTCGGCTGATAGAAGCCCTTTCTCAGATGTTGTCCATGGGTTTCCATGATGACGAAGGCTGGTTGACCCGGCTTCTGCAAGCCAAGCAGTGTGACATCGGTGCAGCTCTCGATGCAATGCAGCCCGCAAAGGGATCGGCTCACCAGTGAGGCAGAAAAGATGCACGCGCAGCAACATTAAATCCTTGTGCTGCTGCTGCAATATTATTCAGGCTGTTGCACTTTCTTTTATGGATTGTAATACTCATGCTTAAACCATTCTGCTTTGGGGAATCTCTTGGCAGGGCTGAGCAGGGACTTAGTCAACATTTAATTAGGTGCCTGGAACTTTACCACTTTCAGATACCTTCTTGGATTTTTTTTTAGTTATACAACTTAAGGTCACCCAAACCGTCTGTACTGTGGATAATAATAATAAAAAAAATCTCCTTGTATGGGAGAAATTCAAATGGTTGGTTTTATATCTTTATAACTTCACCCTACTATTCCCAATAGTGTGTTCTGTCCACTCTCCTCTCCCATCAGATTCCTTCTTCAGCCCTCCAACCCCTCCCAGCTTCCCTTTCACCTATCACCCCCAGCTTGTACTCCTTCCCTTCCCCTCATCTTATTGTCTTCCTCCACTGACTGTTTATTTCCCCTCCTGACCCGTTCCGAGTTGCTCCAGCATTTTGTTTGTGTTTGTTCTGTACTGTGGGGCCAGTTGCTTTGTTGTGTATTAGGGGACATATACACAACAAAGTAACTGATTCCTCCATTACTGAAAGCAACTATTCACAATTCAGTAGCTGCTATGGTTAACGGCTGTGATGCAGATTCCATGGAAACAGTTGCTTACTGGTAAACGGTAGCACTGATGTACAGGAATTTTTTTGATTTGTTTCTTTGATTGATTGTCAGCACCACAATCTCAAAATAAGAGGGACCAGTCTCCAAGGGAAGAGAGAAACATGTTTGGATAGCATTCAAGCTTGAAGCAAGGTGTATTAGGGGAACAATGTGAATTGAATCACTGCTGTGTAATTGCAGGCAGGTTCAATACAGCAGTGTCGCTGTCCTGTCACGGCTACAAACCAGAGGAGGGAGAGAGCTTGATAAACAATGGCTGGAACAGTTAAATAGTACTTTCCCTCTGCAACAATCAGAGTCAGGTTATCACTGTGATGTGTTGTGATATTTATTGTCTTGTGGCAGTAGTACAGTGTAATACATAGACTATAAATTACAATAAGAATTATACATTTTGCAAGACTACCCAAAGTGCTTCCCAATACAAACATCAAACAATAGTTGACAATAAACCACATGGAGACATTAAGGAATTAACTGGAGCTCAGAGCTGGGCTGTCAAGAACAAGGTAGATGGGATAATTTCAGAGTTTGGAATTTTAGCAACTCAAGTCGCAGCTACAATTTAAAACCAGGAGAGTAAGAAGCCAGAAAGGAGTGAATCCTCAAAATTGGAATGGCTAAGGAGCATGAAAGGGTGTGAAACAAGGACCATAAGTTTAAAACATTTTTTGGTGAAATGAGCTGTGGCCACCAAAGGAGTAAGCACGAGAGAGAAAAATGGAGGACTATGGGAAAGAAAGGGGTAGACTGATCTTGCAGTAGGTTAAAATATCAATCTAACATTGTGGGACAAAGTGTACTGTTCTAGGTTCCACAGTCTTGATGTGAGGCAGATCCATGTATAACCTCCAGAAATGTCAGGGCAGGTACCTGCAAGCTACAGAGAAGAGGTTAACTACAGTGTGGGCACTATTGATGGTCTTCTCACTCAATGTGGTCTAAAACAACTGGTGTACGCCCTCTCTTTCCCTTTACATTTCCTGCATCTTTCTTAAGCCCTGCTCAGCCTAATTCAGCATCAGAAACTCTGTATTTGTTTTCTTGTTCCTAGCAATAAAATGCATTTTAAAAAGCAAAAAGGAGAGTTAAAGTTTGTAAATTGGTTTATTATTGTTAAACGTGTACTGAGATAGTGGAAAAACTTGCATGCAGACAATAAGGTAGATTGCGAGATTAAAAGTTCCTGATTGTACTATACAACTGTTCAATAGTCTTAACAGAATAGAAGCTGTTCTTGAGCCTGGTGGTATGTGCTTTCAGGCTAAAGTGACTGAAAGACACACAGGCCATCTCTAGGTCCCCAGTCCTTGGCCCCAGACACTCACAATCACAGGAAAGGTTGCCTCTGGCCCTCTAGTCCTTGGCCCTGAACTCTTAAGTGGCAAACATTGGGCATCCAACTTCAGACTTTGTCCCAGGCCTCACCAATTATAGGTTTGACCTTTGAGATGAGACCTCTTGTCTATCACATGTTTAACCTTCGGCATCAGCTTTCAGACTTGTGTACCTTTGACCCCAGTGACCTGGGGAGGAAGGGTCACTGGCCCTCGTGACTCGTGCACTTATCCAAAATGGATCTCCGTTCTGGGGCAGGAGAATGGCAGGTTTCCTTAGTGGTTACCGACTTGATTTCTGCAATGACTGATGTTTGGCCATGGAGCAGAGTGACCAGAACAAACTCATGTACACTCTTCATTTACTGCCCTGACCTCTAACTTGGTCTTGTCTCTGAGTGCTAACCATCCCTATGAATCTAAAATAAACCAAATCTGAGCCACAACATCAACATATTTCCGTTAAAAGAATATAATGAAAGTTAAAATCTGTTATCCATACACACAACCTCATTGAGCTTCAAACCATCTGTTACAGCAGCTGAATCCTTTTAAAACCAGTCAGGAACCTCTGTTATGTCTGCTACACTAATTACCTCTGATGAACTGTCATTATTCACTCAGTCGTGGTTTTGCTTGGCAATATTTACCTCCTGATAATACACACCCCAGCTAATGAACAGGTTCAGCCTTTGCAGATGTCTATTGGTCAGAACATGCACATTAATTGCACGAAAAGGTAGTGTGTGGCATAATAACTAACTTTATGCTTAATCATGCCAGCAATTATGGGTTCAAATTCTGCTGCTGTGCATAAAATGTTGGTCCTTTCTCCCCATGACCACGTGAGGTTCCTCCCACATTCCAAAGGCATATGGATGAGGGTTAGTGAGTTGTGGACATGCTATGCTTCCAGTGCTAACATAGCATCACTTGTAGGCTGTCCTCAGACTTAGTTATTGATGCAAATGATGCAGTTCCCTGTATGTTTTGATGGACAAATAACTATATAACCATATAACAATTACAGCACGGAAACAAGCCATCTCGGCCCTTCTAGTCCGTGCCAAATGCTTACTCTCACCTAGTCCCACCGACCTGCACTCAGCCCATAACCGTCCATTCCTTTCCTGTCCATATACCTATCCAATTTTTTTAAAATGACTATCAAACCTGCCTGTACCACTTCTCGTTCCACACAGCTACCACTCTCTGAGTAAAGAAGTTTCCCCTAAACTTTTGCCCCCTCTCAACTCATGTCCTCGTTTGAATCTCCCCTACTCTCAATGGAAAAAGCCTATCCACGTCAACTCGATCTATCCCCCTCATAATTCTAAATACCTCTTACCAAGTCCCCCCTCAACCTTCTACGCTCCAAAGAATAAAGACCTAACTCATTCAACCTTTCTCTGTAACTTAGGTGCTGAAACCCAGGTAACATTCTAGTAAATCTCCTCTGTACTCTATTTTGTTGATATCTTTCCTATAATTCATTGACCAGAACTGTACACAATACTCCAAATTTGGCCTCACCAATGCCTTGTACAATTTTAACACTACATCCCAACTCCTGTACTCAATGCTCTGATTTATAAAGGCCAACATACCAAAAGCTTTCTTCACCAGCCTATCCACATGAGATTCCATCTTCAGGGAACTATGCACCATTATTCCTAAATCACTCTGTTCTACTGCATTCTTCAATGCCCTACCATTTACCATGTATGTCCTACTTTGATTAGTCCTACCAAAATGTAGCACCTCACACTTATCAGCATTAAAACTCCATCTGCCATCTTTCAGCCCAGTCTTCTAACTGGCCCAAATCTCTCTGCAAGCTTTGAAATCCTACTTCATTATCCACAACGCCACCTATCTATCATCTGCATACTTACTAATCCAATTTACCACCCCATCATCCAGATAATTAATGTATATGACAAACAACATTAGACCCAATACAGATCCCTGAGGCACACCACTAGTCACCGGCCTCCAACCTGACAAACAGTTATCCACCACTACTCTCTGGCATCTCCCATCCAGCCACTGTTGAATCCATTTTACTACTACTTCCACGGCGCCACCCAACTCAGCCTCACAGACGCAGCACACACCGAAAGCAACCTGACCACAGTGGACTCCGAGTCCGTCGAACCTCTGAGCCGACGACCATCCCCTCCGGCACAAATTCTCCGAGCACTATCCTCTGCTGAGCGTATTAAGACGGCCCCGCCAACGGCCATCGGCAACGCGACCCTGAGGACTGGGGGCCTGTTCTTCCCAGCAGAGTCCTGGACCTCACAGCAGCAGCAGCAACGAAGAAGGTCTTCCTGGAGATTTCCCAATGTTCCTCCGTGCTCCCAGATCCGTTTTCAATTGATTATGATTGCGCACGGCACCCCACTTCACAAATAACAGATAATCAGCTCCGGGGTGGCCACTGCAAGCTGCGCCACGCCACCATCTTGGATCAGAATTAGGTTATTCCATCCATCGAGTCTGCTCCACCATTCCATCATGGCTGGTTTATTGTCCCACTCAACCCTATTCTCCTGCTTTTCCCACATAACCGTTTGAAGCCTCTGGTGGTTGGGATTGACCACAAAAGTTGCATCCTAACTCTCTATGTATATGTAAGCCAGGGAGATACAATATGGAGAGCATGCTGTTGCCCATGCAGAAGGCTCCCCCCTCATCACAGCTGATGAATCCAAAGAAACTGCAGCAACCTTAACCTTTGAAGCCATTACCTATCAATCTCTGCTTCAAATATACCCAATGACTTGGCTACCTGTGACAACGAATATCACAGATTCATCACTCTGGCTAAAGAAATTCCTCATCTGTTCTAAAAGGATGTCCTTGTATTCTTAGGTTGTGCCCTCTGGTCCGACACTCTCCCACTATTAGAAACATTCTCTCCATGTGCACACAATGTAGGCCTTTCAATATTCGGTAGGTTTATGTGAGTAACTGGAGAGGTAGGGAACATGATCCCTGGACAAGACTACATTACCAGGAGATTGGCAATATCCCATCAGCCATATCCGGAGTGAATAGGCTCTCATGGCATTTCAGCTTAGCTCATGAGGGCTTGGGCCACACGGTTCCAGATGCCCTACTGCCATGATGAGGCTCTTCTCACATTGGATCAATACCTCAACTTCTGTCTGGAGAGCCTCCAAACTGATGGCATGAACCTCTATTTCTTTAACTTGCTGTAATCCCCCCCCCCCCATTCCCTCCTGTTCCATTCTCCATTCTGGTTCCTTTCTTCTCATCACCAGCCTCTGGTCCCCCCCCTCCTTCCCCTTCAGCTCTACTTTTTCCACCTATCCCCACCCAGACCCACCTTTCCCCCTCACCTGGTCCAGTCTATCATCTGCCAGCTTGTACTCTTCCCCCCCCTCCATCTTCTTATTCTGGTCTCTACTTTCTTCGTTGTCAGTCCTGATGAATGATCTGGACCTGAAACATTGACTGTTTATTTCCATTTTTATGAAATCAGAAATGCAAATATGGATGTTTTTATATATTTTGCATATAATACAATAAAAGTGACAAACAGAGCAGAATATATTAGAATCAGACAATCTGTAAGATGGTATAGGTTTGACACCAGCATTTCAAGAGATTCACTTCAAGGGATTATCAAAAGGGATTTTTAGTGGCTTCACATAAACTATCCACTTACCTTGTGAAAAATAGCTTCAGGTCAACCTCAGTACTTAAAACACACAGTGGCTTCAGACAGAGTGCGTGAAACTTGTGTAGCAACACAAAAGTGCCGGCCCTAAAGGTGTATTACTAAATGACATAATTCTAAAAATGTCCTTAACAACAAAAATAAAAATCACAGATCATCAAAGTCCTCACCCGTCTGAAAGAGTGATGTAAAAGAATAGGGCTGCTTGGTGGTTAGCCCAGGGGCTACTCCTGGTGATCGTCTGACTGATGGTGGATGCGGAGTTAAAGCCGGCAAGGACAAGGAAGTCACTGGTTTAAGGTTGCATGAGTCTTCAGTAGTGCAGTGTAGAAATTCAAGGAAAGATTCTTGTGGCTGGCTGTCTTTCCCAACTCCACATGCATTATTGCTCACTCCTGCAGAGTCACTAAGTTCAGGTGAATCCACCAATCCACTAGCTTCCTCAAAAAGTTCCATGGAGGCAGCGTTGAGTGGTCTAGTCATTACCTTCTCCATAGCTGTTTCTGTCCCAAGTGAACCATGCGGCCAAGTGTTGCTAGACAGCACCAAACTGGTAGAAAGCACAGAACGATCCACATCATCATCTTGATCTTCGAGGACTGAACATTCCAAGGGAAAGCGAGTGGAAGAAGAATCCTGCAGCCACATGTGCTGTGTGGGACAGACAGGGTGCTCACTACCTGTTGTGTGGCTGTGAGGCAGGAATCTATCCCACTTCGAAGGCTGTTTGGGTAGGAAAGCTTCATCACTTCGGCTTTTCTCACCCTGTTGAACTGGAGAGCTGTATTCCAATTTGGACTTGTTTAAGATATCACTCCCTTCTCCAAGTTCTGGGTTCCAGTTTTTGCCCCTATTTATTTTGGAAATCAGCTGCTTTTGAAACAAAAATTAATATCTGCATTAAGATTATTCAAGATTCAAGCTTGTTCAATGTCCTTTCCAGTACACAAGGACATTTTCCAACAAAGGAAAACAAAGTAATTGCTATTCTAGATCCAAAGGAGCACAAAAAACACAATAATACAGTAATAACAATAAATACAAATATGTAAGATACCTTATATACATAGATTGATTGTCCATAAAGTGATGTTAAAGTGACTGTACATAAGCTGACTGACAGTAAGTGATAAAAGTAATGGCAGGTGGGGGTGTGGAGGGGTGGATTAATGGGTGGTGGTATCAGCTTTACTGCTTGAGAAAATTAACTGTTTTTGAGACTGGTGATCCTGGTGTAGATGCTATGTTGTCTCCTCCCTAATGGGCAGAACCACAGGCAATAGTAAGAAAGTCCCATTCAGTCAACTGTAGCCAATTCCTTTGGAGAAGCATTCCCATCAAAGCCCATTCCTGTGGCATCCTGATCCAACAAATCAGGTCCCTTGATCACGTGAACACTGAAATGACTGGTACAAAATTGGCTCCCACAAACAGGAAGGTACCAAATTTAAGCAAACTGGTAAAGAAAGGAGAAAAAAGAAAATGAGAATGTGCCCTAAAAGCCCACATAATAGTCTTTACAGATTAAACAAAGATTGGTGGAGTTGTGGTTAATGTAGAGGTGTGGTAGAGTTATACTGTAGGACGTTGGCAAAATGCCGAGCTGGGCTGAGACGTGGCAGATAAAGTTCAATCCAGAAAAGTGTGAGGAAATTCTCTTTGGAAAGTGGAATTTAAAGGCAGAATACAGGGTTAATGGCCGGATTCTTAGCAGTGTGAAGGAACAGAGAGATCTTGGGGTCCAAAGTTGTCATGTAAGTTAATATGGTAAGAAAGCATGGAGCGTGCTGGCCTTCATCAGTCTGAGGATGGGAGTTCAGCGTCAGGTAATATTACAGTTCTATAAAACCCTGGTTAGACCTCAATAACTGGTGTTCAGTTCTGATCACCTCATTATAGGAAGGATTTGGAAATGTTAGAGAGGGTGCAGAGGAGATTTACCAGGATGGTACCTGGATTAGAAAGTGTGTCTTATGTAGATAGGTTGAGTATGCTAGGGCTTTTTTCTTTGGAGCAAAAGAGGATGAGAGGCAACTTGAGTGGATAGCCAGAGACCTATTAGAGCAGAAATGGCTAATACAAGGGAGCATAACTTTAAGGCGATTGGAGGTACAGGTGGGCTATCAGTGGTAAGTTCTTTATACAGAGCGATGGGTGCATGAAATGCCCTATCAGGGGTAGTAGTAGAGGCAGTTATATTAGGGGCATTTAAGAAATTCTTTGATAGCCATATAGATGATAAAAAAATCAAGGGCTATGCAGGAAGGAAGGGTTAGATTAATCTTAGGGTATATTAAAAGGTTGGCACAACAGCGTGGGCCGAAGGGCCGATACTGTGCTGTACTGTTATGTTCCATCTGGTAACCTGTTATGTTCTTATCAGATAACGCACCATTTTCTTTTTAGCAGTCTCCTTCCAATTGCTATGAGTGCAATGTCCACGTGTATCCAGCTTCTCAGAGTCAAGATGTGATCCTCTTTTACGTTTACTGTGAATAAAAATATTTAAAAAGTCCAATACAGATGGGTTTCATATTCTGCCCGAGTCATGAAACTGAACAATTCTTCAGTAACTCCAACTCCTCTGCCCAGGGACCCAGTGTCTTAGCCTGAATCTGTCTTTTCCTGATGTTAATAAACTCTCAGCAATAGGGTTTTCCTCATTGGTCTTAGCAAATTACTTTCCCTAGGGCCTCAAAAAGGCAGCATTCATCATTAAGGACCCTGACACCTAGGATATGCTCCCTTCTCATGGCTAGTATCAAGCTGGTGGTACAGGAGCCTGAAGGCACACACTCAACGTTTCAGGAAAGCTTCTTCCCCTCCACCAACAGATTTCTGAATGGATGATGAATCTATTTTTCTTCCCTCTTTTTGCACTACTGATTTATTTTTAAATATATCTTATTGTAATTTATAGGCTTTTAAAATTATATATTGCCAAGTACTGCTGCCACAACAGTGATATTTAACCTAATTCTGGTTGGGCTGTGTGACAATACCCCCAGCATCTCCATCACACTAGGAAGAACGCGTGACCCACAGGGTAAATAATGCCCTCTGAAACACCACCACTAATTTGATGTTGCATCCTGCAACTCTGACCTTCGTTTACTGATGGCATTCTTCATATCTGTCTGGAACTGCTGTCTGTCTGTGTACACAATCTTGTCATCTCCTCCTTCCTGCTCGACTGGTTCTTCCACGTGCTTCTGGTCCAAATAAACACACCAGCGACTGGTTGCTTGATTCTGAACTCATCAGAAAGCAATTTGTAAGGGACACATTTCAAAAAAATTATACATGAGGTTACAAATACTTTCATTTTAAAGTAAAATTTTATACCCCCTCAGTTTAACAAAGTTTACTTTAAAAAGCAAGATCTTTCAGGATATTGGAGAAGGTCCAGAGGAGGTTCACGAGAATGATCCTGGGAATGAAAGGGTTAGCACAGTGTTTCCCAACCTTTTTAAGCCGAATGCCTCCCTAAAGCACTTGCATTCTTGCCAATGTCTCCTGATGCACCTTCATACTTCTGAACGCCCCTCTTCGGCACAATATACTTTCCGGCACACCCATAGTGTAAAAACATGACTGTCATAATGCTAACATGAGAAAAATGATTCTGCTTTAATTTTTTATTTGTCTTTAAACCTAGCTTACACAGTACTTGTGCACTGTACAGCAGTTTCAATATCAATGTGATCCTTGAGCTTGATGGTTTTTAGCAAGAGTTGAAATATCTGGTTTAAGCTGTGATAGCAAAAGCCTTCCCCCGTGAGTAACAATGTCCAAGCGAATTCTGTTTTTTGTGCATATGTGCTTCACTGCACTGAAGGTAGGAGGATGGAAATACAATGAAGAGCAGTTTGAGCAAAGACCAGGAAACTTCGTATGACAGTGTAGACACATACCACAAAAGCCGATATTTTTGAAAAGTATTTTTGCTTCTTCATATTCTGAATTTTGATAATTTCTTCTTGCAAGTTCTCTTCCTGTTCTTCCACCTAGCAAGGAAATGTGTTAATTACCCAATATAGAATTTCCACATTGTTCAAATTCTTGAATCGATTCTGGAAATCTTTCTTCAGTGATTACAGGTGTAAGCAGTACTCTTGCAAATCACTGTCTGTGAAAGAGAGTGCCATTCTTTCCATGCAGGGAATCTGTGAGAACATTCTTCTCCCAATGTTTTGTTTATACATTTCCAATCCGAAAAAGGGTTTTTTGTACCTCTGTGCATAATTGATACTCTGACTTCACTCATTTTGTCAACACGCCAAGCTACAGAGTTATTACTCAGAGGAATTGATTTTAAAATACTGGGATCCAATTTGAGAATAGTGGTGAGCATTTCTGATAACAGCAGACATTATTAATCTTTAACCAATTGCATGAGATTTTCCACACTTTGTTATCATTTTGGAAATGTTATAAGCAGCAATGAGAACATTATCATGTCACTTTTAGCTTTCTTGGCAAATTACTCGAGTGTGCAAATGATTCTTCCATCGTTTGGAACTGAGTAATACCATAAGTAGCTTTCTCAGGGTGCTCCTGCAATCTTGATGTTTTCTTGGCTTCATTAGACAGTTTCTTAGCAGGATTAGAATTCAAGGTTTCAATGCCTTCAGACTCGAAGACTGCATCTCATATGTATTTATCCATCGTTAACAGAGCTAAATTAAAATGAAAAATTAACACAAACTGGGATGCCTATCAGATGTTGACAACGGCAGCTAGTTAACACAGGTGGAACAATGGTGGCCCGCAAATGAACAGTGAAGCGTGGATAAAGACTTTAAGACCTGGCAGCAGAATTAGGCATTAGGCTATTGAGTCTGCTCCACCTTTTAATAATGGCTGATCCTTTTTGCTCCTCCTCAGCCCCACTCCCAGCCTTCTCTTGTAACCTTTGATGCCCTGTCCAATCAAGAACCTATCAATCTCCACCTTAAATACAAGCAATGTATTTAATGACCTGGCCTCCACAGCTGCCTGTCTTAACAAATTCCACAAATTCATCACCTTCCAGCTAAAGAAATTTCTCTGCACCTCTGTTTTAAATGGACACCCCTCCAACCTGAGGTTGTGCCCTCTTGTCTTAGACTTCCCCAACATAGGAAATATCCTTTCCACATCTACTCTGTACAAGTCTTTCAACATTCGAAAGGTTTCAATGAGATCCCCCCATCCTTCTAAATTCCAGCGAGTACAGGCCGAGAGCTACCAAATGTTCCTCATATGATAATGCCTTTATTCCCAGGATCATCATTGTGAACCTCCTCTGAACTCTCTCCAATGCCAGCACATCTTTTCTTAGGAGCCCAAAACTGTTCATAATACTCAATGTGAGACCGCACCAAAGCCTTATAAGGCCTCAGCACCACATCCCTGCTCTTATATTCTAGACCTCTTGAAATATAATGCCAACATTGCATTTGCCTTTCTCATCGGTGACTCTACATGCAAGTTAACCTTTAGTGTTCTACACAAGGATTCGCAAATACCTTTGCATCTAAGGTTTTTGGAATTTCTCCCCGTTTAGAAAATAGTCCGCACATTTATTTCTTTTTTTTAAAAACATTTTTTAAAATTAGTTTTTCAAAACATTTTACAAATTAAAAACCCCAAATCCCAATGAGGAGCATTAATACAGTGCAAAATTAAGTGTACAATAACAATATGCTACAAAGGAAGAGAATTTAACAAAAAAGCACCTAAATTAAAGACAGGTAAGCTTAGTGTCCTCCCCAAGCCCCAAAACACAAGATAAAAAACAACAACTCCAGACCGACCACAACACAGTATAAAGAGTATAGGTCAGGACAGTCAAACTCCCAGACTGTGAATACACTTAGCAGCAGAGGATAATAATGCCTACTACCAGAAAAAAAAGGGAGCTGAAAGCAAGGGACCGAAAAGAAGAAAAAAAAACCCTAGTCAGGAGGAAGGTTATGAAAGTACTCGATAAAAGGTCCCCAGACCTTATGGAACTTTAGATCCGAATTACGAACTGAATAATGAATTTTTTCGAGGTCCAAGCAGGCCATAATGTCATTAAGCCATTGCGCATGAGTGGGCGGGGCAACATCTCTCCATCTAAGGAGGATCAAGCATCTAGCCAGGAGAGAGGCAAAGGATAGTATTCGGCATTTGGTCGGACCCAGACATAAATCTGTCTCGCCCCAAAAACCGAATAGAGCAATTAAGGGGTTAGGTTCTAGGTGCTGATTCAGAATACCCGATAATGTAGTGAAGACATCTTTCCAGAATTTCTCCAAGCTAGGACAGAGCCAGTACATATGGATGAGAGAGGCAACGCCCCTCTTGCATTTATCACAGAGTGGGCTACTGCCAGGGTAGAATCGAGATAGTTTAGATTTAGACATATGGGCTCTGTGAACAATCTTAAACTGTAAAAGGCAATGGCGAGCACAAAGAGAGGTTGAGTTAACCGATTTGAGAACTGAGTCCCAGCTCTCCTCGGATAAGGAGATATTTAAATCCTGCTCCCAGGCCATTTAAATTTTATCCACAGGGGCCCGTCGTAAGGCTGCTAGTTTATCTCGGATAATTGATATTAAACCTTTACCTAGTGGATTAATGGAAAGAAATAGGTCCATAGCATTTTTCGCAGGCATTTCAGGAAAGTTAGGAATTAAAGGAGCAATAAAGTGTCGGATTTGGAGATATCTGAAAAAGTGAGCGTTAAGCAGGTTGAACTTTATAGAGAGCTGCTGAAAAGAAGCGAAGCGATTATCGATGAAAAGATCTTCAAAATGTCTAATGCCCTTCCTATACCAAACATGGAATGCTGAATCGTACGTAGTAGGTAAAAAAAGGTGATTGTGTGCGACAGGGCTAGAAACGGAAAACCCCTGGAAACCATAGCATTTCCTAAACTAAGCCCATATACGCAAAGTGTGTCTAACCAGAGGATTAGCTATTGATCTGGGCAGACTGCTAGGGAGTGCAGAGCCAAGAAGTGCAGATATAGATAATTCTTTAGTGGAGCTCAACTCCATTGCCACCCAGTTAGGGCACTCGGGTTGGCCGTGGAAGAAAGACCAGAAGGTAGCACAACATATATTAGCTGCCCAATAATATAAGCGAAAGTTAGGTAAAGCCATGCCACCCTCTTTTTTAGATTTTTGGAGGTGGATTTTATTAATTCTAGAGCGCTTATTCTGCCACAGATATGGCAAAATAATAGAGTCTAAGGAATCAAAAAAAGATTTAGGAATAAAAATTGGGATAGATTGAAATAGGTATAAAAATTGGGGGAGAACATACATTTTAACAACATTAATACGACCTACCAAAGACATAGATAGAGGTGACCATTGTACCAGACTCTGTTTTATAGCATATGAAAGGTTGACAAAGTTTTCACGAAAGAGATCTTTAAGCTTCCTTGAGACTGTAATTCCAAGATAAGTAAATTGATTATGGACTACTTTAAAAGGGAGATCACAAAATATTAGTTCTTGTGCTTCTTTATTTATTGGGAAAAGTTCACTCTTATGTAAATTAAGTTTATAGCCAGAGATCTGGCTAAACTGGTCAAGAAGTGAAAACATTAGAGGTAAGGATGTAGACGGATTTGAGAGAAAGAGTAATAAGTCATCAGCATAGAGAGAAACTTTATGCTCAACACCCCCTCTCCAAATCCCGGTCAATTCAGGACAGTTTCGAAATGCTATCGCCAGAGGTTCTATAGCCAAATCAAAGAGAAAGGGACTTAAGGGGCATCCCTGACGGGTGCCACGTTTGAGATTAAATACTTGGGATTTCTGAAAATTAGTTAAAACAGAAGCAGTAGGACACAGGTACAGCAATTGGATCCAAGAGATGAAACTTTGGCCGAGGTCAAATTTTTCTAAGACTGCAAAGAGGTAGTTCCACTCTATACGATCAAATGCTTTCTCCGCATCGAGGGAAATAACACATTCAGGAGTCCCAGTTGGAGCTGAGTATAAAATATTAAATAGACGCCGAATGTTAAAAAAAGGTAGACGGTTTTTAATAAAGCTTGTTTGGTCATCAGAGATAATGGAGGGAATAACAGTTTCTAATCTATGAGCCAACACTTTAGCTAAGATCTTTACATCAACATTGAGCAGAGAGATCGGCCTGTACGAGGAACACTCTGTTGGGTCTTTGCCCTTTTTTAAAAGAAGAATAATAGATGCCTCATTGAAAGAGGGTGGCAATTTGCCATAATTAAACAAGTCAGATAATACTGAAAGTAACTGAGGAGAAAGAAGTGAGGAAAATGATTTATAAAATTCTACAGGGAACCCATCAGGTCCAGGAGATTTCCCTGAGGACAGTGCAGAAATTGCAAAAGATAATTCTTCTGATGATATAGGCGCATTGAGTTTGGCTTTGAAATCAGATGAGAGTGAGGGGATATTCAGATTATGTAAAAATTGATCAACAAAGATATTGTCATTCAGAGATTCAGAGGAATAAAGCCGAGAATAAAAATTTTTAAATGCGTCATTAATTTCTAAATGATCCGATGTAAAGTCTCCGTTCTCCTTCCGGATCTTTGTAATATGTTGTTTGGCTTTGGAGCGCCTCAGCTGATTGGCTAGGAATTTACCAGACTTATCCCCATGAATGTAAAAGCGACTCTTGCTTTCGAGAAGTTGGCGTTCGACAGGTTGAGTGGACAGAAGGTTAAATTTAGTTTGGAGTTCACCGCGCTTCTTGTATAATTCAGGGTTCTTAGTTTGGGCATATATTTGATCCAAATCTTTAATCTGGTTAATGAGGTCTGATCGATCTGCACGGGATCTTCTGTTGAGATTTGCTGTGTAAGAGATTATTTGACCCCTCAGATATGCTTTCATGGCATCCCAGACAATCTGGGATGGCACTTCAGGTGATGTATTAGTGTTAAAATAAAAGGTTATCTGATCCTTAATAAATTTTACAAAATCATCATCCGATAATAAAGTTGAATCAAACCACCAGTGTTTATTCCTCTGAGGGAGACCAGGAAAGTTCAGAGAGAGGGTAATTGGGACATGGTCAGAAATCAGTTTACTCTGATAGTCACAAGAGTGGGCAAATGGGATAAGTTGGTTATCGAGTAAGAAATAGTCAATACTAGTGAAGGTATGGTGAACATGTGAGAAAAAAGAATAATCTCTCTCCGTAGGATGGAGGAAACGCCATATATCAGAGATGCCAAAATTAGAGAGAAACAATTGGATAGCTAAGGCAGATTTAGTAGGTGATCTGGTAACAGAGGACGATCGATCCAGTTTAGGATCCAACCAACAGTTGAAGTCACCACCCAGTATAAGAGAGTATGAGTTTAAGTCTGGTAGTGAGGAAAAAAACCGTTCAAAAAAGTTAACATCGTCAAAGTTGGGAGCATACAAGTTTGCTAGTGCAACTTTAGTGTTATATAGTTTACCAGAAACAATAATAAAACGGCCATTTGTATCAGATATTTTATTATGGAGTTCAAAAGGAATACTTGAGTTAATAAGAATGGAGACTCCCCTAGCTTTAGCGGCAAAGGATGAATGAAAATGCTGACCCACCCACTTTGACAAAAGCCGGGAGTTATCAAAACAACGAATATGAGTTTCTTGGAGGAAAGCAATGTCAGCTTTGAGTTGTTTGATATGTGAGAATACCTTCCTCCTTTTAACAGGGTGATTCAATCCCTTTACATTCCAGCTCACGAATTTAAGTGCACTAGCCATTATCAATTACTAATGCATAAAAGGCAGCAGGCATATAAAAAGTCAAGCAGTACACTACCAGTCTGGGAGCAGAGATGTAAACATAGATTCGTAAAATCAAAACATATACATGTCCTGAGCAATAAAGAGAAACAATAAATACAGTGAGTGATGTTGGAACTGGAAAACCCATCCCACCCACACAACCCAAAACTAGACGGCTACCAAAACAAGTAGCTAGCTCTACCAAAAAAATTAACCCAAATACAACTTCCAGATCTGTGTCATTGACAACAGTTCCGTATAAATACTATAGCAAATAGTGACTAGTTTATGCACTGGAAAACATAACTACAGATTAGAACACCTTCTGCAGAAATATAAAACTTAATACAGAGAAAATCGGAAGAAAACCAAAACTAACCTACCCGCGAAAAATTATAGAAGAATAAAGTAAGAGAAAGGGGGAAAAAAGGTAAAAAAAGGAGAGGAAGGGGAAAATTATAAATTCAAGACGAGTATTTAACCATTTACAGAGGAGAAAAAAATTCAGAGATTAGAAAAAAAGGGATGAAGAAAGGAAAAAAAATAAAATAAGTAAATATTAAAAAAAGGGGAAAAATAAATCAGCAATTAAACTGTCAACCAACAAACAGGGAGGCCTTCACTAAAAACTTCGAACCTCCAAAACAAGTTAGAGTCAGTTGTAAAACTGTAGATAAGGTTATACAAGAGTAAAAATAGATTACACACACACCAAATCCCGGGAGAGATTGTCAACAGCCCTTAGAGTTTCAATGAATAGTGTCTGAGTGATTCAAGTGAAATCTGAGTCCAGAAAAAGTAATTTTGCTACGAGGAGTACTTATCCACCATTTTAGGAGGTCCGATCAGATTCCGATAGCCGGAAGACTTGCCACAAATGCCTCAGCTTCCTTCACCGACCTGAGCCATTTGTATTTTCCAGTATTAAGCTTGATTCGTAGATCAGCAGGGTTGCGAAGGGAAGGTTTAAAACCACGATCAAACAGCACTTTCATTACGCCTTTAAACTCAGCGCGCATCTTTAAGGTCTGGGGTGCAAAATCTTCCACAAAGCGAATGGTTGTATCCTTGAAAGGAAGAGACCCCCTGCGACGCACCTCTACAATCAGACTGTGTTTTACCTGGTATTGATGGAAACACAAGATTACTGGTCGTGGACAGGAGCCCAGAATTTCGGGGGGAACGTAAACTCTGTGTGCTCGTTCGAGCTCGGGCGGGTTCGGAAGCAAATCTTTCCCGAATATCTCACAGAGAAACTCGGCGAAAAACTTCATGGTTGATCCCTGTTCAGTCGCCTCTGGCAATCCAAGAATTCTAAGATTGCAGCGTCTGCTGCGATTTTCGAGATCCACCATTTTGGAAAGGAGTTTGTTAGATTTTTCCTCTAGGCTGGAACAGAGAGTCTCCAAGTATCGAACACGACTTTCTAAATCTTCAGAAGTCGAATCGATGCGAGATAAGTGTTCAGCATGCTTGTTCACTTTATCGTTGATCCGATCCAATTTGTCTTCCAAATGTTTGAAAGCGGTTTTAAATTCCTTTAAAATTTCGCCTCTGAGTTTTCAGAGCGCAGCCAAAGTCTCGTCCGAAGGAGCGATAGCCTCCTTTCTCCCGGATTTAGAACTCTTGCTAGACATTGTAAGTTAGATATGTTCACAGGCAAGTAAGAGATACCAAAAAAATTCCTAAGGTTTAAAAAATGGAGACATTTAGTGCAAAGATAGCGACATTAGTGGAACAAAAGTTCGGAGCAGCTAAACAATCGCCATCTCACCGGAAGTTCCGCACATTTATTTCTTCCGCCAAAGTACATGACCATGTATTTTCTAACATTGTATTTCATTTGCCACTTTCTTGCCTATTCTCCTAATCTGCCTAAGCACATTCTGCAGCCTTCCTGTTTCCTTAACACCACCTGCCTCTTCACCAATCTTTGCATCATCTGCAAACTTGGCAGTAAAGTTATCTATTCCATCATCTAAATCATTGGTAAAGTATACAGCATCAAAAGAAGTGGTACCAACACCAACCCCTGCGGAACTCCACTAGTCACTGGCAGCCAACCAGACAAGGGCCCTTTTGTTCCTACTCATTGCCTCCTACCAATCAGCCAATGCTCTAATCATGCTAGTAACTTTCCTGTAATACCGTGGGTTCTCAATTTGGTGAGCAGCCTCATGTATGGCACCTTATCAAAGGCCTTCTGAAAATCCAAATATACAACATCCACTACATCCCCTTTATCTATCCTACTTGTAATCTCAAAGAATTACTACAGGTTCATTTAAGGAAACCATACCAACTTTGTTCTATCTTGTCCTATGTCACCAAGTACTCCATAACTTCATTCTTAACAATTGACTCCAACATCTTTCCAAACACTGAGGTCAGGCTAATCAGTCTATAATTTCCTTTCTGCTGCCTCCCTCCTTTCTTAAAGAGTGGAGTGACATTTGCAATTTTCCAATCCTCTGGCGCCTTGCCAGAGTCCAATAGTTCTTCAAAGATCATTATCAATGCCTCCACAATCTCTACCGCTACCTCTTTCAGAACCCTAGGGTGCAGTTCATCTGGTCCAGGTGACTTACGCATTTTTAGGTCTTTCAGCTTTTTGAGCACCTTCTCCCTTTTAGTAATAACTGCACTCCTCTTTCCTCACACCCTTCAACACCTGGCATACTGCTAGTGTCTTCTACAGTGAAGACAGATGCAAAACACACATTTAGTTCATCTGCCACCTCCTCCTCCCTCTTTATTATTTCTCCAGCCTCTTTCTAGTGGTCCTATATCCTCTCCAATCTCTCTTTTTTTTTATATACTAGTAAAAGTTTTTTCTATCCACCTTGATATTGCTTGCTAGCTTGCTTTCATATTTCGTCTTTTCCTTCCTAATGATTTAGTTGCTTTCTGTAGGTTTTTTAAAAGCTTCCCAATGCTTTATCTTCCTGCTAATTTTTGCTAAGCATATCTTCTCTTTTGCTTTTACATTACCCTTGACTTCCCTTGCAGCCACAGTTGTACTAGTTTGCCATTTGAGTTTCCTGTTTCTGGAATTCATCTATCCTGCACCGTCCTAATTTTTCTCAGAAAAACACACCATTGCTGCTCTGCTGTCATCCCTGCCAATTAACTCTCATACCACAGTAGTTTCCTTTACTGCACTGAAAGACTGCTACGTCTGACTTTACTTTCTCCCTGTTAAATTTAAAGTTGAACTCAATCATATTGTAATCATTAGCTCCCAAGGGCTCTTTTACCTTAAGCTCCCGAATTACCTCCGGTTCATTACTTAACACCCAATCCACTATATCTGGTCCCCTAGTAGGCTCAATGCCAAGCAGCTCTAAAAAGCCAGCTCATGGGCATTGAACAAACTAAACCCACTCTCGAGATCCATTACCAACCTGATTTTCCCAATTTACCTGCATGTTAAAATCTGCCATATCATAACATTGCCCTTTTGACACGCCTTTTCTAATTCCCATTGCAATCTGTGGTCCACATCCCACCTACTGTTGGGAGGCCTGTATATAACTGCCATCAAGGTTCTTTCACCCTTGCAGTTCCTTAACCCAACCACAAGGATTCAAACCTTCCGATCCTATGTCACATATTTCTACTGATTTGATGCCATTTTTCACCAGCAGAGCTTATTGGAGTATAAAAGTTGCAACTTGCTATTTGCTAGAGAATGAAATCTTAGGAATGTAGAAGACAATGGTGTGTTAATAAGAGGAAGCTAAGAGATGTAGATTATGTAGTCTGTTTGCTATTTGCTATGCATGTACCCAATTTAGTAGGAGAATGAAATCTTAAGAATGTAGAAGACAATGGTGTGTTAATGAGAGGTAGCTAAGAGATGTAGCTTACAACATGATTAAGTCAATGGGTAGAAACAATAGTGGCGGATGTACTTGTGATACGCAACTATAGACCGATTGGATATGCTAATGCAACTAAATCAGGAGATTGCTATAAAAAATGCTATGTCCAAGGATCGGTGGGCAATGCAACTAGCTCAATGACTGTCTCAGCCTTGATTTGCAAATTAAAGTTTAACCCTTCTTGAAGAATCTTCTGCGTCTCCTGGTTTGATGCCATTTTTCACCAGCAGAGCTATGCCACCTCTTCTGCGTACCTTCTTATCTCTCCTATACAAAGTGTAACCTTGGACATTCAGCTCCCAACTCCAACCATCATTCAGTGATGGCCACAACATCATGCCTGACAATCTCTAATAGTGCAACAAGATCATCCACCTTATTTCTTATACTCCATACATTGAGATATCACACTTTGAGTACTGTATTTGCTACCATTTTTGATTCTGCATCTCTAATGCACTGATACACCCTGCTGGCTGCAATTTTGTCCTGCCTGCTCTTCCTGACAGTCTGACTGCACACTATCTTTGTTATTTTTTAACCATCCATCCTGAGACCCGTCACTCTGGTTCCCACCCCAAGGCCAAATTAATTTAAACGCTCCCCAACAGCACAAACAAACCTGCCCATGAGAATATTGGTCCCCCTCGGGTTCAGGTGCAGCCCATCCTTTTTATACAGGCCAGATCTCCCCCAGATAGTATGATCTGTGATCCCAATGATCCAAGAGCTTGAGGACCTGCCCCTGCACCAGCTTCTAGGTCACACATTTATCTGCCAAATCATCCTGTTTCTACCCTCATAGCACATGGCACAGGTAGCAATCCAAAAATTACTGCCCTGGAGGTCCTGCTTCTGATGGTTAGTCAAGTCTCAAGTTAGGGTGCTGCTTATTGCCGACCACCTCCCCACCCCCCAGAATCTTGAATGCCCCGCAACGACTTCTATTTCCCCTAACACCCTCTTAGGACACGTAATCACCCCCATTGGATATCAATGGATTAATGTATGAGGAGCATTTGGTGGTTCTGGGCCTGTACTCACTAGTATTTAGAAGAATGAGGGGGGATTTCATTGAAGCCTACTGAATATTCAAAGGCCTAAATTGAGTGGATGAGGAGAGGATGTTTCCCATACTGGGTGAGTCTAGGACTAGAGACCACAGCCTCAGAATGGAAGGACATCCCTTTAGAATGGAGATGAGCAGGACGAGAAAATCTGCAGATGCTGTAAATCCAAGCAACACACAAAAAATGCTGGAGGAACTCAGCAGGCCAGGCAGCATCTGTGAAAAAGAGTAAAGAGTTAACATTTCTGGCCAAGATGTTTTTTTTCCAGTCCTGATGAAATGTCTCAGCCCAAAATGTCAACTGTTTACTCTTTTCCATAGATGTTGTCTGACCTACTTGAGAGATGTGGAGGAATTTCTTTAGCCAGGTGGTGACAAATCTGTGGAATTCAATGCCACAGACAGCTGTGAAGGCCAAGTCATTGGGTATATTTAAAGCAGAGGCTGATAGGTACTTGATCAGTCAAGGTGTCAAAGGTTACAGGGAGAGTGAGTTTGAAAGAGATAATAAATCAGCCATGATGGAAAGGTGGAGCAGACTTGATGGGCTGAATGGCCATGGGTAGATGGGTTGTTGGCTAATAGCAGTCTCTCTGCGTTCAGAATTCCAACAACAGCCAGGATGAAGGGACAGTAACCTCGTCACTATTGAAGGGACCATCGGCTGGTTCCGATAAGTCCAATGCATCCAAGCATGTCACCATTTTACCAGAATCATTTTCTATTGCATAGAACATACAACAGTACAGCACAGGCACAGGCTACTCAGCCCACAATTTTGTGCTGAACCAGCTGAAAGCTGTTAGGTACCCCGTAACTGGGTGTCTTACCAGCAAAAATAGAAGTATCCGTTGAAGTCTGGTGGTAATATTTTCAAGTGTTTATTAGTAAAATATACAAATCAATATCAATGCAAATACACAGATAATACACGTTAGCAATGCTAAACCTAAAAGTGTGGGTATAATAATAATCAATAATAAACAAGCTCTATCGTTGTCTAGGGGATAATGAATTATTATGGGAAAGTATAAAGTTCAGTTCAGTTCATGCAGGCTGAGGTAGTTGCTGGTCGATGTGTTGTAATTGTTGGAGAGAGAGAGGGAGGGCGATCAAACAGCGACAGCTATTGTCTTGCAAACCTTCCTTTACGATCTTGATCCGTCGATGTGTTGTTGTGGCCATTCAAGCATGACCCCTCTGTCCTTTAGCTAGACCGTTCTTCCGTGGCAGACTCGTCACCCACGCAAGGGTGGACACACACACAAGCCCCCACCAGCCTTGCTATAACCACTGATAGATAGATAGATAGATAGATAGATTCTTTATTCATCCCCATGGGGAAATTCAACTTTTTTCCAATGTCCCATACACTTGTTGTAGCAAAACTAATTACATACAATACTTAACTCAGTAAAAAAAAATATGATATGCATCTAAATCACTATCTCAAAAAGCATTAATAATAGCTTTTAAAAAGTTCTTAAGTCCTGGTGGTAGAATTGTAAAGCCTAATGGCATTGGGGAGTATTGACCTCTTCATCCTGTCTGAGGAGCATTGCATCGATAGTAACCTGTCGCTGAAACTGCTTCTCTGTCTCTGGATGGTGCTATGTAGAGGATGTTCAGAGTTATCCATAATTGACCGTAGCCTACTCAGCGCCCTTCGCTCAGCTACCGATGTTAAACTCTCCAGTACTTTGTCCACGACAGAGCCCGCCTTCCTTACCAGCCTATTAAGACATGAGGCGTCCCTCTTCTTAATGCTTCCTCCCCAACACGCCACCACAAAGAAGAGGGCGCTCTCCACAACTGACCTATAGAACATCTTCAGCATCTCACTACAGACATTGAATGACGCCAACCTTCTTAGGAAGTACAGTCGACTCTGTGCCTTCCTGCACAAGGCATCTGTGTTGGCAGTCCAGTCTAGCTTCTCGTCTAACTGTACTCCCAGATACTTGTAGGTCTTAACCTGCTCCACACATTCTCCATTAATGATCACTGGCTCCATATGAGGCCTAGATCTCCTAAAGTCCACCACCATCTCCTTGGTCTTGGTGATATTGAGACGCAGGTAGTTTGAGTTGCACCATATCACAAAGTCCTGTATCAGTTTCCTATACTCCTCCTCCTGTCCATTTCTGACACACCCCACTATGGCCGTGTCATCAGCGAACTTCTGCACATGGCAGGACTCCGAGTTATATTGGAAGTCTGATGTGTACAGGGTGAACAGGACCGGAGAGAGTACGGTTCCCTGCGGCGCCCCTGTGCTGCTGACCACCGTGTCAGACCTACAGTCTCCCAACCGCACATACTGAGGTCTATCTGTCAAGTAGTCCACTATCCAATCCACCATGTGAGAGTCTACTCCCATCTCCGTTAGTTTGTGCCTTAAGATCTTGGGCTGGATGGTGTTAAAGGCACTAGAGAAGTCAAGGAATGTAATCCTCACAGCACAACTGACCCCCTCTAGGTGAGAGAGTGATTTGTGCAGCAAATACGTGATAGCATCCTCCACTCCCACCTTCTCCTTATACGCAAACTGAAGAGGATCCTGGGCGTGCCTGGTTTGTGGCCTCAGATTCTGTATTATCAGCCGCTCCATGGTCTTCATAACGTGCGACGTCAAGGCAACAGGTCTGAAGTCATTCAACTCCTTTGGTTGTGGTTTCTTCGGTACCGGGACAATACAGGATGTTTTCCACTGTCTGGGTACTCTTCTCTGCTCCAGGCTCATGTTGAAGATGCGCTGTAGTGGTTCTCCCAGCTCAGTCGCACAGGCCCTCAGTAATCGTGGGGAAACTCCATCCGGTCCAGCCGCCTTGCTGGTACAGATCTTCCTCAGTTGACCTTCCACCTGTGCAGCCGTAATCCTGGGCGTGGGCAAGGTCTCCTGTGAGTGGCTATTTTCCTGTGAGGGAAGTAAGCCTGGTGTGGATTTCTGCGGTGAGGATGAGATTGAGCTGTCGAACCTGTTGAAGAAGTTGTTCAGCTGGTTCGCTTTCTCCACATCTCCACTTATGTTCGCCCCCCGCTTTGCACCGCATCCGGTGATGATCTTCATCCCATCCCACACCTCCTTCATGCTTTTTTTCTGCAGCTTTTGTTCTAGCTTCCTCCTATACTGCTCCTTTGCCCCCCTTATCTGTACTCTGAGTTCCTTCTGAACTCTTTTAAGCTCCAACCGATCACCATCTTTAAAGGCCCTCTTCTTCTGGTTTAGGAGGCCTTTGATGTGACTAGTGATCCAGGGCTTATTATTGGGATAGCAGCGAACAGTTCTAACAGGGACAACTGCATCCACACAAAAGTTAATATAGTCCGTTGTGCATTCAGTGACCTCCTCAACGCCCCCACAGAGCCCCCCTTGCAGTACATCCCAGTTAGTAGTACCGAAGCAGTCTCTCAGGGCCTGTTCAGCTTCAGGAGTCCACTTCCTAAAAGAGCGTGTGGTCGTGGGATGCCTCATCACAATTGATTTATATCTGGGCTGTAACAAAACCAGGTTGTGATCAGCTTTCCCCAATGAAGCAGTGGGGATGCACTATATGCCTCCTCTACGTTTGCATACAGTAGGTCAATAGTCCTATTACCCCTGGTGTAGCAATCCACGTACTGGGAGAAAGCAGGTAGTGTCTTGTCCAAAGTCACATGGTTGAAGTCCCCTGTAATTATCACCAGTGCCTCAGGGTGCTGTGTCTGCAGCCTAGCAACAGCGGAGCTGATGACGTCACACGCTACCGTTGCGTCGGCACGCGGCGGGACATACACATTCACCACAATGACGCTTGCGTCATTCACCACAATGACTGTGAGTGAAATTGACCGATCCGTTCGGTCCCCGATGCCCCACACTTTCTCGTGGGTTTCTGATGCTCACTAGTGTGTCTCCTGGTGCGTCTGAGGGGTGTCACCCCAGACCTCACTTTTATCCCCACTCACGGGGTCTCAGGTGTCAATCAGGTTTGAATGACTTAACCCATCAAACCAGCCCACTCTGGCTGTCCACTGAGGAATTTTAATGAGCAGGATGGTACCACGTAAACAGCCCTCTCCGCAGCCATAAGCCTTTCGGGAGTCATAACATGGTGGATAAACATAACTCTCTCTCAGGCTGTTATCTCGCCCTTGTCTGAAGCAAATGTTCCAGTCCCAATATGTTTTTGTTCCATCTCTTTCTCTCTCATTAACAGCCTGGCAACAGTAACAGTTTGTGATTCTCCCAGGGGAGGGACATGGGCAACTCTGCACCCTTCTGCCCATCAGAGTTGTTCATCCTTCGTAACAAAGCAAATCAAAAACTCCCAAACACTAATCCTTCCTACCTACACCATGTCCATATCTTTCCATTTTCTTTACATTCATGTGCCTATCCAAACATCACTTAAAAGCCCCCCATTCCCCCTCTGAACCAGTTCTGAATCCAAACGGTCAATTTGCCATGGTCTCCATGCATCTTAATCATCTGGATTAGCCTCCCATAAGGGACTTTGCCAAATGCCTTACTAAAATCCATATGGACAATATCCACTACCCTACCCTCATCAATCTCTCTTGTCACCTTATCAAAAACTCAATCAATTTGGTAAGACACGACCTGCCACACACAAAGCCATGCTGGTTCTCGCTAATCAGTCCTTGGGTTTCCAAATGCTCATATATTCTATCCCTGAGCATTTTCTCCAGCAATTTCCCTACAACTGACACAAAACTCGCCAGTCTATAGTTCCCAGGATTTCCCCTTGTTCCTTTCTTAAATAGTTAACACTGCTATCTTTCACAAAATGCTGGTCCTGCTGAAGGATCTTGGCCGAAAACATCAACTGTACTCTTTTCCATAGATGCTGCCTGGCTTGCTGAGTTCCTCCAGCATTTTGTGTGTTACTTGGATTGCCAGCATTTGATTTGTTAACTTTATTCTTTTTGAAATATATAGAAACATTTTATTTTTATAATTCAGATTATATTCTAATTTGTTTCCTTATTAATCTTTTAGTAAAGTGGTGCTGTTAATAAATTCAGTCCAATTTTCTGACCTATCACCCACCCTTGTGCAACGTTATGCTTTAAACTCAATACTATCTTTAACTTCTCTAAATAGCCAGAGGTACTCAGTCTTTCCCTTAGAACTTTTCTCTCTCATTGGAATTCTAATATTCTGCTTATTCAAAAGACTGGCATCTGTGGCATTTTCCTTTCGCATCATGTATGGATAACAATCTACCCACCATCAGACAGAAGGCACAGGAGGCCTTAGGTTCTAAACACTATGGTCAGGGACAGTTATTACCCCTCAACCGTCAGGCTCCTGAAGCAGTGTGGATAACTTCACTCGCTCCATCACTGAACTGATTCTACAGCCTGTGGAATAACTTTCAAAGACTTTACAACTCACATTTGCAGTTTCTTTCTATCCTTTTGTTTGTTTATTTATCTATCTATCTACGCACACACTGGTTGCCTTCTTTTACACACTGGTTGTTTGTCAGTCTTTGTGTGTAGTTTTTCATCAATTCTATTGTATTTCTTTGTTCTACTGTAAATGCTTGAAAGGAAATGAATCGCAGGGTAGTATATGGCGGCACATATGTACTTTGATAATAAATTTACTTTGAACTTTGAATAATTTTGATTTTTCTCACCGGTTCATTCACCACACAATATTTCTCGGGTCGGCAGTCATTGCCGGAATATCCTGGCTCCTCAGTCGGCCTTATTGAAAGAAAAGAAATCACATGTATTATAATGAAAAAATACACACAAAGTATATGAACAAGTCTAGTCTAAACCCCAAAGTTCAAAGGGGGGGGGGGGGGCGGCAAGAGATGGAGATCTATATATTTATATCTCTCTCTATGTATGTATATAATTTCCCTACCACATAGCCCTCTACTTTTCTAAGCTCCATTTATTGAAGTCTCTTAAAAGACCCCATTGTATCCACTTTCACCACCATCATTGGCAGTGCATTCCACGCATCCACTGCTCTGTGTGAAAAACTTACTTCTGACATCCCCCTTGTACCTACTTCCAAGCACCTTAAAACTATGCCCCGCCGTGTTAACCATTTCAGCCCTGGGGAAAAAACCTCTGGCGATCCACAAGCTCAATACCTGTCATCATCTTGAACACCTCTATCAGGTCACCTCTTATCCTCCATTGCTTCAAGGAGAAAGAGCCAAGTTCACTCAACTTATTCTCATAAGGCATGCTCCCCAATCCAGGCAATATCCTTGTAAATCTCCTCTACTCCCTCTCTATAGTATCCACATCCTTCCTGTAGTGAGGTGACCAGAACTGAACACAGTACTCCAAGTGGGGTCTAAGGTCTTATATAGCCATAAGGTTACCTCGCGGCTCTTGAACTCAGTCCCATGGTTGATGAAGGCCAACACACCATACACTTTCTTAACAACACTGCCAACTTGTGCAGCAGCTTTGAGTGTCCTATGGACATGGTCACCAAGATCTCGCTGATCCACCACACTGCCAAGAGTCTTACCATTAATATTATATTCTGTCTTCAAATTTGACTTACCAAAATGAAGCACTCCACTCTTATCTGGGTTGAACTGCTTCTTCTCAGCCCAGTTCTGCATCCTATCAATATCGCGCTGTAACCCGACAACCCTCCAGACTATCCACAACACCCCCAACTTTTCTGTCATCAGCAAACTTAATAACCCACCCTTCTACTTCCTTCTCCAGGTCATTTATAAAAATCCACAAACAGGAGAGGTCCCAGAACAGATCCCTGTGGAACACCACTGGTCACCGACCTCCATGCAGAATGCGAACCATCTACAACCACCCTTTGCCTTCTGTGGGCAAGCCAATTCTGGCTCCACAAAGCAAAGTCTCCCTGGATCCCAGGCCTCATTACTTTCTGAATAAGCCTCGCATGGGGAACCTTATCAGATGTCTTACTGAAATTGATAAACACCACCATCACTTTTCTACCTTCAATGTGTTTTGTTGCATTCTCAAAGAAATCAATCAGGTTCGTAAGACATGACCTGCCCTTGACAAAGCCATACTGACAATCCTTAATCAGATTATGTCTCTCCAAATGCTCATAATTCCCACCTCATAGGATCTTCTCCAAAAATTTGCCCACCACTGAAGTAAGACTCACTGGTCTATAATTTCCTGGGCTATCTTTACTCTCTTTCTTGAACAAAGGAACAATATCTGCAACCTTCCAATCCTCTGGTACTTCTCCCATCCCTATTGATGATGCAAAGATCATCACCCAAGGCTCAGCAACCTCCTCCTTCGCTTCCCAGAGTAGCCTAGGGTATACCTTGCCCGATCCCAGTGACTTATCTAATTTAATACCTTTCAAAAGCTCCAGCACATCCTCTTTTTTTACTGTCTATAAACTCCAGCATTTCAGTCTGCTGTAAGTCATCCCCACAACTGCCAAGGTCCTTTCCACTAGTGAATATGGAAGCAAAGTATTCATTAAGTGTCTGTCTCTGTCTCTCTCTATATATCTGTATCTAGATACATACATACACACACCCCTAAGATTTTTGCATAGTGCTGTGTACGTTGATAACAAATTTACTTTGAACTTTGCACCTCTACAGATAACATAATTATCCCCACACAAAAAGATATACATTACCAAGTAGTGGCTTCCATTGCCTGCATCTTCATCCCTCTCAGCAGGTTTAGCTTCTGCACGTGCTTTCGGCAATCAGACCCTGAGCCCTGGCCGTATACCTGACAAGATTGTTACATGAAATTATTAAGCACGAGGAAAAAGAATTAGAGAAACAAAACCTGCACTTTTTAAGGCAGGCTCCTGTTAAATTCAGATGTTTAAATCCAAGATTCTTTCAGAAATCAGGAAAGAGGCACAAAACTTGTTGCTTCATGATCATTTTATTAAGCATTGATAGAACAAAGCACAGTAAAAGAAGCAGAAGGCTTAAAGACATAGACACTAAGATATTAAGTTCAATTCAAATTTGTAGCTAACAGTCAATGAGATAGTTCTTATTCAATTAATACAGCACCAGGAGAAGCTTCCAGAATCATACTAAGCAGTTACTTGTATATAAGTAATCACATAAAATACAGGCAGACCGATTAGGGATAGTCAGCATGGCTTTGTGTGTAATAAGTTATGTCTAACCAATCTTATAAAGTTTTTCAAGGAAGTTACCAGGAAAGTTGATGAAGGCAAGATATTGTCTATATTGACTTTAGCAAGGCATTTGACAAGGTCCCGCATAGAAGGTTGGTCAAGAAGGTTCAGTCGTTAAGCATTCAAGATGAGGCAGCAAATTGGATTAGACATTGGCTTTGAGAGAGAAGTCAGATAGCGGTTGTAATCTCTGACTGGAGACCTGTGACTAGTGGAAGCCATTTGGCCCATCAAGTATGCTGTGCCATTTCATCATGGCTGATCCAATTTTCCTTTTAACCCCAATCTCCTGCCTTCTCCCCATATCCTTTCATGCCCTGACAAATCAAGAATCTACCAAGCTCTGTATTAAATATACATAAAGATTAGGCCTCCACAGCTGGCCGGTGGCAAAGAATTCCAGATTCACCACTCTCTGGCTAAAGAAATTTTTCCTTATTTCCATTCTAAAAGGATGCCCCTCTATTCTGAGGCTGTATCCTCTGGTTTTAAAACTCTCCCACCATAGGAAACATCCACTCATTCTTGGAATCATTTTCCTGAAACTCGTTTGAACCCTCTCCAGTTTCAGCAAACCCTTTCTAAGATAAAGGGCCCAAAACTGCTCACAATACTCCAAGTGAGGCCTCACTAGTTCTTTATAAAGTCTCAACATTATATTCTTACTTTTATATTCTAGTCTTCTTGAAATGAATGCTACCATTGCATTTGCCTTCCTCACCACAGATTCAACCTGCAAATTAACCTTTAGGGAATCCTGCACAAGGATTCCAAAGCCCCTTTGCACCTCAGATTTTTGTGTTTTTTTTTCTCCATCTAGGAAATAGTCAACCTTTTCATTCTTCCACCAAAGTGCACAACCGTACATTTTCCTACACTGTTCCATCTACCATTTCTTTGCCCATTACCTAATCTACGTATTTCCACAGCTTCTTCGAAACTCCCTGCCCCCCCCCCACCTTCATATCACCTGCAAACTTGGCAATAACATCATTAATTCCATCACCCAAATCAATGATGTGCAACATAAAAAGAATCAATCCCAACACAGAGCCCTGTGGAACACTACTAGTCACCGGCAACCAACCAGAAAAGGCTTTTATTCACACTCTTTGCCTCCTGCCAATCAGCCATTGCTTAATCTGTGAGAACCATAGAATCATTCCTCTCATACCTTGCACTCATAGCTTGTTAAGCAACCTCAAGTGTGGCAACTTGTCAAAGGCCTTCTGAAAAAATCCAAGTACACAACATCCACCGATTCTCTTTTGTCTATCCTGCTTATTATTTCTTCAAAGAATTCCAACAGAATTGTCAGGTAAGATTTTCCCTTGAGGAAAACATGTGACCTATTTTGACATGTGACCTGTGACCTATTTTATCATGTGCTTCTGTACTGTGAGGCCTCATCTTAATAGTAGCCTCCAACATCTTCCCAACCACTGATAATAGACAATAGACAGTAGGTGCAGGAGTAGGCCATTCGGCCCTTCTAGCCAGCACTGCCATTCACTGTGATAATGGCTGATCATACACAATCAGTACCCCGTTCCTGCCCTCTCCCCATATCCCTTGACCCCGCTATCTATAAGAACTCTATCTAACTCTCCCTTGAATGCATCCAGAGACTTGGCCTCCACTGCCTTCTGGGGCAGAGCATTCCACATATCCACCACTCTCTGGGTGAAAAAGTTTTTCCGTCTCTCTGTTCTAAATGACCTACCCCTTATTCTTAAACTGTGGCCTCTAGTTCTGGACTCACCCATCAGCGGGAACATGCTTCCTGCCTCCAGTGTGTCCAATCCCTTAATAATCTTATATGTTTCAATCAGATCCCCTCTCATCCTTCTAAATTCCAGTGTATACAAGCCCAGTTGCTCCAATCTTTCAACATATAACAGTCCCATCATTCTGGGAATTAACCTTGTGAACTTACGCTGCACTCCTTCAATAGCAAGAATGTCCTTCCTCAAATTTGGAGACCAAAACTACACACAATACCCCAGGTGGGTCTCACCAGGGCCCTGTACAGCTGCAGAAGGACCTCTTTACTCCTATACTCAATTCCTCTTGTTATAAAGGCCAGCATGCCATTAGCTTTCTTCACTGCCTGCTGTACCTGCATGCTTGCTTTCATTGACTGACGTACAAGAACACCTAGATCTTGTTGTACTTCCCCTTTTCCTAACTTGACTCCATTTAGATAGTAATCTGCCTTCCTGTTCTTGCCACCAAAGTGGATAACCTCACGCTTATCCACATTAAACTGCATCTGCCATACATTTGCCCACTCACTCAACCTGTCCAAGTCACCCTGCATTCTCATAACATCCTCCTGACATTTCACACTGCCACCCAGCTTTGTGTCATCAGCAAATTTGCTAATGTTACTTTTAATCCCTTCATCTAAATCATTAATGTATATTGTAAACAGCTGCGGTCCCAACACCAAACCTTGCGGTACCCCACTGGTCACAGCCTGCCATTCCGAAAGGGACCCGTTAATCGCTACTCTGTTTCCTGTCAGCCAGCCAATTTTCAATCCATGTCAGTACTTTGCCCCCAATACCATGTGCCCTAATTTTGCCCACTAATCTCCTATGTGGGACTTTATCAAAAGCTTTCTGGAAGTCCAGGTACACTACATCCACTGGCTCTCCCTTATCCATTTTCATAGTTACATCCTCAAAAAACTCCAGAAGATTAGTCAAGCATGATTTTCCCTTCATAAATCCATGCTGACTCAGACTGATCCTTCTACTGCTATCCAAATGTGTCATAATTTCCTCTTTTATAATTGACTCCAGCATCTTTCCCACCACTGACGTCAGGCTGACTGGTCTATAATTCCGTTTTCTCTCTCCCTCCTTTCTTGAAAAGTGGGACAACATTAGCTACCCTCCAATCAGCAGGAACTGTTCCTGAATCTATAGAACATTGGAAAATGATTACCAATGCATCCACGATTTCTAGAGCCACCTCTTTAAGTACCCTGGGATGCAGACCATCAGGTCCCGGGGACTTATCAGCCTTCAGACTCAACAGTCTATCCAACACAGTTTCTTGCCTAAAATAAATTTCCTTCAGTTCATCCTTTACCCTAGTTCCTTTGGCCACTATTACATCTGAGAGATTGTTTGTGTCTTCCCTAGTGAAGATAGACCCAAAGTACCTGTTCAACTCGTTTGCCATTTCCTTGTTCCCCATAATAAATTCACCCGTCTCTGTCTTCAATGGCCCTATTTTGGTCTTAACTATTTTTTTGCTACTCACATACCTAAAGCTTTTACTATCCTCCTTTAATATTCTTGGCTAGTTTACCTTCGTACCTCATTTTTTCTTGGCGTATTGCCTTTTTTGTTATCTTCTGTTGCTCTTTAAAAGCTTCCCAGTTTTCCGGTTTCCCGCTCATCTTTGCTATGTTACACTTCTTCTCTTTTATTTTTATACTGCCCTTTACTTCCCTCGTCAGCCAAGGCCGCCTTACTCCCCTTAGGATCTTTCTTCCTCTTTGAAATGAACCGATCCTGCACCTTTTGCATTATTCCCAGAAATACCTGCCATTGTTGTTCCACTGTCTTCCCTGCTAGGGTATTGTTCCATTGAACTCTGGCCAGCTCCTCCCTCATAGCTCCATAGTTCCCTTTGTTCAACTGTAATACTGACACATCTGATTTTCCCTTCCCCTTCTCTAATTGTAGGTCAAAACATATCATATTATGGTCACTACCTCCTAATGGTTCCTTTACCTCGAGGTCCCTGATCAAATCCGGTTCATTGCACAACACTAAATCTAGAATTGCCTTCTCCCTTGTAGGCTCCAGTACAAGCTGTTCTAAGAATACATCTCAGAGGTACTCCACAAACTCCCTTTCTTGGGGTCCAGTACCATTCTGATTCTCCCAGTCTACCTGCATGTTTAAATCCCCCATGACAACTGTATCATTACCTTTGCGATATGCCAATTTTAACTCTTCATTCAACTTACACCCTACATCCAGACTGCTGTTTAGGGGCCTGTAGATAACTCACATTAGGGTCTTTCTACCCTTAGAATTTCTCAGTTCTATCCATACTGACTCTACATCCCCTGATTCTATGTCCCCCCTCGCAACGGACTGAGTATCTATTCCTCACCAACAGAGCCACCCCACCCCCTCTGCCAGTCAGTCTGTCCTTTCGATAAGATGAATATCCTTGAATATTCATTTCCCAGGCCCTGTCCGCTTGAAGCCATGTCTCTGTTATTCCCACAACATTGTACTTGCCAATTTCCAACTGAGCCTCAAGCTCATCTACTTTATTCCTTATACTTGGTGCATTTGTATATACTTTTAATTCGTTACTCCCCTCTCCTTTCATATCAATTCCTACTTCACTTGGCCATATTGTATGATCTCTTCTTGAGCTTTCTACTCCAATGATTCTGTTGTCCTTTTTAACTTTTCTTGTTTTCACTTTCCCTTTAACTTCATCCTTATATTTCCAGTTCATCCCCTCCCCCCCACTACTTAGTTTAAACACATCCGTGTTGCAGTGGCAAACCTGTCTGCCAGAATGCTGGTTCCCTGCCTATTAAGGTGCAACCCGTCCCTTTTCTACAATTCATCCTTACCCCAAAACAGATCCCAGTGGTCCAAGAATGTAAATCCTTGCTTCCTGCACCAGTTCCTCGGCCACACATTCAGATCCATTATCTCCCTGTTCCTGCCCTCTCCAGCATGAAGAACTGGAAGCAAACCAGAGGTAACCACCCTGGAAGTCCTGCTTTTCAGCCTTCTTCCAAGTTCTCTGAAGTCCCGCTGCAGAATGTCCTTCCTCTTCTTCCCGATGTCATTTGTGCCGACGTGCACTACAACTTCCAGCTGTTCACCTTTACCCTTGAGGATTCCCTGCAATCGGTCCATGATGTCCTGGATCCTAGCACCAGGGAGGCAACACACCATCCTTAAATCTCGCCTGTTGCCACAGAAACCCCTTTCCGTACCTCTTACTATTATTGGAGTATAATTGTTTGCTGTGTAACCAAAACTATGTAGTCAGCTTTGAGTTTGCTATTTGCTATGCATGTATCCAATTTAGTAGGAGAATGAAATCTTAAGAATGTAGAAGATAATGGGGTGTTAATGAGAGGTAGCTAAGAGATGTAGATTAGAACATGATTAAGTCAATGGGTAGAAACAATAGTGGCGGGTGTACTTGCGATACGCAACTGTAGACCGATTGGATATGCTAATGCAACTAAACCAGGAGATTGCTATGTACAAGGATCAGTGGGCAATCAGCGACTAGCTCAATGACTGTCTCAGCTTTGATGTGCAAATTAAAGTTTAATACTTCTTGAAGAATCTTCTGCGTCTCCTGGTCGTTTGTGGGGCATGAGAAACCACGACAAAATTGGCGACCGCAGCAGGACCGGAAAGAGACCCACAGAAAGGAAACGGCAGATTGGGGACGCTTCCCAGTCCTCTAGGGACCCCCACAAGGCTAACAGAGTTAAGGGTGCACCCAAATAAAAGATAAGCGCTTTTTACGACAATTTGGACTAAGAATTCTGTTGGTTTTGGGGAGGTCTTGGAGTCTCAGAAGTGTGGAACCACTGCCGAAGGGTCTCTCCAGTCCAAAGAATCTGGCAGAATTGGGGGTTAACAGGAGGCTCAGAGGATTGATCAAGAACACTGCAGTGAGGGTAAGTACAAATAAGCTAATAAGAAGTTAAGTGAAGAAAAATTCCACGTGGTGGTGTTAAGTCCCTGTGGACACCGCTTTGTATGAAACGAAGGTCTGAACGGGCAGGGAAAGGAAAATAGAGAAAATCCTCGAGGATACCGCCTTAAGAGATAAGGGTCTGAATAGACGAGGTGCAAAGAGAAAGTTCTGTGGATACCACTCCGAGTAGAGGTCTGTACAGGCAGAACAGAATAGGAAACAAGGACAGTCCAATATATAGTTTAAAGCGCTGGTAGATAGATGATAGACTAGGCATAGAATTAGAGTAAATAATATCATCCAGTAAACGAACTGTGAATCTCTGAAATCCCTTAAAAAGAGAGAACAACATGACAGGTAAAGGAACGGCAGTAGAGATTCTGAGCAAAAAAATCCCGGTAAAAAAATATGAGATCACAAAAACTTCAGAAAAATGGGAAAAAAGAACCAAAAACCTGGTCACAAAATGGCCAAGAGAAGGAACGCTTGATGTAAGCTTGTGCGAAGAAATGCAGGCACTAATTAAAAATTACAAACCAAAAGATAAATCTAAGAAGAGGGCAAAAAAGAGAACGAGAAATGGAAGTGCTAAAACTCTTCAGAACAGAGGGAGAAAGGCTGAGAAGAACAGGTAGAATATTGATTACAAGCGAGGAAGACACTAAGGTGCTGGAGAAACAGCCTGTTAGAGAGAGAGAGAGAGAGAGAGAGGTACAGTGAGAAGCTGGCTTCAGCTCCGACCCGGATGTGAAAGAAACAGAAAAGCCCCTTCCCTATAATGAGGAAGGAATCCCTAAGCAGTGGCCCCTGCTGACGGGAACAGTAAACATGCAGAGAGAAGTACAAGTTTAGGATAATGAGGAGGAAAAAAGACAATACGAGAAGGAAAAAGCGGCGATATGGAAGGAGATACAGGCAGAAAGGATAAAGGTGGAACAGGCAAAGAGAGAAATGAAAGAAGAGATTGAACGGATGAAATACTTGAGCGAGGAAAAGGAGTTTGAGGAGTATCGGTTACACCATAGAAATAAACAGACTAGAAAAGAAAGTGGCTCATCAGGGCAGGAAGAGATGAGGCATTCAAGAGGAAGTGGAAAAAAGATAGGAGATGAGAGTCTTGGAGAAACACAAGAGAGAAGGGAATCAAGCACGAGTAAGGATTATGAGGAGTCCCTGCCACAGGTGTACAGACACGGACAGGAAGAAAGAGAAGCTGACTCATTGGAGGAGCAAGAGTTGTGGAGAGAGAGAGGATGCGAGAATTTGTGGGGAAGAGGTAGGAGGCAGAAGCCTAGAAGAGTAGAAGGAGGCGGTAGGGAAGCGACTTGCGGAAGTAGAGAGAGAGCTAGATAAGTTACTGAGAGGGGATTGCCAGAGGAGATGTGAAAAATACTCCAGGGGCCAACCAAGTATTGAATCAGGACAGAAAGGAAGGACTCCACAGGGAGACCGAGGGAAGAAGAGGACCCCGGAGAAATTTGTGTGGGAGGCAGTAAAGACATACCCTGAGACAGATGGGGAGTCAGGCGAGGAGGAGAGCCAGGGCAGGTGGGAAGAAGGAGGAAGAATGATGCCGTTGTTAGTTAAAGGATCAGGACAAGTGCAATATATCCCTTGGGGATCCCAGGACCTAGAAGGGCTGAAAAACACTCTGCCCAATCTACATGAAGGAGCAGGGAAATGGATTAGAGCCTTTGAAGAAGAAACGGCAGGACGATTATTGGCTATGGGAGATTTGAAGGCACTATTGATAAGGTTAATGGGAACCTCCAAATTTAACGAACTAATGTAAATGGCTGGCATAGTAAACTCGAACGACCCGAGAACTGATGGAGACGGGTTTGACAGAGTGAGGCAGAGGGTTTGGCAGGCCCTCAGGAAGCTTTATCCACCCAAAGTGGACCCCAAAGCCTTAAAGGGGGATCCACTGGGAGACACGGAAAACCCAGCAGCCTACGTAGAAAACCAGTTGAAAAGGTGGAGACTGGAGATTGAGCAAGAGGTGGAAAATAGCTTATTTATCACCACACTGTTCCGACATAGCATTTTGGATGCAATGCCTCCACAAGTAAAATCCAAACTGGAGGAAGTGGTTGGGCTGACGTCAATGACCCCACAAGAATTTAGAGACCACGTAGTCCATGCGGTTGAGAAATACCGGAAAGACAAACGAAGGTTGGCTGAGCAGCAGGAAGAGGTGCAAAGAAAGTTAATACAAATGCAGCTCGAAGAACTCAAAAAGAAGGAAAAAGAGAAAAGCAAAAAGATGCTGCCAGCAGCCACCGGTCCGAGTACAGCCATCGAACTGGATGAAGCACCACTATATGGAGGAACCGATCATACTGTAAGACAAGGGCCGGAAAACCCCATGCCAATTATCAACGTCTTTGGAGGAGCATTCCCACAAATGCCCTATCAGGAACAGACTAAATTCAAACAGCCCAGACAGGACTGGAAGTCCCAAGGAGGGGGACAGAGGAGCTATGGGCAGAGGGGACCAGTGAGGAAACAGGGGGAAAGAGAGGTAGAGAGATTGTGCTGGGGATGTAATCAGCCAAGTCACATGAGAAGAGATTGTCCGTTTACACCATGGCCTGTCACACACCAGCTGGAACCGATAAGAAAGGAACTAAAGTTTAGCCAAGGACCAGCCCCCACAGGCCCAAGCAGACCTGTGAACCCCTATGCGAGGTATTAGGGGTGCCCCGAGAACTCGAGTGGGAAGGGACATTACCCAATGATAACAAGGGAGGCAGACGAGGAACCTATTGTTCAGGTTATGTTAGAAGGGCAACTGACACCAATGATGATAGATACTGGAGCCAGGTACACTTGCGAACAGCCACAGTATGCCCTTCACCTTCCCATGTCAGGAAAGTTTATTAAGACGGTAAGGTTCTCGGGGAAAACACAGTTGACACAGTGCACGGCTCCAGTGCAGTTGAGAATGGGAAATAAAGGAATTGTTTTGCCGGTGCTAGAATTTAAAGGAACTCCGATTAATTTGTTAGGCAGAGATGCCTTATTGAAACTGGAATTAAAATTAGAATGCACCAGAAATGGGCTGAGTGTGGAAAGAGCAGGGGCTCAACTGATAGTGCGAGAAGACGACAAGAAGGCTAATGTCTTTTGGATAGGAGACATCGCAGATCAGATTCAGGAAACCTGGGAAAAATGGAAAAAGGGCGTGCAGGCTATATTACCCAGGGCTGTAATGCCCAAATCTGAGCTACATTGTACAGTGATTTTTGATGAGACTCAGAACAGGGAGTTAGAGGAGAGATGGCACTTGGAGGCATGTACCCAACAGCACCTGGAAGGGGAGGCTGTGATAATTGGAAAGCAAGGGGCAGCTTTACAAGTTAAATGGAACACCTTTTTAGAAAAATGGTACAGGATACCGGAGGCTGCGCCCCACGTAACGTTGTTGGTAAACAAAGGATATCAGTCTAAAGACTTTGGACCCTTAGTTAAGAGTGCTGAAACCGTAACAGTGTGGAGGAAAATCACGGCAGAGGTGTGGATATCAGAAGACAACAATTGCATTAAAATAATGGTAAGTGTAGATATGGTAGGGACAGTGAGAGAGGTCGAAATAACTCCCCAACCACACATGCCATTGCTGGGAAAGGAAAGAGGCCAGCAGAAAGATAGAAGGTTAGATGAGTTGCCAACTATTCTGTGGTCACAGCATGACACGGACGTAGGGAAAATAAAAACAGCTAGTCCGGTGGAAATAAGGCTGAAAAGGGGAGCAATTCCAGCCAGGAGACCACAATACCCTCTAAGACCAGAAGCAGAAGAGGGAATAGCATCGGCAGTGCAGGGGTTGCTTGAAATAGGAGTGCTTAAAAGAACAAACAGTCCATGCAATACCCCGTTGCTGCCGGTCTTAAAAGCAGATAAATCTAAGTGGAGATTGGTGCATGATTTGCGAGCGGTAAATGATGTGGTAGAGGACTGGCCAGCGGTAGTCCCCAACCCACACACGCTTTTGACTAATGTTCCACCAGAAGCAAGTTACTTTTCAGTGATTGATTTGTGTTCGGCTTTCTTCAGCATTCCTCTGGCCGACCAGTGTCAGTATCTGTTTGCATTTACTTACAGAGGTGCTCAGTATACCTAAACCAGAATGCCGCAAGGGTTTAAACATTCACCACATGTTTTCAATCAGGTGTTGAAGGCAGACCTAGAGGGCATACCATTGGAAAGTACATTGTTACAGTATGTGGATGACCTGTTGATTTGCTCCCACAGCAAGGAACAGTGTGAGCAGGACACTATAACTCTGTTAGAGAAGCTGGCGCACGGAGGACATAAAGTATTCAAAAAGAAACTGCAATTTTGCACGCAGCAAGTGGAATACTTAGGCAGGGTAATATCCAAGGGAGTGAAGGCCATAGATCAGATCAGATTGAGGCAATAACTAAGGCCCCAAAACCCCAGACTGTAGGGCAGATGATGACGTTTTTGGGAATGGCAGGGTACAGCTCAGATTGGATAGGAGAATATGCTGAGATTGTGGCACCTTTGAGAAAGATAATGAAAGAAGCAGGACATACCAATTTGAAGAACGGCTTACAGTGGAATGGAGAGGCGGAGATAGCTTTCAATACTATTAAGCAGGAATTGCAGTCAGCACCAGCATTAGCTTTGCCTGACTACGAGAAGGTTTTTCATTTGTATGTATCCAACCGACAGGAGGGTTATGTCACAGCGGTTTTAACACAAGAGAAAGGCACAGGAAAAGCAAAGCAGCCAATAGCATACTATAGTACGAGACTAGATGAGGTGGCTCAGGGGTATCCACCCTGTTATCAGGGATTGGCGGCGCTGTACTATGCATATGAAAAGGCATCATCTGTAACCCTGGGCTATCCTGTGACTCTGTACACACACCACAAAGTAGCAGAATTGCTGGAAAGAGGGAAATTTGTGCTGACGCCAGCCAGGATAGCAGCGTATCAGATGCTATTGACATTTCCATACATAACTATACAGAGATGCACTACCAGTAATATAGCCGATTTTGTCCCTTTGGGCTATGAAGGGGAACCCTATGATTGTGTAGGGAAGACGATGGCATTTGCCAAATTGAGAGCAGATTTACGGTCAGAACCCTAGAGGATGCAGATAAAAAGGTTCTGTTCGTAGATGGCTCTTGTTATAGGGATCATGATGGAAATCATGCAGGGTTCTCAGTAGTGCAGCAGGATCAGTCGAGCTATAAGATTATTAGGATGGAGTCCTGTCCCTAACCGTGTTCCGCCCAACTAGCGGAAATCAAAGCCCTGACAGCTGTGTGTGAAATGATGGAAGGTGAGAAAGTAGACATCTATACTGATTCAGCATATGCTCATGGAGTATGCCATTTGTTCGGGGCAGTGTGGAAACAGAGAGGTTTTTAAAAAAGTAGTGGAGATCCCATACAACATTGTCAGCAAATTCTAGACTTAATAAAAGCCATAATGAAACCTAAAGCATTGGCTATAGTAAAATGCCAGGCACATAAAAAGGGAAATGATGTAATAAAGGGAAATCAAGCTGCGGACGAGGCAGCCAGAAAAGCGTCTGGATGTACATCAGCTGTCTTACATTGCCCCCCAGGTAAGCCTAGCTCCAGAACCTGTGGTAGGAGGACCTAACTGAAATACAAGGTCAGGCAACTTTGGCAGAACAGACAATGTGGAGACGAAGGGGGGCCAAGCAGAACCCGGAAGGCTTGTGGAGCATGGAAGACGGTTTGTTAGTAGCACCCACCCCTCTACTGACGATTCTGATTTCAGAAGCGCATGGGATTGACCATTGTGCAAGGGGGGAAGTGATAAAGAAAATAAAGGAGGATGGTTTTAGGTCGCCTTATTTACAGGCTTCAGTGGACTTTGTCTTGTCACAGTGCGAGGTATGCGCACAGAATAATGTTCGGAAGGGAATTACAACCCCAATAGATCACATTCCTGTACCTGAAGGACCATTTAAACATCTAGTGATCGATTACGTAGACATGATAAAGACAGTGAGAGGGAAAAGATACATGCTGGTAGTAATTGATCGATTTAGTAGCGGTACCTTCAAGAGATCAAGGGGTAAAGACAGTGGTAAAATTTCTGACAAATGAAGTGATCCCAAGGTTTGGAATACCTACAGAAGTTAGCTCAGACAATGGTTCAGCTTTTATCCAGAAAGCGGTCAAATTGGTACTACAAGCGCTGAGGATAAAGCAAAGATTTGGATGTGTATACCACCCTCAGTCGCAGGGCATGGTAGAGAGAATTAATGGAACCCCGAAAGCCAAACTGAACAAAATTTGTGCAGACACTAAACTTAATTGGGTCGATGCTTTACCGTTAGCATTGATGAGTTACCGCATGCAAACTAATCGAATGACATGCCTGACACCACATGAGATGCTCACTGGGAGGCCCATGCCCCAGTGGAGAGGGCCGTATAAAGGACCTAGTTTGGAACAATTGGAAATAGAATTGAAACAATACATGCAGCAGCTAACTATGATACATAGGTCTATTTATGCACAGGAAAAACAGAAAGAGCCGGAGACCGTACAAGGGGAAGGACCGATCAAACCAGGAGACCAGGTTTACGTGCGAGTTTTTCGGAGAAAGTGGAACGAGCCAAGAAGGGAAGGACCCTTTACGGTGACCAAGGCATCACCCACCGCAGTTCAGGTAGAAGGACGCTCCACCTGGTACCATCTGAACCACTGCACGAGGGCGGTCCCGCAAGGACAATCAGGTGAGGTGTCCGAGGTAAGTGATGCAGAAGAGCAGTTAGCAGGAGACTGACAGGAGGAACAAGAAGCTGACACTGCACCGCAGGAGTTTGATCAATTAGTAAGGGAAACTTTTGATTCTGAGGACAGGCCTGAAGACCCTCAGGATGTGGTGGTGGATAGTAGGGCTTCTTCAGATAATGGGGATGAGCTGGGAATGACCAGTCGTGCCCCTGGGGACAAAGCACCCACATACTCCAGCGCAGACTTGGAAACCATTAGTGTGGCAGATATGGAAATGGGACTGTTAAGTCCCCACAGAACCTACTGAAAAGAAGTAAGAGGAGCACAACACTTACCTCCTCGCCATGGTTACAGACACGTACTAATCAGTGGTATCAATGGGCAACTTACACAGCAGGAATGATGAAGAGACAGAATTGTTACCTGTGCTCAAGGGAAAGCCCCATTCAGCATGTAGTTCCCATGCCTTATAACTCCTCCACTTGCACGCGGTGGCAAAGAGAGTATAGGGAGCAATGTGAACGACAGTGCTCAGGTCCGATTAAGGCTTGCTTCCTGAAGCTTTGTGTTATAACAGATCCCTGCTATCAAAGCTGTATGAGAAACGCACCAATGTGCCCATATTGGTGTATGTTATATCAGGCTTCCTCGCAGTTTGATCAACGCAAGCTTGCCTCTGACTGCAACTACAACAGACCATGGGCTGTAAACAAAAGGAGCAAGACACCTACACTGGAACAGCTTATAATGCAGTATCAGTTGAGCTATGAATGTTTTACGAGGAAAGATGCTCATCCAGTGGGTCATTTCAGAGGTAGCTGCACTCAGATGTGGGATGTAACCCCAGGCGAAAGACACATAGTAGGTTCCCCTCCACCCGAAGGTGCATTGGACGCACAGACCATCCCCTTAGCGGACACCTGGTGGCTGTGTGGTAAGGAAGGTATGCTACTTCAAGAAGTTATAGTATCCCCTGAAGTACACTTCAACACTGATATCTCTGAACAGCAGACACTATTGCGGAAAAGGAGAAAATATGAACCCGACTCGACGATCTGGATAGATAGTATAGGACAGCCGAGAGGTATACCTAACGAATTTAATAGTATAGGACAGCTGAGAGGTATACCTAACGAATTTAAGGCGAGAAATGAGATTGCTGCAGGCTTCGAAACATTTCTACCCTTGATAAGAACTATTAAGAATGTTGAATGGATAAATTCTATATATTACAATCAGCAAAGATTCATCAACTACACCAATGATGCACTGGAGGCCTTGGGAGAACAGTTAGATGCAACTAGCAAAATGGCGTGGCAGAACAGACAAACATTGGACTGGCTGTTGGCAGAAAAAGGAGGAGTTTGTGTGATGTTTGGAGAGAAGTGCTGTACTTTTATACCAAATAACACTAGTCCAGAAGGATCGTTTACTAAGGCAATGTATAAGTTGAAAAGTCTAAGAAAGGAAGGTAAACAGAATGCAGGGTCCGGACATCAGTTATTTGACTGGTTAGAAAGTAGACTCGGAGGATGGAGAGCATGGCTGACTAAAATGGCAATAACTGTCAGTATTGTATTGTTGAGCTGTGCGCTTGTGCTGTGCTGTTTTTCTTCCTTGTCTCAAGTCTCTTGTAGTGTGTGCTGCAACCAAACAATTTCCGATGCTCATGGCAATGACTGAAGCAAGCTTAGTGGAGAAACACCGAAAATGTATCGTTACAGCCTACAACACCTGCAGGATGAACAAGAGCAAAATAACAGTGTGGAAGTAGATTGTAAGGGCTTCTGAGTTTTTTTTTCCCTGTCTCAGGTACAAAGGGACAGGGTTTTGGCTCAGTGGCCCAGGGAGAGAATACTTTGAGGTCTTGGCACAGAAAATTATAGTTTAACCCAAGATTTGGGAATAAGTGCTTGAGTTTACTGGGGCTTTTGTGAGCGGACTCAGTCTTCTTTCTCTGTGTGAGACCCTATGGGTCTCAAAAGGGGGGATATATTGGAGTATAAAAGTTGCATTGTTTGCTGTGTAACCAAAACTATGTAGTCAGCTTTGAGTTTGCTATTTGCTATGCATGTATCCAATTTAGTAGGAGAATGAAATCTTAAGAATGTAGAAGATAATGGGGTGTTAATGAGAGGTAGCTAAGAGATGTAGATTAGAACATGATTAAGTCAATAGGTAGAAACAATAGTGGCGGATGTACTTGTGATACGCAACTGTAGACCGATTGGATATGCTAATGCAACTAAACCAGGAGATTGCTATAAAAAAATGCTATGTACAAGGATCGGTGGGCAATCGGCGACTAGCTCAATGACTGTCTCAGCTTTGATTTGCAAATTAAAGTTTAATACTTCTTGAAGAATCTTCTGCGTCTCCTGGTCATTTGTGGGGCATGAGAAACCACGACACTATGGAGTCCCCTACTACTACGGCTCTTCCTGATGTCTGACTCCTCGGTTCTGCTTCTGCACCAACTTTTGGCTCGCAGACCTGTCCGCCTCTCAGACTGGCAGTATCTTCTGTCCTGACAGCTTCCAAGAAGGTGAACCTGTTTACGAGAGGTACATCCCCTGGGGTCTCCTGTACTTCAAGCATCTTTGCCTTCCTCATCATCGCCCCCTTTCTCTCTTCTGGTATCCTTGGTGTAACGACCTCACTGTAGGTCCTGTCCAGAAAACTCTCATTTTCGCGGATAAACCTGAGGTCATCCAGTTCGTTCTTCAGTGCTGCAACATGCTCCTTCAGAAGCTGAATCTGGACACACTTTCCACAGCTGTAGCAGCCAGGGGCACAATCAGTGTCCCTGACCTCCCACATCATGCACATAGCACACTGAATCAGCTTAGCAGTCATGTCTTCACCCTCTCCAATTGTGGCGTATTCTCCTCCCTCAGCCTCCTCGCCGAAGACTCTCGAGCCAAAGACTAGCTCTTTTCACACCAGGCACTTTCCTCGACCAGGCCGCTTCCCGACAGGCTAATGCTGATGTCAGACTAACTGGCCTATAGTTTCCTTTCTTCTGCCTCTCTCCCTTCTTGAAGTGACATTTGCAAATTTCCAGTCTTTCAGAACCATCCAATGATTCTTGTAAGATCATTACTATTGCCTCCATGATCTCTTCATCGACCTCTTTCGGAACCCAAGGATGTACACCATCTAGTCCAGGTGACCAGTCTACCACTTCCCAAGAACCTCCTATCTAGTAATGGTAACTTCACATGACCCCCAACACCTAGAACTTCCATCAAAAACACTAGTGTCTTCCACAGTGAAGACTGACGAAAAATATTTCAGTTTGTCCGCCATTTTGTTGTACCTCATTCCTACCTCTCCAGCATTGGTTTCCAGTAGTCCAATACAGGTAGTCCCCGAGTTACAAACATCCGACTTATGGACAACTCATAGTTACGAACCAAGGAAGGAGTATACCATCTGCCATTTTAAGTCAGAACGCAACGCTGTCCGCCATTTTAAGTCAGATCGCAATTTTAAGTCGTTGCCGTTGACACTGTGTTGAGTGTTTAACTTTGTATTTGGCTTAAATTTTTCTTAGTAAGATTCACCCTGACCCCGCCCTCTCCCCGATCTGGTCGGCTGGTGGCGCAGTGAGATCAGCGCCGTGCTCGAGTTCAATCCAGTGACAGACCACTCCCGTGCCGGGTTGATGTCAATCCAGTGACTCCCGTACCATCCGTGCCGGGTTGATGTCGAGGTCGCAACTCAACCTCATAAAAAAAAAACACTGTCACCTCCGGTTTAAATTCCCATGCGGAATATTGTGGAGGATCAAATACCCAAACCCAGCACAGCCCCCACTTGTCCCATTTAGCCTGTATCAGTGCGGTGGAGTTTAGGACCCGGGGAATTCAGTGCGGTGGTCCTTAGGACCCAACAGACCTCGGGAGCCGGCGCAGCTCGGGACCCGCCGCCCGCAGTGTTTCTGTTCCATTGACGGGAAGTGATCGCAATTGAAAATAAAGTGGAAATAATAAAGCGTTTGGAAAGAGGTGAAACACCACTGGTCATTGGAAAATCGTTAGGCTACAGTCAGTCAACGATTGGAACAATTTTAAAGGGTAACGGATACAGTGAGAATAATGGAGCATGTGAAAGGCCCTGCCCCGATGAAAGCTACAATTATTACTAAGGAACGCAGTGGTTTAATTATTGGAATACATACATTTCTTAAGTGTTTTATATGCATAGAAAGATAAAATATATATTATATACTAAGACAAACATTTGACTAACTGACGCTAAATAATACCAGATGTACTTGTTCCGACTTACGTATAAATCCGACTTAAAGATGGACTCAGGTACGGAACTTGTACTTAACCCGGGGACTACCTGTATCCACTCTTGTCTCTCTTTTACACTTTATGGTATCTGAAGAAACTTTTGTTATCTTCTTTAATATTATTAGCTAGCTACTTTTGTATTCCATCTTGGGGTACAAATGCAGACAGAACAAAGAGTCAAATTATGCCATAGGCAAAATTCAAAAGGATGAAAAGTGCAGGACTGAAGGTGCTGTATTTAAATGCACGCAAGCATTCGGAATAAGGTGGACAAACTCATGGCGCAATTAGAGACTGGTTGGTGTGACGTTGTGGGCATCATTGAGTATTGGCTGAAATAAGATACAGGATATTAAGTGGAATAGACAGAGTGGACAGCCAGCGCCTCTTCCCCCGGGCACCACTGCTCTGTACAAGAGGACATGGCTTTAATGTAAGGGGAGGGAAGTTCAAGGGGGATATTAGAGTGTACAATGTCCTGTGTATGTTACTAAAAAGGGCTTCTTTGGTTTGTTATGAGTAGGAATGCTTCTTTGTCTGTTAAAAGTTTCTCTTGCCGTTGTTTCGCTTTAGAATGGCTGATATGGTAATTGTATTCATTTGTTAATCAATGGGGAATGTTATTGTGTTTTGTGAGGCTGGGAACTTGGGGGAGGGGTTGCGCGGGCTTGGGGTGTGAGGGAGTCGGGAGGAAGACGCCGAGGAAGGAGGACGTGCGCTCGGACGACCACCGGGAAGTCCGAAGTGGGAGTTTCGGGAGGACGACCACCGAGGAGTCGAATGGTTCGCTGGATGAGCTCCACCGATGTGCACTAAACTGACTGAACTTTGATAAGCTGGCGCCTTTTGTTTTTTACTTGTATATATATATTGTATTGCCTAATACTCTTTTAATTTTAGTAAACTCTTTAAAGTGTATTTCATACCGGTATTTGTTGTGGGTTTGATACAGTTGGCGGGCGCGAGGCATAAACGCGATTCTCACAGCACCTGCGTGTACGGGAGGTGGGTTGGTGTGTGGCTGGATCTCTTTTTCCCCTAGACATATACCAGCCTGTTGGGTAAGTGTTACATTTGTGGGGGCTCCACCCCTTCTCCGAGGATGAGGCTGAGGAGACATCGGAGGAGGAGCTAGAGCTAGAGGAAAACCCCGGAGAGGTGGCCGGCACTAGCAAAGGGAGGAGGGAGGAGGGAGTCGTGACTAGGCCCCGCCCCCCAGGTAGGGTGGAAGCCTCCGAGCTGGCAGCCGCACTTAACTCCCTGGTGGGAGTGGCCGAGAGGCCACGGCCGAAGCTGGGGGTGTTCTCCGGAGCCAAGCCTACTCCGGACGGGGAGGTGGACTATGAGACCTGGATCGAGCATACGTCCTTGATGTTAGAGGAGTGGCCAGGCTCGGAGGAGGAGAAGCGGCAGCGATTGGTGGGAAGTTTGAGGGGTTTAGCAGCCAAAACAGTTCCGGAGTGGAAAGCTGAAAAGTCTGGGGCCTCAGTGGAGGAATGTATAGAAGTTTTGGAGGGAGCGTTTGGGTTGTCAGGGGAACCCTGGCTGCTTTTAGCAGAGTTCCAACGCCTGGAACAATGGAGAGGGGAAAAGCTCTCCGATTACGTATTTAGGATGGAGGGGATGCTCTCGGGGCTGCGGCGCCGGAGGGTAGTGAAGGCGCCGGACGTGGCTAGCGTGAGGATGAGTCAGTTATTCAGTGGCTCTCTGGAGGAGGACAAGGTGGCGTGGACTATTAGGCAGGCTTATAGGAAAGGCCCCCCTCCATCATTCTGGCAACTGATTAGAGAGGTGCGGGAGGAAGAGAGAGCGTTGGGGCGGAAAAGGGGCGCAGGCCTACGGGAGCGATCCTCAGCATACAGGAAGTGGTGGCTGGGTGGAGGAATGACAACCCACCGAGGGGTAGAGAATCCCCTCTGGAGGGGAGGGACGGGGGAGGTACCCACTCTCAGGGGCGACCAGTGCCGTGGGTTGGGAGTGGGAGTCGTCCTGGGAGAGGAGGGGCAGCAGGCAGCGTGTGCTTTAACTGTGGGAAAGAGGGGCATTTCAGGCGGGACTGTGGGCGGCCGAGGGTGTGCTATAGCTGTGGAGAGGAGGGACACTTTAGGTGGGATTGTGAGAGACAAGGAGTTCCGCGGAGGACAAGTCCCCCTGCGACTAAGAAGGGGGAGGTGTCGGGAAACTTAGGAGAGGCTCAGTGAGGGAACGGACTGGAGCCTCTGGAGGAACACGTTCCCAGAGATCAGCCAGGGGACCACCGGGTGCCCACCCCTCTATTCCAGATGGGCTGGTAGGACCCCGTGCCAGTGTGGGTCTACGGATAGAGGGAGTTTACGCAAAAGCCGTTCTGGATACGGGATCGCAGGTGACCTTATTGTACCGGTCTTTCTACAACCAATATCTAAAGCATTTGCCCGTAACCCCATTTGACGCCCTGCAGATTTGGGGTGTGAGCGAGGGTGACTACCCGTACGATGGGTACCTATCGGTGAGATTGGAGTTCTCGGAGGGCGATGTGGGAGTGTCCGAAGCTATTGAGACGTTGGTGTTGGTGTGTCCTGACCCGGTGGAAACTGGTGGTGCTGCCCTCCTGGTGGGGACTAATTCCCCCGTTGTGCGACGGCTCCTGGGAGCTTGTAAGGAGAAAGCGGGGGAAGACTTTCTGGAGACCCTCTCGGTGCATCCAGTGTTTCGAGCAGTGTTTGAAGAAGGGGTTGCCTCACTAGGACTGGACCCGGAGTGTAAACGAGGGACGGTGTGGTGTACGCAGGCGAGGCCCAAGGTGATCCAACCCGGGGAGGTAGCACTAGTGATGGGGACCCCCAGATTCCCAGGAGTGCCGACGGGCAAAGCCCTGTTAGTAGATGCCCCGGACGATCTTGAAGGGGAGACACGATTTCCGGCGGGGGCGCTGGTGAGGCCCGAAGTGCAGAGACCAGGGGTGGTACATGCGAGGCGTATAACTATAAGTGTCAGGAACACCACGGCAAGAGAAATCACCTTTAAGAGGGGAATGCCGCTGGCACATCTGTTCCCGGTGACGGTAATGTCTAGCGCACCAGTGAGGACCCCTAACGGGGAGGGATTGGAGCATCGAAGGGAGCTGACCGCTGAAGTCTTTAACTTCGGGGATTCCCCTGTGTCGCCAGAGTGGAAACACAGGCTAGTGGAGAAGATGCTGAAGATGGAAGCTGTTTTTTCTCGGGGCGAGTTTGATGTTGGCTGCTCCAAAAGCACTCGCCACACCATCCGGGTGACGGAGGACACCCCGTTCCGAGAGAGATCCCGGCGGCTGGCTCCGGCAGATGTTGAGGACGTGCGGCAGCACTTGTGCAAGTTGAAGGAGGCCGGAATCATAGCTGAGTCCCGAAGTCCTTATGCATCCCCAATAGTGGTGGCACGGAAGAAGAATGGGCGAGTGCGCATGTGTGTTGACTACAGGACGTTGAATCGGCGAACTGTCCCTGATCAGTATACAGTCCTAAGAGTCGAGGATGAGCTGGCCTGCCTGAGCGGTGCAAAGTGGTTCAGTGTGCTGGATTTAAGAAGTGGGTATTACCAGATCCCAATGAGTGCGGGCGATAAAGAGAAGACCGCTTTTATCTGCCCGCTGGGGTTCTTTCAGTTCGAACGAATGCCCCAAGGCATATCGGGAGCCCCAGCCACCTTCCAGAGGCTCATGGAGAGAACTGTGGGGGATATGAATCTGTTAGAGGTGCTGGTGTACCTGGACGATTTGATAGTGTTTGGATCGACTTTGGAGGAACATGAGGAGAGGCTGTTGAAGGTGTTGGGCCAGCTTAATGAAGAAGGGTTGAAGCTTTCCCTGGACAAATGCCAGTTCTGCAAGTCGTTGGTTAGCTACGTTGGTCATATCATTTCGCGTGAGGGAGTGGCTACTGATCCAACCAAGATAGAGGCCGTGACCACCTGGCCGAGACCCCAGAAAGTGGGCGCTCTGCGCTCATTTTTGGGGTTCTGTGGGTATTACTGGCGATTTGTGAAAGGATACGCCAAAGTGTGTCACCCGTTGACTCAGCTGACCCGTTGACTCAGCTGTTGTGTGGCTACCCCCCGGTGGGAAAGAAAAGGACGGGGGACCAGAGGCAGGACGCTGGAGGATACTGGAACCCGGCGGAACCTTTTGGCTCGAGATGGGATGATCAATGTGAAGAGGCGTTCCGATCTTTGAAAAGGGCGCTGACCCAGGCCCCGGTGTTGGCTTTTGCCGATCCCCAGAAGCCGTATGTGCTGCACACGGATGCCAGTCGAGAGGGTCTCGGGGCTGTTCTGTACCAGGAGCATGGCAAAGCATTGAGGCCGGTAGCCTTTGTCAGCCGAAGCTTGTCGCCATCGGAGAGAAACTATCCCACTCACAAGTTGGAGTTCCTGGCGCTGAAGTGGGCGTTGGTGGACAAGTTGGGCGATTACCTGTACGGAGCCAAGTTTGAGGTGCGAACGGATAACAATCCGCTCACTTATATTTTGACTTCGGCAAAGCTGGATGCCACAGGACATCGGTGGCTGGTGGCCTTGTCGGTATATGATTTCAGCCTGAGGTACCGGCCCGGAAGCAAGAATGTCGATGCGGATGCTTTGTCTCGTCGGGAGCCGGGGGAACAGGAGAGGGATGAGGAGTGGGAGAGTGTCCCTGCCCCTGGAGTGAAGGCGATGTGCCAGTTTGCTATCACCGTGAAGGCCGAGGGAAGAGGGAGGCTGGAACGCGCCGTGGACCATTTGGGGGGTTTTGACGACGCCATACCCCTAGCTTACTGTGACCTGACCGCACTACGGACTAAACAGTTGCCGGAACTGAGTCCGGGGGAAGTGGCAGCTGCTCAGCAAAATGACCCAGGCATTGGCACAGTGTGGAGAGCGGTCGAGAGGGGGGGATGGGGCATTGGCTGAGAAGGCGAAACATCCATTCGTGCCCCTGTTGTTGAAGGAGTGGTCTCGGTTGAGGTTAAAGAACAAAATCTTGTACCGGGTAACGGCGCCTCCGGACCAACCCCACTGTTGGCAACTGGTCCTGCCGGAGGAGTATCGGCAGGCTGTACTCCAGGCCCTACATGATGATTCTGGACACTTGGGGGTGGAAAAGACCTATGGATTACTCAAAGACCGGTCCTACTGGCCCCGGATGAGGGGGGAAGTCGAAGCAGACTGTAGGGGCTACAGTCGTTGCATCCGGAGGAAGACCCTGCCCGCGTTGGAGGCTCCACTGTCGCACTTGCAGAGTGTGGGACCTCTGGACCTGGTATGTATGGATTTTCTGTCGATTGAACCTGACACCAGCAACACCGCGAATGTCTTAGTCATCACCGATCATTACACTCGCTATGCTCAGGCATTTCCCACTAAGGATCAGAAGGCGATGACCGTGGCGAAGGTGTTATGGGAGAAGTATTTTGTTCATTACGGCCTTCCCAGGCGAATCCATAGCGATCAGGGGCAGGACTTTGAGAGCCGCCTTATCCATGAATTACTGACTATGCTTGGGGTTGAGAAATCCAGGACTATCCCGTATCACCCACAGGGAGATCCGCAGCCAGAGAGGTTCAACCGGACCCTGTTGGATATGCTCGGGACGCTGGAGATTGGGCAGAAAAGCAGGTGGAGTCGTCATATTGGACAATTGGTTCACTGTTACAATTGTACTCGCAATGATGCTACAGGATATTCGCCCTATTATCTGATGTTCGGGCGGGAAGCGAGGTTGCCCATTGACTTGTGTTTTGGGGGTGAAGTGGGTGAATTACCCGGGAAGTCCCATCTAAAGTATGTGTCCGACATGAAGAGGGAGTTACAGCAGGCGTACGAGTTGGCCGAGGCGGCGGCTACCAAACAAAATCGGTGGAATGAGATGCGGTATGATCGAAAGGTGAAGTTTGTTCAATTATTGCCGGGCGACCGGGTCCTTTTACGGAATTTGGGACTCCCTGGTAAGCACAAGTTGGCAGACCGATGGGCGGCCAGCCCCTATGTAATAGAGAGCCAGATGCCGAACCTGCCAGTTTACCGGGTGAAACCTGAGGATGGGAAAGGGCCTATCAAGGTACTCCATCGGAATCACCTGCTGCCGCTGGGTCAAGCTGTGCAGGTGGATACGGAGCCAGAGTGGGAGGTTACGCCCAGTACAAGGACTCTGCGAAGGTGCAGAGAAAGGGAAGAGACCGCTGCTGAAGAGCGGGGACGGGTCCCTCGCCCGGAAATGGCTACTGATTCGGAAGAGGACGACTCAGATGAGTGGCCCCTGTTCCCATTCGCTGGTGCTCCAGTACTCGGAGAGGAGGCTCCTGGCCCTTCCCGTAGTGAATTGGGTGAGAGAAGGGAAGGTCTTGAGGGTCAGATGGAGAGGCAGCCAACAGTGGTGGGAGAGAGGGTGGAGCCCGAGCGTGAGCCGGAGAGATCTCAGGTGAGGGAGGACCCCCGTGAGGAAGGGGGTGAGGGCCTGTCAGGAAGACCTGGGGTGTCCGAGACAGTGGGTTCGCAGGTGGAGAGGGAGCCCAGGGGGGCAGAAGGGGTATGGAGATCTCAGAGGATTAGGCGCCCCCCAGAGCGGTTGACATATGTGGTACCAGGAGAACCGAGTGTGATTTCTACTGCTCTGGGTAGTTATGTCACTGCTTTCTGCACCTGGGTTGGGTTTTGTGTATTGCAAGAAGCTTTGGGGAACTCTAGTAATGCCATGAGGGCATGACATTTGCTGGTGGGGAGAGAATGTACAATGTCCTGTGGATGTTACTAAAAAGGGCTTCTTTGGTTTGTTACGAGTAGGAATGCTTCTTTGTCTGTTAAAAGTTTCTCTTGCTGTTGTTTCGCTTTAGAATGGCTGATATGGTAATTGTATTCATTTGTTAATCAATGGGGAATGTTATTGTGTTTTGTGAGGCTGGGAACTTGGGGGAGGGGTTGCGCGGGCTTGGGGTGTGAGGGAGTCGGGAGGAAGGCGCCGAGGAAGGAGGACGTGCGCTCGGATGACCACCGGGAAGTCCGAAGTGGGAGTTTCGGGAGGACGACCACCGAGGAGTCGAATGGTTCGCTGGATGAGCTCCACCGATGTGCACTAAACTGACTGAACTTTGATAAGTTGGCGCCTTTTGTTTTTTTCTTGTATATATATATTGTATTGCCTAATACTCTTTTAATTTTAGTAAACTCTTTAAAGTGTATTTCATACCGGTATTTGTTGTGGGTTTGATACTGTTGGCGGGCGCGAGGCATAAACGCGATTCTCACAGCACCTGCGTGTACGGGAGGTGGGTTGGTGTGTGGCTGGATCTCTTTTTCCCCTAGACATATACCAGCCTGTTGGGTAAGTGTTACAAGAGGAAGGTTTTTCACTCAGAGAGTGGTTGGTGCGTGGAATGCACTGCCTGAGTCAGTGGTGGAGGCAGACACACTAGTGAAGTTTAAGAGACTACTAGACAAGTATATGGAGGAATTTAAGGTGAGGAGTTATATGTGAGGCAGGGTTTGAGGGTCAGCACAACATTGTGCGCCGAAGGGCCTGTAATGTGTTGTACTGTTCTATGTTCTGTATAAGACCATAGCTGGGAGCTCAACATCAAAGGATATACTTCATATCAAAAGGACAGGCAGGAAGGCATAGGCAGTGGTGTGGCTCTGTTGGTAAGAGAAGAAATTACGTCTTTAGAAAGAGGTGACAGGGACAAAGAATGTTGAATCTTTGTGGATGGAGTTAAGAAAAACATTATGGGAATCATATATAGGCCTCCAAATAGTGGCCAAGATGTGGGTTTAAGATTGAAAAGGAAGCTGGAAAAGGCAAGTAATAATGGAGGTCACACAACTGCACTGGGAGACTTCAATATGAAAGGGGATTGGGAAAATCTGGCCAGTGTCAGATTGTAAGAGAGGGAATTTGTTGAATGACTACGAGCTGGCTTTTTAAAGCAACTTGTGCATGAGCCTACTTGGGGAAAGGCTATCTTAGATCGGGTATTGTGTAATAACCCAGATCTTATTAGGGTGCTTAAAATAAAGGAACCCTTAGGAGGCAGTGATCATAATATGATTGAATTCATCATGCACTTTGAGAAGGAGAAGCACAACACACATGTATCAGTATCACAATGGAGTAAAGGTCATGGACCCTATTCAGTGGAATAAAGGGAATTACAGAGGCATGAGAGAGGAACTTGCCCGAGTGGATTGGAGAGGGATATTTGTGGGAATGACAGCAGAGCAGAGATGCTTGAAGTTTCTGGGAATAGTTCACAAGGTGCAGGATAGATATGTCCCACAGAGGAAGAAGTTCTCAAATGGCCAGGGTAGGTAACCGTGGCTGACAAGGGAAGTTAAGGAATGCATAAAAGCCAAGGAAAGGGCATATAAGGTAGCAAAAGTGAGTGGGAAGTTGAATGATTGGGAAGCTTTTAAAATCCAACAAAAGGCAACTAAAAAAGCAATAAGGGAAAAGATGAAATATGAGGGCAGACTAGCCAATAATATGAGGGTAAGTTGATGGAGAAGATCCTGAGAGGCAGGATTTATGAACATTTGGAGAGGCATAATATGATTAGGAATAGTCAGCATGGCTTTGTCAAAGGCAGGTCACGCCTTATAAGCCTGATTGAATTTTTTGAGGATGTGACTAAACACATTGATGAAGGAAGAGCAGTAGATGTAGTGTATATGGATTTCAGCAAGGCATTTGACAAGGTACCCCATGCAGGCTTATTGAGAAAGTAAGGAGGCATGGGATCCATGGGACATTGCTTTGTGGAATTAGAAAAGGCTTGCCCACAGATGGCAAAGAGTGGTTGTAAATGGGTCATATTCTGCATGGAGGTCGGTCACCAGTGGTGTGCCTCAGGGATCTGTTTTGGAACCCCTGCTCTTCGTGATTTTTATAAATGACCTGGATGAAGAAATGGAGGACTGGGTTAGTAAATTTTCTGAGGACACAAAGGCTGGGGGTGTTGTGTATAGTGTGGAGGGCTGTCAGAGGTTACAGCAGGACATTGATATGATGCAACACTGGGCTGAGGGCTGAGAAGTGGCAGATGGAGTTCAACCCAGATAAGTGTGAGGTGGTTCATTTTGGTAGGTCAAATATGATGGCAGAATGGTAAGACTCTTGGCAGTCTGGAGGATGAGAGGGATCTTGGGGTCCGAGTCCATAGGACACTCAAAGCTGCTGCGCAGGTTGACTGTGTAGTTAAGAAAGCATACAGTGCATTGGCCTTCATTAATCTTTGGATTGAGTTTAGGAGCCGAAAGGTAATGTTGCAGCTATATAGGACCATGGTCAGACCCCACTTGGAGTACTGTGCTCAGTTCTGGTCGCCTCACTATAGGAAGGATGTGGAAACCATAGAAAGGGTGCAGAGGAGATTTACAAGGATGTTGTCTGGATTGGGGAGCATGCCTTATAAGAATAGGTTGAGTGAACTCGGCCTTTTTTCCTTGCAGCGACAGAGGATGAAAGGTGACCTGATAGAGGTGTATAAAATGATGAGAGACATTGATTGTGTGGATAGTCAGAGGCTTTTTCCCAGGGCTGAAGTGGCTAACTCGGAAGGGCACAGTTTTAAGGTGCTTGGAAGTAGGTACAGAGGAAATGTCAGGGGTAAGTGTTTTTTTTAAAAACGCAGAGAACAGTGAGTGTGTGAAAAGGGCTGCCAGCGACGGAGGTGGAGGCCGATGCAATAGGGTCTTTTAAGAGACTCCTGGACAGGTGCATGGAGCTCAGAAAAATAGAAGGCTATGGGTAGCCCTAGGTAATTTCTAAGGTAAGGACATGTTTGGCACAGCTTTGTGGGCCAAAGGGCCTGAATTGTGCTGTATATTCTAATAATGTAAAGCAGGATACCAAATGTTTTTTCGGTTATATAAAGAGTAAAAGCGAGGTGAAAGTTGATATTAGACCATTGGAAAATAACATTGGTGAGGTAGTAATGGGGGACAAAGAATTGGCAGATAAATCTATCTTCACTGTGGAAGACACTAGCAGTATGCCTGAGGTCCATGAGCATCAGGGAGCAGGAGTGAGCGCCATTGCTATTACAAAGGAAAAAGTGCTGGGCAGACTCAAAGGTCTTAAGGTGGATAAGTCAGATGGACTACGTCCCAGAGGTTGCTGAAGAGATAATGGATGCATTGGTCATAATCTTTGAATCAATTGATTTGTCGTGTCCTGGAGGACTGGAAGATTGCAGATGTCACTCCTCTCTAAGGGAAGAAGTCAAAAGAAAGGAAATTATAGGCCAGTTAGCCTAACCTCAGTGGTTGGGAAAGTGCAGTTTATTATTAAGGATCAGGTTTTGAGGTACTTGGAGACGATTGATGAAATAAGTCAAAGTCAGCATGGTTTCTGTAAAGGGAAATCTTGCCTGACAAATCTGTTAAGAGTTCTTCGAGGAAGTAACAAGCAGGGTGGACAAAGGAGAGGCAGCGGATATCATCTAATTGGATTTTCAGAAGGCATTTGATAAGGTGCCACACGAGGCTGCTTAACAAGATAAAATCTTATGTCATTACAGGAAAGATACAAGCAGAATGGATGACAGGCAAGAGGCAGCGAGTGGGAATAAAGGGGGCCTTTTCTGGTTGGCTGCTGGTGATTAAAGAGTCACTGTTCGAACCACTGCTTCTCAAATTGTTTGTCAATGATTTAGATAATGGAATTGATGACTTTGTGGCAAAGTTTGCGGATGATATGAAGATAGGTGGAGGGGTCGGTAGTGCTGAGGAAGCAATACGATTGCAGCAGGTCTTAGACAAATTGGAAAATGGGCAAAATGAGTCCTCGTGAAAAGCTCCCAGAAGGTTAATTTACAGGTTGAGTCTGTGGTAAAGAAGGCAAATGCAATGTTGGCATTTATTTCAAGGGGAATAGAATACAAAAGCAAGAAGATAATGTCGACCCTTTATAAGACACAAGTCAGGCTGCACTTGGAGTATTGTCAACAGTTTTGAGCCCCTTATCTCAGAAAGGATGTGTTGTCATTGGAGAGAGTCCAGAGGAGCTTCATGAGGATGATTCTGGGAATAAAGGGGTTAACACATGAGGAACATTTGGTAGCTTTGGGCCTGAACTCACTGGAACCTAAATTGCATTGAAACCTACCAAATATCAATAGGACTAAATAGGGTGGATGTGGAGAGGATGTTTCCTATGGTGGGGGTATCCAGAACTAGATGGCACAGCCTCAAAATTGAGAGGTAACCCTTTTGAACAGAGATAAGGAGGAAGTTTTTTTAGCCAGAGAGTAGTAAATCTATGGAATTCTCTGCCACAGACTGCAATGGCAGCCAAGACCGTGGGTATATTTAAGGCAGAAGTTGATTGTTTCCTGATTGGTCAGGGCATCAAAGGATATGGCGAGAAGATAGAGATATGGGGTTGAGTGGGATCCGTGATCAGCCACGATGGAATGGTGGAGCAGACTCGATGGACTGAATGACCCACTTGTAAAGGTCATACCTTTTCCAGATCTCAATGACCCATAAATGTGAACCCTTGCTTCATACATCTGTTCATCAGCCACACATTCACCTGCAAATCATCCGATTCTTGCCATGGCTGTGGCCTGTAGCCATCGGGCTCCTGAACTGGCTGCAGTGCTGAACTGGGTCCATGACTGTGGCCATCGGGCTCCTGAACTGGGTCCGTGGCTGTGGCCTGTAGCTATTGGGCTCCTGAACTGGGTCCGTGACTGTGCCCTGTAGCCATCGGGCTCCTGAACTGGGTCCGTGACTGTGCCCTGTAGACATCGGGCTCCTGAACTGGTTGCAGTGCTGAACTGGGTCCGTGGCTGTGGCCTGTAGCCATCGGGCTCCTGAACCCGCTGCAGTGCTGAACTGGGTCCATGGCTGTGCCCTGTAGCCATCGGGCTCCTGAACCCGCTGCAGTGCTGAAATGGGTCCGTGGCTGTGGCCTGTAGCCATCGGGCTCCTGAACTGGGTCCGTGACTGTGGCCTGTAGCCATCGGGCTCCTGAACCCGCTGCAGTGCTGAACTGGGTCCGTGGCTGTGCCCTGTAGCCATTGGGCTCCTGAACCCGCTGCAGTGCTGAACTGGGTCCGTGGCTGTGGCCTGTAGCCATCGGGCTCCTGAACTGGGTCCGTGGCTGTGGCCTGTAGCCATCGGGCTCCTGAACTGGGTCCGTGGCTGTGGCCTGTAGCCATCGGGCTCCTGAACCAGCTGCAGTGCTGAACTGGGTCCCTGGCTGTGCCCTGTAGCCATCGGGCTCCTGAACTGGGTCCGTGGCTGTGGCCTGTAGCCATCGGGCTCCTGAACCCGCTGCAGTGCTGAACTGGGTCCCTGGCTGTGCTGTAGCCATCGGGCTCCTGAACTGGGTCCGTGACTGTGGCCTGTAGCCATCGGGCTCCTGAACTGGGTCCGTGACTGTGGCCATCGGGCTCCTGAACTGGGTCCGTGGCTGTGGCCTGTAGCTATTGGGCTCCTGAACTGGGTCCGTGACTGTGCCCTGTAGCCATCGGGCTCCTGAACTGGGTCCGTGACTGTGCCCTGTAGCCATCGGGCTCCTGAACTGGGTCCGTGGCTGTGGCCTGTAGCCATCGGGCTCCTGAACTGGGTCCGTGACTGTGGCCTGTAGCCATCGGGCTCCTGAACCAGCTGCAGTGCTGAACTGGGTCCGTGGCTGTGCCCTGTAGCCATCGGGCTCCTGAACTGGGTCCGTGACTGTGGCCTGTAGCCATCGGGCTCCTGAACTGGGTCCGTGACTGTGGCCATCGGGCTCCTGAACTGGGTCCGTGGCTGTGGCCTGTAGCTATTGGGCTCCTGAACTGGGTCCGTGACTGTGCCCTGTAGCCATCGGGCTCCTGAACTGGGTCCGTGACTGTGCCCTGTAGCCATCGGGCTCCTGAACTGGGTCCGTGGCTGTGGCCTGTAGCCATCGGGCTCCTGAACTGGGTCCGTGACTGTGGCCTGTAGCCATCGGGCTCCTGAACCAGCTGCAGTGCTGAACTGGGTCCGTGGCTGTGCCCTGTAGCCATCGGGCTCCTGAACCCGCTGCAGTGCTGAACTGGGTCCGTGGCTGTGGCCTGTAGCCATCGGGCTCCTGAACCCGCTGCAGTGCTGAACTGGGTCCGTGGCTGTGGCCTGTAGCCATCGGGCTCCTGAACCGGCTGCAGTGCTGAACTGGGTCCGTGGCTGTGGCCTGTAGCCATCGGGCTCCTGAACCCGCTGCAGTGCTGAACTGGGTCCGTGACTGTGCCCTGTAGCCATCGGGCTCCTGAACTGGGTCCGTGGCTGTGGCCTGTAGCCATCGGGCTCCTGAACTGGGTCCGTGGCTGTGGCCTGTAGCCATCGGGCTCCTGAACTGGGTCCGTGGCTGTGGCCTGTAGCCATCGGGCTCCTGAACCAGCTGCAGTGCTGAACTGGGTCCCTGGCTGTGCCCTGTAGCCATCGGGCTCCTGAACTGGGTCCGTGGCTGTGGCCTGTAGCCATCGGGCTCCTGAACCCGCTGCAGTGCTGAATTGGGTCCCTGGCTGTGCTGTAGCCATCGGGCTCCTGAACTGGGTCCGTGACTGTGGCCTGTAGCCATCGGGCTCCTGAACTGGGTCCGTGACTGTGGCCATCGGGCTCCTGAACTGGGTCCGTGGCTGTGGCCTGTAGCTATTGGGCTCCTGAACTGGGTCCGTGACTGTGCCCTGTAGCCATCGGGCTCCTGAACTGGGTCCGTGACTGTGCCCTGTAGCCATCGGGCTCCTGAACTGGGTCCGTGACTGTGGCCTGTAGCCATCGGGCTCCTGAACCCGCTGCAGTGCTGAACTGGGTCCGTGGCTGTGGCCTGTAGCCATCGGGCTCCTGAACTGGGTCCGTGACTGTGGCCTGTAGCCATCGGGCTCCTGAACCCGCTGCAGTGCTGAACTGGGTCCGTGGCTGTGGCCTGTAGCCATCGGGCTCCTGAACCCGCTGCAGTGCTGAACTGGGTCCGTGGCTGTGCCCTGTAGCCATCGGGCTCCTGAACCCGCTGCAGTGCTGAACTGGGTCCGTGGCTGTGGCCTGTAGCCATCGGGCTCCTGAACTGGGTCCGTGGCTGTGGCCTGTAGCCATCGGGCTCCTGAACTGGGTCCGTGGCTGTGGCCTGTAGCCATCGGGCTCCTGAACTGGGTCCGTGGCTGTGGCCTGTAGCCATCGGGCTCCTGAACCCGCTGCAGTGCTGAACTGGGTCCGTGGCTGTGGCCTGTAGCCATCGGGCTCCTGAACCCGCTGCAGTGCTGAACTGGGTCCGTGGCTGTGGCCTGTAGCCATCGGGCTCCTGAACCAGCTGCAGTGCTGAACTGGGTCCATGGCTGTGGCCTGTAGCCATCGGGCTCCTGAACTGGGTCCGTGGCTGTACCCTGTAGCCATCGGGCTCCTGAACTGGGTCCGTGGCTGTGGACTCACTTTTGAAGGCTCTGCAGTTTATGTTATGTGTATTATTTACTTTTTTATTCTTTGTAAGATTTGGGTTTTTTTGCACATATTAGATGTTTGTCAGTCTTTGAGGTGTATCTTTGTTTTGTGGCTGCCTGCAAGAAACAATCTCAAGGTTGTATATGGTATACATACTTTGAGAATAATCATACTTTGAAGCTTACCTTCAGCACTGACTGTTTCTCTCCACATAATTTGCAGTTCCATTTCTTGCTCTTTTTAACCTAAAATGGAAAAAAAACTTAATTAAATGTCATTAAAATTGTATAAGTTTCTTACAAAAATATGATAGAGACATAGAGTGGATAGCTGGGGGGTTTTCCCCCAGGGCAGAAATGGCTAATACAAGGTGGCATAATTTTCAGGTGATTAGAGGAATGTATGGGGGGGGGGGGGGAGGAGAAATGTCTGCGGTTAGTTGTGTTTTGTCTTTACAGAGTGGTGGGTGCCTTAAACACCCTGCCAGGGGTGGTGGCAGAGGCAGATACATTAGAGACATTTAAGAACCTGTCAGAAAGGCACATGATAGAAAACATGGAGGATTATGTGGGAGGGAATGGTTAGATTGATCTTAAGAGTTGGTTAAAAGATCGGCACAATATCGTGGGCATAATAGCCTGTGATACTTTATGTTCGAATGACAGTTACTTGAACAAAATAGTGGAATAGATTTCCTGGTTACTGCTAATCAGTGTAATTTTTTAAAACTGGAGCTAATGAATCTGAGATAATCTGCGGAACAGATTATCCTACAAAAAGTAGTGAAAATGGCCCAGTCCATCACAGGTAAAGCCCTCTCCACCACTGAGCACACCTACACAGAGCACTGTCACAGGAAAGCAGCATCCATCATCAGGGACCCCCACCACCCGGGCCATGTTTTCTTCTCACTGCTGCCATCAGGAAGGAGCCTCAGGACCCACATCATCAGGTTCAGGAACACTCATTACCCCCCCCCCCCCCCCCAAAACATCAGGCTCTTGAACCAGAACGGATAACTTCGCTCAACTTCTACTGCACTCTGGTTGAACACCCAGTCCGTGCAGTCTTTCAAATGTAAGGAGACTGTACACTGTTAAAGACAAGACCCTTAACAGTGTTGCTGAGCAGAGATCCTGGGGTCCAAGTTCATAGCTCCTTGAAAGTGGCTACAGCAATCGATTGTGTGGTTCAGTAGGCTTACGGATTGCTTGCTTTAATTAGTCACGGCACTGAGTTCAAAATCAGGAAGTTGTGTTGCAGCTTCATAAAACTCTGGTTTATTGAGTACAATTCTGGTCACCCCATTAGAGAAGGACGTCAAGGCTTTGGAGAAGGTGCTGACATTTTTTCCCAAGATGCTGCCTGGTTTGGAGGGCATGTGCTATCACAACAGACTGGATAAACTTGGGTTGTTTTCTCTGGAGTGCTGGAGGGTGAGGGGAGATCTGAGAGAGGGTTTCAAGGCCATAAGACATAGGAGCAGAATTAGGCCATTTGGCCCGTTGAGCCTGCTCCACCATTCAATCATGGCTGATCCTTTTTTCCCCTCCTCAGCTCCACTCCCTGGCCTTCTCCCCATAACCTTTGATACCGTGGCCAATCAAGAACCTATTCAGCTCTGCCTTAAATAAACCAATGTCCTGGCCTCCAGAGCTGCCTGTGATAATAAATTCCACAAATTCACCACCCTCTGGTTAAAAAAATTTCTCCGCAGCTGTTTTAAATGGACGCCCCTCTATCCTGAGGCTGTGCCCTCTTGTCCTAGACCATGGGAAAACATCTTTTCCACATCTACTCTGTCTAGGCCTTTCAACATTAGAAAGGTTTCACTGAGATCCACCCCCCACCCATCCATCCAAATTCCACGACTCAGAGCCGTGAAGCATTCCTTGTATGATAAACACATAAAGAAGTGGTCCCATCATCGTCCCCTGTGGAACACCACCGATCACCGGCAGCCAACCAGAAAAGGATCATTTTATTCCTAGAGCAAACACGAGGAAATCTGCAGATGCTGGAAATTAAAACAACAACACACACAAAATGTTGGTGGAACACAGCAAGCCAGGCAGCATCTATAGGGAGAAGTGCTGTCGACGTTTCGGGCCGAGACCCTTCGTCAGGACTAACCGAAAGGAAAGATAGTAAGAGATTTGAAAGTAGTGGGAAATGCGAAATGATAGGAGAAGACCGGAGGGGGGTGGGATGAAGCTAAGAGCTGGAAAGGTGATTGGCGAAAGTGATACAGAGCTGGAGAAGGGAAAGGATCATGGGACGGGAGGCCTCGGGAGAAAGAAAGGGGGGGAAGCACCAGAGGGAGATGGAGAACAGGCAGGGTGATGGGCAGAGAGAGAGAAAAAAAACTAACAACTAAATATGTCAGGGATGGGGTAAGAAGGGGAGGAGGGGCTTAAACAGAAGTTAGAGGTCAATGTTCATGCCATCAGGTTGGAGGCTACCCAGTCGGTATATAAGGTGTTGTTCCTCCAACCTGAGTTTGGATTCATTTTGACAATAGAGGAGGCCATGGATAGACATATCAGAATGGGAATGGGACGTGGAATTGAAATGTGTGGCCACTGGGAGATCCAGCTTTTTCTGGCGGACCAAGCATAGGTGTTCAGCGAAACGGTCTCTCAGTCTGCGTCGGGTCTCACCAATATATAAAAGGCCACACCGGGAGCACCGGACACAGTATACCACATCAGCCGACTCACAGGTGAAGTGTCGCCTCACCTGGAAGGACTGTCTGGGGCCCTGAATGGTGGTGAGGGAGGAAGTGTAAGGGCAGGTGTGGCACTTGTTCCGTTTACAAGGATAAGTGCCAGGAGGGAGATCGGTGGGAAGGGATGGAGGGGACAAGTGGACAAGGGAGTGATCCCTGTGAAAAGCAGAAGGGGGGGGAGGGAAAAATGTGTTTGGTAGTGGGATCCTGTTGGAGGTGGCGGAAGATACAGAGAATTATACGTTGGACCTGGAGGCTGGTGGGGTGGTAGGTAAGGACAAGGGGAACCCTATTCCGAGTGGGGTGGCGGGTGGATGGGGTGAGGGCAGATGTGCGGGAAATGGGAGAGATGTGTTTGAGAGCAGAGTTGATGGTGGACGAAGGGAAGCCCCTTTGTTTAAAAAAGGAAGACATCTCCTTCATCCTGGAATGAAAAGCCTCATCCTGAGAGCAGATGCAGCAGAGACGGAGGAATTGTGAGAAGGGGATAGCCTTTTTGCAAGAGACAGGGTGGGAAGAGGAATAGTCCAGGTAGCTGTGAGAGTCTGTAGGTTTATAGTAGATATCAGTAGATAGGCCATCTCCAGAGATGGAGACAGAAAGATCAAGAAAGGGGAGGGAGGTGTCGGAAATGGACCAGGTAAATTTGAGGGCAGGGTGAAAGTTGGAGGCAAAGTTAATGAAGTCGACGAGCTCAGCATGCGTGCAAGAGGCAGCGCTAATGCAGTCGTTGATGTAGCGAAGGAAAAGAGGGGGATGGATACCGGTATAGACTTGGAACATGGACTGTTCCACAAAGCCAACAAAAAGGCAGGCATAACTGGGACCCATACGGGTGCCCATGGCTACACCCTTGGTTTGGAGAAAGTGGGAGGAGCCAAAGGAGAAATTATTGAGAGTAAGAACTAATTCCACTAAACGGAGGAGAGTGGTGGTAGAGGGGAATTGATTAGGTCTGGAATCCAAAAAAAAGCGAAGAGCTTCGAGACCATCTCGGTGGGGGATGGAGGTATATAGGGACTGGACATCCATGGTGAAAATAAGACGGTGGGGGCCAGGGAACTTAAAATCATTCAAAAAATTCAAAGCTTGAGAAGTGTCACGAACATAGGTGGGAAGAGATTGAACAAGTGGGGGATAAGACAGTGTCAAGGTATGCAGAAATGAGTTCAGTGGGGCAGGAGCAAGCTGAGACAATAGGTCTACTTGGACAGGCAGGTTTGTGGATCTTGGGTAGGAGGTAGAAACAGGAAGTGCGGGGTGTGGGAACTATGAGGTTGGTGGCAGTGGATGGGAGATCCCCAGAGCTGATAAGGTTGGTGATGGTATAGGAGACAATGGCCTGGTGCTCCTTAGCTCCATTTTATTCCTAGTAACTGCCTCCTACCAATCCAGTCAATGCTCTAACCATGTTAGTAGCTTTACTGTAATACCATGGGCTCTTAACTTGGTAAACAGCCTCATGTGGCACCTTGTTAAAGGCCTTCTGAAAGTCCAAAATTACAACATCCACTGCATCTCCTTTATTTATCCTACTTGTAATATCCTCAAAGAATTCCAACACGCTTGTCAGGCAGGAGTTTCCCTGAAGGAAACCACGCTTACTTTGTCCTAGCTTGTCCTATGTCACCAAGTACTCCATAACCACAACTCACTCCAACATCTTCCCAACCACTGAGGTCAGGCTAACAGGTCTTTAAATTTCCTTTCACTGCTGCCTTCCTCCTTTCTTAAAGGGTGAAGTGACAATTGCAATTTCCAGTCCTCTGGTACCATGACAGGGTTCAATGATTTTTGAAAGATCATTACTAATGCCTCCACAATCTCTCACGCTACCTCTTTCAGAATCCTAGGGCACAGTTCCTCTTGTCTGGGTGACTTATGTACCCTATGTATTATGTACACTTATGTCTTCCAGTTTTTTGAGCACCTTCTCTCTTGTAATAGTAACCTCACTCACTTCTCTTCCTTCACGCACTACAACATCAGGTATACTGCGAGTGTCTTCCACTAGCAAAATACTCATTAGTTCATCAGCCATTTCCTTGTCCCCCATTATTACTTCTCCGGCCTCATTTTCTAACAGTCCTATATCCATTCGCATCTCTCCTTTATTTTTTACATACTTGAAAACGCTTTTATGATCCACATTGCCATTGTTTACTAGCTTGCTTTCATTTTTCATCTTTTCCCTTCTGATAATTCTTTTAGTTGCGCTCTGTAGGTTTTTAAAAGCTTCCCAATCTCCAATCTTCCTGTTAATTTTTGCTTTATTGTACGCTCTCTCCTTTGTTTTTACATTAGCTTCGGCTTCCCTTGTCAGCCACAGTTCAACTATTTTGCCATTTGAGTATTTCTCAATTTTTGGAATACAGCAGTCCTGCACCTTCCTCACTTTTCCCAGAAACTCACGTCATTGCTGCTCTGCCGACATCCCTGCCAGCATCTCCTTCCAATTTACTTTGGCAACTCCGCTCTCATACCACTGTAATTTCCCTTACTCCACTGAAGTACTGCTACATCAGACTTTAGTTTCTCTCCATCAAATTTCAAGTTGAACACAATCATATTGTGATCATTGGCTCCCAAGGGCTCTTTTATCTGAAGCTCCTTAATAGTCTGTTTATTTCATAACACCCAATCCAGTACAGCTGATGCCCTAGTAAGTTCATTGACAAGTTGCTCTAAAAAGCCACCTCACAAGCATTCAATAAACTAACTCTCTTGAGATCCAATACCAGTCTGATTTTCCCCAATTGATGTGAAAGTAAAAATCTCGCAACACTATCGTAACTTGGCCCTTCTGACTTATTTTCTATATCTTGCTGTAATCTGCGGCTGGATTGCTCGACGAATGTCCTGTCCCCGGGCTGGACTGTTCTACGAACGGCCCGTCCCCGGGCTGGACTGTTCTATGAACGGCCCGTCCCCGGGCTGGACTGTTCTATGTTCTACGAACGGCCCGTCCCCGGGCTGGACCGTTCTATGATCTACGAACGGCCTGTCCCCGGGCTGGACTGTTCTATGTTCTACGAACGGCCTGTCCCCGGGCTGGACTGTTCTACGAACGGCCCGTCCCCGGGCTGGACTGTCCTACGAACGGCCCGTCCCCGGGCTGGACTGTTCTATGTTCTACGAACGGCCCGTCCCCGGGCTGGACTGTTCTATGTTCTACGAACGGCCCGTCCCCGGGCTGGACTGTTCTATGTTCTAAGAACGGCCTGTCCCCGGGCTGGACTGTTCTATGTTCTACGAACGGCCCGTTCCCGGGCTGGACTGTTCTATGTTCTACGAACGGCCCGTCCCCGGGCTGGACTGTTCTATGTTCTACGAACGGCCCGTCCCCGGGCTGGACTGTTCTATGTTCTACGAACGGCCTGTCCCCGGGCTGGACTGTTCTATGTTCTACGAACGGCCCGTCCCCGGGCTGGACTGTTCTATGTTCTACGAACGGCCCGTTCCCGGGCTGGACTGTTCTATGTTCTACGAACGGCCTGTCCCCGGGCTGGACTGTTCTATGTTCTACGAACGGCCCGTCCCCGGGCTGGACTGTTCTATGTTCTACGAACGGCCCGTCCCCGGGCTGGACTGTTCTATGTTCTAAGAACGGCCTGTCCCCGGGCTGGACTGTTCTATGTTCTACGAACGGCCCGTTCCCGGGCTGGACTGTTCTATGTTCTACGAACGGCCCGTCCCCGGGCTGGACTGTTCTATGTTCTACGAACGGCCCGTCCCCGGGCTGGACTGTTCTATGTTCTACGAACGGCCCGTCCCCGGGCTGGACTGTTCTATGTTCTACGAACGGCCTGTCCCCGGGCTGGACTGTTCTATGTTCTACGAACGGCCCGTCCCCGGGCTGGACTGTTCTATGTTCTACGAACGGCCTGTCCCCGGGCTGGACTGTTCTACGAACGGCCCGTCCCCGGGCTGGACTGTTCTACGAACGGCCCGTCCCCGGGCTGGACTGTTCTATGAACGGCCCGTCCCCGGGCTGGACTGTTCTATGTTCTACGAACGGCCTGTCCCCGGGCTGGACTGTTCTATGTTCTACGAACGGCCCGTCCCTGGGCTGGACCGTTCTATGATCTACGAACGGCCTGTCCCCGGGCTGGACTGTTCTACGAACAGCCTGTCCCCGGGCTGGACTGTTCTATGTTCTACGAACGGCCCGTCCCCGGGCTGGACTGTTCTATGTTCTACGAACGGCCTGTCCCCGGGCTGGACTGTTCTATGTTCTAAGAACGGCCTGTCCCCGGGCTGGACTGTTCTATGTTCTACGAACGGCCCGTTCCCGGGCTGGACTGTTCTATGTTCTACGAACGGCCCGTCCCCGGGCTGGACTGTTCTATGTTCTACGAACGGCCCGTCCCCGGGCTGGACTGTTCTATGTTCTACGAACGGCCCGTCCCCGGGCTGGACTGTTCTATGTTCTACGAACGGCCCGTCCCCGGGCTGGACTGTTCTATGTTATACGAACGGCCTGTCCCCGGGCTGGACTGTTCTATGTTCTACGAACGGCCCGTCCCCGGGCTGGACTGTTCTATGTTCTACGAACGGCCTGTCCCCGGGCTGGACTGTTCTACGAACGGCCCGTCCCCGGGCTGGACTGTTCTACGAACGGCCCGTCCCCGGGCTGGACTGTTCTATGAACGGCCCGTCCCCGGGCTGGACTGTTCTATGTTCTACGAACGGCCTGTCCCCGGGCTGGACTGTTCTATGTTCTATGAACGGCCCGTCCCCGGGCTGGACTGTTCTATGTTCTACGAACGGCCTGTCCCCGGGCTGGACTGTTCTATGTTCTACGAACGGCCTGTCCCCGGGCTGGACTGTTCTATGTTCTACGAACGGCCCGTCCCTGGGCTGGACCGTTCTATGATCTACGAACGGCCTGTCCCCGGGCTGGACTGTTCTACGAACAGCCTGTCCCCGGGCTGGACTGTTCTATGTTCTACGAACGGCCCGTCCCCGGGCTGGACTGTTCTATGTTCTACGAACGGCCTGTCCCCGGGCTGGACTGTTCTATGTTCTACGAACGGCCTGTCCCCGGGCTGGACTGTTCTATGTTCTACGAAAGGCCCGTCCCCGGGCTGGACTGTTCTATGTTCTACGAACGGCCTGTCCCCGGGCTGGACTGTTCTATGTTCTACGAACGGCCCGTCCCCGGGCTGGACTGTTCTACGAACGGCCCGTCCCCGGGCTGGACTGTTCTACGAACGGCCCGTCCCCGGGCTGGACTGTTCTATGTTCTACGAACGGCCTGTCCCCGGGCTGGACTGTTCTACGAACGGCCCGTCCCCGGGCTGGACTGTTCTATGTTATACGAACGGCCTGTCCCCGGGCTGGACTGTTCTATGTTCTACGAACGGCCTGTCCCCGGGCTGGACTGTTCTACGAATGGCCCGTCCCCGGGCTGGACTGTTCTACGAACGGCCCGTCCCCGGGCTGGACTGTTCTACGAACGGCCCGTCCCCGGGCTGGACTGTTCTACGAACGGCCCGTCCCCGGGCTGGACTGTTCTACGAACGGCCCGTCCCCGGGCTGGACTGTTCTATGTTCTACGAACGGCCTGTCCCCGGGCTGGACTGTTCTACGAACGGCCCGTCCCCGGGCTGGACTGTTCTATGTTCTACGAACGGCCCGTCCCCGGGCTGGACTGTTCTACGAACGGCCCGTCCCCGGGCTGGACTGTTCTACGAACGGCCCGTCCCCGGGCTGGACTGTTCTACGAACGGCCCGTCCCCAGGCTGGACTGTTCTATGTTCTACGAACGGCCCGTCCCCGGGCTGGACTGTTCTATGTTCTACGAACGGCCCGTCCCCGGGCTGGACTGTTCTATGTTCTACGAACGGCCCGTCCCCGGGCTGGACTGTTCTATGTTCTACGAACGGCCCGTCCCCGGGCTGGACTGTTCTACGAACGGCCCGTCCCCGGGCTGGACTGTTCTATGTTCTACGAACGGCCCGTCCCCGGGCTGGACTGTTCTACGAACGGCCCGTCCCCGGGCTGGACTGTTCTACGAACGGCCCGTCCCCGGGCTGGACTGTTCTATGTTCTACGAACGGCCCGTCCCCGGGCTGGACTGTTCTATGTTCTACGAACGGCCCGTCCCCGGGCTGGACTGTTCTATGTTCTACGAACGGCCCGTCCCCGGGCTGGACTGTTCTATGTTCTACGAACGGCCCGTCCCCGGGCTGGACTGTTCTATGTTCTACGAACGGCCCGTCCCCGGGCTGGACTGTTCTATGTTCTACGAACGGCCCGTCCCCGGGCTGGACTGTTCTACGAACGGCCCGTCCCCGGGCTGGACTGTTCTACGAACGGCCCGTCCCCGGGCTGGACTGTTCTACGAACGGCCCGTCCCCGGGCTGGACTGTTCTATGTTCTACGAACGGCCCGTCCCCGGGCTGGACTGTTCTATGTTCTACGAACGGCCTGTCCCCGGGCTGGACTGTTCTATGTTCTACGAACGGCCCGTCCCCGGGCTGGACTGTTCTATGTTCTACGAACGGCCTGTCCCCGGGCTGGACTGTTCTATGTTCTACGAACGGCCCGTCCCCGGGCTGGACTGTTCTATGTTCTACGAACGGCCCGTCCCCGGGCTGGACTGTTATACGAACGGCCCGTCCCCGGGCTGGACTGTTATACGAACGGCCCGTCCCCGGGCTGGACTGTTCTACGAACGGCCCGTCCCCGGGCTGGACTGTTCTATGTTCTACGAACGGCCTGTCCCCGGGCTGGACTGTTCTATGTTCTACGAACGGCCCGTTCCCGGGCTGGACTGTTCTATGTTCTACGAACGGCCTGTCCCCGGGCTGGACTGTTCTATGTTCTACGAACGGCCCGTCCCCGGGCTGGACTGTTCTATGTTCTACGAACGGCCCGTCCCCGGGCTGGACTGTTCTATGTTCTACGAACGGCCCGTCCCCGGGCTGGACTGTTCTATGTTCTACGAACGGCCCGTCCCCGGGCTGGACTGTTCTATGTTCTACGAACGGCCCGTCCCCGGGCTGGACTGTTCTATGTTCTACGAACGGCCCGTCCCCGGGCTGGACTGTTCTATGTTCTACGAACGGCCCGTCCCCGGGCTGGACTGTTCTATGTTCTACGAACGGCCCGTCCCCGGGCTGGACTGTTCTATGTTCTACGAACGGCCTGTCCCCGGGCTGGACTGTTCTATGTTCTACGAACGGCCCGTCCCCGGGCTGGACTGTTCTATGTTCTACGAACGGCCCGTCCCCGGGCTGGACTGTTCTATGTTCTACGAACGGCCTGTCCCCGGGCTGGACTGTTCTATGTTCTACGAACGGCCTGTCCCCGGGCTGGACTGTTCTATGTTCTACGAACGGCCTGTCCCCGGGCTGGACTGTTCTATGTTCTACGAACGGCCCGTCCCCGGGCTGGACTGTTCTATGTTCTACGAACGGCCTGTCCCCGGGCTGGACTGTTCTATGTTCTACGAACGGCCTGTCCCCGGGCTGGACTGTTCTATGTTCTACGAACGGCCCGTCCCCGGGCTGGACTGTTCTATGTTATACGAACGGCCTGGACTGTTCTATGTTATACGAACGGCCTGTCCCCTGGCTGGACTGTTCTATGTTCTACGAACGGCCTGTCCCCGGGCTGGACTGTTCTATGTTATACGAACGGCCTGTCCCCTGGCTGGACTGTTCTATGTTCTACGAACGGCCTGTCCCCGGGCTGGACTGTTCTATGTTATACGAACGGCCTGTCCCCGGGCTGGACTGTTCTATGTTATACGAACGGCCTGTCCCCGGGCTGGACTGTTCTATGTTCTACGAACGGCCTGTCCCCGGGCTGGACTGTTCTATGTTATACGAACGGCCTGTCCCCTGGCTGGACTGTTCTATGTTCTACGAACGGCCTGTCCCCGGGCTGGACTGTTCTATGTTCTACGAACGGCCTGTCCCCTGGCTGGACTGTTCTATGTTCTACGAACGGCCTGTCCCCGGGCTGGACTGTTCTATGTTCTACGAACGGCCTGTCCCCGGGCTGGACTGTTCTATGTTATACGAACGGCCTGTCCCCTGGCTGGACTGTTCTATGTTCTACGAACGGCCTGTCCCCGGGCTGGACTGTTCTATGTTCTACGAACGGCCCGTCCCCGGGCTGGACTGTTCTATGTTCTACGAACGGCCTGTCCCCGGGCTGGACTGTTCTATGTTATACGAACGGCCTGTCCCCTGGCTGGACTGTTCTATGTTATACGAACGGCCTGTCCCCGGGCTGGACTGTTCTATGTTCTACGAACGGCCCGTCCCCGGGCTGGACTGTTCTATGTTATACGAACGGCCTGGACTGTTCTATGTTATACGAACGGCCTGTCCCCTGGCTGGACTGTTCTATGTTCTACGAACGGCCTGTCCCCGGGCTGGACTGTTCTATGTTATACGAACGGCCTGTCCCCTGGCTGGACTGTTCTATGTTCTACGAACGGCCTGTCCCCGGGCTGGACTGTTCTACGAACGGCCCGTCCCCGGGCTGGACTGTTCTATGTTCTACGAACGGCCCGTCCCCGGGCTGGACTGTTCTATGTTATACGAACGGCCTGTCCCCGGGCTGGACTGTTCTATGTTCTACGAACGGCCTGTCCCCGGGCTGGACTGTTCTATGTTATACGAACGGCCTGTCCCCGGGCTGGACTGTTCTATGTTATACGAACGGCCTGTCCCCGGGCTGGACTGTTATACGAACGGCCTGTCCCCGGGCTGGACTGTTCTATGTTCTACGAACGGCCTGTCCCCGGGCTGGACTGTTCTATGTTATACGAACGGCCTGTCCCCGGGCTGGACTGTTCTATGTTATACGAACGGCCTGTCCCCGGGCTGGACTGTTATACGAACGGCCTGTCCCCGGGCTGGACTGTTATACGAACGGCCTGTCCCCGGGCTGGACTGTTATACGAACGGCCTGTCCCCGGGCTGGACTGTTCTATGTTCTACGAACGGCCTGTCCCCGGGCTGGACTGTTCTATGTTCTACGAACGGCCTGTCCCCGGGCTGGACTGTTATACGAACGGCCTGTCCCCTGGCTGGACTGTTCTATGTTCTACGAACGGCCTGTCCCCGGGCTGGACTGTTCTACGAACGGCCCGTCCCCGGGCTGGACTGTTCTACGAACGGCCCGTCCCCGGACTGGACTGTTCTACGAACGGCCCGTCCCCGGACTGGACTGTTCTAATCCTAACCCTAATTGTCCAGAATGTCAATTCTTTATTCGCCTATTCTTGCATACCCATTTAACCAGTCCATACCGCTTTGCAGAGCTCTGATTGCCGTCCTGACGGCCACTGAACCCCGATGGCTCCCTACCTGCTGCACCTGGTACGTCTGGCAAGAACAACACCTCAGCGCCTGGAACCGCTGCGCCATCGCCGCTGCCTCAGGCCTCCCGCCCTAAGCCATTTCCATGGAAACCGCAGCTGCCGCCAATCGACGACGTCTTCCAGCCCCGCCAGAAACCAATCGCAACACGCACGCGTAAAACCTCCCTTTCCGCGTGCGGCGTTCCTCCCTCCCCGATCAAAGAACCACAACACACATGCGCCTCCTTCCTCCCAATGGCAGCACAAGACGCATGCGCGGTACCTGCTGCCGGTCGGCGTGGAGCGCCACCTATCGGTGGGAGTCCGCGCACCAGCAGCCGCAGAAAAACCATCGAGTTGCATTACGGCCTTTGGGCTGCAGGTTCTGAAATGGTTGATAATAGTTTGTAATTTATAGTAATCCTGTCTTTGCACTGTACTGCGACGCAAAACAACAAATTTCACGTCACTGATTTATAAATCTGATTGAAATAAATCATCTACCCCAATTTAATTGATTCTACGAGAGTCAACATAAAAGCCAGTCTCACTGCTATGGACAGTGACCTGGAGACATAGGGTTAAGGCAAAAGGGGTACCTACAGCCTGAGGTGGGTGTAGGCAGCAGGTGACAATGGCGACCAGACAGTGGGTATGGAAAGAAAAGGTCGAGGGACTGCTTGGATAGCTGGAGCAGAACGTGGTGGTAGAGGTAGCTGAGATTGAAATAGGTACCAAATAACACCATAAACCTTGGGAGCAGGATTAGGCAATTCAACCCATCGAGTCTACTCCACCAATTCATCATGGCTGATCCATTTCCCTCTCAACCCTTTTTCCTGTAACCATTGGCACACTAACCAACCAACCTCCAGGTTAAATACACCCAATAACTTGGCCTCTGTAGCTGTCTGTGGCAATAAATTCCACAGATTCACTACCCTCTGGCTGAAGAAATTCCTTATCTCTGTTCTAAATGGATGTACCTCAGTCCTAAGGCTGTGCCCTCTGGTCCTAAACTCCCTCACCAGCCAAGATCCTCTCTACATCCACTCTATCCGAACCTTTCAAACAGAATTCTTAAGAACAGACCCAGAGCCATCAACTACTCCTCATGTCACCTTTCATTCCTGCAATCATTCTTGCTAACCTCCTCTGGACTCTCTCAAATGTCAGCACATCGTTTCGTCAATAAGGGGCATTAAACTACTCACAATACCCACCAGTGCCTTATATAGCCTCAGCATTCGATCCTGGGTTTCAGAATTTTACATCAAATGGAAGGAATGGTTTAGATCTATTTTCGAGTAAGTTAAAGGGACAGAACAATCATAATATGTTGAAGTTATATAAGACATTGGTGAGGCCTAATTTGGAGTATTGTGTTCAGTTTTGCAAAGATGTACGTGGGGTTGAAAAAATGCAGAGAACATTTACAAGGATGTTGCTGGGACTGGAGGACCTGAGTTGTAACAAATTATTGAATAGATTCAGACTTGTAAGGTGGGAGATTGAGAGGAGATTTGATAGAGGTATGCAAAATTATGAGGGGTATAGATAGGGTAAATGCAAGCATGCTTTTCCCCCTGTGGTTAGTTGGGTGGAACTACAACCAGAAACCATGGGTTAAGGGCAAAAGGCAAAATATTTAAGGGCGACTTCAGACAGCAGTGAAGGTGCGTAACAAGCTGCCAGCACAAGTGGTGCGTGAGAACTTGATTTTAGATACGTTTGTATAGGAACATGGATATTCGGGATATGGTCCCAGTGCAGGTTTATGTTAGTAGGCAGTTCAGCACAGACTAGATAAGCCAGCGTGCTTGTTTCTGTGCTGTCACTTTACGACGACTGATCAATCGATGTATATAAGCTATCTATCTATACTTTATAATTGTGTTCCTGGTTTTATCGTGTTTTTTTGTGCTGCATCAAATCCGGAGTAACAATTATTGTCATCTCCTTTACACTGGTGTACTGGGATTAAAGTCTTGAATCTTGCTTCCATCAAAGTGCAGAACGTCTCCCTCTACCGGTGGTGAGCATGAACTCCCATCAAAGTGCAGAATGTCTCCCTCTAGCGGTGGTGAGCATCAACTCCCATCAAAGTGCAGAACGTCTCCCTCTACCGGTGGCGACAAGGTTCCGGCTCTTTTGAGGATTGCAAAAGGTTAAAGGTTGAATAATAACTGCACTAAATTAATAGGACTGAAGCAGGAATCTGAAGGAGAGGAGATTGGACCATGAGAGAAACGGAGGAGGAGAACCAGAGGGAGGTGATGGGCAGGTGAGGACAAGGGTTGAGTGGGGAGCCAGAATGGGGAATAGAAAAAGCGAGGGGGGGGGGGTGAGAAATTACCACAAGTTGGATAAATCGAAGTTCATGCCATCAGGTTGGAGGTTACCCAGACAGAAAATGAGGTGTTACTCCTCCAACCTGAGAGTGGCCCTACCCGGCAGTAGGAAGGGCAATGGAGAGACATGACATTATGGGAATGGAGAGTGAAATTGAACTAGCTCGCCACCAGGAATTCCTGCCTTTTGTGGCAGGTGCAACAAAGGTGCTCGACAAAGCGATCCCCAATCGACATTAGGCCTTACCGATGTAGAGAAGGTCTCACCAGGAGCCCTGGTGTCTGAACTCAAACCTGGAGAAGGAAACCTGATCTAATTGTTGTTCATGGTGAGGGGGTCTCTTCAGTCCCGAATCGGAATCCGAATCAAGTTTAATATCACCTGCCATATGTCGTGAAATGTGTTTTGTGGCAGCAGTACATTGCAATATATAATTTTTAAATAACTATAAATTACAATAAGAAATATATATAAAATTAATAAAGCAACACAAAAGCAGAGCAAAAAGTTAATGGTGAGGAAGTGTTCATGGATGGGTTCACTGTCCAGCAGAAATCTGATGGTGGAGAAGCTGTCCCTAAAATGTTGAGTGTACCACAGCAATCAGAAGAGGGTATTTCCTGGTGATGGGGGGGGGGGGGGTCCCCCCATGATGGGTGTCACTTTCTTGAGGCATCACCATTTCAAGGTGTCCTGGATGCTGGGGAGGCTGGTGTCCATGAAGGAGCTGGGGGAGTTCACAATTTCTGCAGCTTTTTGCAGTGGCCCCTCCACACCAGACAGTGGTGCAGCCAGTTACAATGATCTGTAGAAACCTGCGAGTCTTCAGTGACTTACCATGTCTTCTCAAACTCCTGATGAAATATAGCTGCCGTCATGACTCAATACACTGGGTGCAGGATCGATCTTCAGAGATGTTGACACTCATGAACTTCCACATCGCTGCACTGTCTGACCCAGTTTTCCAGTCCAACGGCCTTGGGAATGAAATGGCTCAAACTAATCAGACACTACGGTAAAATAACGGCACAAAGCCTCTGAATTTGATTAGCCAAGGATTATAATTTATGAATATATTTACAAATCAGAAGGAATCAATTTCTCAATCATTCTCTCCACGAGGCACAGGTAAGGTGGGCCATGCAGTCCCCTGGGTTGTGTCATATTACGAGAACTGAGGCAGTAAGTGTGGAGTCTATGAATGAGATGGACACAGCAGGGCAAAACAGGCATGGGTGAGTAGTAAAAGGGAGAGGAAGAGAGAAAGACGGGGGGAAGAGAGACAGAGGTGGTGGCAGAGAGAGAAAGAGAGAGAGAGAGAGAGAAGGGGAAAGAAAGGGGAGAAAGTGAGAGAGAGATGAGGTGAGAGAATGTGTGTAGGGTGAAGGGGGAAGATACAAAGGGTTGGGATGTGTGCATGTCTGTGGGGGGGGTGCATATGGGTGGGTGTGTGTATATGGGTGGGTTTGTGTGGGATGTGTGTGTGTATAGTGTGTATATGGGTGGGTTTGTGTGGGATGTGTGTGTGTATAGTGTGTATATGGGTGGGTTTGTGTGGGATGTGTGTGTGTATAGTGTGTATATGGGTGGGTTTGTGTGGGATGTGTGTGTGTATAGTGTGTATATGGGTGGGTTTGTGTGGGATGTGTGTGTGTATAGTGTGTATATGGGTGGGTTTGTGTGGGGGGTGTGTATGTGTGTTGAGGGGTGTGCATATGGGTGGGTGTGTATGTATATGGGTGGGTTTGTGTGGGGGGTGTGTATGTGTTGAGGGGTGTGCATATGGGTGGGTGTGTATGTATATGGGTGGGTTTGTGTGGGGGTGTGTGTGTGTTGAGGGGTGTGCATATGGGTGGGTGTGTATGTATATGGGTGGGTTTGTGTGGGGGGTGTGTATGTATTGGTGGGTGTGTGGAGATCTTTTTGGGTGGGTGTGGGGGAGTTGCTCATGAAATCTTGAACCTAATTACAATGTTGGATGTGTGTCATCCCCACAGTTAATTGTCTTCACTCATTACTGGGCACGGGTCACTCAAAGGTCACAGACACACAGCCCGCATTAATCCTTCGCTCACCCACAATCACCATGATTACATCTAAAGGGTTATAACTGCAGAAATGTTCTGGTCACAATTGTTCCCTGAAGACACAGTTTGCCTCTCTCTGAGGCACACCTCACTAACTTGAGCCTGTTTAACACTGACAAGTTAATACCGATCCCCAACTCAACTCCCACAATACTGAGACGGTCCTTCCTTCACTGGTTTCTGGATCTGTGGACGTCTGGTTAATCCAGAGCTGGCTCTCCTCTGGAGTAATTCGGCCGTGTGTCGTGTCCCTGCTTCGTAGCTCACTGAGTTGTCTGAGATTTAACAGTCCCTGCCGACGCACGTTGGTACATTCAAAAGCTGTACTAGTTATAGTCAGAAGGAATCTTCCAGAACACTGCTATAACAGAGGGATTAATATAAACAGATATAAATTGCTTTCTTTCATTGCATTCAACTTTGAGAGATAGAATACTGTCTTGAAGCTCCAAAATCAGATCTCCAGGTGATTTTGTTGAGGAGTAAGGGTGCATTTTAAGTTCAGATGGATGTGGAGGGAATTCACCAACCAAGGTGAGATCAGTACTTTGCTAAGGATCATTACATTCGCGCCTTTGACCCAAGCGGAAACAGCCACAACTAACTGGCTGATGGATTCTGATGAAGACCCGAGGAGGGAACCTCGAGGATGACAATGATCCCAGGAAACGGGGCTCCGGTGCAGATTTGGGTCTCAGGATGGCAGGCAGATCCTCCTGGATGGGAGAGGGGCTGATTCAGCTAGCCGACAGCCCCAGCTCCTGCTCACTGGACGAGCTAACCTGCCGCTCCACCGCCCTTTGGCTTTTGCAGGCCGCGATCTTTGGCCCAATGTCCACCCGCTTCTCAAAGAACTGGACCAGGCCCGGCTCCGTTAGCACCGAGGCCAGGATCTGCTCGAAGGAAATGGACCAGTCGGCCTCCGCCACACCCTGTGGTGGCCCCGGTAGCCCAGCCGGCCGCTCGCAGCTAACCAGCACGGTGTCATCAGAGAGTTCCTCGCAGGGCAGGGAGCCCGAGCTCACCACAGAGTAGGAGGACATGGACGTGTCATCCCTCGCCTCCTCCTCGGACGGCAGTGGCGCGAAACTGGCCTCCTTCGCGTTAGCTGCGACTTCAGTAAGTTCCACCTGCTCCCTCAGGGCATCACTCAAGATGTCCGCCTGGACGTCCATCCTGGGCCCCGCCCGTTCAGGGGTGCAGATCCGCTCCTTGCCCTGGGCTACGCACGGAGTGTTGCCCCCATTTCCAGGAGTTCTCCTGGGCACAGGGTTGCTGAACTGCTTGCCGACCTCTCCAATCTGCAGCAGCAGCGTAGCAACAGTTGCGATGGCATGGTAGAGCTCACTCTCGGCCGGGTCCTCGCTGAACATGTTGTAAAGAGTTTTGCACATCTCTATGAACTGCTCCTGAGCGAAAACCAACACAAATCAAACATTAGCTTTATTTGTCACAAGTTCAGCAAAACACACAATCAAACGTACCATCTGCATCACAACACAGCACGTCCACAGCTATCTAACCCTAACCCAAACCCTAAACCACAACACAGCACGTCCACAGCTATCTAACCCTAACCCAAACCCTAAACCACAACACAGCACGTCCACAGCTATCTAACCCTAACCCAAACCCTAAACCACAAAACAGCATGTCCACAACTCTCTAACCCAAACCCTAAACCACAACACAGCACGTCCACAGCTATCTAACCCTAACCCAAACCCTAACCCAAACCCTAAACCACAACTCACTAACACAAACCCTAAACCACAACACAGCACGTCCACAGCTATCTAACCCTAACCCAAACCCTAACCCAAACCCTAAACCACAACTCACTAACCCAAACCCTAAACCACAACACAGCACGTCCACAGCTATCTAACCCTAACCCAAACCCTAAACCACAAAACAGCATGTCCACAACTCTCTAACCCAAACCCTAAACCACAACACAGCACGTCCACAGCTATCTAACCCTAACCCAAACCCTAACCCAAACCCTAAACCACAACTCACTAACACAAACCCTAAACCACAACTCTCTAACCCAAACCCTAAACCACAACACAGCACGTCCACAGCTATCTAACCCTAACCCAAACCCTAAACCACAACTCACTAACACAAACCCTAAACCACAACACAGCATGCCCACAACTCTCTAACCCAAACCCTAAACCACAACACAGCATGCCCATAACTCTCTAACCCAAACCCTAAACCACAACACAGCATGCTCACAACTCTCTAACCCAAACCCTAAACCACAGCTCACTAACACAAACCCTAAACCACAGCTCATTAACCCAAACCCTAAACCACAACACAGCATGCCCACAACTCTCTAACCCAAACCCTAAACCACAACACAGCATGCCCACAACTCTCTAACCCAAACCCTAAACCACAACACAGCAAGTCCACAACTCTCTAACCCAAACCCTAAACCACAACACAGCACGCCCACAACTCTCTAACCCAAACCCTAAACCACAACACAGCACGCCCACAACTCTCTAACCCAAACCCTAAACCACAACACAGCACGCCCACAGCTATCTAACCCTAACCCTAATGCGAGCGAAAACCAACACAAATCAAACATTAGCTTTATTTGTCACAAGTTCAGTAAAACACACAATCAAACGTACCATCTGCATCACAACTCAGCACGTCCACAGCTATCTAACCCTAAGCCTAACTCAAACCCTAAACCACAACTCTCTAACCCAAACCCTAAACCACAACTCACTAACACAAACCCTAAACCACAACACAGCAGGCCCACAACTCTCTAACCCAAACCCACAACTCATTAACCCTAAACCACAACTCACTAACCATAAACCACAAATCACTACCCCTAAACCACAACTCACTAACCTAAACCCACAACTCACTACCCCTAAACCACAACTCACTAACCCAAACCCACAACTCACTACCCCTAAACCACAACTCACTAACCCAAACCCACAACTCACTAACCCAAACCCACAACTCACTAACCCTAAACCACAACTCACTAACCCAAACCCACAACTTACTAACCCTAACCCACAACTCACTAACCCAAACCCTAAACCACAACTCACTAACCCAAACCCACAACTCACTAACCCAAACCCACAACTCACTAACCCTAACCCACAACTCACTAACCCAAACCCTAACCCACAACTCACTAACCCAAACCCACAACTCACTAACCCTAAACCACAACTCACTAACCCAAATCCACAACTCACTAACCCTGAAGCACAACTCACTGACCCAAACCCGCAACTCAAACCCTAACCAACAACTCACTAACCCAAACCCACAACTCACTAACCCTAAACCACAACTCACTAACCCAAACCTTAAACCACAACTCACTAACCCAAACCTTAAACCACAACTCACTAACTCAAACCAACAACTCACTAACCCTAACCCACAACTCACTAACCCTAACCCACAACTCACTAACCCTAAACCACAACTCACTAACCCAAATCCACAACTCACTAACCCTAAACCACAACTCACTAACCCAAACCTTAAACCACAACTCACTAACCCAAACCTTAAACCACAACTCACTAACTCAAACCAACAACTCACTAACCCTAACCCACAACTCACTAACCCTAAACCACAACTCACTAACCCTAACCCACAACTCACTAACCCTGAACCACAACTCACTAACCCAAACCCACAACTCACTAACCCTAACCCACAACTCACTAACCGAAACCCACAACTCACTAACCCTAAACCACAACTCACTAACCCTGAACCACAACTCACTAACCCAAACCCACAACTCACTAACCCAAACCCACAACTCACTAACCCTAAACCACAACTCACTAACCCAAACCCACAACTCACTAACCCAAACCCACAACTCACTAACCCTGAACCACAACTCACTAACCCAAACCCACAACTCACTAACCCTGAACCACAACTCACTAACCCAAACCTTTTTGGAGAGTGGAAGGAAACGTTATCATCCAAAGGAAGGCTGTGAAATCACAGTGAGATTTACAGACAGTGGTATGAATGGAAGATCGATTACTGACACTGTGAAGTGTTACGCTAACCACTACATTGCTGGGATGCCCCATTTTAAGACTAGGAGGAAGAGATACCCTCCTGTTGTAACACTGAACGGCTGCCTGGTATGATAAGATGGACATCTCAAACAGGATACCGGAGGAGCTCAGTAGGCCAGGCAGCATCTATGGAAGGGAATAAACAGTCGACTTTTCCGGCCGAGACCCTTCATCAGGACTGGAAAGTAAGGGAGCAGATATCAGAATCAGAAGGTAGGAGAGGGGGAGGAGTATGAGCAGGCAGGTGTTAGGTGAGACCAGATGAGGGGGAAGCAGAATGATTTATTTCCAGGTGAGGGTAACTAGCAGGCCTTGTACCCCGGTGAGATATGGATATGCCTGTCCCAGCTCTGCCAGACTGGGTAGATGAGATCTACAGTGAGATCCAACGGCCAGGAAGGTGGTTCTGCAGTGCCTCATGAAAAGCAAAGGGCACGACTGGGCACAGGCGAAGTCATGGCCATCCACGGCAACCGAGGAAGATCCCAGTTGTGACAACTCCTCCTACCACTGGACCCGGACTTCTGAGGCTCGGAGAGTGGAACTGCCCACCACTTTAAAAACTCTCCTGCACAGGTTTCCTGTCATCATTGAATTTGGCAGACAACCAATCAGTTATTTCCCTCCATGGGTGCTGCTCGACCCGCTGAATTCCTTCAACACATTGTGTGTGTTGCTTAAGATTTCCAGCATCTGTCGAAAGAATCTCATGTGTAGGGAAACATGGACCCTCGACCTCACAGTGACCTTGCACCTCATTGTCTACCACGCTGTACTTTCTCTGCGTTCGGCAATTGTTTTACCTAATGAATTAATCCGTACGAACACAAGTTTTGCAAGGTAGCACGGTGTGGTGGTTGCCTGTTGATGACAGGGAAGCTGTGTGGGAGAGTTTTTAAAGTGAACAAGCTTTTGCACTGGGGCGGTTCCACTCTATCTCGGAAGTCTCGGCCCGGTGGTGTGAGTAATCTTTCTCGGTTGCAGTGGACGGCCATGACCACCTGTGCCTGGACCTGCCCTTCGCTCTCCATGAAGCATTGCAGAACTGCCTTCCTAACCTGTTGGATCTCATCCGCCCAGTCCACCAGAGCAGGCTAGAACAGGCATGTCCCTATCCCACCGGGGTACCAGCCCCACTGGCAACCCTCACCTGGTCTAGCCCGGCTGTCGAAGTGCTGTACCGGGGTGTGGCCGCTGTCACATGCAGACAGCTACCTGGAGCCACAGGTGAGAGCTGAGCGTCTGGTGGGGCCCAAAGGTGAGTGAGCTGCCCCAGAATGGACACGATAAGCCCCTTCACCAGAGGGGCTACCCCTCCCTGGAAACCCCAAACACCCCATTCCTGATGAAGGGTCTCGGCCCGAAACATTGGCTACTCTTTTCTCACGGATGCTGCCTGACCTGCTGAGTTCTTCCAGCGTTGTGTACATATTCTTTGATCCACAGCATCTGCAGTTGTATTTTTGTGTTTTGACCCCATAGCTCAGTACATGCAACAATAACAAATTAATTCCAATTCTGGATGTTTTATATTAAGGAACTGAGTGAATACAGGGTATCTGTGAGATCTTACAATGTGAAGTTCCCAGCTGCACGTCTGTACTGACAGCTGGTGCTTCACTCACAAGCAGCCTTTTCCTTTGGCAGGAACACAAGAGATTCTGTAGCTGTTGGACATTCAGAGCAACACCCACAAAATGGTGGAGGAACTCTGCAGGTCAGGCAGCATCTACGGAGGGAATTAAACAATCGCAATTTCGAGCTGAGATCTTCCATTATCAAACAGCCTTTGGCAGAGTCTTGGCCCTAAGCCTCCATAATTTCCCTTTCTTCTGCCTCCTTCCCTTCTTAGAAGTGGAATAAGAACGTGGGGGGAGGGGAAGGAGTACGTCGTCAGGTGCTGGGTGGAAGAACGGCTGCAGAAGAGAGGGCAGTAGAGAAAGGAGGGAGGGGGTACCCACCTTCCCCCTCACTTGGTCTCACCTCTCCCCCCACCTTATTCTGGCTTCCGCCCCCTTCCTTCCCAGTCCTGATGCAGTGTCTCGATCCAGCATTTTGTGTGCGCTCCACAGGCACGCTGTCTGGTCTGTTTACCTGGTTCATCTTGGTTAAGTCTTTCACGTTTTCCTTGGGCTTCTCCCTCTCTTGTGCCCACAGATTCAGGTGGTATCGGTAATCCTGAGGACCGCTCTTCTCATCTACACACAGAGAAGAGAAGGGACCATGGCTGTCAGCACGAGCACTGAGCTCTCCCCGAGGCATGTCCAGGAACATGGCTCAGAGGGACTTATAGGAGCACCAAGTTTCTGGGAGTGTGCATAATGGATGATCTCACCTGGTCCCTCAACACCATCTCTTTAGTCAAGAAAACAGAGCAGCATCTGCACTTCCTGAGGAGACTGAGGTGTGTGAGGGACACGAGGCTCCCCGCCTCCTCCCTCCACCATTCTAACAAATGTTTACAAGTGTCCTGGCCAGATACATCACCGTCGGAACAGGAAAATCAAGGCACCGAGTCCCAATGAAGAATTGTGAGAATTGGGTCTCTCTTCCACCCAGAGACATTTATCAGAAAGAGTGCTGCATATACCAGGACCTTAGCATTGTCAGTGATCCCTCCCATCTGTCCAACAATCTCCTTGACCCCCTAACGTCAGGCAGGAGGCACTGAAGCATGAGGACCAGGACTGTTCGGATGGGGAACAGTGTGAGAGTACTGAACTCCCAGCCACCACCCAGCTCTTCCACACAAGGAGTGTCATTAACATTATACTGTTTAATCTGTATCGTATATGTACCTTATTATTTATCAATTAATTTATTTATGGTAACATTACTTCATGTATTGTGCACCTCGGTCCGGAGGAACTTGCTTCGTTTGGTGATATACACGTGTACAGTTGTATGACAATAAACTAAACTTGAACGTGAACCCTCACCGAGGCACGTCCAGGAACCACGGAGAGGTTGTGAACTAGGCAGTTTGGCAGACAGGCTGCTCATAGAGAGGGCTGCTTTGTTCTGGATGGTGTTAATTTTTGGAGTGGTAGTGGCTGTAGTATATTGAGGCAGCATGGTAGCGTATAGCGTGACGCTATTAAAGCTTGGGGCGTTGGATTTCAGAGTTCAATTCCAACACCATCTTTAAGAAGTTTGTGTGTTCTCCCCTTAAGCATGTGGGTGGCCTCCAGGTGCTCCAGTTTCCTCCCACAGTGTAAAGAAGTCCTGTTTAGTAGGTTAGTTGGTCATTGTAAATTGTTTTGTGTTTAGGTTAGGATTAAAATAGGTGGGTTACTGGGTGGCGTAGATCTTCAGACCGGAAAGGCCTGTTCTGTGCTGTATATCTAACCAACTAATCAAATTCATTCATTCATTGGTTCTGCCTGGAGATCGGTGACCAGTAGTGTCACCAGGGATCTGTTCTGGGACCTCTGCTCTTTGTCCTTATAAATAATTAGGATGAGGAAGTGGAAGGGTGGGTTAGTAAATTTGCAGATCAGACAAAGGTTGGTGGAGTTGTAGATCATGTCGAGGTGATTGTAGGTTACAACAGAACATTGAGAGGATGTGGAGCTGGGCTGAGATGTGGCAGATGGAGTTTAATTCAGAAAAGTGTGAAGTGAATCACTCTGGAAGGTCAACTTTACAGGGTTTAAATGCAAAGTTCTTAGCAGCATGGAGGAAAACAGGAATCTTGGGGTCCCTGTCCATAGATTCCTCAAAGTTGCTGCGCAAGTTGACAAGGTGGTTAGGAAAGTGTATGGGTATGTTGGCCCTCATTAGTCCGGCTGTGAGGTAACGTTACAGCTCCATAAAATCCTGGTTAGACCACACTTGGAATTTTGTGTTCAGTTCTGGTCACCCCATTTTAGGAAGGATCTGGAAGTTTTAGAGAGGGTGCAGAGGAGATTCACCAGGATGCTGCCTGGATTAGAGAGGGTGCAGAGGGAAAGTTCAGCAAGGGAAAGGGGAGACTGCCTTTTGATCACTGGGGGATCACTCTGCTATTGGAGAGGGGAGACTGCCTTTTGATCACTGGTGGGATCACTCTGCGATTGGAGAGGGGAGACTGCCTTTTGATCACTGGTGGGATCACTCTGCTATTGGAGAGGGCAGACTGCCTTTTGATCACTGGTGGGATCACTCTGCGATTGGAGAGGGGAGACTGCCTTTTGATCACTGGGGGGGATCACTCTGCTATTGGAGAGGGGAGACTGCCTTTTGATCACTGGTGGGATCACTCTGTTACTGGAGAGGGGAGACTGCCTTTTGATCACTGGTGGGATCACTCTGCTACAGAGAGGGGATTCTGCCTTTTGATCACTGGTGGGATCACTCTGCTATTGGAGAGGGGAGACTGCCTTTTGATCACTGGTGGGATCACTCTGTTACTGGAGAGGGGAGACTGCCTTTTGATCACTGGTGGGATCACTCTGTTACTGGAGAGGGGAGACTGCCTTTTGATCACTGGTGGGATCACTCTGCTACAGAGAGGGGAGACTGCCTTTTGATCACTGGTGGGATCACTCTGCTATTGGACAGGGGAGACTGCCTTTTGATCACTGGTGGGATCACTCTGCTATTGGAGAGGGGAGACTGCCTTTTGATCACTGGTGGGATCACTCTGCTACAGAGAGGGGAGACTGCCTTTTGATCACTGGTGGGATCACTCTGCTATTGGACAGGGGAGACTGCCTTTTGATCACTGGTGGGATCACTCTGCGATTGGAGAGGGGAGACTGCCTTTTGATCACTGGTGGGATCACTCTGCTACAGAGAGGGGAGACTTCCTTTTGATCACTGGTGGGATCACTCTGCTATTGGAGAGGGGAGACTGCCTTTTGATCACTGGTGGGATCACTCTGCTATTGGAGAGGGCAGACTGCCTTTTGATCACTGGTGGGATCACTCTGCGATTGGAGAGGGGAGACTGCCTTTTGATCACTGGGGGGGATCACTCTGCTATTGGAGAGGGGAGACTTCCTTTTGATCACTGGTGGGATCACTCTGCTATTGGAGAGGGGAGACTGCCTTTTGATCACTGGTGGGATCACTCTGCTATTGGAGAGGGGAGACTTCCTTTTGATCACTGGTGGGATCACTCTGCTATTGGAGAGGGGAGACTGCCTTTTGATCACTGGTGGGATCACTCTGCTATTGGAGAGGGGAGACTGCCTTTTGATCACTGGTGGGATCACTCTGTTACTGGAGAGGGGAGACTGCCTTTTGATCACTGGTGGGATCACTCTGTTACTGGAGAGGGGAGACTGCCTTTTGATCACTGGTGGGATCACTCTGCTACAGAGAGGGGATTCTGCCTTTTGATCACTGGTGGGATCACTCTGCGATTGGAGAGAGGAGACTGCCTTTTGATCACTGGTGGGATCACTCTGCTACGGAGAGGGGAGACTGCCTTTTGATCACTGGTGGGATCACTCTGCTATTGGACAGGGGAGACTGCCTTTTGATCACTGGTGGGATCACTCTGCGATTGGAGAGGGGAGACTGCCTTTTGATCACTGGTGGGATCACTCTGCGATTGGAGAGGGGAGACTGCCTTTTGATCACTGGTGGGATCACTCTGCTATTGGAGAGGGGAGACTGCCTTTTGATCGCTGGGGGATCACTCTGCTATTGGAGAGGGGAGACTGCCTTTTGATCACTGGTGGGATCACTCTGTTACTGGAGAGGGGAGACTGCCTTTTGATCACTGGTGGGATCACTCTGTTACTGGAGAGGGGAGACTGCCTTTTGATCACTGGTGGGATCACTCTGCTACGGAGAGGGGAGACTGCCTTTTGATCACTGGTGGGATCACTCTGCGATTGGAGAGGGGAGACTGCCTTTTGATCACTGGGGGATCACTCTGTTACTGGAGAGGGGAGACTGCCTTTTGATCGCTGGGGGATCACTCTGCGATTGGAGAGGGGAGACTGCCTTTTGATCGTCGGTGGGATCACTCTGCGATTGGAGAGGGGAGACTGCCTTTTGATCACTGGGGGGATCACTCTGCGATTGGAGAGGGGAGACTGCCTTTTGATCGTTGGTGGGATCACTCTGCGATTGGAGAGGGGAGACTGCCTTTTGATCACTGGGGGGATCACTCTGCGATTGGAGAGGGGAGACTGCCTTTTGATCACTGGTGGGATCACTCTGCGATTGGAGAGGGGAGACTGCCTTTTGATCACTGGTGGGATCACTCTGCTATTGGAGAGGGGAGACTGCCTTTTGATCACTGGTGGGATCACTCTGCTACAGAGAGGGGAGACTGCCTTTTGATCACTGGTGGGATCACTCTAGTGCCACAAGCAGGGGAGGCTGCCACTGTGCCCAGAGAATGTTACCCAGGTTTTCTAAATTTTGTGTTGGGATATGAATATGGACTTGGACTACGGATATGGATTTTTTCTCATTCTTATAGAATTTTTTAATAATCTGTTTTTATCCAAATTTTCTCTTTTTTTGTGAGAAGAGGGGGATTTGGGGGAGGGGTTTAATGTGCTGGTTCCATTTTTGTGCAGGGAGGTGGGGATTTGGGATTCTTTCTTGGTCTTGTGGCTAACTGGAGAAGAAGAATTTCAGAGTTCTATACTTCGGTAATAAATGAGCCTTTGACCTTGAAACTAGGCCTTTTTTCTTCAGAGCGAAGGAGGATGTGAGGTGACTTCATACGATGATGAAGTAGTACAGTACAGGCCCTTCAGCCCATGATGTATTCACCTTTTAATGTACTCCAAGATCAAAATAACCCTTCCCGCCCACATAACCCTGCATTTTTCATTCATCCATTGTGCCTAACCAAGAGTCTTTTAAATGTCCTACTGTATATGTCTCCAACATAACCCCTGGCATTGTGTTCCATGACCCAACACACTCGGTGTAAAAAAAACTATCACTGACATCTCCCCTATGCCTTCTTCCCATCGTTCTTAAAATTATGCCCCCGATTAGTTATTTCTGCCCTGGGAAAAAGTCACTGGCTCAACCTATGTCTTTTATCATCTTGTAAACCTCTATCAAGTCACTTCTCATCCTCATAAAACAGGAGGTTGGAACTAATCAGAGTCACTTTTCCTGGTGAGGAAGATCTAACCATTTGGTTCTTGAAGCAACTGACCAGCACAGTTCAGCCACACTGGAACCACACTCCACTCCAATGGACTGCCTTTTTTAATGTTCTACAACATGGAACATTACAGGCCCTTCGGCCCACAATATCGTGCCGACCTTTTAACCTACTCTAAGATCAATCTAGCCCTTCCCTCTCACAGAGCCCTCCAGTTTTCTATCATCCACGTGCCTGTCTGAGAGTCTCTTAAATGTCCCTAATGTACCTGCCTCTATCAGCACCCCTGGCAGGGTGTTCCACACACCCACCACTCTCTGTTGATATCCCTCCTATACTTTCCTCCACCAGCTTGGTATTAGCCACTGGGAAAAATGTCTCTGTCTGTCCACTCAACCAATGCCTTTTATCTTATACACCTCTATCACCTCCAAAGAGAAAAGCCTTAGCTCAGGCAGTCTATCCTCATAAGACATAATTCTACACCAGCTGATAAATCTCTGCAGCTTCTCTGAAGTTTCCGTGTCCTTCCTGTAATGAACTGAACTCAATTCTCCAGGTGTGCTGTGACTGGCGTTTTACACGGAGATGGGAGCAACGGAGAGGGTGGGTACACGTACCGTATGGTCTATTGCTCTGTGCCTCCTCGGTGAAGAACCGTGTGGCCTCCAGCGCCGACTCCTCTTCCGGCCAAATAGCTGCCAAAACACAAGAGGGGCTTGTAACATGGAGGGGCACACAGCGAGTGGCAGAGAGGGAGTCTGGAGGGAACACAAGAGGGGATTGTAACATGGAGGGGCACACAGCGAGTGGCAGAGGGGGAGTCTGGAGGGAACACAAGAGGGGATTGTAACATGGAGGGGCACACAGCGAGTGGCAGAGAGGGAGTCTGGAGGGAACACAAGAGGGGATTTTAACATGGAGGGGCACACAGCGAGTGGCAGAGAGGGAGTCTGGAGGGAACACAAGAGGGGATTGTAACATGGAGGGGCACACAGCGAGTGGCAGAGAGGGAGTCTGGAGGGAACACAAGAGGGGATTTTAACATGGAGGGGCACACAGCGAGTGGCAGAGAGGGAGTCTGAAGGGAACACAAGAGGGGATTGTAACATGGAGGGGCACACAGCGAGTGGCAGAGAGGGAGTCTGGAGGGAACACAAGAGGGGATTTTAACATGGAGGGGCACACAGCGAGTGGCAGAGAGGGAGTCTGGAGGGAACACAAGAGGGGATTTTAACATGGAGGGGCACACAGCGAGTGGCAGAGGGGGAGTCTGGAGGGAACACAAGAGGGGATTTTAACATGGAGGGGCACACAGGGAGTGGCAGAGAGGGAGTCTGGAGGGAACACAAGAGGGGCTTGTAACATGGAGGAGCACACAGCGAGTGGCAGAGGGGGAGTCTGGAGGGAACACAAGAGGGGATTGTAATATGGAGGGGCACACAGCGAGTGGCAGAGAGGGAGTCTGGAGGGAACACAAGAGGGGCTTGTAACATGGAGGAGCACACAGCGAGTGGCAGAGGGGGAGTCTGGAGGGAACACAAGAGGGGCTTGTAACATGGAGGGGCACACAGCGAGTGGCAGAGAGGGAGTCTGGAGGGAACACAAGAGGGGCTTGTAACATGGAGGGGCACACAGCGAGTGGCAGAGAGGGAGTCTGGAGGGAACACAAGAGGGGATTGTAACATGGAGGGGCACACAGCGAGTGGCAGAGGGGGAGTCTGGAGGGAACACAAGAGGGGATTGTAACATGGAGGGGCACACAGCGAGTGGCAGAGGGGGAGTCTGGAGGGAACACAAGAGGGGATTGTAACATGGAGGGGCACACAGCGAGTGGCAGAGAGGGAGTCTGGAGGGAACACAAGAGGGGATTGTAACATGGAGGGGCACACAGCGAGTGGCAGAGGGGGAGTCTGGAGGGAACACAAGAGGGGATTGTAACATGGAGGGGCACACAGCGAGTGGCAGAGAGGGAGTCTGGAGGGAACACAAGAGGGGATTGTAACATGGAGGGGCACACAGCGAGTGGCAGAGAGGGAGTCTGGAGGGAACACAAGAGGGGATTGTAACATGGAGGGGCACACAGCGAGTGGCAGAGGGGGAGTCTGGAGGGAACACAAGAGGGGATTGTAACATGGAGGGGCACACAGCGAGTGGCAGAGAGGGAGTCTGGAGGGAACACAAGAGGGGATTGTAACATGGAGGGGCACACAGCGAGTGGCAGAGAGGGAGTCTGGAGGGAATGCAGTGTCCTGGGGGGGGAGGGGGGGGGAGTTGGATGATCCTGGGATTAAACATTTATCCTCTCTCCTGATTAGTGCAACTAAAGGCATTTCCATTAGTAGTTCACAAATTGTTTGCAAACCTTTGTGCAATAAGATCCTAACATCTATGTTAGGGAGTGTTATTCAACCCCTACACCCTGGTGCAAAGCATTGAAACCTACTGAATATCAAAAGGCCCAGATATAATGGAGTGGAGAGGATATTTCCTACACTGGGGAGTCTAGGACCAGAGGGTGCAGCCTCAGAATAGAGGGATGTCCATTTAGAATGGAGATGAGGGGGAATTTCTTTAGCCAGAGAGTGGTGAATCAGTGGAATTATTTGCCCCAGTCATCGGGTATATTTGACACAGAAGTGGATAGGCTCTTGATTAGTCAAAATGACCAAGGTTACAGGGAGGAGGCAGGAGTATGGGGTTGAGAGGGATAATAAATCAGCTGTGATTGAATGATTTAGCCCGATGGGCTAAATGGTCTAATTCTGCTTAGTCTTGATCTTAATCTCCCCCTCCCCTGTTCATGGCCTTGCAGTTTGTCCTCTCTCCACCAATCTAACTCCAGCAGGAAACTGATGCATCTGACCCGGTTGACACTGGTCAAAAGTCAAAAATTCCAAGTAAACATTATTAAAGTATGTATATGTCACCGTTTACAACCCTGAGATTCATTTTCTTGCAGGCATTCGCAGGAAAATAGAGAAATACCGGAGAATGGATGAAAAATTATAAATAACAAAGACTGATAAATTGAGCACATAATAAATATATATAAATAACACTGAGAACATGAGTTGTAAAGGGTTAGTCCACAGGTTGTGTTCAGGATCAGTTCAGTGTTGTGGTGAGTGAAGTGAATCACCCAGGACATTCCCTCTTCCCGGTGTTACTGTCGGCAAGGAGTTACAGAGCTTGAAGGCACACTCCGTGATTCAGGAATAACTTCTCCCCCCTGCCATCTGATTTCTAAATGGACATTGAACCAGTGAACACTACCGCACCATTTCTTTATTTCTGTTATTTTGAACTACTTATTTTAACTTCAAGACAAATATGTCTTTACTGTAATTCAGTTTTTTTTCTCTTTATCATTGTACTGTCATTACGTTAACACATTTCATGATATATGCCGGTGATATGAAGCCTGATTCTGATTCAGGAGCCTGACGGTTATTGGGTTAATAGCTGTTCCTGAACCTGCTGGTGTGGGTCCTGCCCGATGGTAGTAGTGAAAAGATATTAGATATTCGATAGAGAAGGTCAGACAATTTTGGGAGCTGATCAGACTCAGCAAGCTGTGAATGAACATCAGCCTATTCATTCAAATAAATTGGTCTAAAGTCTGTTTTAGGCTCCTCTTTTAAAATGTCTTTGCATTCAGTAGAAAGTCTTGCTTGATCAAAGGCAATTTTGTTCTAATAGTGTTCCTTCTTGTGGGACTTGTGGCTGTCTGTGGATTTATGTGGGTTTCCTCCGGGTGCTCTGGTTTCCTCCCAGAGTCCAAAAATACACAGCTGAGGGTTAGCAAGTTTTGGACATACTACATTGCTACATTGTGACCCTTGTGGGCTGCGGCCTTGAACCAAATGTGTCATTTGGACTTTGACGCAAATGACACATTTCACTGTGTGTTTCAACGTGACAATTAAAACTAATTTTAACCTCTATGTAGTGCACAATCTGTGTGTAGAATGTGTACTTTATGTTTTGAGTTATATACTTGTGAATGCTGATCATCCTGCTGTATGTAAGTTTTTCAATGTACCTGGGCACACGTGGACCTGTGTGTATGAAAATAAAAAGCACACACATGAAATGCTGCAGGGACTCAGCAGGTCAGGTAGCATCCATGGAGAGGAATAAACAGTTGACATTTTGGGCCACGAGCCTTCTTCGGTCCTGAAAGTTTAACCCTTCCACAGATACTGCCTCACCTGATGAGTTCCTCCAGCATTGTGTGTGTGTGTGTGTGTGTGTGTGTGTGTGTGTGTGTGTGTGTGTGTGTGTGTGTGTGTGTGTGTGTGTGTGTGTGTGTGTGTGTGTGTGTGTGTGTGTGTGTGTGTGTGTGTGTGTGTGTGTGTGTGTGTGTGAGAGAGAGAGTGAGTGTGCATGTGTGTGTGTACGCGCGTGCCAGTGAGAGAGAGAAATAAACTGCGGCATGTCGTGGGATACACTTTGTTTGTCCTACCTGGTGGCTGGTGTAGTCTGTACAACACTCTCAGTTTCTCCACCAGGTCACCGTGGTACATTCCACCTGTCAGAAAGACATGTTATCGATGCAGGGCTCACAGACGTCCGTCGCCAACCCTCTCCCATAAAGAACACCATGACAGGCAAGGAATCCCAACTGATACGCGTGGAACCATGTTGGAACGCACTGCCTGTCCAAGGGCAGTGCTGAGGGAGTGGCCTGTCCAAGAACCATGGGTAAGGGTCAGTGTCCTGTGCAAGAACCATGGGTAAGGGTCAGTGTCCTGTCCAAGGGTCATGGGTAAGGGTCAGTGTCCTGTCCAAGGGTCATGGGTAAGGGTCAGTGTCCTGTCCAAGGGTCATGGGTAAGGGTCAGTGTCCTGTCCAAGAACCATGGGTAAGGGTCAGTGTCCTGTCCAAGGGTCATGGGTAAGGGTCAGTGTCCTGTGCAAGGGCCATGGGTAAGGGTCAGTGTCCTGTCCAAGGGTCATGGGTAAGGGTCAGTGTCCTGTCCAAGGGTCATGGGTAAGGGTCAGTGTCCTGTCCAAGGGTCATGGGTAAGGGTCAGTGTCCTGTCCAAGGGTCATGGGTAAGGGTCAGTGTCCTGTCCAAGAACCATGGGTAAGGGTCAGTGTCCTGTGCAAGGGTCATGGGTAAGGGTCAGTGTCCTGTCCAAGGGTCATGGGTAAGGGTCAGTGTCCTGTCCAAGAGTCATGGGTAAGGGTCAGTGTCCTGTCCAAGGGCCATGGGTAAGGGTCAGTGTCCTGTCCAAGGGCCATGGGTAAGGGTCAGTGTCCTGTGCAAGAGTCATGGGTAAGGGTCAGTGTCCTGTGCAAGGGTCATGGGTAAGGGTCAGTGTCCTGTGCAAGGGCCATGGGTAAGGGTCAGTGTCCTGTCCAAGGGTCATGGGTAAGGGTCAGTGTCCTGTCCAAGGGTCATGGGTAAGGGTCAGTGTCCTGTCCAAGGGTCATGGGTAAGGGTCAGTGTCCTGTCCAAGGGCCATGGGTAAGGGTCAGTGTCCTGTGCAAGAGTCATGGGTAAGGGTCAGTGTCCTGTGCAAGGGTCATGGGTAAGGGTCAGTGTCCTGTGCAAGGGCCATGGGTAAGGGTCAGTGTCCTGTCCAAGGGTCATGGGTAAGGGTCAGTGTCCTGTCCAAGGGTCATGGGTAAGGGTCAGTGTCCTGTCCAAGGGTCATGGGTAAGGGTCAGTGTCCTGTGCAAGGGTCATGGGTAAGGGTCAGTGTCCTGTCCAAGGGTCATGGGTAAGGGTCAGTGTCCTGTCCAAGGGTCATGGGTAAGGGTCAGTGTCCTGTCCAAGGGCCATGGGTAAGGGTCAGTGTCCTGTCCAAGGGTCATGGGTAAGGGTCAGTGTCCTGTCCAAGGGTCATGGGTAAGGGTCAGTGTCCTGTCCAAGGGTCATGGGTAAGGGTCAGTGTCCTGTCCAAGGGTCATGGGTAAGGGTCAGTGTCCTGTCCAAGAGTCATGGGTAAGGGTCAGTGTCCTGTCCAAGGGCCATGGGTAAGGGTCAGTGTCCTGTGCAAGAGTCATGGGTAAGGGTCAGTGTCCTGTGCAAGGGTCATGGGTAAGGGTCAGTGTCCTGTGCAAGGGCCATGGGTAAGGGTCAGTGTCCTGTCCAAGGGTCATGGGTAAGGGTCAGTGTCCTGTCCAAGGGTCATGGGTAAGGGTCAGTGTCCTGTCCAAGGGTCATGGGTAAGGGTCAGTGTCCTGTCCAAGGGTCATGGGTAAGGGTCAGTGTCCTGTCCAAGGGTCATGGGTAAGGGTCAGTGTCCTGTCCAAGGGCCATGGGTAAGGGTCAGTGTCCTGTCCAAGGGTCAAGGGTAAGGGTCAGTGTCCTGTCCAAGGGTCATGGGTAAGGGTCAGTGTCCTGTCCAAGGGTCATGGGTAAGGGTCAGTGTCCTGTCCAAGAACCATGGGTAAGGGTCAGTGTCCTGTGCAAGGGTCATGGGTAAGGGTCAGTGTCCTGTCCAAGGGTCATGGGTAAGGGTCAGTGTCCTGTCCAAGAGTCATGGGTAAGGGTCAGTGTCCTGTGCAAGGGTCATGGGTAAGGGTCAGTGTCCTGTGCAAGAACCATGGGTAAGGGTCAGTGTCCTGTCCAAGGGTCATGGGTAAGGGTCAGTGTCCTGTCCAAGGGTCATGGGTAAGGGTCAGTGTCCTGTCCAAGGGTCATGGGTAAGGGTCAGTGTCCTGTCCAAGGGCCATGGGTAAGGGTCAGTGTCCTGTCCAAGGGCCATGGGTAAGGGTCAGTGTCCTGTCCAAGAACCATGGGTAAGGGTCAGTGTCCTGTGCAAGGGTCATGGGTAAGGGTCAGTGTCCTGTCCAAGGGTCATGGGTAAGGGTCAGTGTCCTGTCCAAGAGTCATGGGTAAGGGTCAGTGTCCTGTGCAAGGGTCATGGGTAAGGGTCAGTGTCCTGTGCAAGGGCCATGGGTAAGGGTCAGTGTCCTGTCCACGGGTCATGGGTAAGGGTCAGTGTCCTGTCCACGGGTCATGGGTAAGGGTCAGTGTCCTGTCCACGGGTCATGGGTAAGGGTCAGTGTCCTGTCCAAGGGCCATGGGTAAGGGTCAGTGTCCTGTCCAAGGGCCATGGGTAAGGGTCAGTGTCCTGTGCAAGAGTCATGGGTAAGGGTCAGTGTCCTGTGCAAGGGCCATGGGTAAGGGTCAGTGTCCTGTCCAAGGGTCATGGGTAAGGGTCAGTGTCCTGTCCACGGGTCATGGGTAAGGGTCAGTGTCCTGTCCACGGGTCATGGGTAAGGGTCAGTGTCCTGTCCACGGGTCATGGGTAAGGGTCAGTGTCCTGTCCAAGGGTCATGGGTAAGGGTCAGTGTCCTGTCCAAGAGTCATGGGTAAGGGTCAGTGTCCTGTCCAAGGGCCATGGGTAAGGGTCAGTGTCCTGTGCAAGAGTCATGGGTAAGGGTCAGTGTCCTGTCCAAGGGTCATGGGTAAGGGTCAGTGTCCTGTCCAAGGGCCATGGGTAAGGGTCAGTGTCCTGTCCAAGAGTCATGGGTAAGGGTCAGTGTCCTGTGCAAGGGTCATGGGTAAGGGTCAGTGTCCTGTCCACGGGTCATGGGTAAGGGTCAGTGTCCTGTGCAAGAGTCATGGGTAAGGGTCAGTGTCCTGTGCAAGGGTCATGGGTAAGGGTCAGTGTCCTGTGCAAGGGTCATGGGTAAGGGTCAGTGTCCTGTGCAAGAGTCATGGGTAAGGGTCAGTGTCCTGTCCAAGAGTCATGGGTAAGGGTCAGTGTCCTGTCCACGGGTCATGGGTAAGGGTCAGTGTCCTGTCCAAGAGTCATGGGTAAGGGTCAGTGTCCTGTCCACGGGTCATGGGTAAGGGTCAGTGTCCTGTCCAAGAACCATGGGTAAGGGTCAGTGTCCTGTCCAAGAGTCATGGGTAAGGGTCAGTGTCCTGTCCACGGGTCATGGGTAAGGGTCAGTGTCCTGTGCAAGAGTCATGGGTAAGGGTCAGTGTCCTGTGCAAGGGTCATGGGTAAGGGTCAGTGTCCTGTGCAAGGGTCATTGGTAAGGGTCAGTGTCCTGTGCAAGAGTCATGGGTAAGGGTCAGTGTCCTGTGCAAGAGTCATGGGTAAGGGTCAGTGTCCTGTCCAAGAGTCATGGGTAAGGGTCAGTGTCCTGTCCAAGAGCCATGGGTAAGGGTCAGTGTCCTGTCCAAGAGTCATGGGTAAGGGTCAGTGTCCTGTCCAAGGGCCATGGGTAAGGGTCAGTGTCCTGTCCACGGGTCATGGGTAAGGGTCAGTGTCCTGTGCAAGAGTCATGGGTAAGGGTCAGTGTCCTGTGCAAGAGTCATGGGTAAGGGTCAGTGTCCTGTCCAAGAGTCATGGGTAAGGGTCAGTGTCCTGTCCAAGAGCCATGGGTAAGGGTCAGTGTCCTGTCCAAGAGTCATGGGTAAGGGTCAGTGTCCTGTCCAAGGGTCATGGGTAAGGGTCAGTGTCCTGTCCAAGAGTCATGGGTAAGGGTCAGTGTCCTGTCCAAGAGCCATGGGTAAGGGTCAGTGTCCTGTCCAAGGGTCATGGGTAAGGGTCAGTGTCCTGTGCAAGGGCCATGGGTAAGGGTCAGTGTCCTGTGCAAGGGTCATGGGTAAGGGTCAGTGTCCTGTCCACGGGTCATGGGTAAGGGTCAGTGTCCTGTCCAAGAGTCATGGGTAAGGGTCAGTGTCCTGTCCACGGGTCATGGGTAAGGGTCAGTGTCCTGTGCAAGGGTCATGGGTAAGGGTCAGTGTCCTGTGCAAGAGTCATGGGTAAGGGTCAGTGTCCTGTGCAAGAGTCATGGGTAAGGGTCAGTGTCCTGTCCAAGAGTCATGGGTAAGGGTCAGTGTCCTGTCCAAGAGCCATGGGTAAGGGTCAGTGTCCTGTCCAAGAGTCATGGGTAAGGGTCAGTGTCCTGTCCAAGGGTCATGGGTAAGGGTCAGTGTCCTGTCCAAGAGTCATGGGTAAGGGTCAGTGTCCTGTCCAAGAGCCATGGGTAAGGGTCAGTGTCCTGTCCAAGGGTCATGGGTAAGGGTCAGTGTCCTGTGCAAGGGCCATGGGTAAGGGTCAGTGTCCTGTGCAAGGGTCATGGGTAAGGGTCAGTGTCCTGTCCACGGGTCATGGGTAAGGGTCAGTGTCCTGTCCAAGAGTCATGGGTAAGGGTCAGTGTCCTGTCCACGGGTCATGGGTAAGGGTCAGTGTCCTGTGCAAGGGTCATGGGTAAGGGTCAGTGTCCTGTGCAAGAGTCATGGGTAAGGGTCAGTGTCCTGTCCAAGAGTCATGGGTAAGGGTCAGTGTCCTGTGCAAGAGTCATGGGTAAGGGTCAGTGTCCTGTGCAAGGGTCATGGGTAAGGGTCAGTGTCCTGTCCAAGGGCCATGGGTAAGGGTCAGTGTCCTGTCCAAGAGTCATGGGTAAGGGTCAGTGTCCTGTGCAAGGGTCATGGGTAAGGGTCAGTGTCCTGTCCAAGGGTCATGGGTAAGGGTCAGTGTCCTGTCCAAGAGTCATGGGTAAGGGTCGGTGTCCTGTCCAAGAGTCATGGGTAAGGGTCAGTGTCCTGTCCAAGAGTCATGGGTAAGGGTCAGTGTCCTGTCCAAGAGTCATGGGTAAGGGTCAGTGTCCTGTGCAAGAGTCATGGGTAAGGGTCAGTGTCCTGTCCAAGAGTCATGGGTAAGGGTCAGTGTCCTGTCCAAGAGTCATGGGTAAGGGTCAGTGTCCTGTCCAAGGGTCATGGGTAAGGGTCAGTGTCCTGTGCAAGAGTCATGGGTAAGGGTCAGTGTCCTGTCCAAGGGCCATGGGTAAGGGTCAGTGTCCTGTGCAAGAGTCATGGGTAAGGGTCAGTGTCCTGTCCAAGAGTCATGGGTAAGGGTCAGTGTCCTGTCCAAGAGTCATGGGTAAGGGTCAGTGTCCTGTCCACGGGTCATGGGTAAGGGTCAGTGTCCTGTGCAAGAGTCATGGGTAAGGGTCAGTGTCCTGTCCAAGAGTCATGGGTAAGGGTCAGTGTCCTGTCCAAGAGTCATGGGTAAGGGTCAGTGTCCTGTCCAAGGGCCATGGGTAAGGGTCAGTGTCCTGTCCACGGGTCATGGGTAAGGGTCAGTGTCCTGTGCAAGAGTCATGGGTAAGGGTCAGTGTCCTGTCCAAGGGTCGTGGGTAAGGGTCAGTGTCCTGTCCAAGAGTCATGGGTAAGGGTCAGTGTCCTGTCCAAGAGTCATGGGTAAGGGTCAGTGTCCTGTCCAAGGGCCATGGGTAAGGGTCAGTGTCCTGTCCACGGGTCATGGGTAAGGGTCAGTGTCCTGTGCAAGAGTCATGGGTAAGGGTCAGTGTCCTGTCCAAGGGTCATGGGTAAGGGTCAGTGTCCTGTGCAAGAGTCATGGGTAAGGGTCAGTGTCCTGTCCACGGGTCATGGGTAAGGGTCAGTGTCCTGTCCAAGGGCCATGGGTAAGGGTCAGTGTCCTGTGCAAGAGTCATGGGTAAGGGTCAGTGTCCTGTCCACGGGTCATGGGTAAGGGTCAGTGTCCTGTCCACGGGTCATGGGTAAGGGTCAGTGTCCTGTCCAAGGGTCATGGGTAAGGGTCAGTGTCCTGTGCAAGGGTCATGGGTAAGGGTCAGTGTCCTGTGCAAGAGTCATGGGTAAGGGTCAGTGTCCTGTGCAAGGGTCATGGGTAAGGGTCAGTGTCCTGTCCAAGAGTCATGGGTAAGGGTCAGTGTCCTGTGCAAGGGTCATGGGTAAGGGTCAGTGTCCTGTGCAAGGGTCATGGGTAAGGGTCAGTGTCCTGTCCACGGGTCATGGGTAAGGGTCAGTGTCCTGTGCAAGAGTCATGGGTAAGGGTCAGTGTCCTGTGCAAGAGTCATGGGTAAGGGTCAGTGTCCTGTCCAAGAGTCATGGGTAAGGGTCAGTGTCCTGTCCAAGAGTCATGGGTAAGGGTCAGTGTCCTGTCCAAGGGCCATGGGTAAGGGTCAGTGTCCTGTGCAAGGGCCATGGGTAAGGGTCAGTGTCCTGTCCAAGGGCCATGGGTAAGGGTCAGTGTCCTGTCCACGGGTCATGGGTAAGGGTCAGTGTCCTGTGCAAGAGTCATGGGTAAGGGTCAGTGTCCTGTGCAAGAGTCATGGGTAAGGGTCAGTGTCCTGTCCAAGGGTCATGGGTAAGGGTCAGTGTCCTGTGCAAGGGCCATGGGTAAGGGTCAGTGTCCTGTCCAAGAGTCATGGGTAAGGGTCAGTGTCCTGTGCAAGAGTCATGGGTAAGGGTCAGTGTCCTGTCCAAGGGCCATGGGTAAGGGTCAGTGTCCTGTGCAAGGGCCATGGGTAAGGGTCAGTGTCCTGTGCAAGGGCCATGGGTAAGGGTCAGTGTCCTGTCCACGGGTCATGGGTAAGGGTCAGTGTCCTGTGCAAGAGTCATGGGTAAGGGTCAGTGTCCTGTCCAAGGGTCATGGGTAAGGGTCAGTGTCCTGTCCACGGGTCATGGGTAAGGGTCAGTGTCCTGTCCAAGAACCATGGGTAAGGGTCAGTGTCCTGTCCAAGAGTCATGGGTAAGGGTCAGTGTCCTGTCCAAGGGTCATGGGTAAGGGTCAGTGTCCTGTGCAAGGGTCATGGGTAAGGGTCAGTGTCCTGTCCAAGGGTCATGGGTAAGGGTCAGTGTCCTGTGCAAGGGTCATGGGTAAGGGTCAGTGTCCTGTCCACGGGTCATGGGTAAGGGTCAGTGTCCTGTCCAAGGGCCATGGGTAAGGGTCAGTGTCCTGTCCAAGGGCCATGGGTAAGGGTCAGTGTCCTGTCCAAGGGCCATGGGTAAGGGTCAGTGTCCTGTGCAAGAGTCATGGGTAAGGGTCAGTGTCCTGTCCAAGGGCCATGGGTAAGGGTCAGTGTCCTGTCCAAGAGTCATGGGTAAGGGTCAGTGTCCTGTCCAAGGGCCATGGGTAAGGGTCAGTGTCCTGTGCAAGAGTCATGGGTAAGGGTCAGTGTCCTGTCCAAGGGCCATGGGTAAGGGTCAGTGTCCTGTGCAAGAGTCATGGGTAAGGGTCAGTGTCCTGTCCAAGGGCCATGGGTAAGGGTCAGTGTCCTGTCCAAGAGTCATGGGTAAGGGTCAGTGTCCTGTGCAAGAGTCATGGGTAAGGGTCAGTGTCCTGTCCAAGGGTCATGGGTAAGGGTCAGTGTCCTGTCCAAGAGTCATGGGTAAGGGTCAGTGTCCTGTCCAAGGGTCATGGGTAAGGGTCAGTGTCCTGTCCAAGGGCCATGGGTAAGGGTCAGTGTCCTGTCCAAGGGCCATGGGTAAGGGTCAGTGTCCTGTCCAAGGGCCATGGGTAAGGGTCAGTGTCCTGTCCAAGGGTCATGGGTAAGGGTCAGTGTCCTGTCCAAGGGTCATGGGTAAGGGTCAGTGTCCTGTCCACGGGTCATGGGTAAGGGTCAGTGTCCTGTCCAAGAACCATGGGTAAGGGTCAGTGTCCTGTCCAAGAGTCATGGGTAAGGGTCAGTGTCCTGTGCAAGAGTCATGGGTAAGGGTCAGTGTCCTGTGCAAGAGTCATGGGTAAGGGTCAGTGTCCTGTCCACGGGTCATGGGTAAGGGTCAGTGTCCTGTCCAAGAGTCATGGGTAAGGGTCAGTGTCCTGTCCAAGAGTCATGGGTAAGGGTCAGTGTCCTGTGCAAGAGTCATGGGTAAGGGTCAGTGTCCTGTCCACGGGTCATGGGTAAGGGTCAGTGTCCTGTCCAAGAGTCATGGGTAAGGGTCAGTGTCCTGTCCAAGAGTCATGGGTAAGGGTCAGTGTCCTGTCCAAGAGTCATGGGTAAGGGTCAGTGTCCTGTCCAAGAGTCATGGGTAAGGGTCAGTGTCCTGTCCAAGGGTCATGGGTAAGGGTCAGTGTCCTGTCCAAGAACCATGGGTAAGGGTCAGTGTCCTGTCCAAGAGTCATGGGTAAGGGTCAGTGTCCTGTCCAAGAGTCATGGGTAAGGGTCAGTGTCCTGTCCAAGGGTCATGGGTAAGGGTCAGTGTCCTGTCCAAGAACCATGGGTAAGGGTCAGTGTCCTGTCCAAGAGTCATGGGTAAGGGTCAGTGTCCTGTCCAAGAGTCATGGGTAAGGGTCAGTGTCCTGTCCAAGGGTCATGGGTAAGGGTCAGTGTCCTGTCCAAGAGTCATGGGTAAGGGTCAGTGTCCTGTCCAAGAGTCATGGGTAAGGGTCAGTGTCCTGTCCAAGAGTCATGGGTAAGGGTCAGTGTCCTGTCCAAGGGCCATGGGTAAGGGTCAGTGTCCTGTCCAAGGGCCATGGGTAAGGGTCAGTGTCCTGTCCAAGGGTCATGGGTAAGGGTCAGTGTCCTGTCCAAGGGCCATGGGTAAGGGTCAGTGTCCTGTCCAAGGGCCATGGGTAAGGGTCAGTGTCCTGTCCAAGAGTCATGGGTAAGGGTCAGTGTCCTGTCCAAGGGCCATGGGTAAGGGTCAGTGTCCTGTGCAAGGGCCATGGGTAAGGGTCAGTGTCCTGTCCACGGGTCATGGGTAAGGGTCAGTGTCCTGTCCAAGGGCCATGGGTAAGGGTCAGTGTCCTGTCCAAGGGTCATGGGTAAGGGTCAGTGTCCTGTGCAAGGGCCATGGGTAAGGGTCAGTGTCCTGTCCAAGGGCCATGGGTAAGGGTCAGTGTCCTGTCCAAGAGTCATGGGTAAGGGTCAGTGTCCTGTGCAAGGGTCATGGGTAAGGGTCAGTGTCCTGTCCAAGGGTCATGGGTAAGGGTCAGTGTCCTGTCCAAGAGTCATGGGTAAGGGTCAGTGTCCTGTCCAAGGGTCATGGGTAAGGGTCAGTGTCCTGTCCAAGAGTCATGGGTAAGGGTCAGTGTCCTGTGCAAGGGTCATGGGTAAGGGTCAGTGTCCTGTCCAAGGGTCATGGGTAAGGGTCAGTGTCCTGTCCAAGAGTCATGGGTAAGGGTCAGTGTCCTGTGCAAGAGTCATGGGTAAGGGTCAGTGTCCTGTGCAAGGGTCATGGGTAAGGGTCAGTGTCCTGTCCAAGGGTCATGGGTAAGGGTCAGTGTCCTGTCCAAGGGTCATGGGTAAGGGTCAGTGTCCTGTCCAAGGGCCATGGGTAAGGGTCAGTGTCCTGTCCAAGGGCCATGGGTAAGGGTCAGTGTCCTGTCCAAGGGCCATGGGTAAGGGTCAGTGTCCTGTCCAAGGGTCATGGGTAAGGGTCAGTGTCCTGTGCAAGGGCCATGGGTAAGGGTCAGTGTCCTGTCCAAGGGCCATGGGTAAGGGTCAGTGTCCTGTCCAAGAGTCATGGGTAAGGGTCAGTGTCCTGTGCAAGGGTCATGGGTAAGGGTCAGTGTCCTGTCCAAGGGTCATGGGTAAGGGTCAGTGTCCTGTCCAAGGGTCATGGGTAAGGGTCAGTGTCCTGTCCAAGGGTCATGGGTAAGGGTCAGTGTCCTGTCCAAGAGTCATGGGTAAGGGTCAGTGTCCTGTGCAAGGGTCATGGGTAAGGGTCAGTGTCCTGTCCAAGGGTCATGGGTAAGGGTCAGTGTCCTGTCCAAGAGTCATGGGTAAGGGTCAGTGTCCTGTGCAAGGGCCATGGGTAAGGGTCAGTGTCCTGTGCAAGAGTCATGGGTAAGGGTCAGTGTCCTGTGCAAGGGTCATGGGTAAGGGTCAGTGTCCTGTCCAAGGGTCATGGGTAAGGGTCAGTGTCCTGTGCAAGGGCCATGGGTAAGGGTCAGTGTCCTGTCCAAGGGTCATGGGTAAGGGTCAGTGTCCTGTCCAAGAGTCATGGGTAAGGGTCAGTGTCCTGTCCAAGGGTCATGGGTAAGGGTCAGTGTCCTGTCCAAGGGTCATGGGTAAGGGTCAGTGTCCTGTCCAAGGGTCATGGGTAAGGGTCAGTGTCCTGTCCAAGAGTCATGGGTAAGGGTCAGTGTCCTGTCCAAGGGCCATGGGTAAGGGTCAGTGTCCTGTCCAAGAGTCATGGGTAAGGGTCAGTGTCCTGTCCAAGAGTCATGGGTAAGGGTCAGTGTCCTGTCCAAGAGTCATGGGTAAGGGTCAGTGTCCTGTGCAAGAGTCATGGGTAAGGGTCAGTGTCCTGTCCAAGGGTCATGGGTAAGGGTCAGTGTCCTGTGCAAGAGTCATGGGTAAGGGTCAGTGTCCTGTGCAAGAGTCATGGGTAAGGGTCAGTGTCCTGTGCAAGGGCCATGGGTAAGGGTCAGTGTCCTGTCCAAGAACCATGGGTAAGGGTCAGTGTCCTGTGCAAGAGTCATGGGTAAGGGTCAGTGTCCTGTGCAAGAGTCATGGGTAAGGGTCAGTGTCCTGTCCAAGGGCCATGGGTAAGGGTCAGTGTCCTGTGCAAGGGTCATGGGTAAGGGTCAGTGTCCTGTCCAAGGGTCATGGGTAAGGGTCAGTGTCCTGTGCAAGAGTCATGGGTAAGGGTCAGTGTCCTGTGCAAGGGCCATGGGTAAGGGTCAGTGTCCTGTCCAAGGGCCATGGGTAAGGGTCAGTGTCCTGTGCAAGAGTCATGGGTAAGGGTCAGTGTCCTGTCCAAGGGTCATGGGTAAGGGTCAGTGTCCTGTCCAAGGGTCATGGGTAAGGGTCAGTGTCCTGTGCAAGGGCCATGGGTAAGGGTCAGTGTCCTGTCCAAGGGTCATGGGTAAGGGTCAGTGTCCTGTCCAAGGGTCATGGGTAAGGGTCAGTGTCCTGTGCAAGAGTCATGGGAAAGGGTCAGTGTCCTGTGCAAGGGCCATGGGTAAGGGTCAGTGTCCTGTCCACGGGTCATGGGTAAGGGTCAGTGTCCTGTGCAAGAGTCATGGGTAAGGGTCAGTGTCCTGTGCAAGGGCCATGGGTAAGGGTCAGTGTCCTGTCCACGGGTCATGGGTAAGGGTCAGTGTCCTGTGCAAGAGTCATGGGTAAGGGTCAGTGTCCTGTGCAAGGGCCATGGGTAAGGGTCAGTGTCCTGTCCACGGGTCATGGGTAAGGGTCAGTGTCCTGTGCAAGGGCCATGGGTAAGGGTCAGTGTCCTGTCCAAGGGTCATGGGTAAGGGTCAGTGTCCTGTCCAAGGGTCATGGGTAAGGGTCAGTGTCCTGTGCAAGAGTCATGGGTAAGGGTCAGTGTCCTGTGCAAGGGCCATGGGTAAGGGTCAGTGTCCTGTCCACGGGTCATGGGTAAGGGTCAGTGTCCTGTGCAAGGGTCATGGGTAAGGGTCAGTGTCCTGTCCAAGAGTCATGGGTAAGGGTCAGTGTCCTGTGCAAGAGTCATGGGTAAGGGTCAGTGTCCTGTGCAAGGGCCATGGGTAAGGGTCAGTGTCCTGTCCAAGGGCCATGGGTAAGGGTCAGTGTCCTGTGCAAGGGCCATGGGTAAGGGTCAGTGTCCTGTGCAAGAGTCATGGGTAAGGGTCAGTGTCCTGTGCAAGGGCCATGGGTAAGGGTCAGTGTCCTGTCCAAGGGCCATGGGTAAGGGTCAGTGTCCTGTCCAAGGGCCATGGGTAAGGGTCAGTGTCCTGTCCAAGGGCCATGGGTAAGGGTCAGTGTCCTGTCCAAGGGCCATGGGTAAGGGTCAGTGTCCTGTGCAAGGGCCATGGGTAAGGGTCAGTGTCCTGTCCAAGGGCCATGGGTAAGGGTCAGTGTCCTGTGCAAGGGCCATGGGTAAGGGTCAGTGTCCTGTGCAAGGGCCATGGGTAAGGGTCAGTGTCCTGTCCAAGGGCCATGGGTAAGGGTCAGTGTCCTGTGCAAGGGCCATGGGTAAGGGTCAGTGTCCTGTCCACGGGTCATGGGTAAGGGTCAGTGTCCTGTGCAAGAGTCATGGGTAAGGGTCAGTGTCCTGTGCAAGGGTCATGGGTAAGGGTCAGTGTCCTGTCCACGGGTCATGGGTAAGGGTCAGTGTCCTGTCCACGGGTCATGGGTAAGGGTCAGTGTCCTGTCCACGGGTCATGGGTAAGGGTCAGTGTCCTGTGCAAGGGTCATGGGTAAGGGTCAGTGTCCTGTGCAAGAGTCATGGGTAAGGGTCAGTGTCCTGTCCACGGGTCATGGGTAAGGGTCAGTGTCCTGTCCACGGGTCATGGGTAAGGGTCAGTGTCCTGTGCAAGGGTCATGGGTAAGGGTCAGTGTCCTGTGCAAGGGTCATGGGTAAGGGTCAGTGTCCTGTGCAAGAGTCATGGGTAAGGGTCAGTGTCCTGTGCAAGAGTCATGGGTAAGGGTCAGTGTCCTGTCCACGGGTCATGGGTAAGGGTCAGTGTCCTGTCCACGGGTCATGGGTAAGGGTCAGTGTCCTGTGCAAGGGTCAGTGTCCTGTGCAAGGGTCATGGGTAAGGGTCAGTGTCCTGTGCAAGAGTCATGGGTAAGGGTCAGTGTCCTGTCCACGGGTCATGGGTAAGGGTCAGTGTCCTGTCCACGGGTCATGGGTAAGGGTCAGTGTCCTGTCCACGGGTCATGGGTAAGGGTCAGTGTCCTGTCCACGGGTCATGGGTAAGGGTCAGTGTGCTGTGCAAGAGTCATGGGTAAGGGTCAGTGTCCTGTCCACGGGTCATGGGTAAGGGTCAGTGTCCTGTCCACGGGTCATGGGTAAGGGTCAGTGTCCTGTCCAAGGGTCATGGGTAAGGGTCAGTGTCCTGTCCACGGGTCATGGGTAAGGGTCAGTGTCCTGTCCACGGGTCATGGGTAAGGGTCAGTGTCCTGTCCACGGGTCATGGGTAAGGGTCAGTGTCCTGTCCACGGGTCATGGGTAAGGGTCAGTGTCCTGTCCACGGGTCATGGGTAAGGGTCAGTGTCCTGTCCAAGGGCCATGGGTAAGGGTCAGTGTCCTGTCCAAGAGTCATGGGTAAGGGTCAGTGTCCTGTGCAAGGGTCATGGGTAAGGGTCAGTGTCCTGTCCAAGGGCCATGGGTAAGGGTCAGTGTCCTGTCCAAGGGCCATGGGTAAGGGTCAGTGTCCTGTCCAAGGGCCATGGGTAAGGGTCAGTGTCCTGTCCACGGGTCATGGGTAAGGGTCAGTGTCCTGTCCAAGGGCCATGGGTAAGGGTCAGTGTCCTGTCCACGGGTCATGGGTAAGGGTCAGTGTCCTGTCCAAGGGCCATGGGTAAGGGTCAGTGTCCTGTCCAAGGGCCATGGGTAAGGGTCAGTGTCCTGTCCACGGGTCATGGGTAAGGGTCAGTGTCCTGTCCAAGGGCCATGGGTAAGGGTCAGTGTCCTGTCCACGGGTCATGGGTAAGGGTCAGTGTCCTGTCCAAGGGTCATGGGTAAGGGTCAGTGTCCTGTGCAAGGGTCATGGGTAAGGGTCAGTGTCCTGTGCAAGAGTCATGGGTAAGGGTCAGTGTCCTGTGCAAGAGTCATGGGTAAGGGTCAGTGTCCTGTGCAAGGGTCATGGGTAAGGGTCAGTGTCCTGTCCAAGGGTCATGGGTAAGGGTCAGTGTCCTGTGCAAGGGTCATGGGTAAGGGTCAGTGTCCTGTGCAAGAGTCATGGGTAAGGGTCAGTGTCCTGTGCAAGGGTCATGGGTAAGGGTCAGTGTCCTGTGCAAGAGTCATGGGTAAGGGTCAGTGTCCTGTCCAAGGGTCATGGGTAAGGGTCAGTGTCCTGTGCAAGAGTCATGGGTAAGGGTCAGTGTCCTGTCCACGGGTCATGGGTAAGGGTCAGTGTCCTGTCCAAGAACCATGGGTAAGGGTCAGTGTCCTGTCCAAGAGTCATGGGTAAGGGTCAGTGTCCTGTCCAAGGGCCATGGGTAAGGGTCAGTGTCCTGTCCAAGGGCCATGGGTAAGGGTCAGTGTCCTGTCCAAGGGTCATGGGTAAGGGTCAGTGTCCTGTCCAAGGGCCATGGGTAAGGGTCAGTGTCCTGTCCAAGGGCCATGGGTAAGGGTCAGTGTCCTGTCCAAGAGTCATGGGTAAGGGTCAGTGTCCTGTGCAAGAGTCATGGGTAAGGGTCAGTGTCCTGTCCAAGGGTCATGGGTAAGGGTCAGTGTCCTGTGCAAGAGTCATGGGTAAGGGTCAGTGTCCTGTCCAAGGGCCATGGGTAAGGGTCAGTGTCCTGTCCAAGGGCCATGGGTAAGGGTCAGTGTCCTGTCCAAGGGCCATGGGTAAGGGTCAGTGTCCTGTCCACGGGTCATGGGTAAGGGTCAGTGTCCTGTCCACGGGTCATGGGTAAGGGTCAGTGTCCTGTCCAAGGGCCATGGGTAAGGGTCAGTGTCCTGTCCACGGGTCATGGTTAAGGGTCAGTGTCCTGTCCAAGAACCATGGGTAAGGGTCAGTGTCCTGTCCAAGGGCCATGGGTAAGGGTCAGTGTCCTGTCCAAGGGTCATGGGTAAGGGTCAGTGTCCTGTCCAAGGGCCATGGGTAAGGGTCAGTGTCCTGTCCAAGGGCCATGGGTAAGGGTCAGTGTCCTGTCCAAGAGTCATGGGTAAGGGTCAGTGTCCTGTGCAAGAGTCATGGGTAAGGGTCAGTGTCCTGTCCACGGGTCATGGGTAAGGGTCAGTGTCCTGTCCAAGAGTCATGGGTAAGGGTCAGTGTCCTGTGCAAGGGTCATGGGTAAGGGTCAGTGTCCTGTGCAAGGGCCATGGGTAAGGGTCAGTGTCCTGTGCAAGGGTCATGGGTAAGGGTCAGTGTCCTGTCCAAGAGTCATGGGTAAGGGTCAGTGTCCTGTCCAAGAGTCATGGGTAAGGGTCAGTGTCCTGTGCAAGGGCCATGGGTAAGGGTCAGTGTCCTGTGCAAGGGTCATGGGTAAGGGTCAGTGTCCTGTCCAAGGGCCATGGGTAAGGGTCAGTGTCCTGTGCAAGAGTCATGGGTAAGGGTCAGTGTCCTGTCCAAGGGCCATGGGTAAGGGTCAGTGTCCTGTCCACGGGTCATGGGTAAGGGTCAGTGTCCTGTCCACGGGTCATGGGTAAGGGTCAGTGTCCTGTGCAAGAGTCATGGGTAAGGGTCAGTGTCCTGTCCACGGGTCATGGGTAAGGGTCAGTGTCCTGTCCAAGAACCATGGGTAAGGGTCAGTGTCCTGTCCAAGAGTCATGGGTAAGGGTCAGTGTCCTGTCCAAGGGTCATGGGTAAGGGTCAGTGTCCTGTCCAAGAGTCATGGGTAAGGGTCAGTGTCCTGTCCAAGGGCCATGGGTAAGGGTCAGTGTCCTGTGCAAGGGTCATGGGTAAGGGTCAGTGTCCTGTCCAAGAGTCATGGGTAAGGGTCAGTGTCCTGTCCAAGAGTCATGGGTAAGGGTCAGTGTCCTGTCCAAGGGCCATGGGTAAGGGTCAGTGTCCTGTCCAAGGGTCATGGGTAAGGGTCAGTGTCCTGTCCAAGGGTCATGGGTAAGGGTCAGTGTCCTGTGCAAGGGTCATGGGTAAGGGTCAGTGTCCTGTGCAAGGGTCATGGGTAAGGGTCAGTGTCCTGTGCAAGAGTCATGGGTAAGGGTCAGTGTCCTGTGCAAGGGTCATGGGTAAGGGTCAGTGTCCTGTCCAAGGGTCATGGGTAAGGGTCAGTGTCCTGTCCAAGAGTCATGGGTAAGGGTCAGTGTCCTGTCCAAGAACCATGGGTAAGGGTCAGTGTCCTGTCCAAGAACCATGAGTAAGGGTCAGTGTCCTGTCCAAGAGTCATGGGTAAGGGTCAGTGTCCTGTCCAAGGGTCATGGGTAAGGGTCAGTGTCCTGTCCAAGAGTCATGGGTAAGGGTCAGTGTCCTGTCCAAGGGTCATGGGTAAGGGTCAGTGTCCTGTCCAAGGGTCATGGGTAAGGGTCAGTGTCCTGTCCAAGAGTCATGGGTAAGGGTCAGTGTCCTGTCCAAGAGTCATGGGTAAGGGTCAGTGTCCTGTCCAAGGGTCATGGGTAAGGGTCAGTGTCCTGTCCAAGGGTCATGGGTAAGGGTCAGTGTCCTGTCCAAGAGTCATGGGTAAGGGTCAGTGTCCTGTCCAAGAGTCATGGGTAAGGGTCAGTGTCCTGTCCAAGAACCATGGGTAAGGGTCAGTGTCCTGTCCAAGGGTCATGGGTAAGGGTCAGTGTCCTGTCCAAGGGTCATGGGTAAGGGTCAGTGTCCTGTCCAAGGGTCATGGGTAAGGGTCAGTGTCCTGTCCAAGAGTCATGGGTAAGGGTCAGTGTCCTGTCCAAGGGTCATGGGTAAGGGTCAGTGTCCTGTCCAAGAACCATGGGTAAGGGTCAGTGTCCTGTCCAAGGGTCATGGGTAAGGGTCAGTGTCCTGTCCAAGAGTCATGGGTAAGGGTCAGTGTCCTGTGCAAGAGTCATGGGTAAGGGTCAGTGTCCTGTCCAAGGGTCATGGGTAAGGGTCAGTGTCCTGTCCAAGGGTCATGGGTAAGGGTCAGTGTCCTGTGCAAGGGCCATGGGTAAGGGTCAGTGTCCTGTCCAAGGGTCATGGGTAAGGGTCAGTGTCCTGTGCAAGAGTCATGGGTAAGGGTCAGTGTCCTGTCCAAGGGCCATGGGTAAGGGTCAGTGTCCTGTCCAAGGGTCATGGGTAAGGGTCAGTGTCCTGTCCACGGGTCATGGGTAAGGGTCAGTGTCCTGTCCAAGGGTCATGGGTAAGGGTCAGTGTCCTGTGCAAGGGCCATGGGTAAGGGTCAGTGTCCTGTCCAAGGGTCATGGGTAAGGGTCAGTGTCCTGTGCAAGGGCCATGGGTAAGGGTCAGTGTCCTGTGCAAGGGTCATGGGTAAGGGTCAGTGTCCTGTGCAAGGGTCATGGGTAAGGGTCAGTGTCCTGTCCAAGGGTCATGGGTAAGGGTCAGTGTCCTGTCCAAGGGTCATGGGTAAGGGTCAGTGTCCTGTCCAAGGGTCATGGGTAAGGGTCAGTGTCCTGTGCAAGGGCCATGGGTAAGGGTCAGTGTCCTGTCCAAGGGTCATGGGTAAGGGTCAGTGTCCTGTCCAAGAGTCATGGGTAAGGGTCAGTGTCCTGTGCAAGAGTCATGGGTAAGGGTCAGTGTCCTGTCCAAGGGCCATGGGTAAGGGTCAGTGTCCTGTGCAAGGGTCATGGGTAAGGGTCAGTGTCCTGTCCAAGGGCCATGGGTAAGGGTCAGTGTCCTGTGCAAGGGCCATGGGTAAGGGTCAGTGTCCTGTGCAAGGGCCATGGGTAAGGGTCAGTGTCCTGTCCAAGGGCCATGGGTAAGGGTCAGTGTCCTGTGCAAGGGTCATGGGTAAGGGTCAGTGTCCTGTGCAAGGGTCATGGGTAAGGGTCAGTGTCCTGTCCAAGGGCCATGGGTAAGGGTCAGTGTCCTGTGCAAGGGCCATGGGTAACGGTCAGTGTCCTGTGCAAGGGCCATGGGTAAGGGTCAGTGTCCTGTCCAAGGGCCATGGGTAAGGGTCAGTGTCCTGTGCAAGAGTCATGGGTAAGGGTCAGTGTCCTGTCCAAGGGCCATGGGTAAGGGTCAGTGTCCTGTGCAAGGGTCATGGGTAAGGGTCAGTGTCCTGTCCAAGGGCCATGGGTAAGGGTCAGTGTCCTGTCCAAGAGTCATGGGTAAGGGTCAGTGTCCTGTCCACGGGTCATGGGTAAGGGTCAGTGTCCTGTGCAAGGGCCATGGGTAAGGGTCAGTGTCCTGTCCACGGGTCATGGGTAAGGGTCAGTGTCCTGTCCACGGGTCATGGGTAAGGGTCAGTGTCCTGTCCAAGGGTCATGGGTAAGGGTCAGTGTCCTGTCCAAGAACCATGGGTAAGGGTCAGTGTCCTGTCCAAGAGTCATGGGTAAGGGTCAGTGTCCTGTCCAAGGGTCATGGGTAAGGGTCAGTGTCCTGTCCAAGAGTCATGGGTAAGGGTCAGTGTCCTGTCCAAGAGTCATGGGTAAGGGTCAGTGTCCTGTCCAAGGGCCATGGGTAAGGGTCAGTGTCCTGTCCAAGGGTCATGGGTAAGGGTCAGTGTCCTGTCCAAGGGCCATGGGTAAGGGTCAGTGTCCTGTGCAAGAGTCATGGGTAAGGGTCAGTGTCCTGTGCAAGGGTCATGGGTAAGGGTCAGTGTCCTGTCCAAGGGCCATGGGTAAGGGTCAGTGTCCTGTGCAAGAGTCATGGGTAAGGGTCAGTGTCCTGTGCAAGGGTCATGGGTAAGGGTCAGTGTCCTGTCCAAGAGTCATGGGTAAGGGTCAGTGTCCTGTCCAAGGGTCATGGGTAAGGGTCAGTGTCCTGTCCAAGGGTCATGGGTAAGGGTCAGTGTCCTGTGCAAGAGTCATGGGTAAGGGTCAGTGTCCTGTGCAAGAGTCATGGGTAAGGGTCAGTGTCCTGTGCAAGGGCCATGGGTAAGGGTCAGTGTCCTGTGCAAGGGTCATGGGTAAGGGTCAGTGTCCTGTCCAAGAACCATGGGTAAGGGTCAGTGTCCTGTGCAAGAGTCATGGGTAAGGGTCAGTGTCCTGTCCAAGGGTCATGGGTAAGGGTCAGTGTCCTGTGCAAGGGTCATGGGTAAGGGTCAGTGTCCTGTGCAAGGGCCATGGGTAAGGGTCAGTGTCCTGTCCAAGGGTCATGGGTAAGGGTCAGTGTCCTGTCCAAGGGTCATGGGTAAGGGTCAGTGTCCTGTCCAAGGGTCATGGGTAAGGGTCAGTGTCCTGTGCAAGGGTCATGGGTAAGGGTCAGTGTCCTGTGCAAGGGCCATGGGTAAGGGTCAGTGTCCTGTCCAAGGGTCATGGGTAAGGGTCAGTGTCCTGTGCAAGGGTCATGGGTAAGGGTCAGTGTCCTGTCCAAGGGCCATGGGTAAGGGTCAGTGTCCTGTCCAAGGGCCATGGGTAAGGGTCAGTGTCCTGTGCAAGAGTCATGGGTAAGGGTCAGTGTCCTGTGCAAGGGCCATGGGTAAGGGTCAGTGTCCTGTCCACGGGTCATGGGTAAGGGTCAGTGTCCTGTCCAAGAGTCATGGGTAAGGGTCAGTGTCCTGTCCAAGAACCATGGGTAAGGGTCAGTGTCCTGTGCAAGGGTCATGGGTAAGGGTCAGTGTCCTGTCCACGGGTCATGGGTAAGGGTCAGTGTCCTGTGCAAGAGTCATGGGTAAGGGTCAGTGTCCTGTGCAAGGGTCATGGGTAAGGGTCAGTGTCCTGTGCAAGAGTCATGGGTAAGGGTCAGTGTCCTGTGCAAGGGTCATGGGTAAGGGTCAGTGTCCTGTCCACGGGTCATGGGTAAGGGTCAGTGTCCTGTGCAAGAGTCATGGGTAAGGGTCAGTGTCCTGTGCAAGGGTCATGGGTAAGGGTCAGTGTCCTGTCCACGGGTCATGGGTAACGGTCAGTGTCCTGTGCAAGGGCCATGGGTAAGGGTCAGTGTCCTGTCCAAGGGCCATGGGTAAGGGTCAGTGTCCTGTGCAAGGGTCATGGGTAAGGGTCAGTGTCCTGTCCACGGGTCATGGGTAAGGGTCAGTGTCCTGTCCAAGGGTCATGGGTAAGGGTCAGTGTCCTGTGCAAGAGTCATGGGTAAGGGTCAGTGTCCTGTCCAAGGGTCATGGGTAAGGGTCAGTGTCCTGTGCAAGGGTCATGGGTAAGGGTCAGTGTCCTGTCCAAGGGTCATGGGTAAGGGTCAGTGTCCTGTGCAAGGGCCATGGGTAAGGGTCAGTGTCCTGTCCAAGGGTCATGGGTAAGGGTCAGTGTCCTGTCCAAGGGTCATGGGTAAGGGTCAGTGTCCTGTCCAAGGGTCATGGGTAAGGGTCAGTGTCCTGTGCAAGGGTCATGGGTAAGGGTCAGTGTCCTGTGCAAGGGCCATGGGTAAGGGTCAGTGTCCTGTGCAAGGGTCATGGGTAAGGGTCAGTGTCCTGTCCAAGGGCCATGGGTAAGGGTCAGTGTCCTGTGCAAGGGTCATGGGTAAGGGTCAGTGTCCTGTCCAAGGGTCATGGGTAAGGGTCAGTGTCCTGTCCAAGAGTCATGGGTAAGGGTCAGTGTCCTGTCCAAGGGTCATGGGTAAGGGTCAGTGTCCTGTGCAAGGGCCATGGGTAAGGGTCAGTGTCCTGTCCAAGAGTCATGGGTAAGGGTCAGTGTCCTGTCCAAGGGTCATGGGTAAGGGTCAGTGTCCTGTCCAAGGGTCATGGGTAAGGGTCAGTGTCCTGTCCAAGGGTCATGGGTAAGGGTCAGTGTCCTGTCCAAGAGTCATGGGTAAGGGTCAGTGTCCTGTCCAAGGGTCATGGGTAAGGGTCAGTGTCCTGTGCAAGGGCCATGGGTAAGGGTCAGTGTCCTGTCCAAGGGTCATGGGTAAGGGTCAGTGTCCTGTGCAAGGGCCATGGGTAAGGGTCAGTGTCCTGTCCAAGGGTCATGGGTAAGGGTCAGTGTCCTGTCCAAGAGTCATGGGTAAGGGTCAGTGTCCTGTCCAAGAGTCATGGGTAAGGGTCAGTGTCCTGTCCAAGGGTCATGGGTAAGGGTCAGTGTCCTGTCCAAGGGTCATGGGTAAGGGTCAGTGTCCTGTGCAAGGGCCATGGGTAAGGGTCAGTGTCCTGTCCAAGGGTCATGGGTAAGGGTCAGTGTCCTGTGCAAGGGTCATGGGTAAGGGTCAGTGTCCTGTGCAAGGGTCATGGGTAAGGGTCAGTGTCCTGTCCAAGGGCCATGGGTAAGGGTCAGTGTCCTGTGCAAGGGTCTGCAGTGAGAGAAGGTTTCTCAGCTGGAAGGGCCACCCTGACCATGCCACCTGGAGCAAGCTTTGACACAGACACACACACAAAACACCTACTCAGGCCCGTGACAAACTCCTTGAAGCTGATGAGCGAATCCCTGTTTCGGTCCAGGAGACGAAACATGCGAGCGGCTAGCACCTGGGAGTGTTGGCCACAGGCCCAGGGGGAGACGGCCAGGAAGAGGTCAGTGAACTGCTCGCAGTCGAGGCGGTACTGCTCCAGGTACGGCTGGCTAAGGTCGTGCCTCTCGGCCGCAGTGCTGCTGCCACCCCAGTAACAACTCGCCATGTGCTTGGCCTAAGGAAGAGCAGGAGAAACAAAACTCCATCAGCTAAAGGGCCAGTAAGGATCCCACCCACCTGCTTGTCCCACTCCCATCCAGGAAGAGGCTACGTAACACCCACGCCAGGAATGACTATAATCAAACTTAAATCCTGAAGCTAAAAAATCTTGAAACATAGCAGGTCTCTGCTGCCTTGAAAGTGGGAAAATGTCAGAATCAGAATGTCAGATGTTCTGAAATTTGTTGTTTCTTACAATACATAATAACAAGAAAACAAAATATTCAATCAGAAATATATTTAAAAATTAAACAAGTCGTACAAAAAGAGAGCATAAATAGGGGAAAAATTGTGAGGAGGGGTACATTCCTCCAAGAGGACCACAACCTTGTCGTAGGGTTTGCAGGCTTGTGTGCCTCGATGACCCGAGAGTTATATTGGCTGGAGTCAAGGCTTTATGTTTGGCTCTCGATAGGGTCACCCATGCCAAACAGGTCAAAGGGTAGAGGCCAAACTATGAGTGGTCTACCCGATCCTCCCGGTTCAAGGTTCAAGCTTAGGGCTAACAATCCTGACTAGTGGGGGGACGTCACGTGATGACGTAGGATCGAGACGTTGGGAATCCAGCTCCCTCGTAAAAAGTAATGAAATAGGGTTTAAATGAAGAAGAGTTAACAAATACCTACTAGAAACTATTTATAAGCAACTCAGGATTATCTTTTGATATGGCTCCTAAACCGTAACAGAAGAAAGCTACTACTTCGAAGACTGCGCAAATCGGCGGGAAAAAGGCCTAACCGTCTCGGCGAAGCCTGGGACTCAAGTTGGATCTCCTCCCGGCGAAGTGCATGGCACTTCTGATGATGCGGGACAGGAAGTTGCAGTAATGTCGGCGGTCTCTAAGAAGAAACGGCAAGAACAACGCATGCGCGAAGGTATGCATGAACAGATATTACCAAATCTACAAATCCCAACTACGGCTGGAAGTGAAATTGGAAGTGAATCGGAAGTAGAACCAGACTCTTTGGGAAGTTCAGAGGAAGAAGAAAAAGAAAAGAAGGAAGAGATTAAAGGAGACATAAAAGATATCCTGATATATATGATGAATGAATTAAAAGCTATAAGAACAGATATAAGAAGGATGCAGAATACACTCAATAATGTGGTGGAAAAACAAAAGAAGATGGATAATAAAGTTAAAGAGATGGAAGTAAAAGTGGAAGAAAACACTGAAAGAATAGATAAGATAGAAGACAATAATCTTGCCTGGACAATAGAAAGAAAACGGATGTTGGAAAAAATGGATGCGCTTGAGAACTCTAGTAGACGAAATAATATTAAAATTGTTGGTCTTATGGAAGGTACAGAGGGAGAAAATCCAATAAAATTCTTTCAAGAATGGATTCCAAAAATTTTGGAAATGAAAGAAGGAAGTCAAGTAATTGAAATTGAAAGAGCACACAGAGCTTTAAGACCAAGACCTCAACAAGATCAAAATCCAAGATCAATTTTGATAAAATGCTTAAGGTACCAAGATAAAGAAATGATCTTGAAGGCGGCTACTCAAGGTGCTAAAATGAGAAATGGACCATTGATAATAGAAGGGAAAAGAGTTTTTTTTAATCCAGACATAAGTTACGATCTTCTGAAGAGGCGGAAGGAATTTAATCCAGTGAAAAAATCTTTATGGGAAAAGGGCTATAAATTTTTATTGAGCTACCCAGCAAAATTGATAATTTTCCTGGATAACGAAGCAAGAAGTTTTTTCGTTGACTATCGGAAAGCGGAGAAATTTGTACAAGAATTACCTGATGTGCATGAAGAGGAGTAAAGAATTAGAGAATTGAAATGGACTAATGATGAAGATTGAAACAAGGTTGGACTTGATGGACATTTATAAGGGAAAAAATAGTCGAGGAGTATTAATTGGGAGTAGAGACATTAATTATTTTCTTTTTTTTTCTTCATTAATATATTTTCTTTTTTTTTGCGGGGGAGCTGGAGGAGCTCCTGATCGATGGCTGCGAGTTTCATGTGTACAATCATGGCGATTGCCATGACCCGTAAAATGGGGGGGGGGGGGGGGTAATGTTGTGTTCTTTTTAATCGCAACATTAGTGGGGGGTATTTTGTTTTTTTTTATATATTAGCTATCTTTCTTCTATTTTTCTTCTTTTTTTGCCTGGATGGTTGGGGAGAGACTCATAGCAACATGGAGAATTTTAAAGAGTTCCCAAGGTATTATGAATGATTAATTTAATTATTTTTTTGAGTTTTGATGTTAATGGAATTAATGGACCTGTGAAAAGAAAGAGTTTTAACATATATTAAGAAAATGAAAGGAGATATAGCTTTTTTACAAGAAACACATTTAACAGAAACAGAACATAAGAAATTAAAGAGAGATTGGGTTGGAAATGTCATTGCAGCTTCATTTAATTCAAAATCGAGAGGAGTTGCAATTTTGGTTAATAAATCTTTACCAATTAAAATACAAAATGTAATAATTGATTCTGTGGGGAGATATGTGATTATACATTGTCAAATTTTTTCAGAATTATGGACTTTTATGAACATTTATGCACCAAATGAAAATGATGCAAAATTCATACAAGAAGTTTTTTTTTTAACTTGGCTGACGCACATGATAAAATATTAATAGGTGGAGATTTTAATTTTTGTTTAGATCCAGTTTTGGATAGGTCAACTAAAGTTTTTACAAAATCAAAAGTAACAAAACTAACTTTATCATTAATGAAAGATTTAAACCTGATTGATATATGGAGAAAAATTAATCCGAAAGAGATTATTCATTTTATTCAAATAGACATAAAACTTACTCAAGGATTGATTTTTTTTTATTATCAAAAAATATTCAAGGTAGAGTGAAAAGTGTGGAATATAAAGCAATTACGTACAATCTAAGAAATGAATATGATATATTTTTGAAAATATGGTTCCCATACTTACAAAAGATAGGATTAAATACATAGGTCCTTTGAAGATAAAATTATAAAGTAATGGGGGAAAGTAAAAATAAATATTAAAATTATTTTGAACTCCATGGAGCATGTGGGGATCCTCCGATATCCAGGCAATCTTTCTCTTCTTTCCTTTTTTTTTCTTTCTTTAGGTAAGAGTTAAGGGGGGGGAGGGTTAAGGGGAGGGGGGAGGGTTAATATTATTTTTCTTACTATTTTATATCACATTTATTCTTTGTAATTTCTAAAATTTAATAAATAAATAAATAAATAGATAGATAGATAGATAGATAGATAGATAGATAAAAAAATTTTAAAAAAACAATCCTGACTAGTGAAACAAAATTGTTCTGGAAACAGCAATGAAGAATCCTTCTACATTGGAGTGTGACGGTATTCCTGAGTCTCCACCCGGGACTTGCATGGCTGACAGTAGTGAAAACCGAGACGAAGCTACAGACATGATGAAGGAAGCCCTGAACACCGGCAGAGATGGAGAACCTTCATTGCTGCCTTAAACACCAGCGGCGTAACAGGCAGTAACTAAGTGTCAACGGGTTCAGCGTCTATTCAGAAATCTGATGGTGGAGGGGAAAGAAATTGTTCCTAAAATGTTGAGTGTGTGTCTTTGGCTCCTGTACCTCCTCCTCAATGGTAGCAATGAGAAGAGGCCATTTCCTGGGTAAGGGGGGTCCTTAATGATAGATGCTGCCTTTTTGAGGCATTGCTCCTGGAAGATGTCCTCGATGGTGGAGAGTCTGGTGGAGCTGGCCAAGTCCACGACCCTCTGTAGTGCTGTTGTGCCTTCTTTGTAGTTGCGTCAATGTGTTGGGCCCAGGACAGGTCCTCAGATGCTGACATCCAGAAAGGGTGCTGACCCCTCGATGAGGACTCGGCTGCCCCTCCCTGAACTCCAGAGTGAGCCAGTGAGAAGAGGTTGCTGCCTACGCTCCGTCCACAAGAAAAAGCGGGATCACCCAATTCCCATTCTGACGTGTCCATCCATGGCCTCCTCTACTGTCGCAATGAGGCCACACAGGTGGAGGAGCAAACCTTATATTCCATCTGGCTGAACTTCTGGTAATGTTCCTCTCCCACCCTTCTCTATTCCCCATTCCCTTTCCCTCTCTCACCTTATCTGCTTCCCCCTTTTCTTTCTTCCATGGCCTTCTGTCCTCTCCTATCAGACTCCCCCTTCTCCAGCCCTCTATTTCCTTCGCCAATCAACTGCCCAGCTCTTTACTCACCCCTCCCCTCCCTCCCGGTTTCACCCATCACCTTATGCTTCTTCCTCCCTTCTATATCTGACTCCTCACCTCTTCTCTCCAGTTTGGCCGAAGGGTTTCCAGCCAAAACGTTGACTGTACTTTTTTCTCAGATGCTGCCTGGCCTGCTGAGATCCTCCAGCTTCGATTTCCAGAATTTCTCTCATTTCTGAAAGCTGGAAATGTTTGACACTGCAATCTGAGCCCACCACAGGAAGGGCTGGGTGAGGAGGGGCAGTTTTTCCAAAGCATTTGGAGACTATGCCATACTTGCTGGTGACACCATGTTTGTCGGCAGAACTTCAGATGGTGATGAGGAGGCATACAGGAGTGAGATCGATCCGCTGATTGCATTCAACATCAATAAGACCAAGGGATTGATTGTGGACTTCAGGAACAGGACGTGAAGAAAACACATGCCAGTTCTCATCAAGGGGTCTGCAGTGGAAAGGGTAAGCAGTTTCAAATTACTGGGTGTCACCATCTCTGAGGATCTATCCTGGACCCAACATATCGATGCAACTACAAAGAAGGCATGACAGCGGCTATATTTCATTAGCGGTTTGAGGAGAATCTTGCAGGTTTCTAGATGTACCGTGGAGAGCATTCTAACAGATTGCATCCCTGTCTGGTGTGGAGAGCTCACTGCACAGGATCGGAAAAAGCTGAAGAGGGTTGTAAACTCAGTCAGTTCCATCGTGGGTGCTATCCTCCCCACCATCGTTGACATCTTCAAAAGGCAGCACTCGTCATTAAAGCCCCTTTCCAACTGGGACATTCCCTCGTCTTATTACTACTATCAGGGAGGAGGCGCAGGTGGCTGAAAAGTTCAAAGTAAATATATGTCACCATATACAACCCTGAGATTCATTTTCTTGTGGGCATATTCAATGAATCTATAGAATAGTAACCACAACACACTCAATGTTTTAGGAACAGCTTCTGCTCCATCATCAGATTTCCAAATAGACAGTGAACCCATGAACACTACCTCGTTCCTCCAGCATTTTGAGTGTGTTGCTTGCTGCAGATAATCTGCTTGTAATTGGCTCACTATTTCGCTGTTTTTGCACTACTTGCTTATGTCTTGTATTTCTTATTGTAACTTAGTTTTCCTTATGTACTGTACTGCTGCAGCAAAACAACAAATTTCACAACATACATCAGAGATAATAAACCTGACTCTGATTCTGAGTAGTCTTGACTTTAGCCACCTCTTCTCATGCCAGGATCTCCTCTGTACCATCTGGAGACTTTTCCTGATCCATCCACATCAGCTGCTGCTTCCGGGTGACCCGACTGGACTGACCATTAATGTGTAATTCACGACAGCTCTAACCTTGAAAAGCACGTAGAGTTCCTCCAGTTCCTCGATGCTGAAGGCAGTGTCCGTCAGAATGGCACGCACCTGAAACAGACGGCGCAAATTCAGGAAGCAGAAATCAACAGAGGTGATGATGTGACCCGCGATGATGACCATCACGTTGGGGCACTTTAAAAACTCTTTTATGTTGTAAACTGAGCCAGCTCCATCACAGGATCAACCCTCCACACCATCGAGGGCATCTTCAAAAGGCAACGCCTCAAGAAGGACCCCCATCACCCAGGACATGCCCTCTTCTCAATGCTACCAACCGGGAGGAGGAGGTGTGAAGTCTGAAGACACACAATCGGAATGTTTCAGGAACAGTTTCTTCCCCTCCATCATCAGATTTCTGAACAGTCTATGAACATCACATCACTATTCCTTTATTTTTGCACTATTTATTTTGTAATTCATAGTAATTTTATTTCACTACACCGTACTGCTGCCACAAAGCAACTCACTTCTCACCGCCTAAGAGAGTGGTGAAGGACCTCAGGCTGTAACCTTGACCATTTATTCCTCTCCATAGACGCCGCCTGACCTGCTGAGTGTCACCAGCATTTTGTTTGTGTTACTCTGGATTTCTAGCATCTGCAGGATCTCTCATGTCTGATAATAAAAGTGATTCAGATTTTTTTTAAATCTGTATCAGAACTGTCAAATTCCACTGCAGGTCACCCACGGGTACCATTACCCTCCGTAAAGATGCTACCTGGGCTATCCAGAATCTGCTCTGAGTTTCCGGGCCTGGCCCAACATTTGCTGCATTTCCGAACTCCTACAAGGGTCTTTTGCCCGTCTCCACCTTCCTCTATCAACACATTAACACCAAAACCATCTCAGCAACCCATGTCTCACCTAAGAGACATTCCCACGCCTACTGACCCTCACATACTTGCCCTTCCAACTTACTCCCCAACTCGCCCTCTCCCACTCGCCCCCTCCCCAACCTTCTCTATGGCTCTCGGCTGTTGATGATTCAGGCAGAAGATACAAATGCCTGAAAGCACATACCACCAGGCTGAAAGACCACCTCTACCCCACTGTTATAAAAGTTCCTTAGTACGATAAAATGGACTTTGACCTCACAATCTACCTTGTTATGATCTTGCCCCTGATTGTCTGCCTGCACTGCACTTTCTCTGTAACTGTGACACTTTATTCTGCATTCTGTTATTGTTTTACCTTGCTCTACCTCAATGTACTGTGTAATGATCTGATCTGTGCAAGACAAGCTTTCCACTGTATCTCAGTACGTGTGACAGTAATAACCAATTCCAATGCAGAATTTGTTATCTGAAATGTTAACTCTTGGTCCCAGACACTGCCTGAACTGCCAAGTGTTACCACAATTTTATAAAGGAACATAGATGATAAAAAGTGAGGGTTATGTAGGAGGGACCTCCAAAAGGACCACAACCTTGTCACGGTTTGAAGGTCTGTGTGCCTCAGTGAATTAGAGAGCTATGCTGGCTGGGGACAGGGCTTTGTGCTTTGGGTCTTGGTGGGGTCACCCATGCCACACAGGTCAAAGGGTAGAGGGCAGACTAAGAGTGGTACACTGGTCCTCCAGGTTCAAGGGGAGAGGTTTCATCTCAGGGTAACAACCCAGACTGGTCAAACAAAACTGCTGGAAACAACAATGAAGAACCCTTCTCCATTTGTGTGCTACGGTATTCCCGAGTTTCCACACAAGACTTGCATGGTTGACAGCAGTGAAATCTGAGAGGACGCATCTGGCACGATGAAGGAAGCCAAGACCGAGACACAAAGTGATTTTGGACAAGGACAGACAGAGATGGAGGACCTTTACTGCTGTCAGCAGGCATAACGGGCAGAAAGTAAGTAGGTAAGTATGTGTGAGAGAAGGGCTAGAATGATCTTAAAGCATGTTACAAGGACAGCACAACACTGTGGGCCGAAGGGCCTGTACTGTGCTGTAATGTTCTAAGTAAATAAAGTGCTTTCCCTGCTTCAATCAAGAGTGTACCTTCCCTGCACTGCCAGATTTCCGCCCTTCCCAACTCCAGAGTACAGGAGTCCATCTCTTCCGAACGTTGTCGTTCCTGTCCCATGCGCCACCCCCTTTCTTCTACGTCCATGGAGACTGCTAGCCATCCCCGTGCGTGTCCCTTACCACACTCCGCTTGGCCGAGTCCTCCAGGGTTTGAATCACCTTCAGTCTCTGCTTGAAACGCATCTGCTCAATCGCCTCTGCTCGGATCGAGCCGAACTTCTAAAGAGAGAAGAACGAAGCAGTCCTTAGGGAGGAGATCTCAGCCCACGGTTCCCACCCTTTCAGCTCCAACCTCAATGGCTCTCCAGACCAGCATTACACACCAATGTCCCTCAAACGTCAGAGAAGGACGGTGCTACTGAGGGGCAGCAAGTCAGAGCGTGGTGGGGGTGTGGAAGTTGCAACAAGACTAGAGTTAGTGCACTTTCTCCTTGCAGCTGCCAATCCTGCCACTACAGTGGCAAGGTATTCTACCAGCCTACTGGTGTGAGAGAGTGTGAGCGAGAAAGTGTGTGTGAAAGGATAAGTGAGTGAGTGAGTGGTGTGTGTGTGTGTGTGTGTGTGTGTGTGTGTGTGTGTGTGTGTGTGTGTGTGTGTGTGTGTGTGTGTGTGTGTGTGTGTGTGTGTGTGTGTGTGTGTGTGTGTGTGAGAGAGAGAGAGAGAGAAATGGATAGACAGACATTCAGACAGACTCGATGAGTGTTCGTGCATGTGTGACTGTGTGTGTAACTTGGGTCCCACAGGCTTGAATATGTTGAAGGTGGCGATAATCGTGTTTTACTTTGATACTGTCCTGTGCTTGGAGCCATATTTGTGTGCGTGAGTGGGGTGGATATCTGGGAGGACGGGATGCTGGGAAAGGGGTTTGTTTCGCACCATCTTTTATTCTTGTGTTGCTCTGTAGAACGCTCTGGACATGTTGCGTTGATGCTGGAATGTGTGGTGAAATTTGTGGGCTGCCCCCAGCACATCCTTAGGTTGTTGATTAAAGGAAACGATGCATTTCACTGTATGTTTCAATATACATGTGCTAAATAAATCTGAATTTGAAATAGTTTATTTTTGAGCAGCACAGCAGTGTAGAGGTTAATGTAACACTATTGCAGCATCAGCAAGCTGGCTGTAATCCCCATCACTGTCTGCCCATTCTCCCCATGACTGTGTGTATTTTCTCCAGGTGCTCCAGCTTCCTCCCAAATTCCAAAGATGCTGGTTACTGCTGGATTCTAGGAGGGGAATTTCTATTGTGTCTATGAGATGACTTTTTAGAAAAGCTCGTGGTTGAGCCCACTAGGGGATCAGCTATTCTGGATTGGGTGTTGTGCAATGAACCAGAATTGATTAGAGAGCTTAAGGTAAAAGAACCTTTAGGGAAAGTGATTATAATATGATTGAACTCACCCTGAAATCTGAGAAGGAGAAGCTGAAGTCAGATGTATCAGTATTACAGAGGAGTAAAGGAAATTATAGGGGAATGAGAGAGGAGTTGGCCAGAATTGATTGGAAAAGAACACTGGCAGGGATGACAGCAGAACAGCAATGGCTGGAATTTCTAGAAGCAATTCAGAAGGATAAATACATCCCAAAGAGGAAGGAATGTTCTAAAGGAAAGATGATGGCACAACTGTGGCTAACAAGAGAAGTCAAAACCAACATAAAAGTCAAAGGGAGGGCATATAACAGAGCAAAAATTAGCGGATGGTTAGAGGATTGGGAAGCTTTTAAAAATTAAACTAAAAAGGTCATTAAAAAGGTAAAGAAAGCTAGGCAATGATGTTAAAGAGGATGACAGATACATAAAGTGTAAAAGAGAGGTGAGAGTGGATATCGGACTGCTGGAAGACGATGCTGGGAGGTCGTAATGGGAGACAATGAAATGCGGGACAAATTGAAGTATTTTGCATCAGTCTTCATGGTGGAAGACACGAGCAGTATGGTGGGAGTGTCAGAGGGCATGAAGTGTGTGAAGTTACCAACACTAGAGAGAAGGTTCTTGGGAAACTGAAAGGTCTGAAGGTAGATAAGTCACCTGGACCAGATGGTGTACATCCCAGAGTACTGAAAGAGGGGGCTGAAGGGATTGTGGAGGCATTAGCAATGATCTTTCAAGAAACACTAAATTCTGGGATGATTCTGTAAGACTGAAAGATTGCAAATGTCACTCCACTCTTCAAAAAGGGAGAGAGGCAGAAGAAAGGAAACTGTAGGCCAGTTAGTCTGACATCAGTGGTTAAGAAGATGTTGGAGTTGATTATTAAGGATGAGGTTTCAGGGTACTTGGAGGCACATGATAAAATAGGCCGTAGTCGGCATGGTTTCCTCAAGGGAATATCTTGCATGACATATCTGTTGGAATTCTTTGAAGAAACAATTAGCATGACAGACAATGGAAACCGGTTGATGTTGTGTACTTGGATTTTCAGAAGGCCTCTGACAAGGTGCCACACATGAGGCTGTTTAACAAGCTACAAGCCCATGGTGTTACAGGAAACATTCTAGCAGATAAAGCAGTGGCTGATTGGCAGGATGCAAAGAGTGGGAATAAAGGGAGCCTTTTCTGGCTGGCTGCCGGTGACCAGTGGTGTTCCACAAGGGTCTTTGTTGGGATTGATTCTATTTATGTTTTATGTCAATGATTTGGTGATAGAATTGATGGCTTTATTGCAAAGTTTGCCGATGATATGAAGATCGGTGGAGAGGCAGGTAGCTTTGAGGAAGTAGAGAGGCCACAGAAGGACTTTGACAAATTAGCAGAATGGGCACAGAAATGGCAGCTGGAGTACAGTGTCGGGAAGTGTACGGTCACGCACTTTGACAGCAGAAATGAAAGGGTTGACTATCTTCTAAGTTACAAAAATCTAAGGTGCAAACGGACTTGGGAGTCCTTGTGCAGGATTCTCTAAAGGTGAATTTGCAGGTTGAGTCGGTGGTGAGGAAGGTAAACGTGATGTCAGCATTCATTTCCCGAGGACTAGAATACAAAAGCAAGAATGTTCAGCGGAGGCTTTATACAGCATTGGTCAGACCGCACTTGGGAGTACTGTGAGCAGTTTTGGGGCCCTTACCTAAGAAAAGACATGCTGGCATTGGAGAGGATCCAGAGGAGATTCACTGGAATTATTCCAGGAATGAAGGGTTAACGTATAAGGAGCGTTTGGCAGCTTTGGGGCTGTACTTGTTGGAGTTTAGAAGAATGAGAGGGGATCTCATACTGAAAGGCCTGGATAGAGTTGGTGTGGAGAGGATGTTTCCTATCGAGTGAGTCTAGGACCAACCAGAGGGCACAGCCTCAGAACAGAGGGATGTCCATTTAGAATGGAGATGAGGAGGAGTTCTTTCTCTGGTAGAAGGTAGTGAATCTGAGAAATTCATTGTCACAGGCGACTGTGGAGGCCAAGACACTGGGTATATTTCAGTGGAGGTTGATAGATTCTTGATTACTAAAAGTGTCAAAGGTTACAGGGAGAAGACAGGAGAATGAGGTTAAAAGGGATAATAAATCAGCCATGCTAGAATGGTGCAGCAGGTTCAATGGGCCAAATGGACTACATCTACTCCTATGACCTATGGTCTTAGGGTCTAAAAATAAATAAGATGATTGTGTAGTGTTTTGCTGGTGAATAGACTTGTAAATAGAACAAAAAGTAGGGGTAGCCTCCTTCTCTATAGGCACACAGACAGAACAATTGCCACACTTCTGCAGAACCCCTGTCTGTAAGCAGAAGAGCGCTGGGTTGGGTTGGGTTGAGTTGGGGAAGGGCAAGAGAGGTGCTGATGCCCGCCCATGCTTACCTCGTATGATGCCTTAATCAGTTCAAAGATGTCAACCTGTGATGGCAGGTCATCGCCACCGGTGAGTATCGCGTGCAGGTGTGGGATAGGAGGGGAAGCAGACTGCGCGTTGCAGACATTGTCCAAGTATCTGAGGAAAAGGCAGAGTCAGTTTATTCCGCATAGCCGCCAGAGCAAACACTCGGGGAAATGATAATCGAACAATCACATTAACTTAAGTTCACACTGAGGAAAGTTCACATCGGGCAGAAGATGCAAATACCTGAAAGCACGTCCCACCAGGCTCAATGACAGCTCCTAACCCACTAATGACCAGTCCCGGAGAATAAGAGAGACCTCATTATCCACTGCCTTATGACCCCTCACCTTATTGTCGGCCTGCATTGCACTTTCCTCTGGGAGCTCCGGTTTCCTCCCACATTCTAAAGTGAGCTGTGGGCATGCTACGTTGGCACGCTACGTTGGCACGCTACGCTACGTTGGCGCCGGAAACATGGCGACACTTGCGGGCTGCCCAGCACAATCTTTGCTGATTTGATACGACTTCACACAAACCCCATTTCACTGTTACTTTTGACGTGCATGTGACTATTGACACAAACCTCTCTCCTCTGTAGCTGTTACACTTTATCCTACATTCTGTTATTGTTGGACCATAAGACATAGGAGAAGAATTAGGCCATTCGGTCCATCGAGTCTGCTCTACCATTCCATCGTGGCTGATTTATTATCTCTCAACCCCGTTCTCCTACCTTCTCCCCGTAACCTTTGAAGCCCTTAGTAATCAAGAACCCATCAACCTCTGCTTGAAGTATACCCAATGACTTGGCCGTTTGATCTATACTGGGCCCAACATATTGATGCAGTTATGAAGAAGACACACTAAAGGCTTAAATTCATTAGGAGTCTGGGGAGATTTGGTGAGTCACCGAAATGTATGCAGAGCATTCTATCTATTTGCATCACTGGGCAGGATTTAAAAAGCCACAGACGACTGTAAACTCAGCCAGCTCCATCCTTGGGCACTCACCTCCCCACCATCAAAGACACCTTCAAAAGGAGATGTTTCAAAAAGGCAGCAATCATTAACTACACCCACCATCCAGGACATGGCTTCCTCTTCTTACAACCATCAGGGAGGAGGCACAGAAGCCCGAGGAAGCACACACAACGTTTCAGGAACAGCCTCTTCCCCTCCATCGTCAGATTCCTGAATGGTCCATGAAGCCATTCACACTACCCCACTGTTTCTGCACTAATTATTTAATGTTTTTATATATATATATATCTATTTCTTAATGCAATTTATAGTACATTTTACACTGTACTGCTGCCATAAAACAAAAGATTTCACGACATCAATGAAATAAACTGGAGTCTGAATTCTCCTAACCCCAGCGAGTACAGGTCCTGAATGAGACTGCCAATCACCTGCCAAGTATGGTCATGGCTTCCCCCTCGTCCGAGCAGTTCAACAGCCTCTCCATGTTGGCCTCCAGCACCGCCAGGGACACCTGGAAAATGACCTTGATGCCGTCATAGAAGAAGCAGTCGACGACGACGACGGCGCTCTCGAAGGGCATGACGCTGAGGAAGAGGGTGAGGAACCAGGAGAGAGAGATGGTGCTGATGACGCCCAGTTCCTGCATCCAATCGTACAGGTGGGGGAGATGATCCCGCGTGAGGTCCTCAAACACGCCCTGATCCACCAGAGCACCTGAAACAGCAGTCACAGAAAGGCATACAACCAACGGCTGAAATCACAAGGTCGTTAGCATGTCAGGCTTAGGAGAGAGTGGAGAAGAGGTTTACCAGGATGTTACCTGGATTAGAGGACATGTGATATAACGAGAGCTTGGACAGGCTTGGTTGTCTCTGGAGGCTGAGGAGAGAGCTGACAGAGGTTTATAAGATCATGAGGGGCATAGGTAAAGTAGACAGACAGTATTTTTTCCCCCTTGGGTTGAAATGTCTAATACCAGAGGGCATGCATTTAAGGAGGGGGGAGGTAATTTCAAAGGGGATGTGAGGGGAAAGCCTTTTTTTTTTTTTACACAGAGTGTGGTGGATGTCTGGAATGGCGTTAGAGGCAGACACATCAGAGACTTTTAAGAGATGTATAGCTAGGCACATGAATGGGAGGAAAATGGAAGGGTATGGACTTGTGTAGGCATAAGGGATTGGGTTTAGTTAGGCATTTGATTGCTAATTTAATTCGTTTGGGACAACATCAAGGGCCGAAAGGACAGTTCACATTCTACGTTAGTGATTACACATTAAGACCAGCAGGCTCAGGGCAGCCTCTGCCCCACTGTTACAAAACTCTTGAGTGGACATCCGGTATGAAAAGGAGCTTCTGGTCTCTCAACGTACACTGTCATGGCTCCTACACTTTTGATGTTATTGATGCTCTGTGCCTGTGAGGCTGCAAGTCAGCTTTTTATTGCACCTGTGCACATAAAGTCATAGAATACAGCCCATCTAGACTGTGCCAAACCATTTAAATTGCCTACTCCCATCGACCTGCACCAGGACCCTAGCCCTCCATACCCCTACCATCCATGTACCTAACCAGACTTCTCTTGAACGTTGAAATCGAGCTCGCCTGCACCACTTGGCGCTGGCAAGCTCTTCCACGCGCCCATGACCCTTTGAGTGAAGACTTTTCACCTTTCACCCTTAACCCCATGACCTCTAGTCGTAGTTCCACCCAACCTCAGTGGAAAAAACCTATTTGCATTTACCATAACTATATCTCTCATAATTTTGTATACCTCTATCAAATCTCCTCTCAATCTTCTACATTGCAGGGAATAAAGTCCTAACCTATTCAACCTTTCCCTATAACTCAGGTGTCCCAGACCTGGCAACATCCTTGTAAATTTTCTCTGTACTCTTTCAACCTTATTTACATCTTTCCTGTCGGTAGGTGACCAAAACTGCACACAATACTCCAAATCAGGCCTCACTAATGTCTTATACAATTTCAGAATAACTTGTACATGGCCTTGTGCAGATGACAATGAACCCGACTTTGACCACCTTTGCACTTTCTCTATGACTGTGGCACTACATCCGTCTATCCATTTCCTTGTACTGCCTCGATGTATATGTATGGAATGATCCGTGTGGATATTTTCTGTAATTCGGTACCTGTGACAGTAATAATCCGGTTCACTGGAACCTCAATTGCAAAATGTCACAGCAAACCTCTCCCTTCAGTTTCCATGGATACAACTGAGATCATTTAATCAATCAATACACTGGACTGGAATTGCAAGAATCTCTCTTTGCAGCCATTTTCTGTTTCCAGATCGTACTTTCACAGCTTGATAGATGCAATATACTTAAAACATAGAACACAACTGCACGACACAGACCCTTCAGCCCACAATGTTGTGCTGACCCTTTAATCTGCTGTAAGATCAACCTAACCCTTCCCTCCCACATAACCCTCCATTCTTCTATCATCCATGTGCCTATCTAAGCCTCGTCAATGTCCCTAATATACCTGCCTCTACCACTACCCCTGGTGTTTCACACACCCACCACTCTGTGTAAATAAAACCCTAACCACTACAGTTTAGCAGCACTATGATCATTTTGATCTAAAATGGGTGTTTCTAAATCTGCTCTTTCTTGTAAAAATAGTGTTTAATTGTGTGTATATGGAGAGCATTGTCACAGGCAAGCAGCATCCAGCGACAATGAACCCCAACACCCAGGACATGCTCTCCACTCACTGCTGCCAATAGGAAGAGGGTACAGGAGCCTCACCACCAGGTTCAGAATCAGTTATTCCCCTCGATCATCGGACTACTGAACCAGTGCAGATAATTTCACTCAACTTCACTTGTCCCATCATTGAAATGTTCCCACAACCTATGGACTCACTTTCAAGGACTCTTCATATCATGTTCTCAATATTTATAGCTTATTTAGTATTATTATTATTTTCTTTTTGCAATTGCACAGCTTGTCTTTTGCACATTGGTTGTTTATCTGTCTTGCTTGTGTGCACTGATCCTACTGTGTTCTTTGTATTTACAGTGGCTGGGTAGTGTATGGTGAGATAAGTGTTCTTTGATAATTCATTTCCTCCGAACTTTTCACTTATGATTAATGAGTGATTGCTGTTTATCTGATGCTCTGTATCCGTGATGTTGCTGCACGCAAGTTTTTAATTGCAAATGACAATAAACTCCACTTTGACTACTCAGAATATCGTGGTAAATCTCTAAGAGATTACAAAAAAACAGGAGGGCAGAAATGTAAGGTGAGAGGAAGGTGGTTTAAAGAGGATCTGAGGGGTGAGTCTTTCACACACACAGTGGATGAAATGTGAAACTCACTGCCAGAGCAGGTGGTGGAATCAGAAACGGTTATTAGGTTTACAAGGAATTTAGACAAACATTGAAGTAGGCGAGGTGTAGAAGGATATGGCCCAAATGCAGGCAAATAGCATTGGCACAGATGGACAAAACAGGAGCTAGCATTGAAATGATGGACCAAATGGCCTGATTCTGTGCTGTCCCACTCTGTGAGTTCGTATCCACCTCTAATAGGGCCCAATGAGGGGAGGCAGGCAGCAAGTCAAACTTGGTATGTCACCAAAGACTCACAGGTGTACCATGGAGAGCATTCTAACTGCTTGCATCACCATCTGATATGGAGGGGCCACTGCACAGGATCGGAAAAAACTGCAAAAAGCTGTAAACGCAGCCAGCTCCACCATGGGGACTCGTCTCCCCAGCATCGAGGTCACCTTTAAAAGACAATGGCTAAAAAGGTGGCATCCATCATTAAAAACCCTGACCCACCCTCTTCTCATTACTACCATCGTGGAGGAGCTCAACATTTTAGGAACACTTCCCCTCCACCATCAGATTTCTGAATAGTCCATAAACCCATGAACACCAGTGCTGATGAAGGGTCTCGGCCTGAAAAGGCGACTGTTTATTCCTCTCCATAGATGCTGCCTGAGCCGCTGAGTTCCTTCAGCATCTTGTGTGTTGCTCAATATTTCCAGTATCTGCAAAATCTCGAGTATAAAAACCCATTAACAGTAAATACTTTCCTCTCTTTTTGCCCTTTTTAAAATATATTTTAATAATAATTTATAGTACTGTAAATTCCGGTGTATAAGCCGAGAATTTGGCCCTAAATTTTGGTCCTAAAATTAGGGGGTCGGCTTATACAGAGGGTGCCAACTTTGGAAAACGAATACACAGAAGACAGGTCGTATTTATTGGCTGTTTTTTGAGTCAAATACAAAAGAAAATATAAACACTTATGAAATCTACACAAAAGATCTACAAAACACATTGTTTCTCTATCTACTTGTACACGCTGTTGTCGTCAAACGTTCAGAGTTTGTTTAAACTCACATCTAGTGGTTGGAGCACGGCCATCAAACCACCGGTGTTGACTGCAAAGTCCGTAGTTTCAGCTTTCAGTGCTGCTTTTGTCTCACCTGACAGTGCGCTTTGAACATGTCCCAGACAAGTAGCGACTTTCCCTTCCTGAAACCTTTGGGATGTCGACGCCACACCTCTTTAACCCACTTCAAGCAACCCACTTCGTCCATCCAGCAGCGTTCTTGAACGTAAACAACACCCCGTGGGAATTTTTCTTTCTGTGGGAATGTTTCCCTTTTAAAAATCACCATCGGTGCTAGTTTGGTCCCATCAGCCATACACGTTAACACGACAGTAAAATGTTGCTTCTCGTGTCTAGTTGTTTTGACAAGGATTGCTTTCTCCCCCTTCTGATTGACAGTGCAGTTGCCAGCAAAATCAAAGAACATTGGTGTCTCATCCAGTGAGAGCGGGTAGGAATGTGCCTTTCATTGCTTGATTACAAACGATTGGAAGGCCATAACCTTATTCTCAAGGTCGCTCAGCAACTTCTGAGCAATCTTTGCATTTTTTTGTCTCAGCACAAGATCACGTCTATTCATAAATCGGGTGCACCAACTTCACGTAGCTTTGAAATTTTCACTGACCTCACGGTGTTTTCCGGCCCATTTCAACGCTTGAACTCGAATCATTTCTCTGGTAACAATGTATCCGGACGATCGCTGGTGATTCACCCACTCTAAAACTTTTTCTTCCAGTTCTGGCCACTGGCATGTTTTCCTGCAGTTTGCACCTTTCGTCTTTGGCATTTCCCTCAGCGTGTCCTCTGCCTTTCTCCACTCTCTCACTTGTTTCTCGTTTTACACTAAACTTCTTAGCAGCTGCAGAATTATTCATTCATTTAGCAAAATCAACAACCTTAAGCTTGAAGCCAGCATCATATCGTATTCGTTTTAATCTTTTGTACCTGGTGGCCGCAAACTCGATATTGAGTAGACGTACTGATCCCACCACCCTGTGTTATGTTTTAACGAGATTGCAATGGGCGCTAAATGGTTTCACGGGGTTATATTTCAGAGGATTCTTTACCATTTGGAACTCAATCCAAAACTTCCCTCCCTGATTTATTTATTAAGAATTCGCTTTATAACGCTCTACAATGTGTAGGCCTGTTTTCTTAGCAGGTACCAGTTCACAAAATTTCCCGGTTCCGGATCTGGCACAGCTGAGTACCGGCATGTGAGATCTTGTGATCTTTTCTGGTTAAATCAAAAACCTCTACAAAAGGGGTCGGCTTATACAAAGGTAACATGAAAAAGTCACTTTTTTAACCTTGAAAATGAGGGGTCGGCTTATACACTGGAATTTACGGTAATTTTTATGGATTGCACTGTACAACAACTGATCAGCCCCTCCACACCCACACTTCATCATTTCCTGCCAGCCACCCCTAAGCCCAGTGTCACTTTGTGGACATAAAATCAATATTGTGCCTGCTTATCTTTATTTATATTTATACTTATGCATTTATATTTATTGTGGCTTTTTTTGTGCTGCGTTGGATATACAGTAGCAATTATTTTGTTCTCCTTCATGGAAATGACATGAAACTATCTTTAATCTTCAATCTTGTACTACAGTCACAAAACAACAAATTTCATGGCATGTCAGTGACTCTATGGTCAGCTCGAACCAGGAACTGCTGAGGGGAAGTAGGCAGCTAGTCAAACTCACCGACCACCCTGGTGTTGTAGTAATCCGGAAGCATTCGCTCGCAAAGCGCGACCAAGAGCCAGAACGCTTCTTCTTCATTGCAGTACAGGAGGAGAACCGACGTGACGATGTTCATGGCCTGTGCGCAGGAAGTCAAGAGATCTGAGCCAGGTCAGAGAAAGCTGCACCCAGGAGCAATACCCCAACAGTGCACGCAGGTCCCACAGAGAGGTAAAAACTAAACAACATCATTAAAACCATACAACATAGGAGCCGAATTAGGCCATTCAGTCCATCTGGTTTACTCCACCATTCTGTCACCTTCCCTCTCAACCTCACTCCTGCCTTCTCCCTGTAACCTCGGATGCCCTGACTAATCAAGAACCTATCAACCTCTGCTTTAAGTAGACATCCCCTCCGCAGCCGTCCATTACAATGAATTCCACAGATTCACCACAATCTGGCTAAAGAAATTCCTCATCTCTGTTCTAAATGGATGCCCCTCTACACTGAGGCTGAATAATCTGCTCTTAGACTCTCCATGTCCACTCTATCAAGGCCTTTCAATATCCGGTTTCGCTGAAAACTGCCTTCTTGAACTGAAGGGCGGGAGGATGAGAGTGGGGTGAGAAGGGGGGAGGGGGGGGGCAGAAGGGGCAGCTGGGGAGGGGGAAGGGGAGAAGGGGCAGCTGGGGGAGGGGGAAGGTGGAGAAGGGGGAGCTGGGGAGGGGAGAAGGGGGAGCTGGGAAGGGGAAGGGGAGCTGGGGAGGGGGGAGGGGGGAAGCTGGGGAGGGGGGAAGGTGGAGAAGGGGGAGCTGGGAAGGGGAGGGGTAAGGAGAGAGTGGGAGGTGGGGGAGGGAGGCTCAGAGGGAGAGGTTAGGGAGGGAGTGGGGGTGGTAAGGTGAGTAGGGGAGAGGGGATGGGGAAGGGGTTTTTAATGGAGAGACGAGGGTGTGTTGGTGTGGTTGGAGAGAGTAGAAGGTCTCACCTGGCAGTAGCCGATGTTGGGGTTACGGAAGGCGTAGGCTGTCAGGACCCTGCGTAGGGCTGCGATGCCCAGCTCATTCTGAAAGGCCGGGTGTTCAGGCATTGAGCGGTGCAGGTCTCTCTCAATCTCCTCAGTAGCCAGGGTGTTCCTGCCCATGGACTCAGTCACCAGCCTGGTGTAATACCCAGGATGTGTTAGCATCTCGTTCAGGGCCCCTACGAGAGACCAACAAACACTGGCTGTAATCTGCTAACGTGGATTTTTAGTGTCTCATGCAGAGGAACGGCATGGTAGTGCAACCCTTTCCAAAGCCAGCGAGCCGTTCCCATTCCCATTCCCATGCCTGTCTGTACGTTCTCCCTATGACTGTGTGGGTTTCCTCCAGCAGTCCGGATTCAGGTTAGTAAGTTGTGGGCATGCTGTGTTGGCACCCCAAGTGTGGTGTTTCAGTCACTGACATTAAAAGATGTGTTTCACTACTTTGATGTACATATGACAAATGAAGCCAATGTTGAAGATGTTTGGATAGGCGCTGTGCATGGACAGGAAAGGGTCAGAGGGACATGGGCCAAATAGAACAGCTTATCACCACGTCCAGCATGGATGAATAGAACTGAAGGGTCTGTCTGCACGCTGTGTGACTCTGTGGAAGAAAGGCGATAGAAAGGAGGTGGGTGGCAGGCCACTACGATCAGACCAAATGGCAGAACATCTTTCAATGGTTCAGCAGTCTCTCACTGCTCTTCCCTGCCACTGCACCGGGTATCTAATTGTAAAGGGTGTTTCCCAGCCAAGCGTCACAGCAGAGCAAGTGAGACCATAAGACATATATGTCAAACTCAAGGCCCGCGGGCCAAATCCGGCCCGCGGTGGAATTATCTTTGGCCCGCGAGATAATATCTAATTACTATTAAAGCTGGCCCCAGTAATCGAAGCGCCTATGGCGTATGATATGGCTAATGCTGAGTTTATTCAGGTACCAGGTTTTCAGGGTTTTTAGTGTTTATTCGGCAGTCTTGCTCGGCAGTCTTCTTCATAAGAAACGGAATTTGTAAAGTGAAACACTTTGTCGTTATAGCAGAGACTGAGACACATGAGAGCAGGCTGAAAAAACGGAGGCCACGAAAGCTGCGTTCGCACGCGTCCAACTGATCCGGCCCGCATGAAGCTGCATTTTGCTCAATCCGGCCCGTGACCTAAAATGAGTTTGACACCCCTGCCATAAGACATCGGAGAGTGAGGCCAATTGGCCCAGCGTGTCTGCTCCACCATTCTACCATGGGTGATTTTTTTTTCTTTTCAACCCCATTAGGTTACACAATCATAAGGATGTCCAAATAGTGACAATGAACAAAGACCACAGGAGCAGAATTAGGCCATTCAGCCCATAAGTCTGCTCCGCCATTCTATCATGGCTGATTTATTATCTCTCTCAATCCCATTTTTCTGCCTCCTCCCCCCCCCCGGAACCTTTGACACCCTGACTAATCAAGAACCTATCAATCTCCACTTTAAACATACCCAGTGACTTGGCTTCCACCAGCCATCTGTAGCAATGAATTCCCCAGATTCACCACCCTCTGGCTAAAGAAATTCTTCCTCATCTCTGCTCGGAGACTGTGCCCACTATAGGAAGCATCTTCTCCACATCCAATCCGACTAGGCCTTTCAATATTCGATAGGTTTCAATGGAATCCCTGCTCATTCTTCTAAACTCCAGGAGATTCAGGCCCAGAGACATCAAACTCTCCTCACATGTTAACCTTTTCATTCCTGAGATAATGCTCATGAACTTTCTCTGGAGCCTCTCCAATGCCAGCTCATTGTTTCTTAGATAAGGGGCCCAAAACTGCTCACAATACTCCAAATGCAGTCTGACCAGTGCCTGTAAAGTCTCAACATTATGCCCTTGCTCCTCGTGGGTTAACTCTTTTGGTGCTTGTGACATGCAACGGACAAGGCTGGAGGAGGTCACCTGAATCTCTGCCCCACCTGGGAGAGCTGATATTCAGTAGGCTTCAGCGTCGTTCAAGCTTGTGTTGGATCTTGCTGTAACAGTGGAGGAAGTCACAGGCAAATAGCTTAGTGTAAGAGTGGGATGGGAACATCCTCCTCAGCCCTGTTCAAAAGGGACATCCCTGTACGCTGAGGCTGTTTCCCTCTTGTCCTGGACTCCCCCACTATACAAAACATTCTCCTACATCCACTCTACCCAGGCCTTTCAGTATCTGGTAGGAGGTCCACCTTCATTCTTCTGCACTCCACAGACTACATCAAACGACATGGCTCCCACCCCGAGTGCACCCTCTCAGTCGGTTCTCTGGTTTCAGCAGTGCAGTACCTGAGAACTGGAGCCAGAGTTCTCCCCTCAGGGACTCGGGCAGCCCTTTCAGCACCAGGTCCTGTGTCTTGCTCGTACGATACATGCACACCCCTCGGCCAAATTCGAAGAAGTGTATGTTCCAGGATTCCTCCTTCATCTTCTCCTTGGCCTGTGCAGGCAAACGGGGACATCAGTACAAACGACAAGGTGCACTGCCACATCTTCGCTGCATCAATCCAAGGAGGCTAACAGAATCATTTGGTATGGTTAGACATCCCCGTAATAGCTGTCTAACACCCTGGCCATTTTCTTTTCCCTCTTCCACCTTCTAGGAGCAGATACAGATAATGTCTACTACAAGGAATATATACAAGGAAATGTTGGACCAACTTGGGTTGTTTTATCTGGAGCGGCAGAGGGTGAAGAGATCTGATAGTCTTATCATTCAGATTGAATGGACAGCCAGAGACTTTTTCCCAGAGCTAACACCAAAGGGCATAATTTTAAGGTGTTTGGAGGAAAGCTTAAGGGATATCAGAGGTGGTTGTTGTGGTTTTTTATATGGAGAGTGGGGAGTGGGTGGAACTCGCTGCCAGCGTGGTGATAGAGGCAGATACATTAGAGACATGGGCCTTAGGTAGGCACATGGATGATAGAAACATGGAGGGTTTCGTAGGAGTGAAGGGTTAGATTGATATTGGAGTAGGTTAAAAGGCCTGTACTGTGCTGTAATGTTCTATGTCCTACAAGAGGTACACACAGATAGCATCTTTTTCCCAGTACTAAAATGTCTAACAACACCAGCAGATACAGGAGCAGAATTAGGACATTCGGCCCATCGACTCTGCTCCTCCATTCGATCTTGGCTGATCCATTTTCCCTCTCCAAAGGGACTACATTTAATGTCAGACGGGGTACGTTTGAAGATTTGCGGAATAAGCTTTTTTCACTCAGAGAGTGGTGGGTGCCTGGAATTCACTGCCTGAGGTGGGGGTGGAGGCAGATACACTGGAGACTGTTAAGAGACATTTAGATGAGCACATGATTGTGAGGAAAATGGAAGAATGAGGCCATTATTTAGAGCAGAAGAGATTAGTTTAGTCAGATATTTGATTAGTTCAGCACGACATTGTGGACTGAAGGGCATAAGAACAAAAGATGGAAGGTTAGAGCAGACTCGATGGGCCAAACTGCCATATTCTGTTTTTATGCCTTATGATCTAACTGGTCTGTAAACTGCTCCCATTTGGGAGAATCTGGGTGGGGCACTAAGAAGGGGGAGGTTGACAGGAATGAGAGCGGATCATAGAACACTACAGCACAGAAAACAGGCCATTCAGCCCTTCTAGTCTGTGCCGAAACTTTATTCTGCTAGTCCCATCGACCTGCACTCAGTCCATAACCCTCCAGACCTCTCCCATCCATGTATCTGTCCAATTTATTCTTTAAACTTGAGAGAGCCCACATTTACCACGTCAGATGGCAGCTCGTTCCACACTCCCACCACTCTCTGAGTGAAGAAGTTCCCCCTAATGTTCCCCCAAACCTTTCCCCTTTCACCCTAAAGCCATTGTCCTCTCGTATTTATCTCTCCTAATCTAAGTGGAAAGAGCCTACTCGCATTTACTCTGTCTATACCTCAATTTTGTAAACCTCTGTCAAATCCCCCCTCATTCTTCTACGCTCCAAGTAATAAAGTCCTAACCTGTTCAATCTTTCCCTGTAACTCAACTTCTGAAGACCCGGCAACATCCTAGTAAATCTTCTCTGCACTCTTTCAATCTTACTGATATCCTTCCTACAGGTAGGTGACCAGAACTGCACACGATACTCCAGATATGGCCTCACCAATGTCTTAGACAACCTCACCACAACATCCCAACTCCTATACTCAATACTTTGATTTATGAATGCCAGGATGCCAAAAGCCGTCTTTACAACCCCGTCTACCTGTGACACCACTTTCAAGGAATTACGTATCTGAACTCACAGATCCCTTTGTTTCTCCGCACTCCTCAGTGTCCTACCATTTACTGTGTATGTCCTACCTTGATTTGTCCTTCCAAAATGCAACACCTCACACTTGTCTGCCATTTTCTGGCCCATTTTTCCAGTTGGTCCAGATCCCTCTGCAGGCTTTGAAGGCCTTCCTCACAGTCCACAACGTCTCCAATCTTAGTGTCATCAGCAAACTTGCTGATCCAATTTACCACATTATCATCTAGATCATTGATTTAGACAACAAATAACGATGGTCTCAGCACAGATCCCTGAGCACACCACTAGTCACAGGCCTCCAGTCTGAGAAGCAACCATCCACTACCACTCTCTGTCTTCTCCCATACAACCAATTTTGAATCCAGTTTACAACCTCTCCATGGACACCTAGTGTCTGAACCTTCTGAACTAACCTCCCATGTTGGACCTTGTCAAATACCTTACTAAAGTCCATGTAGACAACGTCCACAGCTTTTCCTTCATCTTTCTTGGTAACCTCCTCGAAAAGCTCTACAAGATTCGTTAAACACGATCTGCCATGCACAAAGCCATGCTGACTATCCTTAATCAGCCCTTGGCTGTCCAAATACTTGCATATCTGATCTTTCAGAACACCTTCCAATAATTTACCTACTACTGATGTCAGGCTCACGAGCCTGTAATTACCTGGTTTACTTTTGGAGCCTTTCTTAAACAACAGAACAACATGAGCTACCCTCCAATCCTCCGGCACCACACCCACGGCTAAGGCCATTTTAAATATTTCTGTCAGGGCCCCTGCAATTTCTACATTAGTCTCTCTCAAGATCCAAGGAAATATCATGTCAGGCCCGGGGGATTTATCTACCTTTATTCGCTGTAAGGCAGCAAGCACCTCCTCCTCTTTAATCTCTATATGTTCCATGACACTACTGCTTATTTCCCTTCCTTCCATATACACTCTGCCAGTTTCCTGAGTAAATCCTGATGCAAACAAAAACTGTTTAAGATCTCCCCCCTCGTGCGGCTCCACACATAGACGACCACTCCGATCTTCTAGGGGAGTAATTTTGTCCCTTACTATCCTTTTAATATACCTGTAGAAACCCTTTGGGTTTACCTTCACATTATCTGCCAAAGCAACCTCATGTCTTCTTTTTGCCTTCCTAATTTCCTTCTTTAGAATTTTCTTACATTTTCTATACTCTTAAAGTACCTCATGGGAGAAACATGATGGGGAATGGGACTGCTCTGTGAGCTGGCACAGATCCAATGGGCCAAAAGGCCTCCTCAGTGGCCACTTTATTAGATACACCCTTATGTTAATGCAAGTATCTAATCAGCCAATTATGTGACAGCAACTCAATGCATAAAAGCATGGTTAAGAGGTTCAGCTGTTGTTCAGAATGGGGAAGAGGTATAATCAAAGTGACTTTGAGCATGGAATGATTGTTGGTGAGCGGCAGTTCTGTGGGCAAGAACACCTCGTTAATGAGAGAAGTCGGAGGAGAATTCAAGCTGGCAGGAAGCAACAGCAACTCTAATTTCCATGTGTTACAACAGTGTTGTGCAGAAGAGCACAGCACATCGAAGACTGAAGTGGACGAACATCCACTCATTACGTTATCGGGTACAGGAGATAGCTAATAAAGTGGCCACTGAGCATACAATTCCCAAGGAAACTGCGCCTGTGAGACCAAGGATCTCTTCAAGATCTCCTGACCACAGCCGAACAAACTACCCCTGGTTTACAACCCTGTCACTGTCAAAATTCACCCCTATGATTGGCTGCTTTGGTCACCGATCTTCCCCCCCCCCCCCCAGGTGATTCTCCTGACAGAAGGTCCAGAAGCACCATACCATCTTGGAATTAAACTCCTCTGGGGACTCCTGGCGGAAGATCGACATCAGTGGCCGGCTGGCGGTGGGAGTATCCCCGTCACCGAAAGGAATCTGCTTGATGCCCAGTGCCAACCCTGGACTCGACGTCAGGGAACAAGGGGAAGAAGCCTCCTCCAGCCCCGGAGAAACCTAAAACAAGGGAACAGATTCAAAAAAAGATTAGCTTTGTCACACACATCAGAAAATATGCAGTGAAAGCATTGTTTACATCAAATCAAATCAGTGAGGATGTGCTGGGGCTGGCCACAAATGTCACCATGCTTCTGACAGCTACATTACATGACCACATCTTACTTGTACTAACTGGTGTGCCTTTGGACTGGGGAGGAAACCCGAATACCCGGAGGGAATCTACACACATACAGGAAGGAACAGAATTGAAGACAGAACTCCAACCTCCTGAGCTTTGCACTAATTGTTCAGCGGATTTTCCAGTCGTCACACTTGCCTCCGTATTCCTCTTCTTTCAGCGGCAGGGTGTCACATTACTTGAATCCGGCTTTCTTATTGGTCAACTGTTATCAATGGAAGGATATGGATATTGTGTAGACAGGAACGATTAGTTTAGTTAACCATTTGACTAATTTTAATTGATTCAGCACAACATTGTGGGCCAAGGGTCTGTTCACGTGCTGTACTGTGTTCTGGGCTCTGATCGGATTTTCTGTTATCAGTAGACTGGTATGAGGAGTTGATGGCTACTTGAAATCCATCTCCTTCCTTTGCTGTCTCTCCTCACGCCTCTTCTCCTTTGCTCTTATAACTCTTCATAAAATGATCATAAGCCACAAAAACCTACAAAAAGTCATGGATGTGGCCCAGTCCATCATGGGTAAAGACCTCCACACCATTGAGTATACCTACACGGGGCGTTTTCGCAGAAAAGCAGCGTCCATCATCAGGGACCCCACCACCACATTACCCCTCAACCATCAGGCTCTTGAACCAGAGGGAATAACTTCACTGACCCCTCACTGAACTGTTCCCACATCCTTCAAGAACTCTACAACTCATGTCTTGATCTTTTTTGCTATTTACTTATTAGTATTATTTTGCTTTTTTTGTTGTTTACTTGTATTTGAGAATGCCCGGAAGAAAATGAATCTCAGGGTTGTAGCTGGTGACATATGTGTACTTTAATCATAAGTTTACTTTGAACTTCTGAAGTTTATTATCTCAATCTTGACTTCTAAAGAACCTTTGAATCACAAACGCGTTGGGATCCACAGGGGGTCGGAAAGCTGGTTACCTGAGCCCCTGGGCTACTGGGGCTGCGGGCTAGCTTCCCGGACGGGGTTCGCTGCAGGAAGTCGGAGATTCTCTGCACGAGGAAATCCCGGTCCCTCAGGTTGGCAAAGAGGAAGGTCATTTTGCTTTTGGTGCTGATGGAGAGAGGGCTGGGAAGGACACTGGAACTGTCGGCTTTCTCAACAACGGTCACCTGCAAACACAGAACACCAGGGGTCAGGAGCCAAGGGAGTCACCACCTCTTATTCTCCTATCCCACAAAGCTGACAACCAAGAAGTCTGTACACACACACAGTACCATCAATCGCTTCACACTCAAGCTGAAGTTTATTGTCATCTGACTGTACGGAACAATGCTCCTCCAGACCACAGTGCCCCCACAAAACTTACATCACACACAGCACATAAAACACAATATTACCATAAATAAGTTAACAAATAAAATTCAAAATGTTTGTAGTGAGCAGCACAGCTCGCTCTCCTAGTGATGAGACCCCGGTGGTGGCAGGGTATTCATCAGTCACACAGCCCGGGGGAAGAAGCTGTTACCCAGTCTGGCAGTCCTAGTCCTGATGCTCCTGTACCTCCTTCCTGACGGTTTTGGGTCAAAGAGACTGTGGAACGGGTGGAGAGGATCCTCAACAATGCTTTGGGCCCTTCATCTGCAACGCTCCAGTAAAAACACACAAATGGGGGTAGGGAGAGCCCGATGATCCTCTGGGCAATTTTTACGATCTGGATGAAATTGATAAATTGGTTTATTATTCTCACATGTATAGCGTGACAAATTCATACTTGGGGACCTTTCAACAGTCTGATAACAGTGGGGTAGAAGCTGTCCTTGAGCCTGGTGGGACGTGCTTTCACTGATAACAGTGGGGTAGAAGCTGTCCTTGGGCCTGGTGCCCATGTTTTCACTGATAACAGTGGGATAGAAACTGTCCTTGGGCCTGGTGCCCATGTTTTCACTGATAACAGTGGGGTAGAAGCTGTCCTTGAGCCTGGTGGGACGTGCTTTCACTGATAACAGTGGGGTAGAAGCTGTCCTTGGGCCTGGTGCCCATGTTTTCACTGATAACAGTGGGATAGAAGCTGACCTTGGGCCTGGTGCCCATGTTTTCACTGATAACAGTGGGATAGAAGCTGTCCTTGGGCCTGGTGCCCATGTTTTCACTGATAACAGTGGGATAGAAGCTGTCCTTGGGCCTGGTGCCCATGTTTTCACTGATAACAGTGGGGTAGAAGCTGTCCTTGGGCCTGGTGCCCATGTTTTCACTGATAACAGTGGGGTAGAAGCTGTCCTTGGGCCTGGTGCCCATGTTTTCACTGATAACAGTGGGGTAGAAGCTGTCCTTGGGCCTGTGCCCATGGTTTCACTGATAACAGTGGGGTAGAAGCTGTCCTTGGGCCTGGTGCCCATGTTTTCACTGATAACAGTGGGGTAGAAGCTGTCCTTGGGCCTGGTGCCCATGGTTTCACTGATAACAGTGGGGTAGAAGCTGTCCTTGGGCCTGGTGCCCATGTTTTCACTGATAACAGTGGGGTAGAAGCTGTCCTTGGGCCTGGTGCCCATGTTTTCACTGATAACAGTGGGGTAGAAGCTGTCCTTGGGCCTGGTGCCCATGGTTTCACTGATAACAGTGGGATAGAAGCTGTCCTTGGGCCTGGTGGGACGTGCTTTCACTGATAACAGTGGGGTAGAAGCTGTCCTTGGGCCTGGTGCCCATGTTTTCACTGATAACAGTGGGATAGTAACTGTCCTTGGGCCTGGTGCCCATGTTTTCACTGATAACAGTGGTGTAGAAGCTGTCCTTGAGCCTGGTGGGACGTGCTTTCACTGATAACAGTGGGGTAGAAGCTGTCCTTGGGCCTGGTGCCCATGTTTTCACTGATAACAGTGGGATAGAAGCTGTCCTTGGGCCTGGTGTCCATGTTTTCACTGATAACAGTGGGAAAGAAGCTGTCCTTGGGCCTGGTGTCCATGTTTTCACTGATAACAGTGGGGTAGAAGCTGTCCTTGTGCCTGGTGCCCATGTTTTCACTGATAACAGTGGGATAGAAACTGTCCTTGGGCTTGGTGCCCATGTTTTCACTGATAACAGTGGGGTAGAAGCTGTCCTTGTGCCTGGTTCCCATGTTTTCACTGATAACAGTGGGATAGAAACTGTCCTTGGGCCTGGTGCCCATGTTTTCACTGATAACAGTGCGGTAGAAGCTGTCCTTGGGCCTGGTGCCCATGTTTTCACTGATAACAGTGGGATAGAAGCTGTCCTTGGGCCTGGTGCCCATGTTTTCACTGATAACAGTGGGATAGAAGCTGTCCTTGGGCCTGGTGCCCATGTTTTCACTGATAACAGTGGGGTAGAAGCTGTCCTTGGGCCTGGTGCCCATGTTTTCACTGATAACAGTGGGGTAGAAGCTGTCCTTAGGCCTGTGCCCATGGTTTCACTGATAGCAGTGGGGTAGAAGCTGTCCTTGGGCCTGGTGCCCATGTTTTCACTGATAACAGTGGGGTAGAAGCTGTCCTTGGGCCTGGTGCCCATGGTTTCACTGATAACAGTGGGGTAGAAGCTGTCCTTGGGCCTGGTGCCCATGTTTTCACTGATAACAGTGGGGTAGAAGCTGTCCTTGGGCCTGGTGCCCATGTTTTCACTGATAACAGTGGGGTAGAAGCTGTCCTTGGGCCTGGTGCCCATGGTTTCACTGATAACAGTGGGATAGAAGCTGTCCTTGGGCCTGGTGCCCATGGTTTCACTGATAACAGTGGGATAGAAGCTGTCCTTGGGCCTGGTGCCCATGTTTTCACTGATAACAGTGCGGTAGAAGCTGTCCTTGGGCCTGTTGCCCATGTTTTCACTGATAACAGTGGGGGTAGAAGCTGTCCTTGGGCCTGGTGCCCATGTTTTCACTGATAACAGTGGGGTAGAAGCTGTCCTTGGGCCTGGTGCCCATGTTTTCACCAATAACTGGGGTAGAAGCTGTCCTTGGGCCTGGTGCCCATGTTTTCACTGATAACAGTGGGATAGAAGCTGTCCTTGTGCCTGGTGCCCATGTTTTCACTGATAACAGTGGAGTAGAAACTGTCCTTGGGCCTGGTGGGACGTGCTTTCACTGATAACAGTGGGGTAGAAGCTGTCCTTGGGTCTGGTGGGACGTGCTTTCACTGATAGCAGTGGGGTAGAAGCTGTCCTTGGGCCTGGTGGGACGTGCTTTCACTGATAGCAGTGGGGTAGAAGCTATCCTTGGGCCTGGTGGGACGTGCTTTCACTGATAGCAGTGGGGGTAGAAGCTGTCCTTGGGCCTGGTGGGACGTGCTTTCACTGATAACAGTGGGGTAGAAGCTGTCCTTGGGCCTGGTGCCCATGTTTTCACTGATAACAGTGGGGTAGAAGCTGTCCTTGGGCCTGGTGCCCATGGTTTCACTGATAACAGTGGGATAGAAGCTGTCCTTGGGCCTGGTGCCCATGGTTTCACTGATAACAGTGGGGTAGAAGCTGTCCTTGGGCCTGGTGCCCATGTTTTCACTGATAACAGTGGGGTAGAAGCTGTCCTTGGGCCTGGTGCCCATGGTTTCACTGATAACAGTGGGATAGAAGCTGTCCTTGGGCCTGGTGCCCATGGTTTCACTGATAACAGTGGGATAGAAGCTGTCCTTGGGCCTGGTGCCCATGTTTTCACTGATAACAGTGGGATAGAAGCTGTCCTTGTGCCTGGTGCCCATGTTTTCACTGATAACAGTGGGGTAGAAACTGTCCTTGGGCCTGGTGTCCATGCTTTCACTGATAACAGTGGGGTAGAAGCTGTCCTTGGGCCTGGTGGGACGTGCTTTCACTGATAACAGTGGGGTAGAAGCTGTCCTTGGGTCTGGTGGGACGTGCTTTCACTGATAGCAGTGGGGTAGAAGCTGTCCTTGGGCCTGGTGGGACGTGCTTTCACTGATAGCAGTGGGGTAGAAGCTATCCTTGGGCCTGGTGGGACGTGCTTTCACTGATAGCAGTGGGGTAGAAGCTGTCCTTGGGCCTGGTGGGACGTGCTTTCACTGATAACAGTGGGGTAGAAGCTGTCCTTGGGCCTGGTGGGACGTGCTTTCACTGATAACAGTGGGGTAGAAGCTGTCCTTGGTCCTGGTGGGACGTGTTTTCACTGATAACAGTGGGGTAGAAGCTGTCCTTGAGCCTGGTGGTATGAGCTTTCAGGCTTTTGTATCTTCTGCCTGATGGGAGAGGGGGAGAGAGATTTCAGGGGTGGATGGGGTCTTTGATTCTGCTGGCTGTTTTACTGAGGCAGTGAGTTGTGTAGAGAGAGTCCGGGAGGGGAGGCTGGTTTCTGTGATGTGTCTACACTTCTCTGCAGTTTTTTGCAGTCACGGACATAGCCCTTGTCGTTGAGTCCACATTTCAGCCAGTTTTCGGAAAAACGGGTGTCAAGTTCTCCATGCCAAAGATGAAAACGATCATCCTGATTGTTATCAGCGAAAGGTGCAAAAGCCAGCTTCTGTGATGGTATGGGTGTGCATCAGTGCCCACGGCATGGGTGAGTTGCATGTATATGAAGGTACCATTGACTCTGAGGTGTATATTAGGATTTTAGAGAGACATATGTTGCCATCAAGGCGATGTCTTTTCCCGGGACGTCCATGCTTATTTCAGCAGGACAATGCCAGACCACATTCTGCACGGGATACAACAGCTTGGCTTTGTAGACACAGAGTGCGTGCGCTTGACTGGCCTGTTGCCAGTTCAGATCTATCTCCTATTGAAAATGTATGGCGCATCATGAAGAGGAGAATCAGACAACGGAGACCACGGACTGTTGAGCAGCTGAAGTCTTATATCAAGCAAGAATGGACAAAATTTCCAATTGCAAATCTACTATAATTAGTATCCTCAGTTCCAAAACGATTAAAAAGTGTTATTAAAAGGAAAGGTGATGTAACACAATGGTATACATGCCTCTGTCCCAACTTTTGTTTAGTGTGTTGCAGCCATCAAATTCTAAATTTGTGTATATTTACAAAATACAATTAAGTTGGTCAGTAAAACTATTGAAAATCTTTTCTTTGTACTTTTGTCAGTTAAATAAAGGTTCACGTGAATTAACATATCACAGATTTTTGTTTTTATTGCATTTTGGAAAATATCCCAACTTTTCTGGAAATGGGGTTTGTAGATTATGGAGGCATTAGTAATGATCTTTGAAAAATCACTGGACTCTGGCATGGTGCCAGAGGACTAGAAAATTGCAAATGTCACTGTAGATGTTGAAAGACCTAAATTCTCTGCAATCTTGCGTTAGGAAATGTTCCTTTTGAACTGACTAACAATTCAATAACTATAAAGTTATTGACCATCAATACTGACTATCAATTCAATAAAGTAACTATACCGCTACATCCTTCGGAACCCTAGGGTGCAGTTCATCTGGTCCGGGTGACTGATGTACCTTTAGGTCTTTCAGCTTTTTGATCACCTTCTCCACTGTAACAGTAACTGCACTCACTTCTCTTCCCTCGCACCCTTCAACATCTGGCACACTGCCAGTGTCTTCCACAGTGAAGACTGACGTAAAATACTCATTTAGTTCATCTGCCATCTCCTTGTCCCCCGTTGTTATTTCTCCAGCCTCATTTTCTGGTGGTCCTATATTCACTCTCATCTCTCTTTAATTTTTTTATATACTTGAAAAAGGTTTTTCTATCCACCTTAATATTGTTTTGAAGCTTGCTTTCATATTTCATCTTTTCCCTCCTAATAATTATTTTAGTTGCTCTCTGTAGGTTTTTAAAAACTTTCCAATCCTCTACCTTCCTGCTAATTTTTGCTTTATTGTATGCCCTCTCTTTTGCTTTTACATTAGCTTTGACTTCCCTTGCCAGCCACGGTTGTACCATTTTGCCAGTTCAGCATTTTTTTTTTGTTTTGGAAAAAAACTATCCTGTACCTTCCTTACTTCTCCCAGAAACTCACACCACTGTTGCTCTGCTGAAATCCCTGCCAGCATCTCCTTCCAATTTACTTTGGCCAACTCCTCTCTCATTCCACTGTAATTTCCTTCACTCCACTGAAATACTGTTAAGTTAGACTTTACTTTCTCCTTGTCAAATTTCACATTGAACTCATTCATATTACGATCACTGCCTCCTCCTAAGGGTTCCTTTACCTTAAGCTCCTTATTTACTTCCGGTTCATTACGTAACACCCAATTCTGCTGTAATCTGTGGTCCACATCGCAGCTACTGTTTGGAGATCTGTTTATAACTGCCAGCAGGGTCCTTTTACCCTTGCACATCTCCCGATCCTATGTCACATCTTTCTACTGATTTGATGGCATTCTTTACGAGCACAGCCATGCCACCCCCTCTGCCTACCTTCCTATCCCTCCCCAAAAGCTCTAACAAACCTGCCCGTAAGAATATTGGTCCCCCTTGGCTTCAGGTGCAACCCGTCACTGTTGAACAGGTCATACCTCCTCCAGAAGAGATCCCAATGATCCAAGACAGAAGATACTCTGCAGATGCTGGGGTCAAAGCAGGACTGACGAAGGGTCTTGGCCCAAAATGTTGACTGCTCGTTTCCACAGATGCTGCCCAAACTGCTGAGTTCCTCCAGCTTGTTTGAACTGGGAGATCCCATCTGTTGTTGCAGACGGAGCAGAGATGTTCAACGAAGCAATCCCCAATCTGCGTCGGGTCTCGCCAATGTAGAGGAGGCCACACCGAGAGCACCGGATGCAACAGACAACCCCAACAGACTCAGAAGTGAAGCGTTGTCCATCCTCCCATCACCACAACAGGGACCGAGCTCCCCCTGTCCTCACCTACCACCTCACCAGCCTCCGGATCCAGCACATTATCCTCTGCAACTTCCGCTACCATCAACAGGACCCCACCACTAAGCACATCTTTCCCTCTCTACTTTCCGCAGGGATCGTTCCCTCCGCGACTCCCTGGTCCACACGTCCCTCCCCACGGATCTCCCACCTGGCACTTATCCCTGCAAGTGTAAGTGCTATACCTGTCCCTACACCTCCTCTCTTAGCACCATTCAGGGCCCCAGACAGTCCTTCCAGGTGAGGCAACACTTCACTTGTGGGTCTGCTGGGGTCATCTATTGCATCCAGTGCTCCCTCATCTACATTGGTGAGACCAACGCAGATTGGAGGACTGATTTGTCGAGCACCTCCACTCTGTCTGCCACAACAGACAGGATCTCCCGGTTGCCACCCACTTCAACTCTGCTTCACATTCCCATCTAGATATGTCCATACACGGTCTCCTCTACTGCCATGATGAGGCCAAAGTCAGGTTGGAGGAGCAACACCTCATCTACCGTCTGGGTAGTCTCCAGCCCCTTGGCATGAACATTGAATTCTCCAACTTCCGGTAATTCCCTCCCTCTCCCTTCTCCCATCCCACTTTCCCTCTGCCTCCTCCTCCAGCTGCCTATCACCTCTCTCATGGTTCCATCTCCATCTACTACCCATAGTGCTTTCCCCTTACATTCCTTCTTCACCTCTCCTGCCTATCCCCTCCCTGCTTCCCCTGCCCCACCCCTTGATCTTTCCCCTCACTGGTTTTTCACCTGGCACCTACCAGCCTTCTCCTTCCCACCCTCCCCCCACCTTCTTTATAGGGCCCTTGCCCCCTCCCTCTTCAGTCCTGATGAAGGGTCTCGGCCCGAAACATTGACTGTTCATTTCCACGGATGCTGCCCGACCTGCTGAGTTCCTCCAGTTCCAATGATCCAAGAACCTGAAGCCCTGCCCCCTGCATCAGCTTCTCAGCCACACATTTATCTGTCGAATAATCCTGTTTCTACCCTCATTGGCACGTGGCACAGGCAGCAATCCAGAAATTACAACTCTAGTTGTCTTGCTTCTCAGCTTTCAGCCTAGCTCTCTAAATTCTCTCTTCAGAACCTCTTTGCTTTTCCTTCTTATGTCACTGGTACCAATACATCTGGCTGCTCTCCCTCCCCCTCCAAAACGCTGTGTCCCTGACCCTGGCTGGATCAAAGTGAGGTGACGGAGGAGGAGTGGGGATGATACAAGAAGATGGGAGGTGATAGGTGGAAGCAGTAAAGGGCTGAAGAAGAAGGAATCTGATTGGAGAGGAGACTGGACCATGTGAGAAAGCAAGGGAGGAGGAGAACCAGAGGGAGTGATGGGCAGGTGAGTAGAAGGGGTAAGAGGAGAACTAGAATGGGGAATGGAAAAAGACAGAAGGGAGGGGGGCGAAATTACAGGAAGTTAGAGAATTGATCTTCATGCCATCAGATTGGAGGCTACCCAGATGGAGAATGTGTGGGTGATGGGCAGATGGGGGGAGGGTAGAGAGTAAAGGTAATGCGGGGGGTGGATGCTGAAAGGGTAACACGATTGCATTAATCCGTTTTTCCCATTGTCATTTAGCTCTATAATTTATAATTTTATGTCACTGCATTGCAGATGGAAAGCAGCATCAGTGACGACAAAACCTGGCCCTGCGAACAAGAAAGGATAGTCGTTTCTAAAAAATGAATTACAATTCTGAACATAAACACGCGATTCTGTAGATTCTGGGTATCCAGAGCAACACACACAAAATGATGGAGGAACTCAGCATCTATGGAGAGCAATAAACAGTCGACGTTTCAAGCCGACACCCTTCGCCAACATGATAATTATGAAATTACATGGGACACAATTTGAGCTCTAATTTCTAGCCTGCGAACACAGTTATCACATTGTTAGAGACCCATCACAGTGATGGTAACAGGCCCTCCCGGCCCAACAAGACACACCACCCAACTGCATCCACATAACCAATTAACCCACTGATGCACACGTCTTTGAAATGAGGGAGGAACCGGACCACCTGGACAAAACCCACAGGGCCACAAGGAGAATGTACAAACTCTTTACAGACAGCAGCAGAACTGAAAAGCATTACGCAAACCTCCACTTTACAGTTCCACTCAGTGCAAAGACATTGAGAAATAAAGATAATATTCAAATATTTAAGGCTTGCGTGCATAGCTCCGGGTGGCAGAATGATAGATTTACCTCCCGCAGGGGAATGATCAAGTTACAGGCATCCTCCTCCTTACTAGCAAAGCAGATGTAGTTATTGGAGACGAACATCTGTCCCATGATGTGCATCTTATCGAAGGGGGTCCAGAGGGTGCACTCGGTGTGGCCGTCCAACCGCTCGTCCCGTGGCAGGCGGAACGTGGATCGGTAACGCTCGTTCTTCGCCCGTGCATCCAGGTCCCTACACACAGACAGGAGTCAGTGTTCACAATTAACTAATTTATCAAAATACATATATGTCACCAAATACCACTGAGATGCACCTTCTTGCAGGCGTTCACAGCAAATACACAGAAACACGACAGAATCAATGAAAGACCGCATACAAGATGGACAAACGACCAATAGACAAATGAAGACAAAGTGTGCAAATACAGAAAGAAAAAACATTATATATAAATAATTAATAAATAGGACTAAGACCATGAGTTGTAGCGTCCTTGAAAGTGAATCTATAGGTTAAGGAATCAATTCAGTGATGGGACAAATTAAGTTATCCCCTCTGGTTCAGGTTCCTGATGGTTGAGGGGTAATAATTGTTCCTGAAGCTGGTGGTGAGAGTCCTAAGGGCCCTGTACCTCCTTCCTGACGGGAGCAGCAAGTAGAGAGAATGGCCTGGGTGGTGGGGTTCCTGAAGGGAGCAGCAAGTAGAGAGAATGGCCTGGGTGGTGGGGTTCCTGATGGGAGCAGCAAGTGGAGAGAATGGCCTGGGTGGTGGGGTTCCTGATGGGAGCAGCAAGTGGAGAGAATGGCCTGGGTGGTGGGGTCCCTGACGGGAGCAGTGAGTAGAAGAGAATGGCCTGGGTGGTGGGGTCCCTGACGGGAGCAGCAAGTGGAGAGAATGGCCTGGGTGGTGGGGTTCATGACAGGAGCAGCGAGTAGAGAGAATGGCCTGGGTGGTGGGGTCCCTGACGGGAGCAGCGAGTAGAGAGAATGGCCTGGGTGGTGGGGTCCCTGACGGGAGCAGGGAGTAGAGAGAATGGCCTGGATGGTGGGGTCCCTGACGGGAGCAGCAAGTGGAGAGAATGGCCTGGGTGGTGGGGTCCCTGATGGGAGCAGCAAGTAGAGAGAATGGCCTGGGTGGTGGGGTCCCTGACGGGAGCAGCAAGTAGAGAGAATGGCCTGGGTGGTGGGGTCCCTGACGGGAGCAGCGAGTAGAGAGAATGGCCTGGGTGGTGGGGTCCCTGACGGGAGCAGCGAGTAGAGAGAATGGCCTGGGTGGTGGGGTCCCTGAAGGGAGCAGCGAGTAGAGAGAATGGCCTGGGTGGTGGGGTCCCTGACGGGAGCAGTGAGTAGAGAGAATGGCCTGGGTGGTGGGGTCCCTGACGGGAGCAGTGAGTAGAGAGAATGGCCTGGGTGGTGGGGTCCCTGAAGGGAGCAGCAAGTAGAGAGAATGGCCTGGGTGGTGGGGTCCCTGACGGGAGCAGCGAGTGGAGAGAATGGCCTGGGTGATGGGGGGTCCCTGACGGGAGCAGCAAGTAGAGAGAATGGCCTGGGTGGTGGGGTTCCTGACGGGAGCAGTGAGTAGAGAGAATGGCCTGGGTGGTGGGGTCCCTGACGGGAACAGCAAGTAGAGAGAATGGCCTGGGTGGTGGGGTCCCTGACGGGAGCAGCAAGTACAGAGAATGGCCTGGGTGGTGGGGTCACTGACGGGAGCAGTGAGTGGAGAGAATGGCCTGGGTGGTGGGGTCCCTGACGGGAGCAGCAAGTAGAGAGAATGGCCTGGGTGGTTGGGGTCCCTGACGGGAACAGCATGTAGAGAGAATGGCCTGTGTGGTGGGGTTCCTGACGGGAGCAGCAAGTAGAGAGAATGGCCTGGGTGGTGGGGTCCCTGACGGGAGCAGCAAGTAGAGAGAATGGCCTGGGTGGTGGGGTCCCTGACGGAAGCAGTGAGAAGAGAGAATGGCCTGGGTGGTGGGGGTCCTGACGGGAGCAGTGAGAAGAGAGAATGGCCTGGTGGTGGGGGAGCAGCAAGTGGAGAGAATGACCTGGGTGGTGGGGTTCCTGACGGGAGCAGTGAGTAGAGAGAATGGCCTGGGTGGTGGGGTCCCTGACGGGAGCAGTGAGAAGAAAGAATGGCCTGGGTGGTGGGGTTCCTGACGGGAGCAGTGAGTAGAGAGAATGGCCTGGGTGGTGGGGTCCCTGACGGGAGCAGTGAGTAGAAAGAATGGCCTGGGTGGTGGGGTTCCTGACGGGAGCAGCAAATAGAGAGAATGGCCTGGGTGGTGGGGTTCCTGACGGGAGCAGCAAGTAAAGAGAATGGCCTGGGTGGTGGGGTTCCTGACAGGAGCAGCAAGTAGAGAGAATGGCCTGGGTGGTGGGGTCCCTGACGGGAGCAGCAAGTAGAGAGAATGGCCTGGGTGGTGGGGTTCCTGACGGGAGCAGCAAGTAGAGAGAATGGCCTGGGTGGTGGGGTTCCTGACGGGAGCAGCAAGTAGAGAGAATGGCCTGGGTGGTGGGGTCCCTGACGGGAGCAGCAAGTAAAGAGAATGGCCTGGGTGGTGGGGTTCCTGATGGGAGCAGTGAGTAGAGAAAATGGCCTGGGTGGTGGGGTTCCTGACGGGAGCAGCAAGTAGAGAGAATGGCCTGGGTGGTGGGGTCCCTGACGGGAGCAGCAAGTAAAGAGAATGGCCTGGGTGGTGGGGTTCCTGATGGGAGCAGTGAGTAGAGAGAATGGCCTGGGTGGTGGGGTTCCTGACGGGAGCAGTGAGAAGAGAGAATGGCCTGGGTGGTGGGGTTCCTGAAGGGAGCAGCAAGTAGAGAGAATGGCCTGGGTGGTGGGGTCCCTGACGGGAGCAGTGAGTAGAGAGAATGGCCTGGGTGGTGGGGTTCCTGACGGGAGCAGCAAGTAGAGAGAATGGCCTGGGTGGTGGGGTCCCTGACGGGAGCAGCAAGTAGAGAGAATGGCCTGGGTGGTGGGGTCCCTGACGGGAGCAGCAAGTAAAGAGAATGGCCTGGGTGGTGGGTTTCCTGATGGGAGCAGTGAGTAGAGAGAATGGCCTGGGTGGTGGGGTTCCTGACGGGAGCAGCAAGTAGAGAGAATGGCCTGGGTGGTGGGGTCCCTGACGGGAGCAGCAAGTAGAGAGAATGGCCTGGGTGGTGGGGTCCCTGACGGGAACAGCAAGTAGAGAGAATGGCCTGGGTGGTGGGGTCCCTGACGGGAACAGCAAGTAGAGAGAATGGCCTGGGTGGTGGGGTCCCTGACGGGAGCAGCAAGTAGAGAGAATGGCCTGGGTGGTGGGGGAGCAGCAAGTAGAGAGAATGGCCTGGGTGGTGGGGGAGCAGCAAGTAGAGAGAATGGCCTGGGTGGTGGGGTCCCTGACGGGAGCAGTGAGAAGAGGGAATGGTCTGGGTGGTGGGGTCACTGACGGGAGCAGCAAGTAGAGAGAATGGCCTGGGTGGTGGGGTTCCTGACGGGAGCAGCAAGTGGAGAGAATGGCCTGGGTGGTGGGGTTCCTGACGGGAGCAGCAAGTAGAGAGAATAGCCTGGGTGGTGGGGTCCCTGACGGGAGCAGTGAGAAGAGAGAATGGTCTGGGTGGTGGGGTCACTGACGGGAGCAGCAAGTAGAGAGAATGGCCTGGGTGGTGGGGTTCCTGACGGGAGCAGCAAGTGGAGAGAATGGCCTGGGTGGTGGGGTCCCTGACGGGAGCAGCAAGTGGAGAGAATGGCCTGGGTGGTGGGGTTCATGATGGGAGCAGCAAGTAGAGAGAATAGCCTGGGTGGTGGGGTCCCTGACGGGAGCAGTGAGAAGAGAGAATGGTCTGGGTGGTGGGGTCCCTGACGGGAGCAGCAAGTAGAGAGAATGGCCTGGGTGGTGGGGTTCCTGAAGGGAGCAGCAAGTAGAGAGAATGGCCTGGGTGGTGGGGTTCCTGATGGGAGCAGCAAGTGGAGAGAATGGCCTGGGTGGTGGGGTTCCTGATGGGAGCAGCAAGTGGAGAGAATGGCCTGGGTGGTGGGGTCCCTGACGGGAGCAGTGAGTAGAAGAGAATGGCCTGGGTGGTGGGGTCCCTGACGGGAGCAGCAAGTGGAGAGAATGGCCTGGGTGGTGGGGTTCATGACAGGAGCAGCGAGTAGAGAGAATGGCCTGGGTGGTGGGGTCCCTGACGGGAGCAGCGAGTAGAGAGAATGGCCTGGGTGGTGGGGTCCCTGACGGGAGCAGGGAGTAGAGAGAATGGCCTGGATGGTGGGGTCCCTGACGGGAGCAGCAAGTGGAGAGAATGGCCTGGGTGGTGGGGTCCCTGATGGGAGCAGCAAGTAGAGAGAATGGCCTGGGTGGTGGGGTCCCTGACGGGAGCAGCAAGTAGAGAGAATGGCCTGGGTGGTGGGGTCCCTGACGGGAGCAGCGAGTAGAGAGAATGGCCTGGGTGGTGGGGTCCCTGACGGGAGCAGCGAGTAGAGAGAATGGCCTGGGTGGTGGGGTCCCTGAAGGGAGCAGCGAGTAGAGAGAATGGCCTGGGTGGTGGGGTCCCTGACGGGAGCAGTGAGTAGAGAGAATGGCCTGGGTGGTGGGGTCCCTGACGGGAGCAGTGAGTAGAGAGAATGGCCTGGGTGGTGGGGTCCCTGAAGGGAGCAGCAAGTAGAGAGAATGGCCTGGGTGGTGGGGTCCCTGACGGGAGCAGCGAGTGGAGAGAATGGCCTGGGTGATGGGGGGTCCCTGACGGGAGCAGCAAGTAGAGAGAATGGCCTGGGTGGTGGGGTTCCTGACGGGAGCAGTGAGTAGAGAGAATGGCCTGGGTGGTGGGGTCCCTGACGGGAACAGCAAGTAGAGAGAATGGCCTGGGTGGTGGGGTCCCTGACGGGAGCAGCAAGTACAGAGAATGGCCTGGGTGGTGGGGTCACTGACGGGAGCAGTGAGTGGAGAGAATGGCCTGGGTGGTGGGGTCCCTGACGGGAGCAGCAAGTAGAGAGAATGGCCTGGGTGGTTGGGGTCCCTGACGGGAACAGCATGTAGAGAGAATGGCCTGTGTGGTGGGGTTCCTGACGGGAGCAGCAAGTAGAGAGAATGGCCTGGGTGGTGGGGTCCCTGACGGGAGCAGCAAGTAGAGAGAATGGCCTGGGTGGTGGGGTCCCTGACGGAAGCAGTGAGAAGAGAGAATGGCCTGGGTGGTGGGGGTCCTGACGGGAGCAGTGAGAAGAGAGAATGGCCTGGTGGTGGGGGAGCAGCAAGTGGAGAGAATGACCTGGGTGGTGGGGTTCCTGACGGGAGCAGTGAGTAGAGAGAATGGCCTGGGTGGTGGGGTCCCTGACGGGAGCAGTGAGAAGAAAGAATGGCCTGGGTGGTGGGGTTCCTGACGGGAGCAGTGAGTAGAGAGAATGGCCTGGGTGGTGGGGTCCCTGACGGGAGCAGTGAGTAGAAAGAATGGCCTGGGTGGTGGGGTTCCTGACGGGAGCAGCAAATAGAGAGAATGGCCTGGGTGGTGGGGTTCCTGACGGGAGCAGCAAGTAAAGAGAATGGCCTGGGTGGTGGGGTTCCTGACAGGAGCAGCAAGTAGAGAGAATGGCCTGGGTGGTGGGGTCCCTGACGGGAGCAGCAAGTAGAGAGAATGGCCTGGGTGGTGGGGTTCCTGACGGGAGCAGCAAGTAGAGAGAATGGCCTGGGTGGTGGGGTTCCTGACGGGAGCAGCAAGTAGAGAGAATGGCCTGGGTGGTGGGGTCCCTGACGGGAGCAGCAAGTAAAGAGAATGGCCTGGGTGGTGGGGTTCCTGATGGGAGCAGTGAGTAGAGAAAATGGCCTGGGTGGTGGGGTTCCTGACGGGAGCAGCAAGTAGAGAGAATGGCCTGGGTGGTGGGGTCCCTGACGGGAGCAGCAAGTAAAGAGAATGGCCTGGGTGGTGGGGTTCCTGATGGGAGCAGTGAGTAGAGAGAATGGCCTGGGTGGTGGGGTTCCTGACGGGAGCAGTGAGAAGAGAGAATGGCCTGGGTGGTGGGGTTCCTGAAGGGAGCAGCAAGTAGAGAGAATGGCCTGGGTGGTGGGGTCCCTGACGGGAGCAGTGAGTAGAGAGAATGGCCTGGGTGGTGGGGTTCCTGACGGGAGCAGCAAGTAGAGAGAATGGCCTGGGTGGTGGGGTCCCTGACGGGAGCAGCAAGTAGAGAGAATGGCCTGGGTGGTGGGGTCCCTGACGGGAGCAGCAAGTAAAGAGAATGGCCTGGGTGGTGGGTTTCCTGATGGGAGCAGTGAGTAGAGAGAATGGCCTGGGTGGTGGGGTTCCTGACGGGAGCAGCAAGTAGAGAGAATGGCCTGGGTGGTGGGGTCCCTGACGGGAGCAGCAAGTAGAGAGAATGGCCTGGGTGGTGGGGTCCCTGACGGGAACAGCAAGTAGAGAGAATGGCCTGGGTGGTGGGGTCCCTGACGGGAACAGCAAGTAGAGAGAATGGCCTGGGTGGTGGGGTCCCTGACGGGAGCAGCAAGTAGAGAGAATGGCCTGGGTGGTGGGGGAGCAGCAAGTAGAGAGAATGGCCTGGGTGGTGGGGGAGCAGCAAGTAGAGAGAATGGCCTGGGTGGTGGGGTCCCTGACGGGAGCAGTGAGAAGAGGGAATGGTCTGGGTGGTGGGGTCACTGACGGGAGCAGCAAGTAGAGAGAATGGCCTGGGTGGTGGGGTTCCTGACGGGAGCAGCAAGTGGAGAGAATGGCCTGGGTGGTGGGGTTCCTGACGGGAGCAGCAAGTAGAGAGAATAGCCTGGGTGGTGGGGTCCCTGACGGGAGCAGTGAGAAGAGAGAATGGTCTGGGTGGTGGGGTCACTGACGGGAGCAGCAAGTAGAGAGAATGGCCTGGGTGGTGGGGTTCCTGACGGGAGCAGCAAGTGGAGAGAATGGCCTGGGTGGTGGGGTCCCTGACGGGAGCAGCAAGTGGAGAGAATGGCCTGGGTGGTGGGGTTCATGATGGGAGCAGCAAGTAGAGAGAATAGCCTGGGTGGTGGGGTCCCTGACGGGAGCAGTGAGAAGAGAGAATGGTCTGGGTGGTGGGGTCCCTGACGGGAGCAGCAAGTAGAGAGAATGGCCTGGGTGGTGGGGTCCCTGACGGGAGCAGTGAGTAGAGAGAATGGCCTGGGTGGTGGGGTCCCTGACAGGAGCAGCAAGGAGAGAGAATGGCCTGTGTGGTGGGGTTCCTGACGGGAACAGCAAGTGGAGAGAATGGCCTGTGTGGTGGGGTTCCTGACGGGAACAGCAAGTGGAGAGAATGGCCTGGGTGGTGGGGTTCCTGACGGGAGCAGCAAGTAGAGAGAATGGCCTGTGTGGTGGGGTTCCTGACGGGAGCAGCAAGTAGAGAGAATGGCCTGGGTGTTGGGGTCCCTGATGGGAGCAGCAAGTAGAGAGAATGGCCTGGGTGGTGAGGGTCCCTGACGGGAGCAGTGAGTAGAGAGAATGGCCTGGGTGGTGGGGTCACTGACGGGAGCAGCAAGTAGAGAGAATGGCCTGTGTGGTGGGGTCCCTGACGGGAGCAGTGAGAAGAGAGAATGGTCTGGGTGGTGGGGTCACTGATGGGAGCAGCAAGTAGAGAGAATGGCCTGAGTGGTGGGGTCCCTGACGGGAACAGCAAGTAGAGAGAATGGCCTGGGTGGTGGGGGTCCCTGATGGGAGCAGCAAGTAGAGAGAATGGCCTGGGTGGTGGGGGTCCCTGACGGGAGCAGCAAGTAGAGAGAATGGCCTGAGTGGTGGGGACCCTGACGGGAGCAGCAAGTAGAGAGAATGGCCTGAGTGGTGGGGTCCCTGACGGGAGCAGCAAGTAGAGAGAATGGTCTGGGTGGTGGGGTCCCTGACGGGAGCAGTGAGTAGAGAGAATGGCCTGAGTGGTGGGGTCCCTGATGGGAGCAGCGAGTAGAGAGAATGGCCTGAGTGGTGGGGTCCCTGACGGGAGCAGTGAGAAGAGAGAATGGTCTGGGTGGTGGGGTCCCTGACGGGAGCAGCAAGTAGAGAGAATGGCCTGGGTGGTGGGGTCCCTGACGGGAGCAGCAAGTAGAGAGAATGGCCTGGGTGGTGGGGGTCCCTGACGGGAGCAGCAAGTAGAGAGAATGGCCTGGGTGGTGGGGTCCCTGACGGGAGCAGCAAGTAGAGAGAATGGCCTGGGTGGTGGGGGTCCCTGACGGGAGCAGCAAGTAGAGAGAATGGCCTGAGTGGTGGGGTCCCTGACGGGAGCAGCAAGTAGAGAGAATGGCCTGAGTGGTGGGGTCCCTGACGGGAGCAGCAAGTAGAGAGAATGGCCTGGGTGGTGGGGTCCCTGACGGGAGCAGTGAGAAGAGAGAATGGCCTGAGTGGTGGGGTCCCTAACGGGAGCAGTGAGTAGAGAGAATGGCCTGGGTGGTGGGGTCCCTGACGGGAGCAGCAAGTGGAGAGAATGGCCTGAGTGGTGGGGTCCCTGACGGGAGCAGTGAGTAGAGAGAATGGCCTGGGTGGTGGGGTCCCTGACGGGAGCAGTGAGTAGAGAGAATGGCCTGGGTGGTGGGGTCCCTGACGGGAGCAGCAAGTAGAGAGAATGGCCTGAGTGTTGGGGTCCCTGACGGGAGCAGTGAGTAGAGAGAATGGCCTGGGTGGTGGTGTCCCTGACGGGAGCAGTGAGTAGAGAGAATGGCCTGGGTGGTGGGGTCCCTGACGGGAGCAGTGAGAAGAGAGAATGGCCTGGGTGGTGGGGTCCCTGATGGGAGCAGCAAGTGGAGAGAATGGCCTGGGTGGTGGGGTCCCTGACGGGAGCAGCAAGTGGAGAGAATGGCCTGGGTGGTTGGGGTCCCTGACGGGAGCAGCAAGTAGAGAGAATGGCCTGGGTGGTGGGGTTCCTGATGGGAGCAGCAAGTGGAGAGAATGGCCTGAGTGGTGGGGTCCCTGACGGGAGCAGCAAGTAGAGAGAATGGCCTGAGTGGTGGGGTCCCTGATGGGAGCAGTGAGTAGAGAGAATGGCCTGGGTGGTGGGGTTCCTGACGGGAGCAGCAAGTGGAGAGAATGGCCTGGGTGGTGGGGTTCCTGACGGGAGCAGCAAGTAGAGAGAATGGCCTGGGTGGTGGGGTCCCTGACGGGAGCAGTGAGAAGAGAGAATGGTCTGGGTGGTGGGGTCACTGACGGGAGCAGCAAGTAGAGAGAATGGCCTGGGTGGTGGGGTTCCTGACGGGAGCAGCAAGTAGAGAGAATGGCCTGGGTGGTGGGGTCCCTGACGGGAGCAGTGAGAAGAGAGAATGGTCTGGGTGGTGGGGTCACTGACGGGAGCAGCAAGTAGAGAGAATGGCCTGGGTGGTGGGGTTCCTGACGGGAGCAGCAAGTAGAGAGAATGGCCTGAGTGGTGGGGTCCCTGACGGGAGCAGCAAGTAGAGAGAATGGCCTGGGTGGTGGGGTCCCTGACGGGAGCAGTGAGTAGAGAGAATGGCCTGGGTGGTGGGGTCCCTGACAGAAGCAGCAAGTAGAGAGAATGGCCTGTGTGGTGGGGTTCCTGACGGGAACAGCAAGTGGAGAGAATGGCCTGGGTGGTGGGGTTCCTGACGGGAGCAGCAAGTAGAGAGAATGGCCTGTGTGGTGGGGTTCCTGACGGGAACAGCAAGTGGAGAGAATGGCCTGGGTGGTGGGGTTCCTGACGGGAGCAGCAAGTAGAGAGAATGGCCTGGGTGTTGGGGTCCCTGATGGGAGCAGCAAGTAGAGAGAATGGCCTGGGTGGTGAGGGTCCCTGACGGGAGCAGTGAGTAGAGAGAATGGCCTGGGTGGTGGGGTCACTGATGGGAGCAGCAAGTAGAGAGAATGGCCTGGGTGGTGGGGTCCCTGATGGGAGCAGTGAGAAGAGAGAATGGTCTGGGTGGTGGGGTCACTGACGGGAGCAGCAAGTGGAGAGAATGGCCTGGGTTGTGGGGTTCCTGATGGGAGCAGTGAGAAGAGAGAATGGCCTGGGTGGTGGGGTTCCTGACGGGAGCAGCAAGTAGAGAGAATGGCCTGTGTGGTGGGGTTCCTGACGGGAACAGCAAGTGGAGAGAATGGCCTGGGTGGTGGGATCCCTGACGGGAGCAGCAAGTGGAGAGAATGGCCTGGGTGGTTGAGGTCCCTGACGGGAGCAGCAAGTGGAGAGAATGGCCTGGGTGGTGGGGTTCCTGATGGGAGCAGCAAGTGGAGAGAATGGCCTGGGTGGTGGGGTCCCTGATGATGGACAATATTTTCCAGTTACAGTGCTCCATGGTGAGCACCTCTGACCAGACCCAGTGCTAACAGCGGAGTGGAACAGATTCTGGGGAAAACGGCAGCTGACCAAGATATTCACGGGTTTGGACAAAGATCTGATAGCTGTACAAACTGTGCTCTGGGAGACAAAATGAAGTCCCTTGTTGAGTCAGCATCTGATCTTGTTAACAATTCTGGATAATCCTGAGCTCTGTACAACAGTGAGATCTTTCTGAAGTACAGATTCTACTGAAAGAGACCTATACACAAGTACAGCACAGAAACAGGCCCATCTAGTCCATACCAACTTGTTTTTCTGTCTAGTCCCATCAACCCACACCAAGACCATAGCCCTCCATTCCCCTCCCATCCATGTACCGATCCAAACTTCTCTTAAATGTTGAAATAGACAATAGACAATAGGTGCAGAAGTAGACCATTCTGCCCTTCGAGCCTGCACCGCCATTTTGAGATCATGGCTGATCAATTACTATCAATACCCGGTTCCTGCCTTGTCCCCATATCCCTTGATTCCCCTATCCATAAGATACCTATCTAGCTCCTTCTTGAAAGCATCCAGAGAATTGGCCTCCACTACCTTCCGAGGCAGTGCATTCCAGACCCCCACAACTCTCTGGGAGAAGAAGTTTTTCCTTAACTCTGTCCTAAATGACCTACCCCTTATTCTCAAACCATGCCCTCTGGTACTGGACTCTCCCAGCATCTGGAACATATTTCCTGCCTCTATCTTGTCCAATCCCTTAATAATCTTATATGTTTCAATCAGATCCCCTCTCAATCTCCTTAATTCCAGCGTGTACAAGCCCAGTCTCTCTAACCTCTCTGCGTAAGACAGTCCAGACATCCCAGGAATTAACCTCGTGAATCTACGCTGCACTTCCTCTACAGCCAGGATGTCCTTCCTTAACCCTGGAGACCAAAACTGTTCACAATACTCCAGGTGTGGTCTCACCAGGGCCCTGTACAAATGCAAGAGGATTTCCTTGCTCTTGTACTCAATTCCCTTTGTAATAAAGGCCAACATTCCATTAGCCTTCTTCACTGCCTGCTGCACTTGCTCATTCACCTTCAGTGACTGATGAACAAGGACTCCGAGATCTCTTTGTATTACTCCCTTACCTAACTCTATACCGTTCAGATAATAATCTGCCTTCCTGTTCTTACTCCCAAAGTGGATAACCTCACAGTTATTCACATTAAACGCCATCTGCCAAGTATCTGCCCACTCACCCAGCCTATCCAAGTCACCCTGAATTCTCCTAACATCCTCATCACATGTCACACTGCCACCCAGCTTAGTATCATCAGCAAACTTGCTGATGTTATTCTCAATGCCTTCATCTGAATCGTTAACGTAAATGGTAAACAGCTGTGGTCCCAATACCGAGCCCTGTGGCACCCCACTAGTCACCACCTGCCATTCCGAGAAACACCCATTCACCGCTACCCTTTGCTTTCTATCTGCCAACCAGTTTTCTATCCATGTCAATGCCTTCCCCCCGATGCCCTGAGCTTTGATTTTACCCACCAATCTTCTATGTGGGACCTTATCAAATGCCTTCTGAAAATCGAGGTACACTACATCCACTGGATCTCCCCCATCTAACTTCCTGGTTACATCCTCGAAAAACTCCAACAGATTAGTCAAGCATGATTTGCCCTTGGTAAATCCATGCTGGCTCGGCCCAATCCTATCACTGCTATCTAGATATGCCACTATTTCATCCTTAATAATGGACTCTAGCATCTTTCCCACCACCGATGTCAGGCTGACAGGTCGATAGTTCTGTTTTCTCCCTCCCTCCTTTCTTAAAAAGTGGGATAACATTAGCCATTCTCCAATCCTCAGGAACTGATCCTGAATCTAAGGAACATCGGAAAATGATTACCAATGCATCCACAATTTCCAGGGCCACCTCCTTTAGTACCCTAGGGTGCAGACCATCTGGACCTGGGGATTTGTCAGCCTTCAGTCCCATCAGTCTTCTCATCACCGTTTCCTTCCGAATGTCAATCTGTTTCATTTCCTCTGATACCCTATGTCCTTGGCCCATCCATACATCTGGGAGATTGCTTGTGTCTTCCAAATCAAACCCACTTCCACTGACAGCTCATTCCACGCTCTCAACCGAACGGCTCACGATCCTGTTCGGGCTGACAAAGGCCTCAGAAAGTCCCAACTACATAAAGAGGAGAGCATTACACTTTTGCTTTGCATTCTCCTCGAGAATGTATTTGCCTTTCCTTCCTTCCATTGTTACAGGGACAATTGAACAGTCCCCTACTATGATAAGATGGACTCTTGACCTCTCAATCTATCTCGTTCAGACCTTGCACCTTACCGTCTGCCTACACTGCACTTTCTCTGTAACTGTGACACCTTATTCTGCATTCTCTTATTGTTCTACCTTGTTCTACCTCAATGCACTGTGTAATGATCTGATCTGTATGTACAGTGTACAAGACTCTGTACATCAGTACACTTGGGAGTACAGTGTTCAGTTTCGGTCACCTCATTATAGGAAGGATGTGGAAATTTTAGAGCACCCCCCACTTCCTGAGCAGATTGAGACAAGCAAGGCTCCCCATTCCCATTCGAACCACGTTGTAGTGCAGCTCCATTCAGGGTGGTCTGACAGTATTAAACGGGAATTGCCAGGCATCTGACCACAAGATCGTGCAACGGATCATGACGACTACTGAAAGAATCATCAGGGTCTCCCTCCAACCCATACAGAAGCTCTGCATTTGGATCCCACTATCACTTGACCTCCTACTGCCAGACAGAAGCACCTGTGTATAAGAACAAGGATTGTTAGGCTGGGAGGCTGGTGAACACACAGCGCCAGCTGCAGTAATACTCCTGAATATTTAACTATGTGATGTATATGCACTTTACGTCAACTTGTGTATCTACAGAATATTCTCATTATCTGTTAATATTATTTGACGTGCTATATGTGAGATATGCAGTGTTTTACACCTTGGTCCCAGAGGAGTGATGTTTCATTTAGCTGTAAACACATATATGGTTAAATGACAATAAACGAGAGATTTACCAGGGTGCTACCTCAATTGGAGAGGATGTCTTATCAAAATAGATTGAGCGAGCTAGGCCTTTTCTCTTTAGAGTGAAGGAGGATGAGAGGTGATGGAGGTGTACAAGATGGTTTACCAGGCAGGAGATAGCTAAACACAAGAAGCATAGCTGGAAGGTGATTGGAGGAAAGTATAGATGGGGATGTCAGAGAAAGGTTTTTTTTAAACAACAAATTTCACCACATATGCTGGTGATATTAAACCTGATTCTGATTCTACCGTAGGGAGAGGAAGGTTTTAGAGAACTGAAGAACAGTACAGCACAGTACAGGCCCTTCAGCCCACTATGTTGTGCCGACCTTTTAACTCCATCAACTCCAGCCTGAAAATCTGCTCCCATCTTCCCGTCAAATTTTTGAATGAACAATGAACCCACATACATAACCTCAATTTTTTTTTGCTCTTTATGTATGAGTTGTTCAATTTAACTTTTTAAAAATACATTTCCTGAAGCTGATTCTGGTGCTGAACCTCGTGGGGATGGAACGAACCTCTTGAGCACAGAGACGTGCTTGAGCGCGCTCTTGGGCTTGGGTAGGCACTTGTCCTCGGAGAAGCCCTCATTGTCCAGCAGCTGCCGCATGGCAATGTTGGCCAGCTGCTCCATCAGCTTGAAGGTCTCACTGACGTTCAGGAACATGGAGAGATAATGCTCCTGGTCTCTGGTGCTGACCTTAATGCACTCGGGGAAGAGCAGCGTGGCGTTCCGCTCTAGCTGCGTGACGTCCACCCACCTGATCACCAGCTTCACTGAAACCAGAAGAGACGCGTTAAACCTCCACCCTCTGTCATTCCCTCAGCCTTTACCTCCCCAAATGATCCAACTGAGCACCTGGAAAGAAGACATTTTCCATACGATGTCCCAAGTGGTGTTCCTCAGGGATCCAGCCTTCCGCTGGTTAGGGTCAGAGCAGCAGAACTAGGCCCTTGGAGTCTGTCCTGCCATTCCATCATGGCTGACCAACTCCATTGTCCCTCTAACCTTTGACGCCCTGGTCAATGAGATGTGGGAACGCTACGTTGGCGTTGGAAGCACAACAACACTTGCGTGCTGACCCCAGCACTACATGAGGAGCACTTGATGGCTCTGGGTACTCACTGGAGTTTAGAAGAATTGGGGGGGGGGGGGCACCTCACTAAAACCTACTGAATATTGAATGGACTGGATAGAGTGGATGTGGAGAGGATGTTTCCTATAGTGGGGGAGTCTAGGACCAGAGGGGACAGATAGAGTGGCTGTGGAGAGGATGTTTCCTATAATGGGGAGTCTAGGACCAGAGGACACAGATAGAGTGGATGTGGAGAGGATGTTTCCTATAGTGGGGGAGTCTATGACCAGAGGACACAGATGGAATGGATGTGGAGAGGATGTTTCCTATAGTGGGGGAGTCTAGGACCAGAGGACACAGATGGAATGGATGTGGAGAGGATGTTTCCTATAGTGGGGGAGTCTAGGACCAGAGGACACAGATAGAGTGGCTGTGGAGAGGATGTTTCCTATAATGGGGAGTCTAGGACCAGAGGACACAGAGTGGATTTGGAGAGGATGTTTCCTATAGTGGGGGAGTCTAGGACCAGAGGACACAGATAGAGTGGATGTGCAGAGGATGTTTCCTATAATGGGGAGTATAGGACCAGAGGGCACAGATAGAGTGGATGTGGAGAGGATGTTTCCTATAATGGGGAGTCTAGGACCAGAGGGCACAAATAGAGTGGATGTGGAGAGGATGTTTCCTATAATGGGGAGTCTAGGACCAGAGGGCACAGATAGAGTGGATATGGAGAGGATGTTTCCTATAGTGGGGGAGTCTAGGACCAGAGGGCACAGATAGAGTGGATGTGGAGAGGATGTTTCCTATAGTGGGGGAGTCTAGGATCAGAGGACACAGATAGAGTGGATGTGGAGAGGATGTTTCCTATGGTGGGGGAGTCTAGGACCAGAGGGCACAGGCTCAGAATAGAGGGAGATCACTTAGAACAGAGATGAAGAGGAATTTCTTTAGCCAGAGGGTGCTGAATCTGTGGAACTCATTGCCAGTTGGCTGTGGAGGTCAAGTCACTGGGCATATTTCAGGCAGAGCTCAACAAGTTCTTGATTATCCGGGACGTCAAAGGTTATGGGGAGAAGGCAGGAGAATGGGGTTGAGAGGGACAATAAATCAGCCATGATGCAGACTCAGTGGGCCGAATGGTGCTCCTATGTTGTATGGTCTGTGGCCCTTGAGCCTGCTGATACGTGCTTTCAGGCTTCTGCCCAAGTGGGGGGGTGGGAGGGGCAGAGAAGCAGGAATGTCTGAGGGAGGTGAGGTCTGTGATTATGCTGTTTGATTTAACGAGGTAGCGAGAAGTATAGACAAGTCCATAGAGGGATTGAAAGAGTGTGGAGGAAATTTACAAGTATGTTGGTGGTACTTGAGGACCTGAGTTATAGAAAAAGTTTGAATAGTTTAGGAGTTGATTCCCTGGAGTGTAGGATAATGAGAGCAGATTTGACAGAGGTATACAAAATTATGAGGGGCATAGATAGGATATATTCAAGCAGGCTTTTATGCCTGTGATTGGATGAGGCCAGAGGTCATGGGTTAAGGGAAAAAGGTGAAATGTTTAAGGAGAACATGTGGGGAAATTTCTTCACCCAGTGGGTGTTGGAAGTGTGGAATGAGCTGCCGGTCGAAGTGGGTTTGATTTCAACATTTAAGTTTGGATAGGTACATGGATGGGAGGGGTATGTAGGGCTATGGTCCAGGTGTGGGTTGATGGGACTAGGCAGAATAACAGGTTGGCATGGACTAGATGGGCCAAACATCCTGTTTCTGTGCTGTACCTCTCTCACATCCTTACTGGGTTGGTGTGACGGAAACAGCATATTTCACTGTATGACCTGGTGTACACACGACAAAGTTCATTTTGCCTGTACAACACAACAGCACAACAGTTCCACAGGGTCCGTCCTGGGGCCCCTGCCTTTGTAATGAGTGACTTGGATGAGGCAGTGGAAGGGCAGATGACATGAAGGTTGGTGGCGTTGTGGACAGTGTGGAGAGTTGTAGGTTACAACCACCCACTTTCAAGAACTGTTCCTCTCATGTTCTCGATATTTATTGCTTATTTATTACTTTTTCTCTTTCTTTTTGTATTTGTAGTTTGTTAGTTTTTTGCACACTGGTTGTTTGTCCGTCCTGTCGTGTGAGGTCTTTCATTGACTCTGTCGTGTTTCTTGTGTTTACTGTGAATGCCCACAGGAAAATGAACCTCAGGGTTGTTTATCACTTTGGTAATAAATTTACTTTGAACAACGAGACGTTGACCAGATGCAGAAGTGGGCGGAGAAGTGGCAGATGAAGTTCAACCAAGAAAAGTGTTAAGTGATTTACTTTGTAAGTGTAAGGTTGAATCTGAGGCAGAATACAGGGTTAATGGCAGAATTCTTAACGGCATGGTGGAAGACAAGATCTTGGGGTGCATAGATCCCTCAAATTGCCGGACAAGTTGACAGGGTGGTTAACAATCTGTATCAAGTGTTGACCTTCATTTGTCAGGGGATTGTGTTGAAGAGCAGCGAGGTAATGTTGCAGCTCTATAAAACCCTGTTTAGACCACACTGGAAATATTGTGTCCAGTTCTGGTCACCTCGTTATAGGAAGGATGTGGAAGATTTAGAGAGGGTGCAGAGGAGATTTACCAGGATGTTGCCTGGATTAGAAGCACCCCCTCTATCCCAGTAGCAGGGAGGACCAATGGAACCAGGCAGAATAGTTCAGCATTGTCTAGATGGGCCAAAGGGCCTGTTTCTGAGCCGTTGTGCTCCATGACACTATGTCCACACCAGCAACACAGAGACCAACACGGTCCCCAGAGACCAGAGTGGCTCTGGCAATGTTTGACAGGAAGTTAGGACAGTCCCCGGTGCCCAGTCACAGTCTCTGATGGTCAAATCCCCAGTGATCAGTGAGGAGCTGGTAACCTTAGGCACAAGGTTAAGACGCAGCATATTCTCATGCTTGCTTTCACCGTCCGGTTGAGCACACTACGACGCGGTGAGCCCGCCAGCAAGCTGTATTCTCACCTTCCTTCCCCAGCAGGAAAGAGTAGAAACAGAGGTGGTTCACGCTGAGGTACAGCCAGCCCTGCCAGGGGACCCTGCCCTTCCAGTAACTGCACGAGTAATAATTCACCAACTTCTCCACCTCCGGCATTCCAAAGAGCTTCTGCATTTTCAACTCCGCTTCCTTGAACTTTCCAGAATCTTCCTCCTCTTTGGCCTCCTTGTTTTTGTTTTCCTCTGCAAGGATTCCCTGGAACAGAAAATGGGCCGTGGGTATCACAGCCAGGAATATGACTGTGTGTTTAAGATGCAGGTATTTTTTAGTCAGGGCATGAAGGGATAGGGGGAGAAGGCAGGAGATTGGGGCTGAGAGGGAAATGGATCAGCCATGATGAAATAGCAGAGCAGATGATGGGCCAAATGGCCTAATTCTGCTCCTATATCTTATGGTCTAATCCACTTTATCCTAAAACACAGAGCAGAGGTAGGCCATTCAGCCCATTGAGCCTGCTCTGCCATTGCTTCAAGGCTGGTTCTGCTGTCTTTTCCCTGTACCCTTTGATGCTTTCACTACACCTCTGCTTTAAATATACCCCAATGATGTCCCTTTACCCTGAGGCTGGGCCCTCTGCTCCCAGACTCTCTCACTCACTCTGGGACTTCCAATATTCGACTGGATTCTGTATTCCACCTGCAGCAGCACAGTTCCCTGTGAGAGTCGCTACTCTAGTTCACGTCTGCTCACGGTTCTGTCACTGACCTGGACTTTGCCTTTGACGAACGTGGTCACATCCTCCTCGTTCTCGAAGATGGATAGCGTCTGCAGGAGATTGGCCTCCAGCCATTCCCAGTGCTGCGTGATCTCCTTCCTGGAGCTGCCTGCAGCGGAGAGGATTCAGATGAATTACCGGGTCAGCTCAGTGAAGCAGCGGGTGCTACTGCTGCCTCGCCAGCACAGTGTTCAATCCCACCCTCAGATGTGGCCGTCTAGAATTCCCACAGGAATCCCCATCCACATCATAAAGCTGAAGTTCCATAAGGTACAGGCCAGACCACACTTAAAATACTGTGAGAAGTTTTGGGCCCCTTTATCTCAGAAAAGATGTGGTGGCATGACGGAGGGTCCAGTGGAGGCTTGGAGGAGTGATCCCAGAAATGAAGAGGAAAAGTGTTTGACAGCCCCAGACCTGTACTTACTGGAGACTGTGCTGGAGGGGGATCTCATTGAAACCTACCAAATATTAAAAGGCTAAGATAGAGTGGACATGGAGAGGATGTTTCCTGTAGTGGGGAGTCTAAGATCAGAGGCACAGCCTCAGAATAGAGGAACGTCCATTTAGAATAGAGATGAGGAGGGATTTCTTTACCCAGAGGGTGGTGAATCTGTGGAATTCATTGCCACAGATGGCTGTGGAGACCAAGTCATTGGGTACATTTAAAGCAGAAGTTGATAGGTTCTTGATTATTCAGGGCATCACAGGTTATGGGGAGAAGGCAGGAGAATGGGGTTGAGAGGGATAATAAATCAGCCATGATGGAATGGCAGAGTAGACACGATGGGCTGAATGGCCTCATTCTGCTCCTATGTCTTGGATGTGGAGATGACACTATAAGACACAGGAGCAGAATTAGGCCATTCAGCCCATCGAGTCTGCTCTACCATTCCATCATAACTGATCCTGGATCACACTCAATCGCATACACTTGCCTTACTGAGTGATCAGGAAATGATCAACTTCTGCCTTAAATACACCCACACACTTGACCTCAACCGCAGTCAGTGGCAGAGCATTCCAGAGATTCCCACTGTCTGGTGAAGAACGTTCCTCCCTACCTCTGTTCTAAAAGGTTGCCGCTCAATGTTGAGGCTGTGCCCTCTAGTTCTGAATACCCCCACCAGAGGGAACATCCTCTCCACATCCACCCATCTTCTGGGAGAACTCAGTGGGTCAAACTGGGGAGGTGATAGGCAAGTGAGGTAAAGAGGTAAGAGGAGAGGGTGGGGAATAGAAGGAGGGGGGATATAAAATTGCTGGAAGTTGGAGAAATCCATGTTAATTGACACTCCCACAGAAGCTGCTCCATCCACTGATCAGGTAGTAGATCCAGGATCCGGATTATTGCAGCATCTCTGATCTCCTGTGGCTCCATGTCCTCAGCCTCCACTGCCAGTTTATAATAGACAACAGTGGATAAGCTGTCTCTGGAGATAGAGACAGTGAGATCAAGAAAGTGTTGGAAATGAATTCATTACTGTAGGTGTTGGAAATGGACCAGGTGAATTTGAGGAGAGGGTGGGAGTTGGAGGCAGAGTGGGTGAAGTCGACGAGTTCAGCATGGGTGCAGGAAGGAACACCAATGTAGCCATCAGTGTAGCGAAGGAAAAGTGCGGGACGGTCATCAGTGTAGACTTGGTTCCACGTAGTCGGCAAAACGGCAGGCATAGCTGGGACCCACGCAAGTGCCCATGGCTACACCTTTTGTTTGAAGGTAGTGGGAGGACCCAAAGGAGTGATTTTTTTTAGAGCTCACTTAGATTGATTATTTAGTGTGAGGACAAGTTGAAGGAGAGTGGTGGTAGAAGGAACAGGTAGTGTCTAGTGTCCACAAAGAAACAGAACTTTGAGGCCTTCCTGGTGGGCAATGGAGGTGTTCAGGGACTGGACATCCATAGTAAAAATAAGGTGATGGGGTCTAGCGAACTTGAAATCATTGAAAAGATCAAGAGCGTGTGAAGTGTTGTGGATGAAGGTCGGAAGGGACTGAACCGGGGGGATAAAACTCCGTTGAGGTATGCAGATATGAATTCAGTGAGGCAGGAACATTGGGTCTACCTGGATAAGCGGCAGGAAGTAGAAACAGGAGGTGCGGGGTGTGGGAACTATGAGGTTGGTGGCAGTGGATGGGAGATCCCCAGTCAATAAGGTTGGTGATGGTGTGGGAGAGAATGGCCTGGTGCTCCTTAGTGGAGTCCTGTTCGAGGGGTAAGTAAGAGGAGCTGTCTGAGAGCTGGCACTGGGCCTCAGCAAGGTACAGGTCAGACTACTACACCTCCCTTATCTGCGGGTTAGAACGCTAGTAAGTTGTGGGTATGTTATGTTGGTTTCAGAAATATGGTAACACTGGTGGGCTGTCGTCAGCACGTGCTCGGACTGTGTTGGTCATGAACACAAATGACATATTTCTCTGTACGTTTCAATGTACACGTGACAGATAAAGCTAAACACAATCCAAAGCTTACTTCCCAGATAATGTGCATCTCCATGGTTACAGAACCTTTCTTTGCTTTCGTTCAGACCCTGGGGAGAGATGTGTTTCACTCTGTACCTACCACACGCTATGTTCCAGTACACCTGGGACTCCTGGGTCTGATGCAGGATCCGATACGGAGCAACGCGCGCACTCGAGTCCAACACCACATCCAGCGTCCCCACCAGAAGCCCTGTCGGAAAAAATGAACATGATCAGTGACCTGCGAAGATACAGATCAGCTTTTTTTTGTCATGTGTACATTGAAATATACAGTAAAAGGCATCAATGACAACATGGCCCGAGGATGTGCTGCTGGGGGCAGTCTGTAAGTGTCACCACACTTCCAGTACCAACAAAGCATGCTCACAACTCACTAACCCTGACCCGTACGTCTTTGGACTGTGGGAGGAAAGCAGAGCCCACGGGGAACAGACAACTTCCTTAGGGACAGCAGTGGGAATGGAACCCCGATCGCTGGCACAGTAAAGCCCACGGGGAACAGACAACTTCCTTAGGGACAGCAGTGGGAATGGAACCCCGATCGCTGGCACAGTAAAGCCCACGGGGAACAGACAACCTCCTTAGGGACAGCAGTGGGAATGGAACCCCGATCGCTGGCACAGTAAAGCCCACGGGGAACAGGCAACTTCCTTAGGGACAGCAGTGAGAATGGAACCCCGATCGCTGGCACAGTAAAGCCCACGGGGAACAGACAACTTCCTTAGGGACAGCAGTGGGAATGGAACCCCGATCGCTGGCACAGTAAAGCCCACGGGGAACAGACAACTTCCTTAGGGACAGCAGTGGGAATGGAACCCCGATCGCTGGCACAGTAAAACATTGCACTAATCACTACACTACCATTTTGACCCGACAACTGACAGAGTGCAGGTGGCTTATTACTGTCACATGTACTGAGAAACAGTGAAAATCTTGTCTTGCACGCTGTTCGTACAGATTGGATCATTACACCGTGCATTGAGGTAGAACAATAACAGAATGCAGAATAAAGTGTCACAGTTACAGAGAAAGTACAGTGCAGGCAGACAATAAGGTGCATCAAACAATCCTCATACGTTAACCCTTTCATTCCTACAATAATTCTCGTGAACCTCCTCTGCACCCTATCCAATGCCAGCTCATCTTTACTTGGATAAGGGGCCCAAAGCAGCGCAGACACTCAGTGTCTTACAAAGCCTCACCAATACATCCTTGTTCTTGTACTCCAGACCCCTCGAAACGAAAGCTAACATTGCATTTGCCTTCCTTACTGCCAACTCAACCTGCAAGTTAACTCTTTAGCTCCTCAGTTACACCAGTCTGTGGGAGCTTACTGTGCAGAGATGCGTCAGCCATGTTCCCTACGATTTCCACACCTCATAAATCATCGGCTGTGTTGTGCACAGCTGCTCAGCAGTCACAGACTGTGTGGTCAAATTCAGTCTCCTTTCTTGAGTCAGCAATCTTCAGCATAGCCACACTAACGACTGGTAGGTCTCATTTCTCGTCGAGTCCATTTCCTTCCATGAGTTAACATCCCAACTGTCAGCACAGACACGCTAATGGACTGCCAGGTCTTGTGACTGTTTCCACAGCAATACTGCAGAAGGAACCCATTGTAGGGCGGACTGCCACACGGGCAGCTTTCCTCATCGCCTGGCTCCGTGAAGGATGGCGATTCAGTTCAACAGAAACTCCTTCCCATCTCCAAGTAACAAAGATACTGATACTGGAAGAGACCAGCCTAGGGAACATGATTAGGAGAGTCTTGCTAGAGAGCCCTGACATCATGAAAGGTGTTGGGAAGATCTTTGGATTCTGGCTGGGTCCTGAAATCGGCCCATTAACATCAGTCATCAATAAATCTATTCAGGAACCCGAGACCAAAAGGCACAGCCTCAGAATAGAGGGACGTCCATTTAGAACAGAGATAAGCAAGGAATTTCTTTAGCCAGAGGGTGGTGAATCTGTGGAATTCACTGCCACAGACGGCTGTGGAACTCACTGGATATAGTTAAAGCAGAGTTTGATAGGTTCTTGATTAGTCAGGGTGTCAAAGGTTACAGGGAGAAGGCAGGAGAATGGGGTTAAGCAGGTTAAAGGGTCAGCACAACGTTATATTCCGCACTGCAGATGTGTTCTATACAGGGAAAGTAGATCAGCCATGATCAAATGGGGCTGAATGGACTTGCTCTGCTCCTACGTCTTGTGGTCAGCGGGGTGGATAGGGAAGCAGAGCCAAGATAAATTCCAAATCGAAAGAAAGCCCCACCGACACTAGAAAGCTGAAATCAAAACCAGTAATTGTTGGAAGCATTCGACAGGTCAGGCAGCATCTGAAAGAAAAAACAAGCAGCTCTTCTCAACAGAGCTGAGAAACGATTCCACTCTCCACAGTGGCCGCCTGCCCTGCTGAGCAAACCTGACATTTCTTGAGCAACACACACAAACTCCACAGTAGTTTGCAGATCAGGGTTAGCGACATCGGTTAAATCCCAATATCCCCTGTAAGGAGGTTGCACGTTCTCCCATAAACACTCGGCTTTCTGCTGGGGCTCCGTTTTCCAAAAAAGTACCAGGTAGGGCAATTGGTCATTGTAAACTGACCCATGATGAGGTTAGGGTCAAAGTGGGGGTTGTCAGGGGTTGCTCGGAGGCCCAGTTCGAAGGCCAGGAAGAGCCTGCTCCACACTGGGCACATTCACTAAATTAAACATTCTAAATGCTGGAGGACTCAGCAGGTCAGGCAGCATCTACAGACGGGAACGAACAGTTGACGTTTCATCAGGACTCAAAATGGGGCAGAAGCAGGATATGAAAATGGGGGAGGGGAAGGATGACCAACCAGTAACTGATAGGTGAGACCAGGTGAGGGGGAAGGTGGGTGGGAGGTGGAGAGGGATGAAGTGAGACACTGGGAGGTGATAGGTGAGACCAGGTGAGGGGGAAGGTGGGTGGGGAGGGGAATGAAGTGAGACACTGGGAGGTGATAGGTGAGACCAGGTGAGGGGGAAGGTGGGTGGGGAGGGGGATGAAGTGAGACACTGGGAGGTGATAGGTGAGACCAGGTGAGAGGGAAGGTGGGTGGGGGTGAGGGGGGATGAAGTGAGACACTGGGAGGTGATAGGTGAGACCAGGTGAGGGGGAAGGTGGGTGTGTGGGGAGGGGATGAAGTGAGACACTGGGAGGTGATAGGTGAGACCAGGTGAGGGGGAAGGTGGGTGAGTGGGGGAAGGTGATGAAGTGAGACACTGGGAGGTGATAGGTGAGACCAGGTGAGGGGGAAGGTGGGTGTGTGGGGAGGGGATGAAGTGAGACACTGGGAAGTGATAGGTGAGACCAGTTGAGGGGGACGGTGGGTGATGAAGTGAGACACTGGGAGGTGACAGGTGAGACCAGGTAAAGGGGAGGGTGGGTGATGAAGTGAGACACTGGGAGGTGACAGGTGAGGGGGAAGGTGGGTGGGTGGGGGAGGAGGATGAAGTGAGACACTGGGAGGTGATAGGTGAGACCAGGTGAGAGGGAAGGTGGGTGGGTGGGGGAGAGGGTGGATGAAGTGAGACACTGAGAGGTGATAGGTGCGACCAGGTGAGGGGGAGGAGGAGGAGGAGGAGGAACTTGAGGAGGTTCAATGGGAGGAATGTGGACAGTGTAAGGGGAAGAGGTGATAAGTCAGAGTTGTACAGGAGGAAAACAAGCCCATCAGCCCGAGTCCACACATCATGAATCTTCGCATTTATACTGAACTCATTATATTCTCCTCACATTCCCCTTACCTGCCCTTATATCTGACCCTTCACCCTCTGTGAGGAAGAATTCACCCAAACAACCCGAATGTCATTGAGATGTAGGACAGAACTGGAGCACCCAGAGGAAGAAAAAGTTCCTGATTATTCAGAGTGCCAAGGGTTACAGGGAAAAGGCAGGGGAATGGGATAATAAATCAGCCATGATGGAATGGTGCAGCAGACTCAGTGAGCCAATGTCCAATGGTTATGGTCTGACCCACGTGATCACATGCAAACTGCACACCGACAACACTGGAGCTCAGTTTCGAACCCAGGTCTCCAGTGCAGGAAGGCAGCAGCTCTCCCCACCGTGCTACTGTGGCTCTGCCTTCTGATTGGCCCCAGTTATGTCTCCCAAACAGATCAGGCTGGTGGAGGCAGACAATCCCACTTGCATCAGGCTGAGAGTTCCACAGACACACCACTCCAACTCGGACTCTTGCCTCCACTGTAACTGTTTCCGGAGAAACTGGACACCAGCATTTATCGCCCATCCCTAATTGCCCCTAGAGAAGGTACAGAGGGAGAGTCACCCTTCTTCTTTGACAACATGCTACATGTGAGGCTGCTTAACAAGCCCATGGTATTACAGGAAAGATTCTAGCATGGATAAAGCAGTGGCTGATTGGCAGGAGGCAAGGAGCGGGAATAAAGGGAACTTTTTCTGACAGGCTGCGGTTACTATGGTGTTCCACAGGGGTCAATGTTGGGACCAAATCTTTTTACATGTTAATAATTTGGATGATGGAATTGATGGCTTTGTTGCAAAGTTTGCAGCTGATATGAAGATAGGTGGAGGGGCAGGTAGTGTTGAAGAAGTAGAGAGGCTACACAAAGACAGACAGATTAGGAGAATGGGAAAGAAATAGATGGAATACAGTGTTGGGAAGTGTACGGTTATGCACTTTAGCAGAAGAAATGAAAGGACTATTTTCTAAATGGAGAGAAAATACAAAACTCTGAGTTGCACAAGAACTTGGGAGTCCTTGGCAGGATCCTAAAGGTTAATTTGCAGGTTGAGGCTGTGATGAGGAAGGCAAATGCAATGTTAGCATTCATTTCAAGGGGTCTAGAATATAAAAGCAAGGATATAATGTTGAGACTTTATAAAGCACTGGTGAACAGTTTTGGGACGCTTATCTTTGAAACTAGAGAGGATTCAAAGGAGATTCATGAAAATTATTCCAGGAATGAATGGCTTGTCATACAAAGAGCGTTTTAAAGCTCTGGGCCTGTACTCACAAGAATTCAGAAGAATGAGGTGAAATCTCATTTTACACCTATTGAACGGTGAAAGGCCTTGATAGAGTGGATGTGGAGAGGATGTTTCCTATGGTAAGAGAGTCTAAAACCAGAGGACACAGCCTCAGAATAGAGTGGTGTCCTTTTAGAGCGGAGATGAAGAATTTCTTTAGCCAGAGAGTGCTGAATCTGTGAAATTCTTTGCTACAGGCAACTGTGGAGGCCAAGTCTTTCTGTATGTTTAAGGCAGAGCTTGATAAGATTCTTGATTGATCGGGGCATGAAGGGATATGGGGAGGAGGCAGGAGATTGGGACTGAGAGGAAACACTGAGGGACCATGATAAAATAGTGGAGTAGACTCAAAGGGCCAAATGGCCTAATTCTGTTTGTATATCTCATCCATCTTCTTAAACCCCTACCCACTAGTGGAAAGGAGTCTCTTTATCCAGAGGGTGGTGAATCTGTGGAAGCCAAGTCATTGGGTATATTTAAAGTTCTTGATTAGTCAGGGTGTCAAATGTTACAGGGAGAAGGCAGGGGAATGGGGTTGAGAGGAACAAAAACTACAGCCATGATGAAATAGCAGAGCAGACTTGATGGGCTGAATGGTCTAATTCTGCTCCTATGTCTTATGGATTTAGATTGAGGGTCAGAGATAGTTTCCAAGCCAGGATAGTGCACAACTCGGAGGGGAATCTGCAAGTGACGGTGCTGCCTTCAGTCATCTGACAGAACAGGACAGTACGCAACTTGCCCAGGGATTTACCACGCAGGGGCAAAAACCATTAGGCCAACTTAAATAAAAATTCTCCACTCAGAGAAACTTCCTTCAGATGCTGCCTGGATTAAAGGACAAGAGGATGGACAAACTTGGGTTGTTTTCTCCAGAGCAGTGGAGGCTGAGGGGAGATCTGATAGAGGTTTATAGATGGAGTAGAAAGACCAGGGGAAGAAATGTCCAATAGCAGAGGGCGTGCATTTCTGGTGAGAGGGGGCAATTTCAACTGGGAATGTGAAGGGCAAGATTTTTTACAGTGGTGGGTGCCTGGAATGGGCTGCTAGGGGTGGTGATAAAGGCTGATATATTAGGGATTTCTAAAATATGTTTAGATAGGCAGATGGATGTGAGAAAATGGAAGGGTTTGGACATTTTGCAGGCAGAAGGGATTAAGTCAGATGGCTGTCTGAATACTAATTTAATTGGCTTGGAACAACACTGTGGGCTGAAGCGTCTGTTCCTGTGTTGTACTGTTCGATGTTCTATTTCTGATGTAAACTGTCAGCATTGTCAACTGTTTTTAAACATACATGTTACCAAACATTGTTCTGAAAATGTCCATCACTTACACCCCTCCACTGATTGTGAAAATGTCCATCGTTCACACCCCTCCACAGTCGATTGTGAAAATGTCTATCGCTCACACCCCTCCACAGTCGATTGTGAAAATGTCTATCGCTTACACCCCTCCACAGTCGATTGTGAAAATGTCTATCGCTTACACCCCTCCACAGTCGATTGTGAAAATGTCTATCGCTCACACCCCTCCACAGTCGATTGTGAAAATGTCTATCGCTCACACCCCTCCACTGATTGTGAAAATGTCCATCGCTCACACCCCTCCAGTCAACGATTGTGAAAATGTCCATCGCTCACACCCCTCCACTATCAACGATTGTGAAAATGACCATCACTCACACCCCTCCACTGTCAATGATTGTGAAAATGACCATCACTCACACCCGTCCACTATCAACGATTGTGAAAATATCCATCGCTCACACCCGTCCACTATCAACGACTGTGAAAATGTCCATCGCTCACACCCGTCCACTATCAACGATTGTGAAAATGTCCATCGCTCACACCCCTCCACTGTCAACGACTGTGAAAATGTCCATTGCTAACACCCCTCCACTGTCAACGATTGTGAAAATGACCATCACTTACACCCCTCCACTGTCAACGATAGTGAAAATGTCCATCGCTCACACCCCTCCACTGACGATTGTGAAAATGTCCATCGCTCACACCCCTCCACTGTCAACAATAGTGAAAATGTTCATCGCTCACACCCCTCCACTGACGATTGTGAAAATGTCCATCGCTCACACCCCTCCACAGTCAACGATAGTGAAAATGTCCATCGCTCACACCCCTCCACTGACGATTGTGAAAATGTCCATCGCTCACACCCCTCCACTGTCAACAATAGTGAAAATGTTCATCGCTCACACCCCTCCACTGACGATTGTGAAAATGTCCATCGCTCACACCCCTCCACTGTCAACAATAGTGAAAATGTCCATCACTTACACCCCTCCACTGACGATTGTGAAAATGTCCATCGTTCACACCCCTCCACTGTCAAGGGCCTCAGAAGCACCTCTCTGGAGTTGTTGCACTTTAATTCTGGTTATAAATTCCTGCTATCATTCTGGCTCAATACAGTGTTTGTATTGAATTGAGCTGTACAGTTGGCTGGCAGTTTTTCACTGGGTTACCCTGTGTCTCCTACGAACATTGGAAACTTTTCTTGTGCAAAATTACGGAAATAAGTCTCATCCCCTGGACCTTGCCTACATTTCTCGCTACCTTGGAGAAGCAGACAACAGCTCCCTCATCTTGACATGTACTACCGAACTCACAGACAGCCTCTACCCCACTGTTATCAGACCCCTAGAACGACAAGATGGACTAACTACCTCTCAATCTACCTCATTATGACCTTGCACCTTATTGTCTGCCTGCACTGCACTTTCACTGTAACTGTGACACTTTATTCTGCATTCTGTTATTGTTTTCCCTTGTTCTACCTCAATGCATGGTGTAATGATCTGATCTGTAGGAACTGTGTGCAAGACAAACTTTTCACTGTACTCAGTACTGTCAATAGAAAAACAATTCCAATTCCCTCCATGAGAGAGCTCTGCTCCTTCAGCGGACATGACACACAGACATGCTCCCACACAAACTGAGACAGTCACACGCACCCTCACATGTTCAACTCCATTTTGCCGTGGAAAGCATCGAGGAAGATTGAGACAATTGCAGAGGGTGAGCAGGAGTTTCAGTGCCGACTACTTTCCTCTGATTGCTGCTAGAGAAGGATCCTGTGAATGGCCTTTCGCTGTGTGGCTTGCTATGGTAGGCAGATACAGTGCCTATATAAAGTACTCATCCCAACATGGAAATTTTCATGTTTCATTGTTTTAAAACATCAAATTACAGTAGGCCGTGTTTTTTGACACTGATCAACAGAGAAAGATTATTTCATGTCAAAGTGAAAACAGATCTCTACAAAGTGATCTAAATTAATTAAAAATATAAAACACAAAATAATTGATTGCATATTCACCTTCTTTAATGTGACACACCAAATCATCACGGATGCAGCCAATTGGTTTTAGAATTTACATAATTATTTAAATGGAGATCACCATGTGCAGTCTAGGTGTTTCAACTGATTGTAGTAAAAACACTCCTGTATCTGGAAAGTCCAACTGCTGGTGAGTCAGTATCCTGGCAAAAACTACACCATGAAGACAAAAGAACACTCCAAGCAACTCCATGAAAAGGTTACAAGAACATTTCCAAGTCACTGAATATCCCTTGTAGTAGTTAATTCAATTATCAAGAAATGGAAAGAATATAGCACAGCTGTAAATCTGCCATCCTCAAATACTGAGTGACCGTGCAAGAAGGGGACTAGTGAGGGAGGCCACCAAGAGACCTGTGACAACTCTGGAGGAGTTTCCAGCTTCAGTGGCTGAGATGGGAGAGACTGCACATACAACAACTGTTACCCAGGTGCTTCACCAGTCGCAGCTTTATGGGAGAGTGGCAAAGAGAAAGCCACTGTTGGAAAAAACTCTCAGACTCTTGGCTGGAATTTGCCAGAAGGCAAGTGGGAGACTCTGAAGTCAGCTGGAAAAAGGTTCCACGGCCTGATGAAACCAAAATTGAGCTTCTTGGCCATCAGACTAAACCTATGTTTGGTGTAAGCCAAGCACCACACAACATCAAAAACACACCATCCCGACCGTGAAGCATGGTGTGGAGATGCTTCACTGCAGCATGCCCTAGAAGGCTTGAGAAGGCAGAGGATAAAATGAATGCAGCAAAATACGGGGAAATTCTGAAGGAAAACCTAATGCAGTCTGCAACAGAACTGCAACTTGGGTGATTTTTTCCCCCCCACAAGGCAATGAAGCTGAAGCTGCACAGGAATGGCTTAAAAACAACAAAGTTAATGTCCTGTCGTGGCCAAGTCAGAGTCCAGACCTCAATCCAATTTAGAATTTGTGTTGTGGCTGGACTTGAAAAGGGCTGTTCACTCACGATCCCCATGCAATCTGACAGAGCTTGAGCAGTTTTGTAAAGAATGGGGAAAAATTGCAGAGTCCAGATGTGCAAAGCTGATAGAGACCTATCCACACAGACTCAAGGCTGTAATTGCTGCCAAAGGTGCATCTACTAAATACTGACTTGAAGGGGGTGAGTAATTATGCAATCAATTATTGTTTAATAATCAATTAATTTCAATCACTTTGTAGAGATCGGTTTTCACTTTGACACGAAAAAGTATTTTTCTGTTCATCAGTATAAAAAAAGCCAAATTAAATCCAGTGTGATTCAATGTTGTAAAACATATAAACTTTCAAAAGGGCTGAAAACTTTATTTACAGGCACTGTAGGCCTCTCTGCCTCATGTGGTAACCCTCTCTTTTGATGAATGTCAGTGATATCATAGAATGGTGTGATGGTTCTGGTTTACAGATTAGACTATGGACCATAGGCTTTTTCACACATTTTTATATTGTGTTTATTGTCAATAGCTCATTCCTTTTCCATTTTGTTGTGCAACGGGAGGGTGTTCAGTTGTGTTAGGTTTTTTGTGCAGGGGAGCGGTTGGACTGTATTTTGGGGTCAATGTTCCTTTGTGGGGGGAAGAGACGGAGTTTTGGGAGCATTGATGATTGGGATGTCATTTTTTTTCTTGTGCAGTGGGTTTGATGTTTATCTATGAATTTTCCTTTGATACGTGGCTATCCGGAGAAGACAAATTTCAGGGTTGTACATGGATACATGTTTTGATAATAAATGAACCTTTGAACACTGCCACATTGACACCCGCTCTCTCACACCCACGTTGCCACACACTGACACATAATGACGCAGACACATACAAAGCTTTTAAATTGATAATGAACAGGGTGCTGAATGCAGATCGATATGAAAACATGGACAAACCGTCCAATACCAGGACAAGTGCAAGAACAGGCAAAAACTGCCAATGCGGAGACCGGGAGCAACTCGTGGACTCTCGGAAAGTCAGAAAACATCCCAACACCTTTACTGATGGGAAAGAACATTAAAGCCTGCAGACAATGGTTAAATTAATTAGTTAGCAATTAACCTGCAAAAGAGTCATATGCAGAGGACAGCAGAATTTGCAATGACTCCGCAATTCCGTGCAAAAACACCCGAAGACGCGAAAACACTAGGACGAAATGTTTTCCGAGGAAAACGTATCAAAACTGAATGTGGGTCCCGCCCCACGCACAAAGCCATTCGCCAGCTGTGGCGATCCTTGAAAGGGGATTGGCGAGCCGCGGCTGTCAATCAGGCGCGACGCGAAACCTCGGGATGCAGTTGCTCACCGGCGAGTCCGCCGCCGCGGCCGTGGCCCTTCCGCCGCTGCAGGACGAAGAACGGGTTGGCCCGCTCGGTCACCCACAGCGCGTTCGCCAGCAGCACCTCCTCGGGGCTCAGCCACATCCTGCCGGGGAGCCGGGAGCCGGGAGCCGGGCGAGACGAGGGCGGCAGGGCGGGACGGCAGCTCGGCGCCTGACTGCTCGCTCCCCGGGCCGCCCGCAGTCTGCGGGGCGGAGACAGTGCGCTGCGCATGTCCGGGAGTGGACGGAGGGCGAGTGACGTCGGGGAGGGGGCAAGGGAGGAAAGGGGGTTGTAGTTGGTTTGTGACTTGGAAGCTGCTCATACAGATCAAATCGTTACACAGCGCATTCACGGTTGTTTAGTATAATTTCTAAGTACGGATATATCACCATTTATAACGGACATTCAATTTCTTGGGGGCATTGATAGTAAATAGAAGGAAAAATAATAAAATCAATGGAAAACCAATGTGCAAAAGGCAAACTCTGCAAATTCAAAAAAGAACAATAAATAAATAAGCAATATATAAAGAATGTGAGATGAAGAGTCATTGATAGTGAGTGCACAGGTTGTGGGAACAGTTCAGTGATGGGCGAGTGGGTTATTCCCTCTGGTTCAGGAGCCTGATGGTTGAGGGGTAATAACTGTTCGCAAACCTGGTGGTGAAAGTCCTGAGGCTCCTGAATCTTCTCCCTGATGGCAGCAGTGAGAAGAGAGCATGGCCTGGGTGGTGGGGTTCCTTATGAACTCTTGGTGCACAAATATATCAGTGCTGTCCCAATTCAGCTCACCAGACCTGGAATATGTGGCAGTGAAGTGCCTTCCATTTTACTTACCACGGGAGTTCTCCGGGGTCATTCTGGTAGTGGTGTACATTCCACAGGCCAATGTCAATCAGGCTTTAGATTATCTGAGCAATGGGATCAACACGCACAAAACAGCGCACCCTAATGCCTTCACCATCGTTTTGGGGATTTTAACCAGGCCAGTCTGTAAACAATCACGAAGCAACTACCATCACTGGCAATACCAGAGGAAACAACACACTGGACCATTGTTACACCACCATCAAGAATGCCTACCGTGCTATTCCACACCCTCACTTCGGGAAGTCTGATCACCTGGCTGTACTTATACTCCCTGAGTATAGGCAGAGACTGAAGACTGCAGCACCAGCAGTGAGGACCAAGAAGGTATGGACAAGGGAAGCACAGGAGCACCTACAGCATTGCTCTGAATCGGTGGACTGGATTGTATTCAGGGATTCATCTTCGAACCTGGATGAGTATGCTGCAGTTGTTACCGACTTCATTAAAACCTGTGTGGATGAGTGTGTGTCCACAAAGACTTACTGTACATTCCCAAACCAAAAGCCATGGATGAACCAGGAGGTACGTCGTCTGCTGAAGGCTAGATCTGTGGCTTTCAAATCTGGCTACCAGACCTGTACCAGAGAACCAGGTATGATTTGCAGAGGGCTATTTCGAGGGTGAAGAGACAATTTCAAATGAGGTTGGAGGCAACATTGGATGTACCACAACTCTGGCAGTGTCTGCAAGACATTACTTCCTATGAAGCGAAACCCAATAGCATGAATGACAGCGATGCTTCACTACCAGATTAGCTCAACGCCTTCTATGCACACTTTGAAAGGGAGAACACAACTACAGCTGTGAAGATCCCTGCTGCACCTGATGACCCTGTGATCTCTGTCTCAGAGGCCGATATTAGGCTGTCTTTAAAGAGAGTGAAGGCAGAAGGTCCCGATGGAGTATCTGGTAAGGCTCTGAAAACCTGTGCCAACCAACTAGCAGGAGTATTCAAGGACATTTTCAACCTCTCACTGCTATGGGCAGAAGTTCCCACTTGCTTCAAAAAGGCAACAGTCATACCAGTGCCTAAGAAGAATAATGTGGGCTGCCTTAATGACGATCGCCCGGTAGCACTCACATCGACAGTGATGAAATGCTTTGAGAGGTTGGTCATGACTAGACTGAACTCCTGCCTCAGCAAGGACCTGGACCCATTGCAAGTTGCCTATCGCCACAATAGGTCAATGGTGGATGCAATCTCAATGGGTCTCCACACGGCTTTAGACCACCTGGACAGCACAAACACCTACGTCAGGATGCTGTTCATCAACTATAGCTCAACATTTAATACCATCATTCCCACAATCCCGATTGAGAAGTTGCAGAAGCTGGGCCTCTGTACCTCCCTCTGCAATTGGATCCTCGACCTCCTAACCGGAAGACCACAATCTGTGTGGATTGGTGATAACAATTCCTCCTTGCTGGCGATCAACACTGGTGCACCTCAGGGGTGTGTGCTTAGCCCACTGCTCTAGTCTCTGTATACCCATGTGTGGCTGGGCATAGTTCAAATATTGTGTGGCCTCCACTGGTCGTGGTCGACCACGGGTACTGCACCCCTGGTAGTCACTGGGGAGAGGCCTCTCCAGGGCACAAGCCAGGGCAGAGTTGATATGGAGATCCATCTGTTGCCCATGCAGTGGGACGCTGTTATGAGTGATGAACAGACCTGATGGACAATGGGGTACAGAGTTAACCATTCCCCCCCTGAGAAACACAAACTATTACTGTTGTTATGTTGACCATGAGAAAGAGACGAAAACCAGGCAAGAACATCTGCAACAGATAAGAGAGAGGGAAATTGCTGATTAACCGTATTGTGACTCCTTTTTTTGAATTATTTACTGTTTCGCTGCAAGGACAATAGTTTGCTCATAAACATTCCTCAGTGGACTGAAGGAGTGGCCTTATTTGATGGACACAGTCATTCAGGAGTGATGGATAGCTGAGTCCCCATTAATAGGGATAAAAAGACAGGTCTGGAGAGACACCCTTCAGACACACCAGTGGACACTGATTGAGTGTTGGGAACCCACAGAAAGGTGAGGGCTTCGGAGACCGAACCAGGAGATCGGTCAGTAAAGCTCACATTGTTACAGCAGGGCCGGTGGGGACTTGTGTGTGTGTGTCCACTCATGCCAGAGTGACGAGTCCACCACAGAAGAACGGTCTAGCTGAAGACCAGAGGGGTCATGACTGAATGGCCACAACGACACAACGGATTAAGAAAGCCACAAAAGGTTGGCCTGCTGTAGCTGTTACCTCTCGCTCGCTCTCGCTCTCTCTAATGATTTCAATACAACAACCATAACCACCTGAGCATTTATGAACTGAACTCTATACTTTCCTATGACAATTCATTTAACCCTAGACATCAATAGAGCTTGTTTATTATTGATTATTATTATTCCTACACTTTTAGGTTTATTACTGCTAACTTGTTTTATATGTATATTTGCATTTTTGATATTGTATTGTGTAGTTTACTAATAAACACCTTTAGTTTGGTACCACTAGACTCCAACGGATTCTTCTTTCTCTGCTGGTCAGACATCCAGTTACGGGGTATGTAACACTTCTATATTATGTATTGCATTGGACTGCTACTACTAAGTTTACAAATTTCATGACACATGCTAGTGATAGTATATCTGATTATGATGGATGCTTTTTTAGTCCTGTGACGACACTCTGTGCAGATGATGACAAGGGATTTACCAGTGATGAACACGGTGCATTGAAGTCTCAAGATAGTTTGATATTGTTTCTAGCACATAAGTGTACAGGAGAACAAAGGAATTGTTACTCCGGACCTGATGCAGCAGCAAACACATTGAATTAAAGACTAACTTTGAGTTAGAATAAGGGAAAACATTAACAAAGCAGAATAAAGTGTAACACCTACGGGGTCCAGGTAGACAAGAAGGTACAAGGTCAAAATTTTAAGGTGATTGGACGAAAGTATGGGGGGGGGGGGGAATGTCAAAGGTAGGTTTTTTTACACAGACTGGAGGGCGTGTGGAACATACTGCCAGGGGTGGTGGTAGAGGCAGGCACACTAGGAACATTTAAAAGACTCTTAGATGGGCTTATAGATGATAGAAGAAGAAAGGGCTTTTCGTGAGGGAAGGGATAGATTGATCTTGGAGTAGATTAACAGGTCAGCACAAAGCAATGGATCAAAGGGCCTTTACTGTGCTGTAATGTTCCATGTTCTTACAGAGCGAGTTACGTTGTGGAGTCCATCTTATTTACTCAGGGACCGTTCAATACTAAGGAACTGTTCAATAGTCTGACTGAAGGGAAGTAGCTATTCTTGACCAACACACAGAAAAAGCTGGAGGAACTCAGCTTCTATGGAGAAGCAGAATCTATGGAGGGGAATAAACAGTTGATGTTTCATCAGGACTAGAAAGGAAAGGGATGAAGCCAGGGAGGATGAGCACAGACTGGCAGGGGACGAGTGAGACTAGGTGAGGGTGGGGGGATGAAGTGAGAAGCTGGCAGGTGATTGGGGGGGGGGGGGAGGAAGGGAAGGAGGAGTATCACCAGACAGGTGACAGGCAGGCGAGGAGAAGAGAAGAGGTGAGAGGAGACCCAGAATGGGGAATGGAAAGAGAGAAAGGGAGAGGAGAGTACCAGTTTGTACTCCTTCCTCATCCCCCACCTTTTTACTCTGGCTTCTGTCCCCTTCCTTTCCAGTCCTAATGAAACATTGATTCTTCAGTCCTGTCCGTAGATGCTGCCTGACCTACTGTGTTCCTCCAGCACTTTGTGTGCATTGGTCAAGAACAACTACTTCCCTTCAGTAAGGACTATTGAACCGACTCCTCATTATGACCTTGCACCTTATTATCTACCTACACTAACGTGAAAATTTGCGGACGCTGGAAATCCAAGCAACACACACAGAATGCTAGAGGAACTCCACCCCACCCCACCCCTCTCCATTTCCCACCCCTTTTTTCTCTGTCACCTAGTGCTCCTCTCCTCCCCTCTCTTCTTTCCTCCAGGGTCTTCTGTCTCTTTCACTAATTAACTTCCCAGTTCACCTTGTGTTTCTCTCTCTCCACTCCCCACCTTTTAAATCTACTCCAGCTTTTTTTCTCTGGTCCTGCCAAAGGGTCTCGGCCCGAAACGTCGACTGTACTCTTTTCCATAGATGCTGCCTGGCCTGCTGAGTTCCTCCAGCATTTTGTGTGTTGCTCGTCTGCCTGCACTTCACTTTCTCTGTAACTGTGACACTTTATTCTGCATTCTGTTACTGTTTTCCCTAGTCCTACCTCAATGCACTGAGTAATGATCCGATCTGTACGACAGTGTGAAAAGCCAGTTTTTCATTGTACTCAGTACATGTGACAGTGATAAACCAGATCTGAGTTTCAACCAACTTGCACAACCCTGATCCATATCTCAGTGTAGCAAGGCTGTGACCACTTTAATCACTGAGCATTAAGTAGATTTTTGTTCTAATTCTGTTCTTTCTTTTAAAACAAAGTGTAAAATTCATGTTTTTCTTGTGACTGCTGTTCCAGAGCGCTTATGAGGATGTTCCTACCCTCGGCCATTAGGTTCTGTAATGAGTCAATCTATAGCCGGAAAAGTGATGACCCCTCCTGTTAGACTGGTGGTAACTTATTTTTTATTTTTGCTACTTCTCTTCTATTATTTATATCTGTGCACTTGTAATGGTACAGTGACACTGTAATTTCCTTTGGGATCAATGAAGTATCTGTCTGTCTAATGGTCTGTTTCCATGCTGCTGCTACAAGGAGGGTTTTCATTGCACCTGTGCACACGTGGACTTGTGCAGATGACAATACACGCCACTTTAACTTTGGCCTCAGGTGTCACAGGAAGATCCGCATAGACTCTATGCTGGAAACTCAAAATGTTCTGCTCTGGTTCCTAGCCAGTGGGTCACAGCAAATCCTCCGATATTGAAGAGTTCACAATGATATACTTTAAAGAGAGCACCACGAGTGCACACAGCAAGTGCGGTATCGTAGAATCATAGGATACTGCAGCAAAGATCAGGCCTTTCAGCCCATCTAATCCATGTTGAACTGCTACTCTGCTTAGTCCCATTTAACTACTGCTGGACCGCACCAAGCCCTTATGTTCCCCTGCCATCCACATAACTACTTCAACTTCTCCCAGATGTTGAAATCAAACCCACATCCACCACTTTTGCAGCTCATCTCACACACTCAACACCCTCTGAGTGAGGAAGTTCCTCCTAACATTTCACCTTTCACCCTTAACCCATGACCTCTAATCTAGTCTCACCCAACAGAAGAAGCTTGCTTGCATTTACCCTAAATATACCTCTCATAATCTTTACAGTTCTATCAACTCTCCCTTCAATCTTCTACATTCCAAGGAATAAAGTCCTAACCTATTCTTGCAGTATCTTCTTGATTGGTCAGGGCATGAAGGGATACAGGGAGAAGGCAGGAGTTTAGAGCTGAGGAGGAAAATGGATCAAACATGATGAAATGGTGGAGCAGACTCGATGGGCCAAATAGCCTAATGCTTCTGTATATAATGGTCTAACCTGGGTACTCAGTCCCTTGCAACAGCCTTGTAAATTTTCTCTGTGTTCTTTCAATCTTATTTATAGCTTTCCTGTAGGTAGGCGAACAAAACAGCACACCGTACTCCAAGTTAGGGCTCACTGACGTATTATACAACTTCAACATAACATCCCAGCTCCTGTACTCAGTACTTTGATCTATGAAGTTAAATGTGCCATAAGCCCTCTTTACTACCCTATCTACCTGTGACGCCACTTTCAAGGAATTATAATCCTTTATCCACTATGATGACTCTATTCACTATGCACTAAAATTGATTTTTTTCATTCTTGACAGAATTGTGTATAGTGTATTGTGTATATTTGAAACTCAAACTTTATGACTCTATTCCTGCCCAGTGGGTCACAACTAACACACAGGTGTTTAAGAATCACTTAATCTGCTTTAAAGGGATCACAGCCCTCAGCATCACCTGTGTAATTTTTCTCAAGATCTTCCTCAGTAGCCACTGCTTTCATTGTTCGCTGTGTACAGATGTGGGGCATATTTCAGTGAGTCTGGAGCCCCCAAAAGACTTTTTTTTTTCCTGAGGCCATTCACAGCTGTGCAACATTCTCATTTTCACCTCAGCTGTCTGGCATGCTCCCAGCTGGGCAATGGGACGCCACCATTCGCACTTCACTTCTCCATCACACTAGCTCAAATTTATTTCTAAATACAAGAGATTCTGCAGATGCTGGAAATTCAGAACTGCATACAAAATGCTGCAGGAACTCAGCAGGCCAGGCATATTCTATGGAAATGAATAAACAGTCTATGTTTCAGGCCGAGTACCTTCGCTAGGTGAGGTGAAGGGGTGAGAAGGGATCCAGAATGGAGAATAGAAAGGGGGGGGAGGGGACAATCAGTTTGTACTCCTCCACCATCTCATCCTGGCTCCTGCCCACTTGCTTTCCAGTCCCGTGTTACCTTTTAAAGCAATGAGCTGGGTGATGGGGATCTTTAATAATGTATGCCATCTTCTTAAGGCATCGCCGTCTGATGTGTTCTTGATGCTGGTGAGGCCAGTGCCCATGACGAAGCTGGCTGAGTTTACAACTTTCTGCAGCCTTTTCTGATCCTGTGCAGTGGCCCCTCCACACCAGACGGGGATGCAACCGGTTAGAATGCTCTCCATGGGACATCTGTAGAAACTCGCCAGTGTCTATGCGATGTACCAACTCTCCCAAATTCCTAATGAAATATAATCACTGTCATGCCGCCTTTGTAGTTGCATCGATATGTTGGGTTCAGGATAGATCCTGAGAGATGTTGACACCCAGGAACTTAAAACCGCTCACCCGTTCCACTTCTCATCTCTCAATGAAGACTGGTGTGTGTTGCCTCAACTTCCCGTTTCTGAACACCACAATCAACGCCTTGGTCTTGCTGACAAGTTTGTCACTGAAACACCTCTCAACCAGCTGATCTACCTCACTCATCAGCATCTGAAATTCTGTGAACAATAGTTGTGTCATCAGCAAACTTGTAGATGGTATTTGAGCTGTGCTGAGCCACACTGTTGTGGGTGTAGAGAGAGAGTAGAGCAGTGGGCTAGGCTCACAGCCCTGAGGTGCAGCAGCGTTCATCGTCAGGATGTGTCACCATATTCGGACATGGCCCAAGTGTGGAGTGGGAGACACTGAAGCAGGTTGATAGTTCACAGACTTTAATGAGAACGGTGCTAAAGGGAAATGAAAACAATAAACGCTCGGCCAAACAGGGCAGTTAACTAAAACTCTCAAATGGAAAATGAAGCCTACACTGCAGCTGAAAAGAAATACCAAGATTAAAATGAATACCACTAGTCTTCAGATGACTTGATAGTCCAATTTCTCAGGCAAGACTGAATGCAAAACAGACAGCGAAGCATTGCCGTGTCTGAGTCTCGATAAATACCATGACAGAATGAATAGAGTTAAATACTATCACAATGAAATGATAATTAGCTGACGTGTGCATGTTCACCAGCGCAATTGCCGAATCTGCTGCACTACTGAATGCGTGGTTGTGACAGGAGGAGATGTTATTTTCAAACTGCACAGACTGTGGTCTCCCTGTGAGGATCCAGTTGCAGAGGGAGGTATAGAGGCCCAGGCTTTGGAGCTGTTTGATTAGAACTGAGGGTGTGATTATGTTGAACACTGAGCTGTAATCAATAAACAGCTGCCTGACATGAGTATTGATATCAGTATTGGGCTCTCACGACCAGACTATGTAACAGTTTCTTCCCCCAAGCTATCAGACTCCTCAATACCCAGAGCCTGGACAGACACCAATTTACTGCCTTCTACTGTGCCTATTGTCTTGTTTATTATTTATTGTAATGCCTGCACTGTTTTGTGCACTTTATGCAGTCCTGGGTAGGTCTGTAGTCTAGTGTAGTTTTTTTCTGTGTTGTTTTCACGTAGTTTCAGTGTAGTTTCTGTACTGTTTCATGTAGCACCATGGTCCTGAAAAATGTTGTCTCGTTTTTACTATGTACTGTACCAGTGGTTATGGTTGAAATGACAATAAAAAGTGACTTGACTTGTATTGCTGTTGTCCAGGCCAAATAGAGAGCCAGTGAGATTGCATCCAATGTAGAGGTGGATAGGTTCTTCAAAGTTCAAAGTAAATTTAATATGAAAATGCATTCATGTCTCTATATACAAACCTGGGATTCATTTTCTTGCAGGAAAGACTGCACCAACTTGGTATTCAACCAGTTTGCAAAAGACAAAAAACTGTGTAAACAGAAATAAACAAATAAATAATAAACATTGAGAACATTGAGATGAAGAGTCCTTGAAAGTGAGTCCATGGATTGTGAGAACATTTCAACGCTGGCAGCAAACAAAACAAGCAAAACCTATCGATTACTGTATTAATCACACGTTTTTGTCAGATACGATCCCTGTAATCAATAGCCTGTAACTTCCCTTTCGGAGCTGAGCTTCTGAATCACCCGAACGACCTGGCATATTCGCCGTGTGAACTGAAGTTTCGAAGGTGCAGGGCGGTTATGCCGTGGTGTTTACAGGATAAGTTGAGGTAGTGGGGCCATTGCTGGAGCAGACTTGGAGGCAGAACCGAAGCAAGGTCACGGGGCTCAGGCCCTGGCCCGGGAGCAGGGGAAGTGGTGAGAATGGGAGTGTCAAGCTTTGGTTCAAAGGATGATTCAAAAGATAGCTGGATGATTGTCAGGAGAAATGGAAATGTGAATAGGCAGTTAGCGCAGAGCACCCCTGCGGCCATTCCCCTCAATAACAAGTATACCATTTTGGATACTGTTGTGGGGGATGACCTCCCGGGGGAATGCCATGGAGACCAGGTTACTGGCACTGAGTGTGAGTTGGTGGTGGAGAAGGGAAAGAGGGAGAAAGGGGAGCGGTCATGATAGGGGACTCAATAGTCAAGGGAATAGACAGGAAATTCTGTGGACATAAATGGGGCACCCAGATGGTTTGTTGCCTCCCAGGTGCCAAGATCAGGGATGTCTCAGATTGTATCCACTGCATTTTGGAGGGGTGAGGGGAGGGGGAGCAGCCAGATGTCTTGGTACATATGGATACCAATGACATAGGAAGGAAAAGCAAAGAGGTCCTGAAAAGAGAATTTGGAGAGCTAGGTAGAAAGCTGAGAAGCGGAACCTCCAGGGTAGTAATTTCTGGATTGCTGCCTGTGCCACATGCCAGTGAGGGTAAAAACAGGATGATTTGGAAGATTAATACGTGGCTGGGAAGCTGGAGCAAGGGGCAGGGCTTCTAGTTCTTGGATCATTGGCATCTCTTCTGGAGGAGGTATGGCCCGTCCAAAAGTGACAAGTTGCATCTGAACATGAGGGAAACCAATATTCTTGCGGGTGAGTTTGTTAGAGCTGTTGGCGAGGGTTTAAACGAATTTGGCAGGGAGTGAAAACTGGAGTGAAGGGACTCAGGATAGGATGGATGGTAAAAAAGCAGAGATCGTGTGCATTCAGACTATCAGGAAGGGCAGGCAGATGAAAGGACATAGTTGCAGCCAGCAGGGCATTAAGGACACAGAATCAAAACGGATAGCAAATACAGTACTCAAAGAGTTATATCTCAATGCATGGAGTACACGAAATAAGGTGGGTGATCTTGTTACACTATTAGAGTTTGTCAGGTATGATGTTGTGGCCATCACTGAATTGTGGCTGAAGGATGGTTGTTGCTGGGAGCTGAATGTCCAAGCTCACACTTGTATTAGAGGGATAAGAAGGTTGGCAGAGGTGGTGATGTGGCTCTGCTGGTAAAGAATGGTGGCATCAAATCAGTAGAAAGATGTGACATAGGATCAGAAGATGTTGAATCCTTGTGGGTTGAGTTGAGTAACTGCAAGGTGAAAGGATCCTGATGGGTGTTATATACAGGCCTCCCAACAGAAGCTGGGATGTGGACCACAGATTACAAAGGGAACTAGAAAAGGTGCGTCAAAAGGGCAATGTTATGGTGGTCACAGGAAATTTCAACATGCAGGTCCATTGGGAAAATCAGGTTGGTAATGGATCTCGAGAGTGAATTTGTTGAATATCTACAAGATGGCTTTTTTGAGCAGTTTGTTGTTGAGCCTACTAGGGTTGCCAGCTATACTGGAATGGGTGTTATGTCATGAACCAGAGGAGATTACGGAGCTTAAGGTAAAAGAACCCTTAGGAGGCTGTGATCACCATATGATTGAGTTCAACTTGAAATTTGATAGGGAGAAAATAAAGTCTGACATAGCAGTATTTCAGTGGATTAGGGAAATTACAGTGGTATGAGAGAGGAGTTGGTGAAAGTAAATTGGAAGGAGATGCTGGCAGGGATGACAGCAGAGCAGCAATGGTGTGAGTTTCTGGGGAAGATGAGGAAGGTGCAAGATAGATGTATTCCAATAATGAAGAAATATTCAAATAGCAAAAATAGTTCAACTGTGGTTGACAAGGGAAGTCAAAGCTGATGTAAAAACAAAAGAGAGGGCATAGAACAAAGCAAAAATTAATGAGAAGATAGAGGATTGGAAAGCTTTAAAAACCTTACAGACAGTAACTAAAATAATTATTGGGAGGAAAAAGATGAAATAGAACACAAGCTAGTAAATAATATCAAGGTGGATAGAAAAAGCTTTTTCAAAGAAATAAAAAATAAAAGAGAGATGAGACCAGATATAGGACCACTAGAAAATGAGGCTGGAGAAATAATAATGAGGGACAAGGAGATGACAGACGAACAAAATGAATATTTTGCATCAGTCTTCTCTGTGCACGACACTAAAAGTGTGCCAGGCATTGAAGGGTGTGTGGAAAGAGAAGTGAGTACAGTTGCTATTACAGGGAAGAAAGTGCTTGAAAAGCTGAAAGACTTAAGGGTACACAAATCACCAAGACCAGATGAACTGAACCTTAGGGTTCTGAAAGAGGCAGCAGTAGAGATTGTAGAGGCAATAATGATCTTTCAAGAATTATTGAACTCTGGCATGGTGCCAGAGGACTGGAAACTCTGCTCTTTAAGAAAGGAGGGAGGCAACAGAAAGGAAATTATAGACCAGTTAGCCTGACTTCAGTGGTTGGGGAGATGTTAGAGTCAATTGTTAAGGACGAGGTTATGGAGTACTTGGTGATCCAGAACAGGATAGGACAAAGTCAGCATGGTTTCCTTCAGGGAAAATCCTGCCTGGTGAACCTGTTGGAATTCTTTGAGAAGATTACAAGTAGGATAGATAAAGGAGATGCAGTGGATGTTGTACTGGATTTTCGGAAGGGCTTTGACACACATGATGCTGCTTACCAAGTTAAGAGACTCTGGTATTACAGGAAAGTTACTGGCATGGTTAAAGCATTGGCTGATTGGTAGGTGACAGCGAGTGGGAATAAAAGGATCCTTGTCTCGTTGGCTGCCCCTGACTAGTGGTGTTCCACAAAGGTCGGTGTTGGAACCACTTCTTTTTATGCTGTATATCAATGATTTAGATGATGGAATAGATGGCTTTGTTGCCAAGCTTGTAGATGATATGAAGATTGGTGGAGGGGCAGGTAGTGTTGAGGAAACGGGTGGGCTGCAAAAGGACTTGGACAGATTAGGAAAATGGGCAAGAAAATGGCAAATGAAATATGATGATGGAAAATGTATGGTCATGCACTTTTGATAGAAGGAATCAATACTATTTTCTAAACGGAGAAAATCTAAAAATCTGAGATGTAGAGGGAGTTGGGAGTCCTTGTGCAGAACACTCTGAAGGTTAACTTGCAGGTAGAGTCTGTGGTGAGGAAGACAAAAGCCATGTTAGTATTCATTTCAAGAGGTCTAGAATACAAGTGGAGGGATGTGATGCTGAGGGCTTTATAAGGCACTGGTGAGACCTCACCTTGAGTATTGTGAACAATTTTGGGCCCCTCATCTTAGAAGAGATGTGCTGGCATTGGAGAGGGTCCAGAGGAGGTTCACAAGGATGATTCCAGGAAAGAAAGAGTTATCATATGAGGAACTTTTGATAGCTCTGGGTCTGTACTCGCTGATATTTAGGATGGGGGGAGGGCGTCTCATTGAAACCTTTTGAATGTTGAAAGGCCTAGATAGAGTAGATGTAGAAAGGATGTTTCCCATGGTGGGAGAGTCTAAGACAGCCTCAGGATAGAGGGATGTCTATTTAAAACAGATGCAGAGAAATTTCTTTAGCCAAAGGGTGGTGAATTTGTTGCCACATGTAGCTGTGGAGGCCAGGTCATTGGGTGTATTTAAGGCAGAGATTGATATGTTCTTGATTTGACATAGTATCAAAGGTTATGGAGAGAAGGCTGGGGAGTGGAGCTGTGGAGGGGAAAAAAGGATCAGCTGTGATTGAATGGCGGAGGAGACTCAAGGGGCCAAATGGTCTAGTTCTGCTCCTATGTCTTAAAGTCTAGATTTAACACCAAACCAAATTGGAAAGTCAGGATAAGGCTGATTCGAGGTGATGGAGACTAGGCCGGAAAGCATATCGAAGCAGCAGGACCTGGGTCTGAGAATGACTCAAGATCTGGCTGATTTGAGTGCCAGGCCTGATTGAAAAGGTCAGGATATCAGAGCCGGAGGTGAGGGACTTGTTGGCATTCAGCTCGCTGCTCTCTGGGGTCTGGTTTACGTTTCTCTGAGCTGAACTGAGGCAGTGACCTGCAACCAATGGGCTCCTGAATGGCTATAGTGGTGACCGACTTCGTGGCTGTGGAATCGCTTTTGTGAACTTCAGTCTGAATGTTATTAGGTTACATTTTGTTGTTTATATGATTTGTGCTTTTTTCCTGCACATCTGGTGTTTGACTGTCATCTTTTTTTAATAGATTCTATTGGGTTTCTTGTTCTGTGTCTGTCTGTAAGGAGAAGAATCTCAAGGTTGTATATGGTATTCATACTTGAATAATAAATGTACTTTGAAACTACATAGAGAAGTACATGTACTTTGAAACACACAGTTCTGGGCAGATCTATTATTAAATGGAGCCATTTCTCAACACTCTAACAGAAGAGGTGTATTTTGGAACAGACATGTATTAAAAGTATTAAAAGCTCCTTTTGAAAAACTTAGAAAATTTCTTCCCCCCGTCAGATAATCTAGTCAATCGTTCTGGTTAACCCCTCCTCTTATTGCCCCGTCACTTCACTTACTGTTTATAATACTGTTTACATTGTAAATGTACACTGGTGTTTATGTATTTTTGTACATTTTATTCTATATCTGGTTCTTTAATGTTCTCAAAGCTGGGGGTGGTAATGGGGCAAGTTCCCACTACCTATTAAATGTGCCCAGTGGCGTGCACCTCAAATACCCTCTGACAACCAAGTGCAGCGCCTGGTTTTCACGTGTGGCTTAGCTACAAAGATCGGCAGAACTGTTTCTACTGATGCCTTAAAACCAGTCACTTCAGGCAGATGGGCTCGTCAGCCACGGCTGGCAGCTCTGATCTCAAACCCATTACCTTGCGGCTATATGCGCTCATGGGGAAGGCTTTGGGAGTAAACCCTGGGGGTAAAATCCGGAGCTGCAGTCCTACACTGAGTTCAATGCTGACTGGCAACTCCTGCGACGTCACTGGTGCCAAACTGTATCGGTCTCTGCAGTTCCTTTAGGTTCATCAACTGTATGGAGAGGGGGAGCTAGCTGTCCATATTGTTCTGCCCTAGCTTGTTGGGATGCAACATCCATGGTTGACCCCAGAAAATGGAGGGCCTTATTACATCCGTACTTCAACCTCTGACTTTTTAAATGAATAATCCTTTATAATTTCTCTTTGGAGCGAAGGAGGATGAGAGGTGACCTGATAGAGGTGTTTAAGATGATGAGAGGCATTGATCGTGTGGATATTCAGAGGCTTTTTCCCAGGGCTGAAATGGTTGTCACAAGAGGACACAGGTTTAAGGTGCTGGGGAGTAGGTACAGAGGAGATGTCAGGGCTAAGTTTTTTTACTCAGAGTGGTGACTGCGTGGAATGGGCTGCCAGCAATGGTGGTGGAGGCGGATACGATAGGGTCTTTTAAGAGACTTTAGATAGGTATGTGGAGCTCAGAAAAATAGAGGGCTATGGGTAAGTCTAGTAATTTCTAAGGTAGGGACATGCTTGGCACAACTTTGTGGGCCTGAGGGCCTGTATTGGGCTGTAGGTTTTCTATGTTTCTAATTGTTGAATGTTGTATTTTGTTGAATGTCACCCTGACCAGCGCACCACAGCAAATTCCTAATACATGGAAATGTATATGGTAAATAAAGTTGATTCTTGATTATTCAAAGCAGTTCTGCTAGTTGCAATGTGCTACCATGATAAATATAATTCTGTAAAGTTACCTGACTACCTGCAAATGTTGAAGTTGTGATTATAGCAATTGAGACTGTAGTTCATAATTTATTATCTTTGTGTTGAAGAAAATGTCAACTTTTGCATCTACAGAATTTTATTTTATTATTTGTTAATATTTGATGTGCTGTATGTGATACATGTACTATGTTTTACACCTTAGTCCTTCATTTTGTTGTGTACATGTTGAATACAATAAACTCGAATGTGAATGAGTACAATTCTCCTGGACTCACTCTCTCCTGGAGGTTCGCTGTGTGAATAAAGACTTTTATATTTCCCAGTTACAGCTTCCACACAACTCTGTCAGTCACAACATTACTAAACAAAACAAATGATGGATACACATCACATGAGGAGATACTGGCTGGGATCAAAAAGCTTGCTCAAGTTGAGGGCAGGTCTAAAGTTTCACTGGGATCATCCCTGCATGAGATCATTGAGTGCATTTGATCTATATTCTTTGGAGTTTAGTGGTGACCAAGATGTCTATCTAACATAATTCCTTTTGCCAGTGTTTGGCTCTTACCCCTCCAAAATTTTTCATGAACCTGTCCAAATATTTTTTAACCATTGTAATGTAGCCACCTCTGGCAGCTCATTCCATATACCCTCCACCTTCTGTGTGAACTTACCCATCAGGTCTCCTCTCAGCTTAAACTTATCCCCTGTAGTTTTAGAATCCCCTACTCTGTGGGAAAAGACCATGACTGCCCACCTTATCTGTGCCACTCATGATTTTATAAAGCTCTATGGTCACCATTCATTCTCCTTCAGCCTGTCCAATCTCTCCTTATAACTCAAACCTTCCAGTCTCAGTAATGTTCCAGTGAATCTTTTCTGCACCCTCTCCAGTTTAATCATATTGATGCAATTTAGTTCTGTTGCCACAGTAAAAGATCGGCTTTATTCATCACATGTACATCAAAACATACAGTGAAATGTGTCATTTGTGTCAATGACCAAGATTGTCCAAGGATGTGCGGGGGGCAGCCTGCAAGTCTTGCCATGCTTCCGGCCCACAATTTACTAACCATAACTCAGACATCTTTGGACTGTGGGAGAAAATTGGAGAACACGAAGGAAATCCACATGGTCACTGGGAGAACATACAGATCCCTTACAGACAGCAGCAGGAATTGAATTGATTGCTGCCGCTGTAAAGCATTATGCTAGCCACTATGTTACTGTGCTGTTGAAAGATAAATTAGGATTTGTGGAGCTTAGAGATCAAAAGCATTGAACTTCTGTGGAAGTCAGTGAGTGAGAGGATGATCGACAAGTAGCCGGAATCTGAAGAAGTGCGTTCAGAGATGCTCTTCTGCACATCATGTATAGCAAGTACGTAATTAGTGTGGTCATTGAGAGTAAGTACATGATAATAAATGTGGTTGTATAACTTGTTCATACTTTAATCCTTTAAGAGTGATAGAATACAATGTTTATATTGTCTCCTTCTCTGCACTTTCTCTGTGGCTGTTAAACTGCTTTCTGTTACTGTTTTCCCTTGTTCCCTAGCCCTGTGTCATCACCTGATCTGTATGAACAGTTTTCTGCACCTCAGGAATCTGATAATAATAAACTGATATACTAATTTAAGAATTAGTATACTAATTTGTTGCTGAGGATGGACAATTGAAATGTGTTCTAGATTCCAGATTGTTTAATGTCATTACCAGTACACTTTTGTAAAGGAGAACAAAATAACTGTTACTGCAGATCTGATGCAGAGCATCTGTTTGTAAGGTGACTCTGGCAGGAAATGATAATGTAGTGAAGATTCTGCAGATGCTGGAAATCCAGAGCAACACACATACAATACTGGAGGGGCTCATTAGGTCAGCAGTTTCTATGGAGGACAATAAAGAGTTGACAATTTGGGCCAAGAATTGAGCCATCATGTTTGATGAAGCATTTCAGCCCAAAACATTGATTGTTTATTTCCCTCCATAGATGCTGCTTGACCTACTGAGTTCCTCCAGCATTTTGAGTGTGTTATTTTTCATTTTTCCTTAACCTGATGAAAATCATCATCAAAGATCGATAGTCACAGATGCATTGCATAAACAACCCCTTCACTGACCATAAACTGCCCGTTTACAGAAATTGTACATTAACCCTGGACATTCTCTCTCTCCCCCCTCTCCCATTGAGTGGAAGATACAAAAGGCTGAAAACACGTAACACCAGGCTCAAGGTCAGCTTCTGCCCCACTGTTATTAGACTATTGAATGGTTCGCTAGTACAATGATATGGACTCTTGATCTCACAGTCTAACTTGTTCTGACCTTGCAGCTCATTGTCTACCTGCATTGTGCTTTTTCTGTACCTAACACTTTATTCTGCATTCTGTTACAAAGGTGCCAGAAAAGGGCCAGTAACATTAGACTGTAAGGCCATAAGACATAGAATCAAAATTAGGTCTTTTGATCCATTGAGTCTGCTCCGCCATTTCTTCAGGGCTGTTCCATTTTCCCTCTCAGCCCCAATCTCCAGCCTTCTCCCTGTATCTCTTCATGCCCTGACTAATCAAGAATCTATCAACTTCTGTCTTACATATGCCCAATGAATATACCCAGTATACTCAATAAATATACCCACAGCTGTATGTGGCAATGAACTCCACAGATTTACCACTCTCTAGCCAAAGAAATTCCTCCTCATCTCCGTTCTAAAAGGACATCCCTCTATTATGAGGCTGCATCCTATGATCTTAGACTCCTCCACTTTAGGAAATATCCTCTCCACATCCACTCTATTGAGATCTTTCAACATTCGATCAGTTTCGATGAGGTCACCCTTCATTCCACTGAAATCCAGTGGGTACTACAGCCAGAGCCATCAAACGCTCTTCATATGACAAGCCATTCAATTCTGGAACCATTTTCGTGAGCCTCCTTTGAATCCTCTCCAGTGACAGCTCATCCTTCTTTAAGGGGCACAAAACTGCTCGCAATACTCCAAGTGAGGCCTCACCAGTGCTTTATACAGCCTCAGCATTACATCCTTGCTTTTATATTCTAGTCCTCTTGAAATGAATGCAAATATCGCATTTGCCTTCCTCACCACAGACTCAACCTGCAAATTAACCTTTAGGAAATCCTGCACAAGGGCTACCAAGTCCCCTTTGCAACTCAGATTTTTGAATTTGCTCTCCATTTATAGTCTACCCTTGTATTTCTTTACCAAAATGCATGACCGTACACTTCCTGACACTGTATTCCATCTGCCACTTCTTTGCTCATTCTCCTAAGTTCTTCTGTAGCCTCACTAGTTCTTCAAAACTACCCGTCCCTCCAGCTATCTTTGTTTTATCTGCAAACTTTGTCACAGAGCTATCAATTCCATCATTCATGCTATTGACATATAACATAAAAAGAAGTGGTCCCAGCACAGACCCCTGTGGAACATCACTGGTTACTGGTAGCCAAACAGAAACAGCTCCTTTTATTCCCACTCTTTGCTTCCTGCCAATCAACTAATGCTTTATCCATTCTAGAACCTTTCCTATGGCTCCAAAGGTAGTGGGGACGAGCTCCCACTGCTAAACAAATGCTCTTCATGGCGTGCATCTCAAACAGCCATGTCCAGCTCCTGGCCTTCACATGTGGCATAGTTCTTATGCCCGGCAGAGCTGTTCTCACAGACAGGAGAAGGGGCAAAGGCGAGCCACTGGCGCCTTAAAACCAGTTGCTCCAGGCAGATGAGGCTCATTAACCACAGATGGTAGCTCATCTAGGAGGGAAAACTCCGATTTCAAACCTCCACTGTCTTGCGACTATACCCGCTCATGGGAAAGGCTTTGGGAGTAAACCCCAAGGAAAAATCCGGAGTTGGAGTCCCAAAGGCGGTTGACTGCTGTACCCAGCACCGGCACGGCAACTCCTGCGATGCTGCTGGCACCAAACTGTATCGACTTTCATCGTTCCTTTGGACCTGTCATCAGCATGGAGAGGGGGGTCCCACTGCATGGGCAACAGACGGATCTCCATATCAACTCTGCCCTGGCTTGGGCCCCGGAGAAGCCACTCCCAGTGACTACCAGAGGTGCAGTACCCATGGTCGACCATGAACAACGGAGGCTACACACACTCACACCTTTCCTATAATACCATGGGCTCTTAACTTGTTAAGCACCTTGTCAAAGGCCTTCTGAGAATCCAAGTACACAACATCTACCAATTCTCCTTTGTCTATCTTGCTTGTTATTTCTTCAAATAATTCCAACAGATTTGTCAGGCAAGATTTCCCCTAGAGGAAACCATGCTGTCTTTGGCCCATTTTATCATATGGCAAGTACCCTAAAACCACATCCTTAACAATTGACTCCAACATCTTCCCAACTATTGAGGTCGGAATAACTGGTCTCTAGTATCCTTTCTTCCACCTCTCTCCATTCTTGAAGAATGCAGTGACATTATGTAATGAACAGGATTTGATAAGCGATCTCGCAGTAAAGGAGCCATTAGGAGGTAGTGATCACAATATGATAAGCTTTTATCTGCAATTTGAGAAGGATAAGGGCAGCTCGGAGGTGTCAGTGTTGCAGATGAACAGGGGAAACTATGGAGCCATGAGGGAGGAGTTGGCCAAAGTAGTTGACTGGACGGATAGCCTAGCAGAAAAGACAGTGGAACAGCAATGGCAGGTATTCTTGGGAATAATGCACAAGGTGCAAAATCAGTTCATCCCCCAGAGAAGGAAGGATTCAAAGGGGGGAAAGGGGCCACAGTGGTTGACAAAGGAAGTCAGAGTTTGCATAGCATTAAAAAAAAGGAAATATGACAGAGCTAAGGTGAGTGGGAGGTCAGATGATTGGGAAGTGTTTAAGGAACAACAGAACTTAACTAAAAAGACAATACGGGGAGAAAAAATGAGGTACAAACGCAAGCTAGCCAGGAATATAAAGGAAGATAGCAAAAGCTTTTTTAGGTATGTGAAGAGAAAGAAGATAGTTAAGAACAATGTTGGGCCCTTGAAGAATGAATTGGGTGAAATTGTTATGGGAAACAGAGAAATGGCAGAAGAATTTAATGAGTACTTTAGATCTGTTTTCACTAAGGAAGACACAAGCAATCTCCCAGATGTATGGATGGGCCAAGGACATAGGGTAACAGAGGAAATGAAACAGATTGACATTCGGAAGGAAACGGTGATGAGAAGACTGATGGGACTGAAGGCTGACAAATCCCCAGGTCCAGATGGTCTGCACCCTAGGGTACTAAAGGAGGTGGCCCTGGAAATTGTGGATGCATTGGTAATCATTTTCCGATGTTCCTTAGATTCAGGATCAGTTCCTGAGGATTGGAGAATGGCTAATGTTATCCCACTTTTTAAGAAAGGAGGGAGGGAGAAAACAGAACTATCGACCTGTCAGCCTGACATCGGTGGTGGGAAAGATGCTAGAGTCCATTATTAAGGATGAAATAGTGGCATATCTAGATAGCAGTGATAGGATTGGGCCGAGCCAGCATGGATTTACCAAGGGCAAATCATGCTTGACTAATCTGTTGGAGTTTTTCGAGGATGTAACCAGGAAGTTAGATGGGGGAGATCCAGTGGATGTAGTGTACCTCGATTTTCAGAAGGCATTTGATAAGGTCCCACATAGAAGATTGGTGGGTAAAATCAAAGCTCAGGGCATCAGGGGGAAGGCATTGACATGGATAGAAAACTGGTTGGCAGATAGAAAGCAAAGGGTAGCGGTGAATGGGTGTTTCTCGGAATGGCAGGTGATGACTAGTGGGGTGCCACAGGGCTCGGTATTGGGACCACAGCTGTTTACCATTTACATTAACGATTTGGATGAAGGCATAGAAAATAACATCAGCAAATTTGCTGATGATACTAAGCTGGGTGGCAGTGTGACATGTGATGAGGATGTTAGGAGAATTCAGGGTGACTTGGATAGCTTGGGTGAGTGGGCAGATACTTGGCAGATGGCGTTTAATGTGAATAACTGTGAGGTTATCCACTTTGGGAGTAAGAACAGGAAGGCAGATTATTATCTGAACGGTGTAGAGTTAGGTAAGGGAGAAATACAAAGAGATCTCGGAGTCCTTGTTCATCAGTCACTGAAGGTGAATGAGCAAGTGCAGCAGGCAGTGAAGAAGGCTAATGGAATGTTGGCCTTTATTACAAAGGGAATTGAGTACAAGAGCAAGGAAATCCTCTTGCATTTGTACAGAGCCCTGGTGAGACCACATCTGGAGTATTGTGTACAGTTTTGGTCTCCAGGGTTAAAGAAGGACATCCTGGCTGTAGAGGAAGTGCAGCGTAGATTCACGAGGTTAATTCCTGGGATGTCTGGACTGTCTTACGCAGAGAGGTTAGAGAGACTGGGCTTGTACACGCTGGAATTAAGGAGATTGAGAGGGGATCTGATTGAAACATATAAGATTATTAGGGATTGGACAAGATAGAGGCAGGAAATATGTTCCAGATGCTGGGAGAGTCCAGTACCAGAGGGCATGGTTTGAGAATAAGGGGTAGGTCATTTAGGACAGAGTTAAGGAAAAACTTCTTCTCCCAGAGAGTTGTGGGGGTCTGGAATGCACTGCCTCGGAAGGTAGTGGAGGCCAATTCTCTGGATTCTTTCAAGAAGGAGCTAGATAGGTATCTTATGGATAGGGTAATCAAGGGATATGGGAACAAGGCAGGAACCGGGTATTGATAGTAATTGATCAGCCATGATCTCAAAATGGCGGTGCAGGCTTGAAGGGCTGAATGGTCTACTTCTGCACCTATTGTCTATTTGCAATTTTCCATTCCTCCAGAACAATGCCAGAATCAATTGATTCTTAAAAGTTCATAATTATTGCCTCCACAATCTCTTCAACCACCTCTTTCAGAACCCTGAGATGTACACCATCTGGTCCAGGTGACTTATCTACCTTCAGACCTTTCAGTTTCCCATGAACCGACTCTCTAGTAACGGTAACTTCACACACTTCATGCCTTCTGACTGCTGGAACTTCCCCCAAACTGCTAGTGGCTTCCACAGTGAAGAATAATGCAAAATACTTACTATCTCTCCAGCATTGTTTACCAATGGTCTGATATCCACTCTCACCTCTCTTTTACATTTTATGTATCTGAAGAAACTTTTGGTATCCTCTTTAATCATCATGAAGGATCTCATCAACTCTGTTCATGGACTGTTTGTCCCACTCCCATTGGGGAGGAGGCTATGTAGCATCTACACCAGGACCACCAGACTCAAAAACAGTGACCCTCCCCAAGAAGGAAAGCTGATCAACATCTGCACCCACTAACCCACCCCTCCACACCCCCAACCACCACTACTTTATCATTTCCTGCCAGTCACCTTATGTACAGACACTCCTGTGCCTAGTGTCACTTTATGGACATGCAATCAATCTATGTATATAAGCTATATTATGTATTTATATTTATTGTGTTTTAATTATTATTATTGGTTCTTTATTGTATTGTGCTTTGGATCCAGAGTAACAATTATTTTGTTCTCCTTTACACTTGTGTACTGGAAATCATGTTAAACAATCTTGAATCTTTTACCTCGTGCTACCTCAATGCACAGTGTAATGATCTTATCCGTAGAAACAATATGCAAGATAGGTTTTTTACTGTATCTCGGTACATTTGACAATAATAAGCCAATTCCAACTCCATGTCTCTTGCTGAAAATGTTAGTTCTGTCTAATGTCAGTACAGCATCAGCTGCAAAATAAAATCCTTCCAACGCAGAGAGAAGTACAACTAGGTAATGAAACTTGTCCTGATTTAACCATCTATCTCCTACTATCATTCTGGTTTGCTAAATCCAAATGCATGATAAAGACTAAACATAAGAGATTCTGCAAATGCTGGAAATCCAGAGCAACACACACAAAATGCTGGAGGAACTCAGCAGGTTGGGCAGCATCTATGGAGGGAAATAAAAAAGTTTACCATAAGATCATAAGTTTAAGACCAATGTGGAATCCAAGAGCAGCGAGGCTAACTTTGTCCTGCTCGGGGTGGAGCAGAATTAGGTCATTAGCCTATTGAGTCTGTTCCGCTATTTCATCATGGCTGATTTATTATCCCTCTCATCCCCATTCTCCTGCCTTCTCTCCATAATGTTTAATGCCCTGACCAATCAAGAACCTCCACTTCAAACATACCCAATGACTTGTACCTTCTGGGTAAAAAAAACCCTTCTCATCTCTTCTAGACGGATGTCCCTCTATTCTGCGACTGTGTCCTCTGGTCCTAGACTCTCCCACTATTGGAAACATCCTCTCCACATCCACTCTATCTAGTCCTTTCAATATTCAATAGGTTTCAATGAGATCCCACCTCATCTAAACTCCTTTGAGTACTGGTCCAGAGCCATCAAACACTCCTCATATATTAACCCTTACATTTCTGGAATCATTCTTGTGAACATCCTTGAGACCCTCTCCAATGCCAGCATATATATTCATAGTCGTAATGAATGCTCTTGGCCTGAAACATTGATTACTTATTCGTCTCCATAGCTACTGCCTGACCTGCTGAATTCCTCCAGTATTTTGCGTGTGTTGCTCTGGATTTCCAGCACCTGCAGATCTCATGTTTACATCTTAGGTAAATATATATTTGGAGAAAAGGTCAGACAGTCACTTGGTGTCGATAGAAGGAGTCTGAGAGCATGAAGGTGCGTTTTGCTCTGGTGTTCATGTTGACAGCTGAGCTCTGTAGTCCTAATGTCTCCTGTTCACAACAAAAAATAAACAGAAGCTGGTCAGGAAACTAGGTGGATCTCTCGACCGGAATTTTCTTCTTGTCAGCTGATTAAAGACAATGATGCTTGTAACAGTAATCTTTGCAGGATGGGGTCAATTTAATCCTTCCAACCCTGCGTATTAATTTTGTTTGGTGACATCACGAGGAAGAGTAACAAGAAGAAAGCTGATGCGAGGACAGGCAGTGTGTGGTACCTCTGCGCTTTGCTACATTAGATTACAACCCACAAGACAAGATAAAGGTTTGCAGCTTTAGATTTTGTGCGCAGTACATTTAAGACCAGTGTGGAATCCAAGCAGTGAGGCTAGTTTTGCCCTGTTCGGGCTGGTCACGGGAAGGCTGGATTTCTGTCAGCTTGATCTCGTATGTGGTCTGTTGAGGACTTACATCAGAGGTCTCAGTCCAGCCATCTGGAAAAGACAGAGAAAAACGTGGTGGGTTGGGGTTTGTTTTTGTACCTCAGACAAAGAGCAAGAGTGTAAAACAAAGGACCTAAAAGCTTTCTGAAGAATAAGTAATAAGTACTTTATTGATCCTGAGTGGGAAATTCTTTCGTTACAGCAGCAACATTTAAAAACACACTTAGCAGTGTGCAAAATTAACTAATGATAATGCACACAATAATAATGTATCGGAGTGTAATAATAATGTACAAAATAATGAAACAGAGACTATTGTACTATGATGTGTGCCTGCCTGTTGCACAGAGATGAACTGTTGTGTATGCTTATTGCATTTGTTAGGAACAATTTTCTGTAACGACCCTTGTGACAGTGGAGTTGAATGAGCCTGTTTGAAATGGTGCTCCGCTGCTTATTCAGTAGGTCATGGAGAGGATGTGCCTGTTTGTCCATATGGATAACAGGTTTAGTGATCTCCTCTCCACTATCTCAAAAGACTGTGTTGTGGCCAAGGACGTATCCAGCCTTTTTGATGAGTCTATTTAGTCTTTTTGCATCACCAGCACCGACACTGCTCCCCAACATAAAGTCGCAAAGAAGACTGCACTTGCTACAACAGACTGGCCTAAGATTTCCAACATCCTGCTGTGCACATTGAAGGATCTCAGCTTCCTTAGAAAATAGAGTCTGCTCATCCCCTTCTTGTAAACAGCCTTGGTGTTGGTTTTTCAGTCAAGTCTGTTGTCAGGTGAACACTCAAGTATTTGTACTCTTCCACTGCCTCAACTTCTCCCAGAATGTATGCAGGACTCGTCACAGTCCTCTTCCTCCTAAAATCAATCACCATCTCCCTATTTTTTTTTGCTATTTTGATTAATTTTTGTACCAGAAAAAAGCTAATTATTAAGGACTAATGAAGGGTCTTGGCCTGAAGCGCTAGCTGATTAATCATTTCCATAGATGCTGCCTGACCTGCTGAGTTCCTCCAGCATTCTGTGTGTGTTGCTCTGGAATTCCGGCATCTACAGAATCTCTTGTGGTTACTACTTTAGCCAAGTTTTCTGTAGCCAAAGGGTGATGAATCTGTGGAATTCATTCCCATGGACGACTGTGGAGGCCAAGTCATTGGGTATGCTTAAAATGAAGGTTGATAGGTTCCTGATTAGTCAGGGTTTAAAGGTTTCAGAAGGCAGGAGGATGGAGTTGAGATGGAAAACAAATCAGCCATGATGGAATGGCGGCCTAATTCAGCTCCTATGCCTGATGTTCTTATGGTCTATACTAATAAATACTTGAATACATGTGAGGGGTTAGATTTACAACACATTATGTCTGTACTGCTCAGAGGTAATTAAGGAAAGTTGATAGAAACTGATTCAGATTCCGTTTAATTTATTGTCATGATGTAATGAAATTTCTTGGTGGCATGAAATTCACAGAGTAAACAGTGTACACAGTGATAATAAATATAACAATAAATACAGTGATGAGCACAAACTATGTATATATAACTTACAGTAATTTTTATGTCTTGTCAAAGTAAATTTATTATCAAAGTACGTATATGTACCTACCCAAATTTCTCTTAAATGTTGAAATCGAACCTGCATCCACCACTTGTGCTGGTAGCTTGTTCCACACTCTCACCACCCTCTGAGTGAAGAAGCTTCAACTCAGGTTCCCCTTAAACATTTCGCCTTTCACCCTTAACCCATGACCTCTGGTTGTAGTCCCACCCAACCCCAGTGGAAAATGCCTGTTTGCTTTTACCTTATCAATATCCCTCATAATTTTGTATACCTCTATCAAAACTCCTCTTTGGCTTTAATTGAAAACTGTATTTTTTCTAGTGTGATTAGAACCCTTTCAAGGTCACTTTGCTTCATTTAGACACTTCCTGACACAGAATCAGCATTGTACAACTGCTGAGCCAGCTACACCTGGGATAATAACATGAATCTCTCCACCATACTTATCCTTCTGGAGAATCGCTGGCAACTGAGTTGCCCTGGGAGCTGTCACAGTCAGTTATTCCCAATGCAGTCAAGCTCTGGAAATACAATGGATTCCAGTTAATTGGGATACATTGGGATCAGTATATTTGGCTCAATTAAGCAGCTGCTCCAATTTGCCGAAGTTTCATGGAAATAGCTAAAAAATATAAAAAAAGATAAACTACTATTTAATTGACTACCAAATGATGTATTTAAATAAAACACAGAACAAATTGGAACACTATCAATACTACTACAGAACTATAAAACTGTGCCACAATTTTCAAGGTGGCAACCATCATTCCAGTACCAAAGAAGGCAACAGAAACCTGCCTAAATGACTATCGTCTGGTGGCATTATCATCAACTATTATGAAATGCTTTGAGCAACTGGTCATGGAGCATATTAAAGCCTTTCTCCTGGCTACACTGGATCCTTTCCAGTTCACTTATCACTCAAATTGATCTGTTGATGATGCAATTGCCTCTGCTCTCCACTCTGTCCTGTCCCACCTGGAAAATGGGGTCTCATATGTTAGACTGCTGTTTATAGACTTCAGTTCAGCACTTAACACTATCATACCCCAGAAACTGGTGGGGAAACTATCCTCAGTGGGTCTGAACATCTGCAATTGGATACTGGATTTCTTAACAGTAAGGCCACAGTCAGTTCATGTGGGCAGTAATGTCTCTCGTCCCATTACGCTGAGCACTGGCGTTCCCCGAGGCTGTGTGCTCAGCCCGCTGCGGTTCACACAGCTGACGCATGATTGTGTCGCAGGATCCAGCTCAAACCAGGTCATCAAGTTTGCAGATGACACAACAGTCAAGAACGATGAGACAGAGTATAGAGAGGGAGTGGAGCGACTGGTGGATTGGTGTGAGAAGAACAACCCAAGCCTGAACATGGCGAAGACAAAGGAAATCATTGTGGACTTCAGGAAGGTGCAAAGCAAACCACCCCCCTTTGCGAATACATGGCTCCTCTGTAGAGAGAGTTAAGTGCGCCAGGTTCCTGGGAGTTCACATCACGATGGCTTCACCTGGTCCCTTAATATCACCTCCCTGAACAAGACACAGCACTGCCTCTACTTCCTAAGAAGACTGAGGCAAGAAAAGCTCCCCTGCCCCCATCTTCACATCATTTTACAGGAACACCATTGACAGCATCTCCATCTGGTATGGGAGCAGTCAGGCATCAGACTAAAGTCCCTACAAAGGACTGTGAGAACAGCGGAGAAGATCATAGGGTCTCCCTACCACCCACTGGGGACATTTGTCAGCAGCGCTGCATATGCAGGGTCCTTAGTATTATTAAGAATCCCACCCATCCATCCAGCATCCTCTTTGACTTTCTACCATCAGGCGGGAGACTATGATGATAAAAACAAGAATGTTCAGGATTAGAAAGTTTCTTCCCCCAGGCCATTAGGCTTCTGAACACTTGGCCACATCATATTCAAAGTGTCACTGGTTAATTTGTTCCGTATCTTTTTTTTTAAACAAAATATACTTTATTCAAAAATAAATTTAGGTACAATAAACCATTCAATAACTCTCAGTCCTTTACAAATGTTTCCATTACAGTCTTTACATTCCCACTTTTGCAACCCAGGTGGCACTCTGTTATTCCATATTTACATACAGTGGTTTCGGGGTATACACCCCGCCACCCACCCCTCAACTCCCACGGGAGAAGGACCCTAGACTGTGGTCCTTCCCCACCGGGCCTTTGCGGTGGCTGCACCGAGTTTGAGTGCGTCCCTCAGCACGTACTCCTGCAGCCGAGAATGTGCCAGTCGGCAGCATTCCCTCACGGACATCTCCGTGTGCTGGTAGACCATCAAGTTTCGGGCCGACCAAAGAGTGTCCTTGACCGAGTTGATGATCTGCCAGCTGCACCGGATGTTGGTCTCGGTGTGCGTCCCCAGGAACAGCCCATAGATCAGAGAGTCCTCTGTTATGCAGCTGCTGGGGTTGAACCTCGACACAGCCCCTTCCATCCCCCTCCACACCTTCCTCGCGAACCCACAGTTCCGTATCTTACAATATTTAATATTAATGCACTTCAGTTTGTTATTTATGTGTGATTCATCTGTAGATTTTATCCTTACCTTCATAAGTTACCACTTATTATGTATGGTATGTGTATACTGTGCTTTACAATCTGGCTCGAAGAAACGCCTTATTTCTTTATGCATTATACACTTATATATATTATATGCATGCATATAGTTAAATAACAATAAGTTTGACTTGATTAGCTCCTAATGGTTATCAATGGAGGAACTCATCCAGTGTGTACTGCCATGTTCTTTTGACTGACTGTAAATGAACAAAATCAGCAGACCCACCTAGTGCAGATGGTGGTCTGCCTTCATACAATGCTTCGGATGAATGCATCCTCCAAATCTTCATTTTCATTGTAACATTCAAGACGATTGTTGATATACCTTCAAATTCTTCATAGTTCCTAACTTTATGAAGTACTGAAATTGTTTCATTTTCACTCCCGCCCATTTCAGGATCTCTAACCCTGAACGTTTGAAACCGCAGTTAGCAAAACAATTCTGAATTATTTTACTGCTTATTTGTCACCAACTATCAGTGACAAAAGTTACTGCTGTTTGAACAGAAGTATATGCAACTAATGTTATTTTAAAACTGTTCGCTGTAAGCACAACGCAGTGTCTATCAGCCACACGTGCGTGTGACTGACGCTAGTTAGAAACTGTTTGATTAGTACCTGCCCCAATTGAGCGCCATAGTGTCTCAAATATATGAAGGGAATCCTGGCTATTTTCTTGATTAGTTTTTGCTCCTTAACAGTTGTTCCATGTAAGTGCTGCCCCGATAAACCAATGGCCTAATTAACCGCAATCCACTCTATACAGAACTGAGACTCGAGTAACCCAATTTGTTTCATTAGCATCTGAGTTTGTTTTATTTCCTCTGACCAGCCACATGAACTTTGCTCACAGCCTCCCTTCAAATTCAAGGCACCAACTCTCTGACCTCAGGATGCTCCCAATCCTCTTTCTTCACTTTCCAATTGGTTTAGTTGTTGCATGGCCAAACCGTTTCTACTCGATGGGCTAAATGGCCTAATTCTGCTCCTATATCTTATGTTCTTACTGACAGGAGAAGTGGCAAAGGTGTGTTACTGGTGCCACTTCGGGCCAATAGGGCTCATCAACTGTGGTTGGCAACTCATCTAGGAGAAGGAAAACTCTGATCTCAAACCCTATACCCACTCATGGGGAAGGCTTCGGGAGTAAACCCTGGGAATAATTCCAGAGCTGGAATCCCTAAGGCAACACTTACTGGCAACTCCTGCAACACTGCTGTTGCCAAACTGTATTGGTCTCGGCTGTTCCTTTGGATTCAGTTGCATGGAGAAGGGGAGCCAGCGACATGGGCAACAGCTTGCTCTCCATGTTGTACTGCCCTGGCTTGTGTATCACATAGACAGCTGGGACACAACATCCATGGTCAACCCCGAGAAATGGAGGGCCTTCAATGGTAATATACATACAATACAGACAATAAAACAACAGTAACAAAACAAGCTCCTCCCTTCCACTCACCCACCCATACATATGGACAGTTCTCTAACCCCAGCATTCCAGTCTCCTGTCTCCAGGCTTTGGCCAAGGGCCTTCAACTTCTAGACTTCCAATTGATCTATAGGCTTCAGTCTTTGGTATCAACCCCCAGACTAGCTGATGGTGGGAGCCCGAAGTGCAAGCTTGAATTCTGGGCTCACAGACAGATTGCCCCTCATGTGTTCTGCTCATAGATACATTTGATGATCTTCATGAGAATCAGAATCAGGTTTAATATCACTGATATATGTTGTGAAATTTGTTAACTTTGTGGCAGCAGTACAATGCAATATATATATATAATAGTTGAATTAAAATAAATAGTCCAAAGACAGAAATAAAAAAAGAAGTGAGGTAGTGTTCATGGGTTCAATGTCCATATCATCCACATCGCAGGCCTTTGAGTGCAGAGTGGAGGCCAAGACTCTGGATGTCCTTCATCACCTTGCCATGTCATTAGTCTTCAAATTCTAATCCGGCCTGACCTCGAACCCTCCACATCCCAGTCCTCACACCCTTACCTAACCTTTAACTCCCCCATATCCCTGTTTCCAAGACCGAATGCTTAAACACAGTGAGATTGAACACGGCTATCTCACTGTTGGTTTAAGCTCAGTGGGGTTGAACAAGTATGCGCATGATGAGCTGGGTAGTTTTGACTACCCGTAGTCAGGCCTTCCGGTTCCAAGGTTGTCAAGCCGAGGAGTGGTAGTGGGGACAAGCTCCCACTACCTATAAGTGCTCCTCACGGCATGCCCCTCAAATAGCCTCTGACAACCAAGTCCAACTCCTGGCCTTCTCATGTGGCTTAGCCTCTAAGCCCAGCGAAATTGTTTTTACTGACAGGAGAAGGGGTGAAGGCAGGTCAACCTGGGAAGGCAGTCCATCTAAGAGAGGGAAAACTCTGATTTCAAACCTCCGTTGCCTTATGCTTATGGGAAAGGCTTCAGGAGTAAACCCTGAGGACAAATCCGGAGCTGGAGTCCCTAAGGCAGTCAGACGTTGCCTTCAACCTCGCTCTGGCAACTCCTGCAACGTCACTGGTGCCAAGCTGTATCAACCTTGCCCTTCCCTTGGACAACATTGGTGGTGTGGAGAGGGGAGGCTTGCTGCTTGGGCAACTGCCGGTCTCCATACAGCCTTGCTCAGGCCTGCACCCTGGTTCCAGGCGCAGATCCATGGTCTTGCGAGACTAACAGATGCCATCACAGGTCAGGCCTTCCAGTTCGCTGTAGTTTCCATACCATGCAGTGATGCTCTCTACTGCACATCAGTAGAATGATGTCAATATAGATGTGTAAAGTCCAGCTTTCTTCAGCCTCCTCAGAAAATACAGGAGTTGACTGTGTCAAGATTGTTGTGGCAGCATGCAAGGTTGTGCATGATGTGCAGTCCCAGGAGTTTGAAACTACTTGCAGTTCCCCTGCTGTGCTGCTGATGGAAAGTGGGGTGGGAGTGGTGCGAATTTTCCTGAAGTTGATTATCATCTCCTTTGTCTTGTTGACATCAAGGAAGAGGTTATTTGCTTGGCACCAGGCCTTGAGCTCTTCCACCTCCTTTCTGTAGGCGGTCTCATTGTTGTTGCTGATGAGCCCCAGCACTGTCGTGTCATCAGTGAACTTGATGATATGACCATTTGGGTGTTTGGCCGTACAGTCATAAGTGAGCAGAGTGTACAGCATTGGGCTCAGCACACAGCTCTGGGGGGCAAATGTGTTGAGGATGATGGGAGAGAGGAGCAGTTGTGCATCCTGACTATCTGAGGTCTGTTGGTTCGGAACTTTCCTGTGTTCTGTGTTGTTTTGTTGAACATTGTGGGCATGCTATGTTGGTCCTGGAATGTGCAGCAACAGTTCTGGGCTATATCCTTAGGTTGTGTTGGTTGTTATCACAAACAATGCACTTCACTGAATGTTTCAATGTTTAGTTGATAAATAAATCCATCAGCGGTCGGTCTTGTTTCCTATTTGACGGCGCATTGTATCTAAGCTTATGTCATAGCACATGGATGAAATTAAGCCCAGGTGGGTTGTTGGTAAGCTGGCTGTGGACACAGAGATCTCACCTATGCCTTACTACCATGGTCAGATACAGATGCAGAAGAATCCCCAGGCTATGATCATTGAAAAGGAAAGTCAGTGGTAAAGCTCTCCCATGGCAATATATACAGATGTCTGAAAGGAGTTTGTATGTTCTCTCCGTGACTGCTTGGGTTTCCTCCCACGTCCCAAAGATGTACTGGTTAGAATTAGTGAGTTGGAGATATGCTATGTTGGTGCCAGAAGCATGACGACACTTGCGAGCTGCCCTCAGCATATCCTCTGACTCTTGGTCGTTAGCAAAAATGTTGCCTTTCACCATATGCTTCGATATAAATATGACACATAAAGTTAAATCTCTTATTAATACAACTTAACTGAATTACACAATTAAAGATAATTTGAAAGATACAAATTTACTCCTTGCACTTGCATTTACATTCCTGTTTGTGAACCTTCTGTGGCTCATCTCAAAGTACAAAGTTCAAAGGAAATTTATTATCAAAGTACAGTCTGAACTGACTGGGTTCTACAAGTGAGGAAATAGAGGATCCAATTGCACAAGGAGCTATTCAGGCTAAAGTGTTGAAAATTATTGATTGAGGGGATGAAAGTATTGAACTTCAAGCTATATTTGATAATCAGCATCCTAAGGTATCGACCTTTGCTGTCCAGATGTCCTAGGTTGAGTGAAGAGCTAATGATATGGCATTTGCTGTGGACCTGTTGTGCCAGCAGGCAAATTGTTATTGATGCAAGTCACTTCTCAGGCAGGAGTTGGTAAGTCTAATCACCAGCCTCTCAAAACACTTCATCACAGTAGATAAGTACTACTGGATGATAGTCATTGAGTTAGGAAACCACGTTCTTCTTGGTCATCGGTACCTCAGCTGGTACCTTAGGCGGTACCCCAGACTGCCAAAGTGAGAGATTAGAGATCTCAATGAACACTCCTGCCAGTTGGTCAGTTACTCCATCTGGGCCAGATGAGTTCTGTGGGTTCACCCTCCTGAAGAATGCTGTCATGCTGATCTCAGAGAATGAAATCATCGGATCACTGGAGGACTGTGGGAATTTGTGGTTTCCTCCATGGTTTGATGGTCAAAATGAGCATATAAAGCATTGAGCTCACCTGGGAGTGAAGCCCTGTTGTCACCAATGTCGCCTGGTTTCTCTTTGTAAGATGTAATTACATTCAAGCCCTGCCATAGCTATTGAGCATCCTTCAGTGATTCGTTTGGTCTGGAATTGTCACTTTCATGTGAGATGGCTTTCCAGAGATTGTACCTGAACCTCTTGTAACTTTGCTTGCCAAATCTGAAAGCCACTGAGCCATCCCTCAGCAGGTTGTAGATCTCATAGTTCATCTAGAGCTTTTGGCTGGGAAGACTCTGAATGATTTTGTCGGGACAAACTCGACTATGACTGTTTTTATAAAGTGACAACCATTCTGTCTGATCCCCTGATGAATTATTGAACATGGCCTAGTCCACCAACTTGGAGCAATCCTGTATCCATCGTACAGGGGTTCATACAATTTACTGGACCAAGTGATAATAAAATATCAGGGATCTGTAGAAACACACTGGCTATTAGTGTCACTGTGGGAAATAAAACAGTTCTTCCTGATGAGTTGACACAGTATCTGTATAAATCCTAATTAAAATTTTAAAATGATCATTGTCCAGGAATATGCACATATAATATTTCCTGAAGATTAATAAACTTGGTCAGATTGCGCTCAGTTAGAACCAATGGATGCTTAATCCAATGTGTCATATTTAATCATTTAATATACTCCATTGATTGGCCTCATCTCTCTGACACAGTGGTGTCAAGAAAACAACCTCTCCCTCAATGTTGCAAAAACAAAGGAGCTGGTTGTGGACTACAGGAGGAATGAAGACGGGCTAACCCTTATTGACGTCAATGGATCTGGGGTTGAGAGGGTGAACAGCTTCAAGTTCTTCAGCACCACATCACCGAAGGCCTCACGTGGTTGTACACACCAGCTGTGTGGTGAAAAAGGCACAACAGCACCTCTTTCATCTCAGACGGTTGAGGAAGTTTGGTATGGGCCTCCAAATCCCAAGAACTTTCTACAGGGGCACAATTGAGCGCATCCTCACTGGTTGTATCACTGCCTGGTATGGGAACTGTACCTCCCTTAATCGCAGGACTCTGCAGAGAGTGGTGCGGACAGCCCAGTGCATTTGTAGTTGTAAACTTCCCATGATTCAGGACATTTACAAGGACAGGTGTGTAAAAAGGGCCCATAGAATCATTGGGACCCAAGGCATCCAAACCACAATCTATTCCAGCTGCTACCACCCGAGAAGCTGTACCGCAGCATAAAAGCCAAGACCAACAGGCTCTGGGACAGCTTCTTCCACCAGCCCATCAGACTGCTGAACTCATGCTGATTTGAGTGTACTCTATATTACACTGACTATTCTATTTGTTATAAATTACTATGATTGTACATGGCACATTTAGATGGAGCCATAACATAAAAGATTTTACTCTTCATGTATGTGAAGGATGTAAGAAATAAAGTCAATTCAATTCAGTTCAATTTGGTTTTATTGAAAGATGATTCTAACAAAGCTTTGGCGCAGAATGTGGAAAAATAACATAAAAAAATAGACTTAGGTTCAGCAGAACTTCTAGTAACAGAAAATCAGATCCAGGTGCTCTGTTGTTACAGCAGGACTGAATTCAGCACCATTGAAGCCTGTGAATAGAAGGGAAGTTTTATTAATTTGAGCAATAAAAGTATTTATTCTTATGTTTTGTGGTGCTTTAAAATATATTCAGGTTTGGTTTAGATGAACTGATTATAAAACAGTGAAATTGTACATTCAGTTGTAAGTGAAAAGTATTCACAGTGCTCATAATATTCACAACCATTATTCCTTTCTACTGCATGGTAGTTTTAATAAAGAATCACACACCATTTTACAAGACTTGGTAGTGTCACCTCTGTAAGGGAAGCGAGCCTGGAATTTAGGTTAAGGGGTAACTTGTGTATATTGTGGAGGACTTTAGTAGACAGGGAGAATTCATTTCCACTGGGGCAAAATTTAACTTTAGGTTAACTTAAACACCACCCATTAACCCATCTCTCCACAACCCCAACCACCACTATTTTATCATTTCCTGTCAGAGTCATCTTATGTACAGACACTCCTGTGTCTAGTGTCACTTTATGGACATACAAACAACCTCTCTATATAAGCTATCTTATGTATTTATATTTATTATGTTGTTATTATTTTTATTATTGTCTCCTTTGTGTTTTTTTGTTGCCTCGGTGTAACAATTATTTTGTTCTCCTTTACACTTGTGCACTAGAAATTACATTAAACAATCTTGAGATGTTTAAAAGGTTAGAGTCAAGCCTTTCAACCATAGTGCCAGTAAACAATTGAACAAAGAGATGATGATATGAGTTTGAAATGTGCTTTACAAATGTTCACTGATGCATGGGTCACCAGCTTTATCGCCACTGGTGCTAGGTTCTTAATCTGACTGGAAAAGTTCTAACGCTACCTGAGACTACACTTGTGTTTCTCTCTCTCAACTTGCACTAGTGTCTTTCTGGTGTAAGCTATGTGATTTACTCTATCTTAACTTAAATTGATGCTAACTTATGCTTGTCATGCTTCTAATGTACCATACCTTGGGCTTGTGTGCCCAACGTCAATAAACCTTAACTTTAAAATTCAAGACTGGGAAAATTTTGTGAATCAAAGATATTAAAGGTGTACAGTGCAAATGAAGGTGCATGGAGCGAGGTCACATCTCAGCCTTAATCTTACTGAATGATAAAAACAGGCTCAGATGACTGAATATTACTTCCAGTTTTTCTGTTCAACATAATCTAAACTGATACTTATACAACTGAGTCTTGACATTTAACAGTCCAGCTTTCAATTCACATAGGGCAAAGCTTTACAGCACCAGTGAACCAGGTTCAATTCTGCCACTGCCTGTAAGGAGATTGTATGTTCTCCCCATGACCATGTGGGTTTCCTGAGGGAGTATCAGTTTTTACCCAGAGTCCAAAGGTTAATTGGTCACATGGGTGTAATTGAGCTGTGTGCGTTTGCTGGCACAGAAGGGTCCGCTCCATGCTGTATCTCTAAAAAAAATAAGAACATAAGAACTAGGAGCAGAGTTGGCCATTTGGCCCATCCAGCTGATCTGGTCATGACTCAGGTCTACCTACCTGCCTTTTTCCCACAACCCTTAGTTCAATTTTCTACTGCGGAGCTCTGGATCTCAAAGTTGCACCATTTATTTCCCCTCTTTCTGCTCATTCATTACCTTGTGTCATCTGAGAGAGGAAAATCATAGACAACTGAGGGAAGGGAGCTATGGACAACCAAGAGACGGGAGCTATGGACAACCGAGAGAGGGAAGTTGTGGACATCAGAGAGAAGGAAGTTGTGGACCACAGAGGGAAGGAAGTTGTGGACAACAGAGGGAAGGAAGTTGTGGACAACAGAGAGAGGAAGTTGTGGACATCAGAGAGAAGGAAGTTGTGGACCACAGAGGGAAGGAAGTTGTGGACTACAGAAAGAGGGAAGTTGTGGACAACAGAGAGAGGAAGTTGTGGACCACAGAAAGAGGGAAGTTGTGGACAACAGAGAGAGGAAGTTGTGGACCACAGAAAGAGGGAAGTTGTGGACCACAGAAAGAGGAAAGTTGTGGACCACAGAAAGAGGGAAGTTGTGGACCACAGAAAGAGGGAAGTTGTGGACAACAGAGAGAAGTTGTGGACATTAGAGATAAGGAAGTTGTGGACCACAGAGAGAAAGAAGTTGTGGACAACAGAGAAAAGGAAGTTGTGGACAACAGAAAGAGGGAAGTTGTGGACAACAGAAAGAGGGAAGTTGTGGACAACAGAAAGAGGGAAGTTGTGGACAACAGTGAGAAGGAAGTTGTGGAGAACAGAGAGAGGAAGTGGTGGACAACAGTGAGAAAGAAGTTGTAGACAACAGAGAGAAGTTGAGGACAACAGAAAGAGGGAAGTTGTGGACATCAGAGAGAAGGAAGTTGTGGACCACAGAGAGAAGGAAGTTGTGGACAACAGTGAGAAGGAAGTTGTGGACAACAGAGAGAAGTTGTGGACATCAGAGAGAAGGAAGTTGTGGACAACAGAAAGAGGGAAGTTGAGGACAACAGAGGGAAGTTGTGGAGAACAGAGAGAGGAAGTTGTGGACAACAGTGAGAAGGAAGTTGTGGACAACAGAGAGAAGGAAGTTGTGGACAACAGAGAGAAGGAAGTTGTGGACCACAGAAAGAGGGAAGTTGTGGACAACAGAGAGAAGGAAGTTGTGGATAACAGTGAGAAGGAAGTGGAGAACAGAGAGTGGAAGTTGTGGACAACAGTGAGAAGGAAGTTGTGGAGAACAGAGAGAGGAAGTTGTGGACAACAGTGAGAAGGAAGTGGAGAACAGAGAGTGGAAGTTGTGGACAACAGTGAGAAGGAAGTTGTGGACAACAGTGAGAAGGAAGTTGTGGACAACAGAGAGAAGGAAGTTGTGGACAACAGTGAGAAGGAAGTTGTGGACAACAGTGAGAAGGCAGTGCTGGACAACAGAGAGAAGTTGTGGACAACAGAGGGGAGGAAGTTGTGGACCACAGAAAGAAGGAAGTTGTGGACAACAGAAAGAGGGAAGTTGTGGACAACAGAGGGAAGGAAGTTGTGGACCACAGAAAGAGGGAAGTTTCTGGACAACAGAGAGAGGAAGTTATGGACAACAGAGGGAAGTTGTGGACAACAGGGAAGTTGTGGACAACAGAGGGAAGTTGTGGACAATAGAGGGAAGTTGTGGACAACAGAAAGAGGGAAGTTGTGGACAACAGTGAGAAGGAAGTTGTGGACAACAGAGAGAAGGAAGTTGTGGACAACAGTGAGAAGGAAGTTGTGGACAACAGAGAGAAGGAAGTTGTGGACCACAGAACGAGGGAAGTTGTGGACCACAGAGAGAAGGAAGTTGTGGACATCAGAGATAAGGAAGTTGTGGACCACAGAGAGAAGGAAGTTGTGGACAACAGAGGGAAGTTGTGGACAACAGAGAGAGGAAGTTGTGGACCACAGAAAGAGGGAAGTTGTGGACCACAGAGAGAAGGAAGTTGTGGACATCAGAGAGAAGGAAGTTGTGGACATCAGAGAGAAGGAAGTTGTGGACAATGGAGAGAAGTTGTGGACAACAGAGAGAGGAAGTTGTGGACAACAGAAAGAGGGAAGTCGTGGACAACAGAGTGAAGGAAGTTGTGGACAACAGAAAGAGGGAAGTTGTGGACAACAGAGGGAAGTTGTGGACAACAGAGAGAGGAAGTTGTGGACAACAGTGAGAAGGAAGTTGTGGACAACAGAGAGAAGTTGTGGACATCAGAGAGAAGGAAGTTGTGGAGAACAGAGGGAAGTTGTGGACAACAGTGAGAAGGAAGTTGTGGACAACAGAGAGAAGGAAGTTGTGGACAACAGTGAGAAGGAAGTTGTGGACAACAGAGAGAAGTTGTGGAGAACAGAGGGAAGGAAGTTGTGGAGAACAGAGGGAAGTTGTGGACAACAGAGAGAGGAAGTTGTGGACAACAGAGAGAGGAAGTTGTGGACAACAGAGGGAGGAAGTTGTGGAGAACAGTGAGAAGGAAGTTGTGGACAGCAGAGGGAAGTTGTGGAGAACAGAGAGAGGAAGTTGTGGACAACAGAGGGAAGTTGTAGACAACAGAGAGAGGAAGTTGTGGACAACAGAGAGAGGAAGTTGTGGACAACAGAGGGAAGGAAGTTGTGGACCACAGAAAGAGGGAAGTTGTGGACAACAGTGAGAAGGAAGTTGTGGATAACAGTGAGAAGGAAGTTGTGGACAACAGAGAGAAGGAAGTGGAGAACAGAGAGTGGAAGTTGTGGACAACAGTGAGAAGGAAGTTGTGGACAACAGTGAGAAGGAAGTTGTGGACAACAGAGAGAAGGATGTTGTGGACAACAGTGAGAAGGAAGTTGTGGACACCAGTGAGAAGGAAGTTGTGGACAACAGAGAGAAGTTGTGGACAACAGAGAGAGGAAGTTGTGGACAACAGAGAGAGGAAGTTGTGGACAACAGAGAGAAGGAAGTTGTGGACCACAGAAAGAGGGAAGTTGTGGACAACAGAGAGAGGAAGTTATGGACAACAGAGGGAAGGAAGTTGTGGACAACAGAGGGAAGTTGTGGACAACAGAAAGAGGGAAGTTGTGGACAACAGTGAGAAGGAAGTTGTGGACAACAGAGAGAAGGAAGTTGTGGACAACAGTGTGAAGGAAGTTGTGGACAACAGAGAGAAGGAAGTTGTGGACCACAGAACGAGGGAAGTTGTGGACCACAGAGAGAAGGAAGTTGTGGACATCAGAGATAAGGAAGTTGTGGACCACAGAGAGAAGGAAGTTGTGGACAACAGAGGGAAGTTGTGGACAACAGAGAGAGGAAGTTGTGGACCACAGAAAGAGGGAAGTTGTGGACAACAGAGAGAGGAAGTTGTAAACCACAGAAAGAGGGAAGTAGGGGACAACAGAGGGAAGGAAGTTGTGGACAACAGAAAGAGGGAAGTTGTGGACAACAGAGGGAAGGAAGTTGTGGACCACAGAGAGAAGTTGTGGACATCAGAGAGAGGGAAGTTGTGGACAACAGAGGGAAGGAAGTTGTGGACCACAGAGGGAAGTTGTGGAGAACAGAGAGAGGAAGTTGTGGACAACAGTGAGAAGGAAGTTGTGGACAACAGAGAGAGGAAGTTGTGGACAACAGAAAGAGGGAAGTTGTGGACAACAGAGGGAAGTTGTGGACAACAGTGAGAAGGAAGTTGTGGACAACAGTGAGAAGGAAGTTGTGGACAATGGAGAGAAGTTGTGGACAACAGAGAGAGGAAGTTGTGGACAACAGAAAGAGGGAAGTCGTGGACAACAGTGAGAAGGAAGTTGTGGACAACAGAGAGAAGTTGTGGACATCAGAGAGAAGGAAGTTGTGGACAACAGAAAGAGGGAAGTTGTGGACAACAGAGGGAAGTTGTGGAGAACAGAGAGAGGAAGTTGTGGACAACAGTGAGAAGGAAGTTGTGGACAACAGAAAGAGGGAAGTTGTGGAGAACAGAGAGAGGAAGTTGTGGACAACAGTGAGAAGGAAGTTGTGGACAGCAGAGGGAAGTTGTGGACAACAGAGAGAGGAAGTTGTGGACAACAGAAAGAGGGAAGTCGTGGACAACAGTGAGAAGGAAGTTGTGGACAACAGAGAGAAGTTGTGGACATCAGAGAGAAGGAAGTTGTGGACAACAGAAAGATGGAAGTTGTGGACAACAGAGGGAAGTTGTGGAGAACAGAGAGAGGAAGTTGTGGACAACAGTGAGAAGGAAGTTGTGGACAACCGAAAGAGAGAAGTTGTGGAGAACAGAGAGAGGAAGTTGTGGACAACAGTGAGAAGGAAGTTGTGGACAGCAGAGGGAAGTTGTGGACAACAGAGAGAGGAAGTTGTGGACAACAGAGAGAGGAAGTTGTGGACAACAGAGGGAAAAAGTTGTGGACAACAGAGAGAAGGAAGTTGTGGACAACAGAGAGAAGGAAGTTGTGGACAACAGAGAGAAGTTGTGGAGAACAGAGAGAAGGAAGTTGTGGACCACAGAAAGAGGGAAGTTGTGGACAACAGAGAGAGGAAGTTGTGGACAACAGAAAGAGGAAGTTGTGGACAACAGAGGGAAGGAAGTTGTGGACCACAGAAAGAGGGAAGTTGTGGACAACAGTGAGAAGGAAGTTGTGGATAAAAGTGAGAAGGAAGTTGTGGACAACAGAGAGAAGGAAGTGGAGAACAGAGAGTGGAAGTTGTGGACAACAGTGAGAAGGAAGTTGTGGACAACAGAGAGAAGGATGTTGTGAACAACAGTGAGAAGGAAGTTGTGGACACCAGTGAGAAGGAAGTTGTGGACAACAGAGAGAAGTTGTGGACAACAGAGAGAGGAAGTTGTGGACAACAGAGAGAGGAAGTTGTGGACAACAGAGGGAAGGAAGTTGTGGACCACAGAAAGAAGGAAGTTGTGGACCACAGAAAGAGGGAAGTTGTGGACAAGAGAGAGAGGAAGTTATGGACAACAGAGGGAAGGAAGTTGTGGACAACAGTGTGAAGGAAGTTGTGGACAACAGAGAGAAGGAAGTTGTGGACCACAGAACGAGGGAAGTTGTGGACCACAGCGAGAAGGAAGTTGTGGACATCAGAGATAAGGAAGTTGTGGACCACAGAGAGAAGGAAGTTGTGGACAACAGAGGGAAGTTGTGGAGAACAGAGAGAGGAAGTTGTGGACAACAGTGAGAAGGAAGTTGTGGACAACAGAAAGAGGGAAGTTGTGGAGAACAGAGAGAGGAAGTTGTGGACAACAGTGAGAAGGAAGTTGTGGACAGCAGAGGGAAGTTGTGGACAACAGAGAGAGGAAGTTGTGGACAACACAGAGAGGAAGTTGTGGACAACAGAGGGAAAAAGTTGTGAACAACAGAGAGAAGGAAGTTGTGGACAACAGAGAGAAGTTGTGGAGAACAGAGAGAAGGAAGTTGTGGACCACAGAAAGAGGGAAGTTGTGGACAACAGAGAGAGGAAGTTGTGGACAACAGAGAGAGGAAGTTGTGGACAACAGAGGGAAGGAAGTTGTGGACCACAGAAAGAGGGAAGTTGTGGACAACAGTGAGAAGGAAGTTGTGGATAACAGTGAGAAGGAAGTTGTGGACAACAGAGAGAAGGAAGTGGAGAACAGAGAGTGGAAGTTGTGGACAACAGTGAGAAGGAAGTTGTGGACAACAGAGAGAGGAAGTTGTGGACCACAGAAAGAGGGAAGTAGGGGACAACAGAGGGAAGGAGGTTGTGGACAACAGAGGGAAGGAAGTTGTGGACCACAGAGAGAAGTTGTGGACATCAGAGAGAGGGAAGTTGTGGACAACAGAGGGAAGGAAGTTGTGGACCACAGAGAGAAGTTGTGGACATCAGAGAGAAGTTGTGGACATCAGAGAGAAGGAAGTTGTGGACAACAGAAAGAGGGAAGTTGTGGACAACAGAAGGAAGGAAGTTGTGGACCACAGAGAGAAGTTGTGGACATCAGAGAGAAAGAAGTTGTGGACAACAGAAAGAGGGAAGTTGTGGACAACAGAGGGAAGTTGTGGAGAACAGAGAGAGGAAGTTGTGGACAACAGTGAGAAGGAGGTTGTGGACAACAGAGAGAGGAAGTTGTGGACAACAGAAAGAGGGAAGTTGTGGACAACACAGGGAAGTTGTGGACAACAGTGAGAAGGAAGTTGTGGACAACAGTGAGAAGGAAGTTGTGGACAATGGAGAGAAGTTGTGGACAACAGAGAGAGGAAGTTGTGGACAACAGAAAGAGGGAAGTCGTGGACAACAGTGAGAAGGAAGTTGTGGACATCAGAGAGAAGGAAGTTGTGGACAACAGAAAGAGGGAAGTTGTGGACAACAGAGGGAAGTTGTGGACAACAGAGGGAAGTTGTGGAGAACAGAGAGAGGAAGTTGTGGACAACAGTGAGAAGGAAGTTGTGGACAACAGAAAGAGGGAAGTTGTGGAGAACAGTGAGAAGGAAGTTGTGGACAGCAGAGGGAAGTTGTGGAGAACAGAGAGAGGAAGTTGTGGAGAACAGAGGGAAGGAAGTTGTGGACCACAGAGGGAAGTTGTGGAGAACAGAGAGAGGAAGTTGTGGACAACAGTGAGAAGGAAGTTGTGGACAACAGAGAGAGGAAGTTGTGGACAACAGAAAGAGGGAAGTTGTGGACAACAGAGGGAAGTTGTGGACAACAGTGAGAAGGAAGTTGTGGACAACAGTGAGAAGGAAGTTGTGGACAATGGAGAGAAGTTGTGGACAACAGAGAGAGGAAGTTGTGGACAACAGAAAGAGGGAAGTCGTGGACAACAGTGAGAAGGAAGTTGTGGACAACAGAGAGAAGTTGTGGACATCAGAGAGAAGGAAGTTGTGGACAACAGAGGGAAGTTGTGGAGAACAGAGAGAGGAAGTTGTGGACAACAGTGAGAAGGAAGTTGTGGACAACAGAAAGAGGGAAGTTGTGGAGAACAGAGAGAGGAAGTTGTGGACAACAGTGAGAAGGAAGTTGTGGACAGCAGAGGGAAGTTGTGGACCACAGAAAGAGGGAAGTTGTGGACAACAGTGAGAAGGAAGTTGTGGATAAAAGTGAGAAGGGAGTGGTGGACAACAGAGAGAAGGAAGTGGAGAACAGAGAGTGGAAGTTGTGGACAACAGTGAGAAGGAAGTTGTGGACAACAGAGAGAAGGATGTTGTGGACAACAGTGAGAAGGAAGTTGTGGACACCAGTGAGAAGGAAGTTGTGGACAACAGAGAGAAGTTGTGGACAACAGAGAGAGGAAGTTGTGGACAACAGAGAGAGGAAGTTGTGGACAACAGAGGGAAGGAAGTTGTGGACCACAGAAAGAAGGAAGTTGTGGACCACAGAAAGAGGGAAGTTGTGGACAAGAGAGAGAGGAAGTTATGGACAACAGAGGGAAGGAAGTTGTGGACAACAGTGTGAAGGAAGTTGTGGACAACAGAGAGAAGGAAGTTGTGGACCACAGAACGAGGGAAGTTGTGGACCACAGAGAGAAGGAAGTTGTGGACATCAGAGATAAGGAAGTTGTGGACCACAGAGAGAAGGAAGTTGTGGACAACAGAGGGAAGTTGTGGACAACAGAGAGAGGAAGTTGTGGACCACAGAAAGAGGGAAGTTGTGGACAACAGAGAGAGGAAGTTGTGGACCACAGAAAGAGGGAAGTAGGGGACAACAGAGGGAAGGAAGTTGTGGACAACAGAGGGAAGGAAGTTGTGGACCACAGAGAGAAGTTGTGGACATCAGAGAGAGGGAAGTTGTGGACAACAGAGGGAAGGAAGTTGTGGACCACAGAGAGAAGTTGTGGACATCAGAGAGAAAGAAGTTGTGGACAACAGAAAGAGGGAAGTTGTGGACAACAGAGGGAAGTTGTGGAGAACAGAGGGAAGTTGTGGAGAACAGAGAGAGGAAGTTGTGGACAACAGTGAGAAGGAGGTTGTGGACAACAGAGAGAGGAAGTTGTGGACAACAGAAAGAGGGAAGTTGTGGAGAACAGAGGGAAGTTGTGGACAACAGTGAGAAGGAAGTTGTGGACAATGGAGAGAAGTTGTGGACAACAGAGAGAGGAAGTTGTGGACAACAGAAAGAGGGAAGTCGTGGACAACAGTGAGAAGGAAGTTGTGGACATCAGAGAGAAGGAAGTTGTGGACAACAGAAAGAGGGAAGTTGTGGACAACAGAGGGAAGTTGTGGACAACAGAGGGAAGTTGTGGAGAACAGAGAGAGGAATTTGTGGACAACAGTGAGAAGGAAGTTGTGGACAACAGAAAGAGGGAAGTTGTGGAGAACAGTGAGAAGGAAGTTGTGGACAGCAGAGGGAAGTTGTGGAGAACAGAGAGAGGAAGTTGTGGAGAACAGAGGGAAGTTGTGGACAACAGAGAGAGGAAGTTGTGGACAACAGAGAGAGCAAGTTGTGGACAACAGAGGGAAGGAAGTTGTGGACCACAGAAAGAGGGAAGTTGTGGACAACAGTGAGAAGGAAGTTGTGGATAACAGTGAGAAGGAAGTTGTGGACAACAGAGAGTGGAAGTTGTGGACAACAGTGAGAAGGAAGTTGTGGACAACAGTGAGAAGGAAGTTGTGGACAACAGAGAGAAGGATGTTGTGGACAACAGAGAGAAGTTGTGGACAACAGAGAGAGGAAGTTGTGGACAACAGAGAGAGGAAGTTGTGGACAACAGAGAGAAGGAAGTTGTGGACCACAGAAAGAAGGAAGTTGTGGACAACAGAGGGAAGGAAGTTGTGGACCACAGAAAGAGGGAAGTTGTGGACAACAGTGAGAAGGAAGTTGTGGACAACAGAGAGAAGGAAGTTGTGGACAACAGTGTGAAGGAAGTTGTGGACAACAGAGAGAGGAAGTTGTGGACAACAGAGAGAAGGAAGTTGTGGACCACAGAAAGAAGGAAGTTGTGGACAACAGAGGGAAGGAAGTTGTGGACCACAGAAAGAGGGAAGTTGTGGACAACAGTGAGAAGGAAGTTGTGGACATCAGAGATAAGGAAGTTGTGGACCACAGAGAGAAGGAAGTTGTGGACAACAGAGGGAAGTTGTGGACAACAGAGAGAGGAAGTTGTGGACCACAGAAAGAGGGAAGTTGTGGACAACAGAGAGAGGAAGTTGTGGACCACAGAAAGAGGGAAGTAGGGGACAACAGAGGGAAGGAAGTTGTGGACAACAGAAAGAGGGAAGTTGTGGACAACAGAGGGAAGGAAGTAGTGGACCACAGAGAGAAGTTGTGGACATCAGAGAGAGGGAAGTTGTGGACAACAGAGGGAAGGAAGTTGTGGACCACAGAGGGAAGTTGTGGAGAACAGAGAGAGGAAGTTGTGGACAACAGTGAGAAGGAAGTTGTGGACAACAGAGAGAGGAAGTTGTGGACAACAGAAAGAGGGAAGTTGTGGACAACAGAGGGAAGTTGTGGACAACAGTGAGAAGGAAGTTGTGGACAACAGTGAGAAGGAAGTTGTGGACAATGGAGAGAAGTTGTGGACAACAGAGAGAGGAAGTTGTGGACAACAGAAAGAGGGAAGTCGTGGACAACAGTGAGAAGGAAGTTGTGGACAACAGAGAGAAGTTGTGGACATCAGAGAGAAGGAAGTTGTGGACAACAGAAAGAGGGAAGTTGTGGACAACAGAGGGAAGTTGTGGAGAACAGAGAGAGGAAGTTGTGGACAACAGTGAGAAGGAAGTTGTGGACAACAGAAAGAGGGAAGTTGTGGAGAACAGAGAGAGGAAGTTGTGGACAACAGTGAGAAGGAAGTTGTGGACAGCAGAGGGAAGTTGTGGACAACAGAGAGAGGAAGTTGTGGACAACACAGAGAGGAAGTTGTGGACAACAGAGGGAAAAAGTTGTGAACAACAGAGAGAAGGAAGTTGTGGACAACAGCGAGAAGTTGTGGAGAACAGAGAGAAGGAAGTTGTGGACCACAGAAAGAGGGAAGTTGTGGACAACAGAGAGAGGAAGTTGTGGACAACAGAGAGAGGAAGTTGTGGACAACAGAGGGAAAGAAGTTGTGGACCACAGAAAGAGGGAAGTTGTGGACAACAGTGAGAAGGAAGTTGTGGATAACAGTGAGAAGGAAGTTGTGGACAACAGAGAGAAGGAAGTGGAGAACAGAGAGTGGAAGTTGTGGACAACAGTGAGAAGGAAGTTGTGGACAACAGAGAGAGGAAGTTGTGGACCACAGAAAGAGGGAAGTAGGGGACAACAGAGGGAAGGAGGTTGTGGACAACAGAGGGAAGGAAGTTGTGGACCACAGAGAGAAGTTGTGGACATCAGAGAGAGGGAAGTTGTGGACAACAGAGGGAAGGAAGTTGTGGACCACAGAGAGAAGTTGTGGACATCAGAGAGAAGTTGTGGACATCAGAGAGAAGGAAGTTGTGGACAACAGAAAGAGGGAAGTTGTGGACAACAGAAGGAAGGAAGTTGTGGACCACAGAGAGAAGTTGTGGACATCAGAGAGAAAGAAGTTGTGGACAACAGAAAGAGGGAAGTTGTGGACAACAGAGGGAAGTTGTGGAGAACAGAGAGAGGAAGTTGTGGACAACAGTGAGAAGGAGGTTGTGGACAACAGAGAGAGGAAGTTGTGGACAACAGAAAGAGGGAAGTTGTGGACAACACAGGGAAGTTGTGGACAACAGTGAGAAGGAAGTTGTGGACAACAGTGAGAAGGAAGTTGTGGACAATGGAGAGAAGTTGTGGACAACAGAGAGAGGAAGTTGTGGACAACAGAAAGAGGGAAGTCGTGGACAACAGTGAGAAGGAAGTTGTGGACATCAGAGAGAAGGAAGTTGTGGACAACAGAAAGAGGGAAGTTGTGGACAACAGAGGGAAGTTGTGGACAACAGAGGGAAGTTGTGGAGAACAGAGAGAGGAAGTTGTGGACAACAGTGAGAAGGAAGTTGTGGACAACAGAAAGAGGGAAGTTGTGGACAACAGTGAGAAGGAAGTTGTGGACAGCAGAGGGAAGTTGTGGAGAACAGAGAGAGGAAGTTGTGGAGAACAGAGGGAAGGAAGTTGTGGACCACAGAGGGAAGTTGTGGAGAACAGAGAGAGGAAGTTGTGGACAACAGTGAGAAGGAAGTTGTGGACAACAGAGAGAGGAAGTTGTGGACAACAGAAAGAGGGAAGTTGTGGACAACAGAGGGAAGTTGTGGACAACAGTGAGAAGGAAGTTGTGGACAACAGTGAGAAGGAAGTTGTGGACAATGGAGAGAAGTTGTGGACAACAGAGAGAGGAAGTTGTGGACAACAGAAAGAGGGAAGTCGTGGACAACAGTGAGAAGGAAGTTGTGGACAACAGAGAGAAGTTGTGGACATCAGAGAGAAGGAAGTTGTGGACAACAGAAAGAGGGAAGTTGTGGACAACAGAGGGAAGTTGTGGAGAACAGAGAGAGGAAGTTGTGGACAACAGTGAGAAGGAAGTTGTGGACAACAGAAAGAGGGAAGTTGTGGAGAACAGAGAGAGGAAGTTGTGGACAACAGTGAGAAGGAAGTTGTGGACAGCAGAGGGAAGTTGTGGACCACAGAAAGAGGGAAGTTGTGGACAACAGTGAGAAGGAAGTTGTGGATAAAAGTGAGAAGGGAGTTGTGGACAACAGAGAGAAGGAAGTGGAGAACAGAGAGTGGAAGTTGTGGACAACAGTGAGAAGGAAGTTGTGGACAACAGAGAGAAGGATGTTGTGGACAACAGTGAGAAGGAAGTTGTGGACAGCAGTGAGAAGGAAGTTGTGGACAACAGAGAGAAGTTGTGGACAACAGAGAGAGGAAGTTGTGGACAACAGAGAGAGGAAGTTGTGGACAACAGAGGGAAGGAAGTTGTGGACCACAGAAAGAAGGAAGTTGTGGACCACAGAAAGAGGGAAGTTGTGGACAAGAGAGAGAGGAAGTTATGGACAACAGAGGGAAGGAAGTTGTGGACAACAGTGTGAAGGAAGTTGTGGACAACAGAGAGAAGGAAGTTGTGGACCACAGAACGAGGGAAGTTGTGGACCACAGAGAGAAGGAAGTTGTGGACATCAGAGATAAGGAAGTTGTGGACCACAGAGAGAAGGAAGTTGTGGACAACAGAGGGAAGTTGTGGACAACAGAGAGAGGAAGTTGTGGACCACAGAAAGAGGGAAGTTGTGGACAACAGAGAGAGGAAGTTGTGGACCACAGAAAGAGGGAAGTAGGGGACAACAGAGGGAAGGAAGTTGTGGACAACAGAGGGAAGGAAGTTGTGGACCACAGAGAGAAGTTGTGGACATCAGAGAGAGGGAAGTTGTGGACAACAGAGGGAAGGAAGTTGTGGACCACAGAGAGAAGTTGTGGACATCAGAGAGAAAGAAGTTGTGGACAACAGAAAGAGGGAAGTTGTGGACAACAGAGGGAAGTTGTGGAGAACAGAGAGAGGAAGTTGTGGACAACAGTGAGAAGGAGGTTGTGGACAACAGAGAGAGGAAGTTGTGGACAACAGAAAGAGGGAAGTTGTGGACAACAGAGGGAAGTTGTGGACAACAGTGAGAAGGAAGTTGTGGACAATGGAGAGAAGTTGTGGACAACAGAGAGAGGAAGTTGTGGACAACAGAAAGAGGGAAGTCGTGGACAACAGTGAGAAGGAAGTTGTGGACATCAGAGAGAAGGAAGTTGTGGACAACAGAAACAGGGAAGTTGTGGACAACAGAGGGAAGTTGTGGACAACAGAGGGAAGTTGTGGAGAACAGAGAGAGGAAGTTGTGGACAGCAGAGGGAAGTTGTGGAGAACAGTGAGAAGGAAGTTGTGGACAGCAGAGGGAAGTTGTGGAGAACAGAGAGAGGAAGTTGTGGAGAACAGAGGGAAGTTGTGGACAACAGAGAGAGGAAGTTGTGGACAACAGAGAGAGCAAGTTGTGGACAACAGTGAGAAGGAAGTTGTGGATAACAGTGAGAAGGAAGTTGTGGACAACAGAGAGAAGGAAGTGGAGAACAGAGAGTGGAAGTTGTGGACAACAGTGAGAAGGAAGTTGTGGACAACAGTGAGAAGGAAGTTGTGGACAACAGAGAGAAGGATGTTGTGGACAACAGAGAGAAGTTGTGGACAACAGAGAGAGGAAGTTGTGGACAACAGAGAGAGGAAGTTGTGGACAACAGAGAGAAGGAAGTTGTGGACCACAGAAAGAAGGAAGTTGTGGACAACAGAGGGAAGGAAGTTGTGGACCACAGAAAGAGGGAAGTTGTGGACAACAGTGAGAAGGAAGTTGTGGACAACAGAGAGAAGGAAGTTGTGGACAACAGTGTGAAGGAAGTTGTGGACAACAGAGAGAGGAAGTTGTGGACAACAGAGAGAAGGAAGTTGTGGACCACAGAAAGAAGGAAGTTGTGGACAACAGAGGGAAGGAAGTTGTGGACCACAGAAAGAGGGAAGTTGTGGACAACAGTGAGAAGGAAGTTGTGGACATCAGAGATAAGGAAGTTGTGGACCACAGAGAGAAGGAAGTTGTGGACAACAGAGGGAAGTTGCGGACAACAGAGAGAGGAAGTTGTGGACCACAGAAAGAGGGAAGTTGTGGACAACAGAGAGAGGAAGTTGTGGACCACAGAAAGAGGGAAGTAGGGGACAACAGAGGGAAGGAAGTTGTGGACAACAGAAAGAGGGAAGTTGTGGACAACAGAGGGAAGGAAGTTGTGGACCACAGAGAGAAGTTGTGGACATCAGAGAGAGGGAAGTTGTGGACAACAGAGGGAAGGAAGTTGTGGACCACAGAGGGAAGTTGTGGAGAACAGAGAGAGGAAGTTGTGGACAACAGTGAGAAGGAAGTTGTGGACAACAGAGAGAGGAAGTTGTGGACAACAGAAAGAGGGAAGTTGTGGACAACAGAGGGAAGTTGTGGACAACAGTGAGAAGGAAGTTGTGGACAACAGTGAGAAGGAAGTTGTGGACAATGGAGAGAAGTTGTGGACAACAGAGAGAGGAAGTTGTGGACAACAGAAAGAGGGAAGTCGTGGACAACAGTGAGAAGGAAGTTGTGGACAACAGAGAGAAGTTGTGGACATCAGAGAGAAGGAAGTTGTGGACAACAGAAAGAGGGAAGTTGTGGACAACAGAGGGAAGTTGTGGAGAACAGAGAGAGGAAGTTGTGGACAACAGTGAGAAGGAAGTTGTGGACAACAGAAAGAGGGAAGTTGTGGAGAACAGAGAGAGGAAGTTGTGGACAACAGTGAGAAGGAAGTTGTGGACAGCAGAGGGAAGTTGTGGACAACAGAGAGAGGAAGTTGTGGACAACACAGAGAGGAAGTTGTGGACAACAGAGGGAAAAAGTTGTGAACAACAGAGAGAAGGAAGTTGTGGACAACAGAGAGAAGTTGTCGAGAACAGAGAGAAGGAAGTTGTGGACCACAGAAAGAGGGAAGTTGTGGACAACAGAGAGAGGAAGTTGTGGACAACAGAGAGAGGAAGTTGTGGACAACAGAGGGAAGGAAGTTGTGGACCACAGAAAGAGGGAAGTTGTGGACAACAGTGAGAAGGAAGTTGTGGATAACAGTGAGAAGGAAGTTGTGGACAACAGAGAGAAGGAAGTGGAGAACAGAGAGTGGAAGTTGTGGACAACAGTGAGAAGGAAGTTGTGGACAACAGAGAGAGGAAGTTGTGGACCACAGAAAGAGGGAAGTAGGGGACAACAGAGGGAAGGAGGTTGTGGACAACAGAGGGAAGGAAGTTGTGGACCACAGAGAGAAGTTGTGGACATCAGAGAGAGGGAAGTTGTGGACAACAGAGGGAAGGAAGTTGTGGACCACAGAGAGAAGTTGTGGACATCAGAGAGAAGTTGTGGACATCAGAGAGAAGGAAGTTGTGGACAACAGAAAGAGGGAAGTTGTGGACAACAGAAGGAAGGAAGTTGTGGACCACAGAGAGAAGTTGTGGACATCAGAGAGAAAGAAGTTGTGGACAACAGAAAGAGGGAAGTTGTGGACAACAGAGGGAAGTTGTGGAGAACAGAGAGAGGAAGTTGTGGACAACAGTGAGAAGGAGGTTGTGGACAACAGAGAGAGGAAGTTGTGGACAACAGAAAGAGGGAAGTTGTGGACAACAGAGGGAAGTTGTGGACAACAGTGAGAAGGAAGTTGTGGACAACAGTGAGAAGGAAGTTGTGGACAATGGAGAGAAGTTGTGGACAACAGAGAGAGGAAGTTGTGGACAACAGAAAGAGGGAAGTCGTGGACAACAGTGAGAAGGAAGTTGTGGACATCAGAGAGAAGGAAGTTGTGGACAACAGAAAGAGGGAAGTTGTGGACAACAGAGGGAAGTTGTGGACAACAGAGGGAAGTTGTGGAGAACAGAGAGAGGAAGTTGTGGACAACAGTGAGAAGGAAGTTGTGGACAACAGAAAGAGGGAAGTTGTGGAGAACAGTGAGAAGGAAGTTGTGGACAGCAGAGGGAAGTTGTGGAGAACAGAGAGAGGAAGTTGTGGAGAACAGAGGGAAGGAAGTTGTGGACCACAGAGGGAAGTTGTGGAGAACAGAGAGAGGAAGTTGTGGACAACAGTGAGAAGGAAGTTGTGGACAACAGAGAGAGGAAGTTGTGGACAACAGAAAGAGGGAAGTTGTGGACAACAGAGGGAAGTTGTGGACAACAGTGAGAAGGAAGTTGTGGACAACAGTGAGAAGGAAGTTGTGGACAATGGAGAGAAGTTGTGGACAACAGAGAGAGGAAGTTGTGGACAACAGAAAGAGGGAAGTCGTGGACAACAGTGAGAAGGAAGTTGTGGACAACAGAGAGAAGTTGTGGATATCAGAGAGAAGGAAGTTGTGGACAACAGAAAGAGGGAAGTTGTGGACAACAGAGGGAAGTTGTGGAGAACAGAGAGAGGAAGTTGTGGACAACAGAGAGAAGGAAGTTGTGGACCACAGAAAGAAGGAAGTTGTGGACAACAGAGGGAAGGAAGTTGTGGACCACAGAAAGAGGGAAGTTGTGGACAACAGTGAGAAGGAAGTTGTGGACAACAGAGAGAAGGAAGTTGTGGACAACAGTGTGAAGGAAGTTGTGGACAACAGAGAGAGGAAGTTGTGGACAACAGAGAGAAGGAAGTTGTGGACCACAGAAAGAAGGAAGTTGTGGACAACAGAGGGAAGGAAGTTGTGGACCACAGAAAGAGGGAAGTTGTGGACAACAGTGAGAAGGAAGTTGTGGACATCAGAGATAAGGAAGTTGTGGACCACAGAGAGAAGGAAGTTGTGGACAACAGAGGGAAGTTGTGGACAACAGAGAGAGGAAGTTGTGGACCACAGAAAGAGGGAAGTTGTGGACAACAGAGAGAGGAAGTTGTGGACCACAGAAAGAGGGAAGTAGGGGACAACAGAGGGAAGGAAGTTGTGGACAACAGAAAGAGGGAAGTTGTGGACAACAGAGGGAAGGAAGTTGTGGACCACAGAGAGAAGTTGTGGACATCAGAGAGAGGGAAGTTGTGGACAACAGAGGGAAGGAAGTTGTGGACCACAGAGGGAAGTTGTGGAGAATAGAGAGAGGAAGTTGTGAACAACAGTGAGAAGGAAGTTGTGGACAACAGAGAGAGGAAGTTGTGGACAACAGAAAGAGGGAAGTTGTGGACAACAGAGGGAAGTTGTGGACAACAGTGAGAAGGAAGTTGTGGACAACAGTGAGAAGGAAGTTGTGGACAATGGAGAGAAGTTGTGGACAACAGAGAGAGGAAGTTGTGGACAACAGAAAGAGGGAAGTCGTGGACAACAGTGAGAAGGAAGTTGTGGACAACAGAGAGAAGTTGTGGACATCAGAGAGAAGGAAGTTGTGGACAACAGAAAGAGGGAAGTTGTGGACAACAGAGGGAAGTTGTGGAGAACAGAGAGAGGAAGTTGTGGACAACAGTGAGAAGGAAGTTGTGGACAACAGAAAGAGGGAAGTTGTGGAGAACAGAGAGAGGAAGTTGTGGACAACAGTGAGAAGGAAGTTGTGGACAGCAGAGGGAAGTTGTGGACAACAGAGAGAGGAAGTTGTGGACAACACAGAGAGGAAGTTGTGGACAACAGAGGGAAAAAGTTGTGAACAACAGAGAGAAGGAAGTTGTGGACAACAGAGAGAAGTTGTCGAGAACAGAGAGAAGGAAGTTGTGGACCACAGAAAGAGGGAAGTTGTGGACAACAGAGAGAGGAAGTTGTGGACAACAGAGAGAGGAAGTTGTGGACAACAGAGGGAAGGAAGTTGTGGACCACAGAAAGAGGGAAGTTGTGGACAACAGTGAGAAGGAAGTTGTGGATAACAGTGAGAAGGAAGTTGTGGACAACAGAGAGAAGGAAGTGGAGAACAGAGAGTGGAAGTTGTGGACAACAGTGAGAAGGAAGTTGTGGACAACAGAGAGAGGAAGTTGTGGACCACAGAAAGAGGGAAGTAGGGGACAACAGAGGGAAGGAGGTTGTGGACAACAGAGGGAAGGAAGTTGTGGACCACAGAGAGAAGTTGTGGACATCAGAGAGAGGGAAGTTGTGGACAACAGAGGGAAGGAAGTTGTGGACCACAGAGAGAAGTTGTGGACATCAGAGAGAAGTTGTGGACATCAGAGAGAAGGAAGTTGTGGACAACAGAAAGAGGGAAGTTGTGGACAACAGAAGGAAGGAAGTTGTGGACCACAGAGAGAAGTTGTGGACATCAGAGAGAAAGAAGTTGTGGACAACAGAAAGAGGGAAGTTGTGGACAACAGAGGGAAGTTGTGGAGAACAGAGAGAGGAAGTTGTGGACAACAGTGAGAAGGAGGTTGTGGACAACAGAGAGAGGAAGTTGTGGACAACAGAAAGAGGGAAGTTGTGGACAACAGAGGGAAGTTGTGGACAACAGTGAGAAGGAAGTTGTGGACAACAGTGAGAAGGAAGTTGTGGACAATGGAGAGAAGTTGTGGACAACAGAGAGAGGAAGTTGTGGACAACAGAAAGAGGGAAGTCGTGGACAACAGTGAGAAGGAAGTTGTGGACATCAGAGAGAAGGAAGTTGTGGACAACAGAAAGAGGGAAGTTGTGGACAACAGAGGGAAGTTGTGGACAACAGAGGGAAGTTGTGGAGAACAGAGAGAGGAAGTTGTGGACAACAGTGAGAAGGAAGTTGTGGACAACAGAAAGAGGGAAGTTGTGGAGAACAGTGAGAAGGAAGTTGTGGACAGCAGAGGGAAGTTGTGGAGAACAGAGAGAGGAAGTTGTGGAGAACAGAGGGAAGGAAGTTGTGGACCACAGAGGGAAGTTGTGGAGAACAGAGAGAGGAAGTTGTGGACAACAGTGAGAAGGAAGTTGTGGACAACAGAGAGAGGAAGTTGTGGACAACAGAAAGAGGGAAGTTGTGGACAACAGAGGGAAGTTGTGGACAACAGTGAGAAGGAAGTTGTGGACAACAGTGAGAAGGAAGTTGTGGACAATGGAGAGAAGTTGTGGACAACAGAGAGAGGAAGTTGTGGACAACAGAAAGAGGGAAGTCGTGGACAACAGTGAGAAGGAAGTTGTGGACAACAGAGAGAAGTTGTGGATATCAGAGAGAAGGAAGTTGTGGACAACAGAAAGAGGGAAGTTGTGGACAACAGAGGGAAGTTGTGGAGAACAGAGAGAGGAAGTTGTGGACAACAGTGAGAAGGAAGTTGTGGACAACAGAAAGAGGGAAGTTGTGGAGAACAGAGAGAGGAAGTTGTGGACAACAGTGAGAAGGAAGTTGTGGACAGCAGAGGGAAGTTGTGGACAACAGAGAGAGGAAGTTGTGGACAACACAGAGAGGAAGTTGTGGACAACAGAGGGAAAAAGTTGTGAACAACAGAGAGAAGGAAGTTGTGGACAACAGAGAGAAGTTGTGGAGAACAGAGAGAAGGAAGTTGTGGACCACAGAAAGAGGGAAGTTGTGGACAACAGAGAGAGGAAGTTGTGGACAACAGAGAGAGGAAGTTGTGGACAACAGAGGGAAGGAAGTTGTGGACCACAGAAAGAGGGAAGTTGTGGACAACAGTGAGAAGGAAGTTGTGGATAACAGTGAGAAGGAAGTTGTGGACAACAGTGAGAAGGAAGTTGTGGACAACAGAGAGAGGAAGTTGTGGACCACAGAAAGAGGGAAGTAGGGGACAACAGAGGGAAGGAGGTTGTGGACAACAGAGGGAAGGAAGTTGTGGACCACAGAGAGAAGTTGTGGACAACAGAGGGAAGGAAGTTGTGGACCACAGAGAGAAGTTGTGGACATCAGAGAGAAGTTGTGGACATCAGAGAGAAGGAAGTTGTGGACAACAGAAAGAGGGAAGTTGTGGACAACAGAAGGAAGGAAGTTGTGGACCACAGAGAGAAGTTGTGGACATCAGAGAGAAAGAAGTTGTGGACAACAGAAAGAGGGAAGTTGTGGACAACAGAGGGAAGTTGTGGAGAACAGAGAGAGGAAGTTGTGGACAACAGTGAGAAGGAGGTTGTGGACAACAGAGAGAGGAAGTTGTGGACAACAGAAAGAGGGAAGTTGTGGACAACAGAGGGAAGTTGTGGACAACAGTGAGAAGGAAGTTGTGGACAACAGTGAGAAGGAAGTTGTGGACAATGGAGAGAAGTTGTGGACAACAGAGAGAGGAAGTTGTGGACAACAGAAAGAGGGAAGTCGTGGACAACAGTGAGAAGGAAGTTGTGGACATCAGAGAGAAGGAAGTTGTGGACAACAGAAAGAGGGAAGTTGTGGACAACAGAGGGAAGTTGTGGACAACAGAGGGAAGTTGTGGAGAACAGAGAGAGGAAGTTGTGGACAACAGTGAGAAGGAAGTTGTGGACAACAGAAAGAGGGAAGTTGTGGAGAACAGTGAGAAGGAAGTTGTGGACAGCAGAGGGAAGTTGTGGAGAACAGAGAGAGGAAGTTGTGGAGAACAGAGGGAAGTTGTGGACAACAGAGAGAGGAAGTTGTGGACAACAGAGAGAGCAAGTTGTGGACAACAGAGGGAAGGAAGTTGTGGACCACAGAAAGAGGGAAGTTGTGGACAACAGTGAGAAGGAAGTTGTGGATAACAGTGAGAAGGAAGTTGTGGACAACAGAGAGAAGGAAGTGGAGAACAGAGAGTGGAAGTTGTGGACAACAGTGAGAAGGAAGTTGTGGACAACAGTGAGAAGGAAGTTGTGGACAACAGAGAGAAGGATGTTGTGGACAACAGAGAGAAGTTGTGGACAACAGAGAGAGGAAGTTGTGGACAACAGAGAGAGGAAGTTGTGGACAACAGAGAGAAGGAAGTTGTGGACCACAGAAAGAAGGAAGTTGTGGACAACAGAGGGAAGGAAGTTGTGGACCACAGAAAGAGGGAAGTTGTGGACAACAGTGAGAAGGAAGTTGTGGACAACAGAGAGAAGGAAGTTGTGGACAACAGTGTGAAGGAAGTTGTGGACAACAGAGAGAGGAAGTTGTGGACAACAGAGAGAAGGAAGTTGTGGACCACAGAAAGAAGGAAGTTGTGGACAACAGAGGGAAGGAAGTTGTGGACCACAGAAAGAGGGAAGTTGTGGACAACAGTGAGAAGGAAGTTGTGGACATCAGAGATAAGGAAGTTGTGGACCACAGAGAGAAGGAAGTTGTGGACAACAGAGGGAAGTTGTGGACAACAGAGAGAGGAAGTTGTGGACCACAGAAAGAGGGAAGTTGTGGACAACAGAGAGAGGAAGTTGTGGACCACAGAAAGAGCGAAGTAGGGGACAACAGAGGGAAGGAAGTTGTGGACAACAGAAAGAGGGAAGTTGTGGACAACAGAGGGAAGGAAGTTGTGGACCACAGAGAGAAGTTGTGGACATCAGAGAGAGGGAAGTTGTGGACAACAGAGGGAAGGAAGTTGTGGACCACAGAGGGAAGTTGTGGAGAACAGAGAGAGGAAGTTGTGGACAACAGTGAGAAGGAAGTTGTGGACAACAGAGAGAGGAAGTTGTGGACAACAGAAAGAGGGAAGTTGTGGACAACAGAGGGAAGTTGTGGACAACAGTGAGAAGGAAGTTGTGGACCACAGAAAGAAGGAAGTTGTGGACAACAGAGGGAAGGAAGTTGTGGACCACAGAAAGAGGGAAGTTGTGGACAACAGTGAGAAGGAAGTTGTGGACATCAGAGATAAGGAAGTTGTGGACCACAGAGAGAAGGAAGTTGTGGACAACAGAGGGAAGTTGTGGACAACAGAGAGAGGAAGTTGTGGACCACAGAAAGAGGGAAGTTGTGGACAACAGAGAGAGGAAGTTGTGGACCACAGAAAGAGGGAAGTAGGGGACAACAGAGGGAAGGAAGTTGTGGACAACAGAAAGAGGGAAGTTGTGGACAACAGAGGGAAGGAAGTTGTGGACCACAGAGAGAAGTTGTGGACATCAGAGAGAGGGAAGTTGTGGACAACAGAGGGAAGGAAGTTGTGGACCACAGAGGGAAGTTGTGGAGAACAGAGAGAGGAAGTTGTGGACAACAGTGAGAAGGAAGTTGTGGACAACAGAGAGAGGAAGTTGTGGACAACAGAAAGAGGGAAGTTGTGGACAACAGAGGGAAGTTGTGGACAACAGTGAGAAGGAAGTTGTGGACAACAGTGAGAAGGAAGTTGTGGACAATGGAGAGAAGTTGTGGACAACAGAGAGAGGAAGTTGTGGACAACAGAAAGAGGGAAGTCGTGGACAACAGTGAGAAGGAAGTTGTGGACAACAGAGAGAAGTTGTGGACATCAGAGAGAAGGAAGTTGTGGACAACAGAAAGAGGGAAGTTGTGGACAACAGAGGGAAGTTGTGGAGAACAGAGAGAGGAAGTTGTGGACAACAGTGAGAAGGAAGTTGTGGACAACAGAAAGAGGGAAGTTGTGGAGAACAGAGAGAGGAAGTTGTGGACAACAGTGAGAAGGAAGTTGTGGACAGCAGAGGGAAGTTGTGGACAACAGAGAGAGGAAGTTGTGGACAACACAGAGAGGAAGTTGTGGACAACAGAGGGAAAAAGTTGTGAACAACAGAGAGAAGGAAGTTGTGGACAACAGAGAGAAGTTGTGGAGAACAGAGGGAAGGAAGTTGTGGACCACAGAAAGAGGGAAGTTGTGGACAACAGAGAGAGGAAGTTGTGGACAACAGAGAGAGGAAGTTGTGGACAACAGAGGGAAGGAAGTTGTGGACCACAGAAAGAGGGAAGTTGTGGACAACAGTGAGAAGGAAGTTGTGGATAACAGTGAGAAGGAAGTTGTGGACAACAGAGAGAAGGAAGTGGAGAACAGAGAGTGGAAGTTGTGGACAACAGTGAGAAGGAAGTTGTGGACAACAGAGAGAGGAAGTTGTGGACCACAGAAAGAGGGAAGTAGGGGACAACAGAGAGAGGAAGTTGTGGACAACACAGAGAGGAAGTTGTGGACAACAGAGGGAAAAAGTTGTGAACAACAGAGAGAAGGAAGTTGTGGACAACAGAGAGAAGTTGTGGAGAACAGAGAGAAGGAAGTTGTGGACCACAGAAAGAGGGAAGTTGTGGACAACAGAGAGAGGAAGTTGTGGACAACAGAGAGAGGAAGTTGTGGACAACAGAGGGAAGGAAGTTGTGGACCACAGAAAGAGGGAAGTTGTGGACAACAGTGAGAAGGAAGTTGTGGATAACAGTGAGAAGGAAGTTGTGGACAACAGAGAGAAGGAAGTGGAGAACAGAGAGTGGAAGTTGTGGACAACAGTGAGAAGGAAGTTGTGGACAACAGAGAGAGGAAGTTGTGGACCACAGAAAGAGGGAAGTAGGGGACAACAGAGGGAAGGAGGTTGTGGACAACAGAGGGAAGGAAGTTGTGGACCACAGAGAGAAGTTGTGGACATCAGAGAGAGGGAAGTTGTGGACAACAGAGGGAAGGAAGTTGTGGACCACAGAGAGAAGTTGTGGACATCAGAGAGAAGTTGTGGACATCAGAGAGAAGGAAGTTGTGGACAACAGAAAGAGGGAAGTAGGGGACAACAGAGGGAAGGAAGTTGTGGACAACAGAAAGAGGGAAGTTGTGGACAACAGAGGGAAGGAAGTTGTGGACCACAGAGAGAAGTTGTGGACATCAGAGAGAGGGAAGTTGTGGACAACAGAGGGAAGGAAGTTGTGGACCACAGAGGGAAGTTGTGGAGAACAGAGAGAGGAAGTTGTGGACAACAGTGAGAAGGAAGTTGTGGACAACAGAGAGAGGAAGTTGTGGACAACAGAAAGAGGGAAGTTGTGGACAACAGAGGGAAGTTGTGGACAACAGTGAGAAGGAAGTTGTGGACAACAGTGAGAAGGAAGTTGTGGACAATGGAGAGAAGTTGTGGACAACAGAGAGAGGAAGTTGTGGACAACAGAAAGAGGGAAGTCGTGGACAACAGTGAGAAGGAAGTTGTGGACAACAGAGAGAAGTTGTGGACATCAGAGAGAAGGAAGTTGTGGACAACAGAAAGAGGGAAGTTGTGGACAACAGAGGGAAGTTGTGGAGAACAGAGAGAGGAAGTTGTGGACAACAGTGAGAAGGAAGTTGTGGACAACAGAAAGAGGGAAGTTGTGGAGAACAGAGAGAGGAAGTTGTGGACAACAGTGAGAAGGAAGTTGTGGACAGCAGAGGGAAGTTGTGGACAACAGAGAGAGGAAGTTGTGGACAACACAGAGAGGAAGTTGTGGACAACAGAGGGAAAAAGTTGTGAACAACAGAGAGAAGGAAGTTGTGGACAACAGAGAGAAGTTGTGGAGAACAGAGGGAAGGAAGTTGTGGACCACAGAAAGAGGGAAGTTGTGGACAACAGAGAGAGGAAGTTGTGGACAACAGAGAGAGGAAGTTGTGGACAACAGAGGGAAGGAAGTTGTGGACCACAGAAAGAGGGAAGTTGTGGACAACAGTGAGAAGGAAGTTGTGGATAACAGTGAGAAGGAAGTTGTGGACAACAGAGAGAAGGAAGTGGAGAACAGAGAGTGGAAGTTGTGGACAACAGTGAGAAGGAAGTTGTGGACAACAGAGAGAGGAAGTTGTGGACCACAGAAAGAGGGAAGTAGGGGACAACAGAGAGAGGAAGTTGTGGACAACACAGAGAGGAAGTTGTGGACAACAGAGGGAAAAAGTTGTGAACAACAGAGAGAAGGAAGTTGTGGACAACAGAGAGAAGTTGTGGAGAACAGAGAGAAGGAAGTTGTGGACCACAGAAAGAGGGAAGTTGTGGACAACAGAGAGAGGAAGTTGTGGACAACAGAGAGAGGAAGTTGTGGACAACAGAGGGAAGGAAGTTGTGGACCACAGAAAGAGGGAAGTTGTGGACAACAGTGAGAAGGAAGTTGTGGATAACAGTGAGAAGGAAGTTGTGGACAACAGAGAGAAGGAAGTGGAGAACAGAGAGTGGAAGTTGTGGACAACAGTGAGAAGGAAGTTGTGGACAACAGAGAGAGGAAGTTGTGGACCACAGAAAGAGGGAAGTAGGGGACAACAGAGGGAAGGAGGTTGTGGACAACAGAGGGAAGGAAGTTGTGGACCACAGAGAGAAGTTGTGGACATCAGAGAGAGGGAAGTTGTGGACAACAGAGGGAAGGAAGTTGTGGACCACAGAGAGAAGTTGTGGACATCAGAGAGAAGTTGTGGACATCAGAGAGAAGGAAGTTGTGGACAACAGAAAGAGGGAAGTTGTGGACAACAGAAGGAAGGAAGTTGTGGACCACAGAGAGAAGTTGTGGACATCAGAGAGAAAGAAGTTGTGGACAACAGAAAGAGGGAAGTTGTGGACAACAGAGGGAAGTTGTGGAGAACAGAGAGAGGAAGTTGTGGACAACAGTGAGAAGGAGGTTGTGGACAACAGAGAGAGGAAGTTGTGGACAACAGAAAGAGGGAAGTTGTGGACAACAGAGGGAAGTTGTGGACAACAGTGAGAAGGAAGTTGTGGACAACAGTGAGAAGGAAGTTGTGGACAATGGAGAGAAGTTGTGGACAACAGAGGGAGGAAGTTGTGGACAACAGAAAGAGGGAAGTCGTGGACAACAGTGAGAAGGAAGTTGTGGACATCAGAGAGAAGGAAGTTGTGGACAACAGAAAGAGGGAAGTTGTGGACAACAGAGGGAAGTTGTGGACAACAGAGGGAAGTTGTGGAGAACAGAGAGAGGAAGTTGTGGACAACAGTGAGAAGGAAGTTGTGGACAACAGAAAGAGGGAAGTTGTGGAGAACAGTGGGAAGGAAGTTGTGGACAGCAGAGGGAAGTTGTGGAGAACAGAGAGAGGAAGTTGTGGAGAACAGAGGGAAGTTGTGGACAACAGAGAGAGGAAGTTGTGGACAACAGAGAGAGCAAGTTGTGGACAACAGAGGGAAGGAAGTTGTGGACCACAGAAAGAGGGAAGTTGTGGACAACAGTGAGAAGGAAGTTGTGGATAACAGTGAGAAGGAAGTTGTGGACAACAGAGAGAAGGAAGTGGAGAACAGAGAGTGGAAGTTGTGGACAACAGTGAGAAGGAAGTTGTGGACAACAGTGAGAAGGAAGTTGTGGACAACAGAGAGAAGGATGTTGTGGACAACAGAGAGAAGTTGTGGACAACAGAGAGAGGAAGTTGTGGACAACAGAGAGAGGAAGTTGTGGACAACAGAGAGAAGGAAGTTGTGGACCACAGAAAGAAGGAAGTTGTGGACAACAGAGGGAAGGAAGTTGTGGACCACAGAAAGAGGGAAGTTGTGGACAACAGTGAGAAGGAAGTTGTGGACAACAGAGAGAAGGAAGTTGTGGACAACAGTGTGAAGGAAGTTGTGGACAACAGAGAGAGGAAGTTGTGGACAACAGAGAGAAGGAAGTTGTGGACCACAGAAAGAAGGAAGTTGTGGACAACAGAGGGAAGGAAGTTGTGGACCACAGAAAGAGGGAAGTTGTGGACAACAGTGAGAAGGAAGTTGTGGACATCAGAGATAAGGAAGTTGTGGACCACAGAGAGAAGGAAGTTGTGGACAACAGAGGGAAGTTGTGGACAACAGAGAGAGGAAGTTGTGGACCACAGAAAGAGGGAAGTTGTGGACAACAGAGAGAGGAAGTTGTGGACCACAGAAAGAGCGAAGTAGGGGACAACAGAGGGAAGGAAGTTGTGGACAACAGAAAGAGGGAAGTTGTGGACAACAGAGGGAAGGAAGTTGTGGACCACAGAGAGAAGTTGTGGACATCAGAGAGAGGGAAGTTGTGGACAACAGAGGGAAGGAAGTTGTGGACCACAGAGGGAAGTTGTGGAGAACAGAGAGAGGAAGTTGTGGACAACAGTGAGAAGGAAGTTGTGGACAACAGAGAGAGGAAGTTGTGGACAACAGAAAGAGGGAAGTTGTGGACAACAGAGGGAAGTTGTGGACAACAGTGAGAAGGAAGTTGTGGACAACAGTGAGAAGGAAGTTGTGGACAATGGAGAGAAGTTGTGGACAACAGAGAGAGGAAGTTGTGGACAACAGAAAGAGGGAAGTCGTGGACAACAGTGAGAAGGAAGTTGTGGACAACAGAGAGAAGTTGTGGACATCAGAGAGAAGGAAGTTGTGGACAACAGAAAGAGGGAAGTTGTGGACAGCAGAGGGACGTTGTGGAGAACAGAGAGAGGAAGTTGTGGACAACAGAGGGAAGTTGTGGACAACAGAGAGAGGAAGTTGTGGACAACAGAAAGAGGGAAGTTGTGGACAACAGAAAGAGGGAAGTTGTGGACAACAGAGGGAAGGAAGTTGTGGACCACAGAAAGAGGGAAGTTGTGGACAACAGAGGGAAGTTGTGGACAACAGAGGGAAGGAAGTTGTGGACCACAGAGAGAAGTTGTGGACATCAGAGAGAAGTTGTGGACATCAGAGAGAAGGAACTAGTGGACAACAGAGGGAAGTTGTGGACAACAGTGAGAGGAAGTTGTGGACAACAGTGAGAAGGAAGTTTTGGACAACAGAGAGAGGAAGTTCTGGACAACAGAAAGAGGGAAGTTGTGGACAACAGAGGAAACTTGTGGACAACAGTGAGAAGGAAGTTGTGGACAACAGTGAGAAGGAAGTTGTGGACAACAGAGAGAAGTTGTGGACAACAGAGAGAGGAAGTTGTGGACAACAGAAAGAGGGAAGTTGTGGACAACAGAGGGAAGATGTGGACAACAGTGAGAGGAAGTTGTGGACAACAGTGAGAAGGAAGTTGTGGACAACAGAGAGAGGAAGTTCTGGACAACAGTGAGAAGGAAGTTGTGGACAACAGAAAGAGGGATGTTGTGGAGAACAGTGAGAAGGAAGTTGTGGACAGCAGAGGGAAGTTGTGGAGAACAGAGAGAGGAAGTTGTGGACAACAGAGGGAAGTTGTGGACAACAGAGAGAGGAAGTTGTGGACAACAGAAAGAGGTAAGTTGTGGACAACAGAAAGAGGGAAGTAGGGGACAACAGAGGGAAGGAAGTTGTGGACCACAGAAAGAGGGAAGTTGTGGACAACAGAGTGAAGGAAGTTGTGGACAACAGAGAGAAGTTGTGGAGAACAGAGAGAGGAAGTTGAGGACAACAGAGAGAGGAAGTTGTGGACAACAGTGAGAAGGAAGTTGTGGACAACAGAAAGAGGGAAGTTGTGGACAGCAGAGGGAAGTTGTGGAGAACAGAGAGAGGAAGTTGTGGACAACAGAGGGAAGTTGTGGACAACAGAGAGAGGAAGTTGTGGACAACAGAAAGAGGGAAGTTGTGGACAACAGAAAGAGGGAAGTTGTGGACAACAGAGGGAAGGAAGTTGTGGACCACAGAAAGAGGGAAGTTGTGGACAACAGAGTGAAGTTGTGGACAACAGAGGGAAGGAAGTTGTGGACCACAGAGAGAAGTTGTGGACATCAGAGAGAAGTTGTGGACATCAGAGAGAAGGAAGTTGTGGACAACAGAAAGAGGGAAGTTGTGGACAACAGAAAGAAGGAAGTTGTGGACAACAGAAAGAGGGAAGTTGTGGACCACAGAAAGAGGGAAGTTGTGGACCACAGAAAGAGGGAAGTTGTGGACAACAGAGTGAAGGAAGTTGTGGACAACAGAGAGAAGTTGTGGAGAACAGTGAGAAGGAAGTTGTGGACAGCAGAGGGAGGTTGTGGAGAACAGAGAGAGGAAGTTGTGGACAACAGAGGGAAGTTGTGGACAACAGAGAGAGGAAGTTGTGGACAACAGAATGAGGGAAGTTGTGGACCACAGAAAGAGGGAAGTTGTGGACCACAGAAAGAGGGAAGTTGTGGACAACAGAGTGAAGGAAGTTGTGGACAACAGAGAGAAGTTGTGGAGAACAGAGAGAGGAAGTTGTGGACAACAGTGAGAAGGAAGTTGTGGACAACAGAAAGAGGGAAGTTGTGGAGAACAGAGAGAGGAAGTTGTGGACAACAGTGAGAAGGAAGTTGTGGACAACAGAGAGAAGTTGTGGACATCAGAGAGAAGGAAGTTGTGGACAACAGAAAGAGGGAAGTTGTGGACAACAGAGGGAAGTTGTGGAGAACAGAGAGAGGAAGTTGTGGACAACAGTGAGAAGGAAGTTGTGGACAACAGTGAGAAGGAAGTTGTGGACAACAGAAAGAGGGAAGTTGTGGACAGCAGAGGGAAGTTGTGGAGAACAGAGAGAGGAAGTTGTGGACAACAGAGGGAAGTTGTGGACAACAGAGAGAGGAAGTTGTGGACAACAGAAAGAGGGAAGTTGTGGACAACAGAAAGAGGGAAGTTGTGGACAACAGAAGGAGGGAAGTTGTGGACAACAGAGGGAAGTTGTGGACAACAGAAAGAGGGAAGTTGTGGACAACAGAAAGAGGGAAGTTGTGGACAACAGTGAGAAGGAAGTTGTGGATAACAGTGAGAAGGAAGTTGTGGACAACAGAGAGAGGAAGTTGTGGACAACAGAGAGAGGAAGTTGTGGACAACAGAAAGAGGGAAGTTGTGGACAAAAGAAAGAGGGAAGTAGGGGACAACAGAGGGAAGGAAGTTGTGGACCACAGAAAGAGGGAAGTTGTGGACAACAGAGTGAAGGAAGTTGTGGACAACAGAGAGAAGTTGTGGAGAACAGAGAGAGGAAGTTGTGGACAACAGTGAGAAGGAAGTTGTGGACAACAGAAAGAGGGAAGTTGTGGACAGCAGAGGGAAGTTGTGGAGAACAGAGAGAGGAAGTTGTGGACAACAGAGGGAAGTTGTGGACAACAGAGAGAGGAAGTTGTGGACAACAGAAAGAGGGAAGTTGTGGACAACAGAAAGAGGGAAGTTGTGGACAACAGAGGGAAGGAAGTTGTGGACCACAGAAAGAGGGAAGTTGTGGACAACAGAGGGAAGTTGTGGACAACAGAGGGAAGGAAGTTGTGGACCACAGAGAGAAGTTGTGGACATCAGAGAGAAGTTGTGGACATCAGAGAGAAGGAAGTTGTGGACAACAGAAAGAGGGAAGTTGTGGACAACAGAGGGAAGTTGTGGACAACAGAGAGAAGGAAGTTGTGGACAACAGAAAGAGGGAAGTTGTGGAGAACAGTGAGAAGGAAGTTGTGGACAGCAGAGGGAAGTTGTGGAGAACAGAGAGAGGAAGTTGTGGACAACAGAGGGAAGTTGTGGACAACAGAGAGAGGAAGTTGTGGACAACAGAATGAGGGAAGTTGTGGACCACAGAAAGAGGGAAGTTGTGGACAACAGAGTGAAGGAAGTTGTGGACAACAGAGAGAAGTTGTGGAGAACAGAGAGAGGAAGTTGTGGACAACAGTGAGAAGGAAGTTGTGGACAACAGAAAGAGGGAAGTTGTGGAGAACAGAGAGAGGAAGTTGTGGACAACAGTGAGAAGGAAGTTGTGGACAACTGAAAGAGGGAAGTTGTGGACAGCAGAGGGAAGTTGTGGAGAACAGAGAGAGGAAGTTGTGGACAACAGAGGGAAGTTGTGGTCAACAGAGAGAGGAAGTTGTGGACAACAGAAAGAGGGAAGTTGTGGACAACAGAAAGAGGGAAGTTGTGGACAACAGAGGGAAGGAAGTTGTGGACCACAGAGAGAAGTTGTGGACATCAGAGAGAAGGAAGTTGTGGACAACAGAAAGAGGGAAGTTGTGGACAACAGAGGGAAGTTGTGGACAACAGAGGGAAGTTGTGGACAACAGAGAGAAGGAAGTTGTGGACCACAGAAAGAGGGAAGTTGTGGACAACAGAGGGAAGTTGTGGAGAACAGAGAGAGGAAGTTGTGGACAACAGTGAGAAGGAAGTTGTGGACAACAGAGAGAAGTTGTGGACAACAGAGAGAGGAAGTTGTGGACAACAGAAAGAGGGAAATTGTGGACAACAGAGGGAAGTTGTGGACAACAGTGAGAAGGAAGTTGTGGACAACAGTGAGAAGGAAGTTGTGGACAACGGAGAGAAGTTGTGGACAACAGAGAGAGGAAGTTGTGGACAACAGAAAGAGGGAAGTCGTGGACAACAAAGTGAAGGAAGTTGTGGACAACAGAAAGAGGGAAGTTGTGGACAACAGAGGGAAGGAAGTTGTGGACCACAGAGAGAAGTTGTGGACATCAGAGAGAAGTTGTGGACATCAGAGAGAAGGAACTTGTGGACAACAGAAAGAGGGAAGTTGTGGACAACAGAGGGAAGGAAGTTGTGGACCACAGAGAGAAGTTGTGGACATCAGAGAGAAGGAAGTTGTGGACAACAGGAAGAGGGAAGTTGTGGAGAACAGAGAGAGGAAGTTGTGGACAACAGTGAGAAGGAAGTTGTGGACAACAGAGAGAAGTTGTGGACAACAGAGAGAGGAAGTTGTGGACAACAGAAAGAGGGAAGTTGTGGACAACAGAGGGAAGTTGTGGACAACAGTGAGAAGGAAGTTGTGGACAACGGAGAGAAGTTGTGGACAACAGAGGGAAGTTGTGGACAACAGTGAGAAGGAAGTTGTGGACAACGGAGAGAAGTTGTGGACAACAGAGGGAAGGAAGTTGTGGACCACAGAAAGAGGGAAGTTGTGGACAACAGAGGGAAGTTGTGGACAACAGAGGGAAGGAAGTTGTGGACCACAGAGAGAAGTTGTGGACATCAGAGAGAAGTTGTGGACATCAGAGAGAAGGAAGTTGTGGACAACAGAAAGAGGGAAGTTGTGGACAACAGAGGGAAGGAAGTTGTGGACCACAGAGAGAAGTTGTGGACATCAGAGAGAAGGAAGTTGTGGACAACAGAAAGAGGGAAGTTGTGGAGAACAGAGAGAGGAAGTTGTGGACAACAGTGAGAAGGAAGTTGTGGACAACAGAGAGAAGTTGTGGACAACAGAGAGAGGAAGTTGCGGACAACAGAAAGAGGGAAGTTGTGGACAACAGAAAGAGGGAAGTTGTGGACAACAGAGGGAAGTTGTGCACAACAGTGAGAAGGAAGTTGTGGACAACAGTGAGAAGGAAGTTGTGGACAACGGAGAGAAGTTGTGGACAACAGAGAGAGGAAGTTGTGGACAACAGAAAGAGGGAAGTCGTGGACAACAAAGTGAAGGAAGTTGTGGACAACAGAAAGAGGGAAGTTGTGGACAACAGAGGGAAGTTGTGGACAACAGAGGGAAGGAAGTTGTGGACCACAGAGAGAGGAAGTTGTGGACAACAGAGAGAGGAAGTTGTGGACAACAGAAAGAGGGAAGTTGTGGACAAAAGAAAGAGGGAAGTAGGGGACAACAGAGGGAAGGAAGTTGTGGACCACAGAAAGAGGGAAGTTGTGGACAACAGAGTGAAGGAAGTTGTGGACAACAGAGAGAAGTTGTGGAGAACAGAGAGAGGAAGTTGTGGACAACAGTGAGAAGGAAGTTGTGGACAACAGAAAGAGGGAAGTTGTGGACAGCAGAGGGAAGTTGTGGAGAACAGAGAGAGGAAGTTGTGGACAACAGAGGGAAGTTGTGGACAACAGAGAGAGGAAGTTGTGGACAACAGAAAGAGGGAAGTTGTGGACAACAGAAAGAGGGAAGTTGTGGACAACAGAGGGAAGGAAGTTGTGGACCACAGAAAGAGGGAAGTTGTGGACAACAGAGGGAAGTTGTGGACAACAGAGGGAAGGAAGTTGTGGACCACAGAGAGAAGTTGTGGACATCAGAGAGAAGTTGTGGACATCAGAGAGAAGGAAGTTGTGGACAACAGAAAGAGGGAAGTTGTGGACAACAGAGGGAAGTTGTGGACAACAGAGAGAAGGAAGTTGTGGACAACAGAAAGAGGGAAGTTGTGGAGAACAGTGAGAAGGAAGTTGTGGACAGCAGAGGGAAGTTGTGGAGAACAGAGAGAGGAAGTTGTGGACAACAGAGGGAAGTTGTGGACAACAGAGAGAGGAAGTTGTGGACAACAGAATGAGGGAAGTTGTGGACCACAGAAAGAGGGAAGTTGTGGACAACAGAGTGAAGGAAGTTGTGGACAACAGAGAGAAGTTGTGGAGAACAGAGAGAGGAAGTTGTGGACAACAGTGAGAAGGAAGTTGTGGACAACAGAAAGAGGGAAGTTGTGGAGAACAGAGAGAGGAAGTTGTGGACAACAGTGAGAAGGAAGTTGTGGACAACAGAAAGAGGGAAGTTGTGGACAGCAGAGGGAAGTTGTGGAGAACAGAGAGAGGAAGTTGTGGACAACAGAGGGAAGTTGTGGTCAACAGAGAGAGGAAGTTGTGGACAACAGAAAGAGGGAAGTTGTGGACAACAGAGGGAAGGAAGTTGTGGACCACAGAGAGAAGTTGTGGACATCAGAGAGAAGGAAGTTGTGGACAACAGAAAGAGGGAAGTTGTGGACAACAGAGGGAAGTTGTGGACAACAGAGGGAAGTTGTGGACAACAGAGAGAAGGAAGTTGTGGACCACAGAAAGAGGGAAGTTGTGGACAACAGAGGGAAGTTGTGGAGAACAGAGAGAGGAAGTTGTGGACAACAGTGAGAAGGAAGTTGTGGACAACAGAGAGAAGTTGTGGACAACAGAGAGAGGAAGTTGTGGACAACAGAAAGAGGGAAATTGTGGACAACAGAGGGAAGTTGTGGACAACAGTGAGAAGGAAGTTGTGGACAACAGTGAGAAGGAAGTTGTGGACAACGGAGAGAAGTTGTGGACAACAGAGAGAGGAAGTTGTGGACAACAGAAAGAGGGAAGTCGTGGACAACAAAGTGAAGGAAGTTGTGGACAACAGAAAGAGGGAAGTTGTGGACAACAGAGGGAAGGAAGTTGTGGACCACAGAGAGAAGTTGTGGACATCAGAGAGAAGTTGTGGACATCAGAGAGAAGGAACTTGTGGACAACAGAAAGAGGGAAGTTGTGGACAACAGAGGGAAGGAAGTTGTGGACCACAGAGAGAAGTTGTGGACATCAGAGAGAAGTAAGTTGTGGACAACAGAAAGAGGGAAGTTGTGGAGAACAGAGAGAGGAAGTTGTGGACAACAGTGAGAAGGAAGTTGTGGACAACAGAGAGAAGTTGTGGACAACAGAGAGAGGAAGTTGTGGACAACAGAAAGAGGGAAGTTGTGGACAACAGAGGGAAGTTGTGGACAACAGTGAGAAGGAAGTTGTGGACAACGGAGAGAAGTTGTGGACAACAGAGGGAAGTTGTGGACAACAGTGAGAAGGAAGTTGTGGACAACGGAGAGAAGTTGTGGACAACAGAGGGAAGGAAGTTGTGGACCACAGAAAGAGGGAAGTTGTGGACAACAGAGGGAAGTTGTGGACAACAGAGGGAAGGAAGTTGTGGACCACAGAGAGAAGTTGTGGACATCAGAGAGAAGTTGTGGACATCAGAGAGAAGGAAGTTGTGGACAACAGAAAGAGGGAAGTTGTGGACAACAGAGGGAAGGAAGTTGTGGACCACAGAGAGAAGTTGTGGACATCAGAGAGAAGGAAGTTGTGGACAACAGAAAGAGGGAAGTTGTGGAGAACAGAGAGAGGAAGTTGTGGACAACAGTGAGAAGGAAGTTGTGGACAACAGAGAGAAGTTGTGGACAACAGAGAGAGGAAGTTGCGGACAACAGAAAGAGGGAAGTTGTGGACAACAGAAAGAGGGAAGTTGTGGACAACAGAGGGAAGTTGTGCATAACAGTGAGAAGGAAGTTGTGGACAACAGTGAGAAGGAAGTTGTGGACAACGAAGAGAAGTTGTGGACAACAGAGAGAGGAAGTTGTGGACAACAGAAAGAGGGAAGTCGTGGACAACAAAGTGAAGGAAGTTGTGGACAACAGAAAGAGGGAAGTTGTGGACAACAGAGGGAAGTTGTGGACAACAGAGAGAGGAAGTTGTGGACAACAGTGAGAAGGAAGTTGTGGACAACAGAGAGAAGTTGTGGACATCAGAGAGAAGGAAGTTGTGGACAACAGAAAGAGGGAAGTTGTGGACAACAGAGGGAAGTTGTGGATAACAGAGAGAGGAAGTTGTGGACAACAGTGAGAAGGAAGTTGTGGACAACAGAAAGAGGGAAGTTGTGGAGAACAGAGAGAGGAAGTTGTGGACAACAGTGAGAAGGAAGTTGTGGACAACAGAAAGAGGGAAGTTGTGGACAGCAGAGGGAAGTTGTGGAGAACAGAGAGAGGAAGTTGTGGACAACAGAGGGAAGTTGTGGACAACAGAGAGAGGAAGTTGTGGACAACAGACAGAGGGAAGTTGTGGACAACAGAAAGAGGGAAGTTGTGGACAACAGAAGGAGGGAAGTTGTGGAGAACAGAGGGAAGTTGTGGACAACAGAAAGAGGGAAGTTGTGGACAACAGAAAGAGGGAAGTTGTGCACAACAGTGAGAAGGAAGTTGTGGATAACAGTGAGAAGGAAGTTCTGGACAACAGAGAGAAGTTGTGGAGAATAGAGGGAAGGAAGTTGTGGACCACAGAAAGAGGGAAGTTGTGGACAACAGAAAGAGGGAAGTTGTGGAGAACAGAGAAGGAAGTTGTGGACAACAGTGAGAAGGAAGTTCTGGACAACAGAGAGAAGTTGTGGACAACAGAGAGAGGAAGTTGTGGACAACAGAAAGAGGGAAGTTGTGGACAACAGAGGGAAGTTGTGGACAACAGTGAGAAGGAAGTTGTGGACAACGGAGAGAAGTTGTGGACAACAGAGGGAAGTTGTGGACAACAGTGAGAAGGAAGTTGTGGACAACGGAGAGAAGTTGTGGACAACAGAGGGAAGGAAGTTGTGGACCACAGAAAGAGGGAAGTTGTGGACAACAGAGGGAAGTTGTGGACAACAGAGGGAAGGAAGTTGTGGACCACAGAGAGAAGTTGTGGCCATCAGAGAGAAGTTGTGGACATCAGAGAGAAGGAAGTTGTGGACAACAGAAAGAGGGAAGTTGTGGACAACAGAGGGAAGGAAGTTGTGGACCACAGAGAGAAGTTGTGGACATCAGAGAGAAGGAAGTTGTGGACAACAGAAAGAGGGAAGTTGTGGAGAACAGAGAGAGGAAGTTGTGGACAACAGTGAGAAGGAAGTTGTGGACAACAGAGGGAAGTTGTGGACAACAGAAAGAGGGAAGTTGTGGACAACAGAAAGAGGGAAGTTGTGGACAACAGAGAGAGGAAGTTGTGGACAACAGAAAGAGGGAAGTTGTGGACAACAGAAAGAGGGAAGTTGTGGACAACAGAGGGAAGGAAGTTGTGGACCACAGAGAGAAGTTGTGGACATCAGAGAGAAGGAAGTTGTGGACAACAGAGAGAAGTTGTGGAGAACAGAGAGAGGAAGTTGTGGACAACAGTGAGAAGGAAGTTGTGGACAACAGAAAGAGGGAAGTTGTGGACAGCAGAGGGAAGTTGTGGAGAACAGAGAGAGGAAGTTGTGGACAACAGAGGGAAGTTGTGGACAACAGAGAGAGGAAGTTGTGGACAACAGAAAGAGGGAAGTTGTGGACAACAGAAAGAGGGAAGTTGTGGACAACAGAGGGAAGGAAGTTGTGGACCACAGAAAGAGGGAAGTTGTGGACAACAGAGGGAAGTTGTGGACAACAGAGGGAAGGAAGTTGTGGACCACAGAGAGAAGTTGTGGACATCAGAGAGAAGTTGTGGACATCAGAGAGAAGGAAGTTGTGGACAACAGAAAGAGGGAAGTTGTGGACAACAGAGGGAAGTTGTGGACAACAGAGGGAAGTTGTGGACAACAGAGAGAAGGAAGTTGTGGACAACAGAAAGAGGGAAGTTGTGGAGAACAGTGAGAAGGAAGTTGTGGACAGCAGAGGGAAGTTGTGGAGAACAGAGAGAGGAAGTTGTGGACAACAGAGGGAAGTTGTGGACAACAGAGAGAGGAAGTTGTGGACAACAGAATGAGGGAAGTTGTGGACCACAGAAAGAGGGAAGTTGTGGACAACAGAGTGAAGGAAGTTGTGGACAACAGAGGGAAGTTGTGGAGAACAGAGAGAGGAAGTTGTGGACAACAGTGAGAAGGAAGTTGTGGACAACAGAAAGAGGGAAGTTGTGGAGAACAGAGAGAGGAAGTTGTGGACAACAGTGAGAAGGAAGTTGTGGACAACAGAAAGAGGGAAGTTGTGGACAGCAGAGGGAAGTTGTGGAGAACAGAGAGAGGAAGTTGAGGACAACAGAGGGAAGTTGTGGTCAACAGAGAGAGGAAGTTGTGGACAACAGAAAGAGGGAAGTTGTGGACAACAGAAAGAGGGAAGTTGTGGACAACAGAGGGAAGGAAGTTGTGGACCACAGAGAGAAGTTGTGGACATCAGAGAGAAGGAAGTTGTGGACAACAGAAAGAGGGAAGTTGTGGACAACAGAGGGAAGTTGTGGACAACAGAGAGAAGGAAGTTGTGGACCACAGAAAGAGGGAAGTTGTGGACAACAGAGGGAAGTTGTGGAGAACAGAGAGAGGAAGTTGTGGACAACAGTGAGAAGGAAGTTGTGGACAACAGAGAGAAGTTGTGGACAACAGAGAGAGGAAGTTGTGGACAACAGAAAGAGGGAAATTGTGGACAACAGAGGGAAGTTGTGGACAACAGTGAGAAGGAAGTTGTGGACAACAGTGAGAAGGAAGTTGTGGACAACGGAGAGAAGTTGTGGACAACAGAGAGAGGAAGTTGTGGACAACAGAAAGAGGGAAGTCGTGGACAACAAAGTGAAGGAAGTTGTGGACAACAGAAAGAGGGAAGTTGTGGACAACAGAGGGAAGGAAGTTGTGGACCACAGAGAGAAGTTGTGGACATCAGAGAGAAGTTGTGGACATCAGAGAGAAGGAACTTGTGGACAACAGAAAGAGGGAAGTTGTGGACAACAGAGGGAAGGAAGTTGTGGACCACAGAGAGAAGTTGTGGACATCAGAGAGAAGGAAGTTGTGGACAACAGAAAGAGGGAAGTTGTGGAGAACAGAGAGAGGAAGTTGTGGACAACAGTGAGAAGGAAGTTGTGGACAACAGAGAGAAGTTGTGGACAACAGAGAGAGGAAGTTGTGGACAACAGAAAGAGGGAAGTTGTGGACAACAGAGGGAAGTTGTGGACAACAGTGAGAAGGAAGTTGTGGACAACGGAGAGAAGTTGTGGACAACAGAGGGAAGTTGTGGACAACAGTGAGAAGGAAGTTGTGGACAACGGAGAGAAGTTGTGGACAACAGAGGGAAGGAAGTTGTGGACCACAGAAAGAGGGAAGTTGTGGACAACAGAGGGAAGTTGTGGACAACAGAGGGAAGGAAGTTGTGGACCACAGAGAGAAGTTGTGGACATCAGAGAGAAGTTGTGGACATCAGAGAGAAGGAAGTTGTGGACAACAGAAAGAGGGAAGTTGTGGACAACAGAGGGAAGGAAGTTGTGGACCACAGAGAGAAGTTGTGGACATCAGAGAGAAGGAAGTTGTGGACAACAGAAAGAGGGAAGTTGTGGAGAACAGAGAGAGGAAGTTGTGGACAACAGTGAGAAGGAAGTTGTGGACAACAGAGAGAAGTTGTGGACAACAGAGAGAGGAAGTTGCGGACAACAGAAAGAGGGAAGTTGTGGACAACAGAAAGAGGGAAGTTGTGGACAACAGAGGGAAGTTGTGCACAACAGTGAGAAGGAAGTTGTGGACAACAGTGAGAAGGAAGTTGTGGACAACGGAGAGAAGTTGTGGACAACAGAGAGAGGAAGTTGTGGACAACAGAAAGAGGGAAGTCGTGGACAACAAAGTGAAGGAAGTTGTGGACAACAGAAAGAGGGAAGTTGTGGACAACAGAGGGAAGTTGTGGACAACAGAGAGAGGAAGTTGTGGACAACAGTGAGAAGGAAGTTGTGGACAACAGAGAGAAGTTGTGGACATCAGAGAGAAGGAAGTTGTGGACAACAGAAAGAGGGAAGTTGTGGACAACAGAGGGAAGTTGTGGATAACAGAGAGAGGAAGTTGTGGACAACAGTGAGAAGGAAGTTGTGGACAACAGAAAGAGGGAAGTTGTGGAGAACAGAGAGAGGAAGTTGTGGACAACAGTGAGAAGGAAGTTGTGGACAACAGAAAGAGGGAAGTTGTGGACAGCAGAGGGAAGTTGTGGAGAACAGAGAGAGGAAGTTGTGGACAACAGAGGGAAGTTGTGGACAACAGAGAGAGGAAGTTGTGGACAACAGAAAGAGGGAAGTTGTGGACAACAGAAAGAGGGAAGTTGTGGAGAACAGAGAAGGAAGTTGTGGACAACAGTGAGAAGGAAGTTGTGGACAACAGAGAGAAGTTGTGGACAACAGAGAGAGGAAGTTGTGGACAACAGAAAGAGGGAAGTTGTGGACAACAGAGGGAAGTTGTGGACAACAGTGAGAAGGAAGTTGTGGACAACGGAGAGAAGTTGTGGACAACAGAGGGAAGTTGTGGACAACAGTGAGAAGGAAGTTGTGGACAACGGAGAGAAGTTGTGGACAACAGAGGGAAGGAAGTTGTGGACCACAGAAAGAGGGAAGTTGTGGACAACAGAGGGAAGTTGTGGACAACAGAGGGAAGGAAGTTGTGGACCACAGAGAGAAGTTGTGGCCATCAGAGAGAAGTTGTGGACATCAGAGAGAAGGAAGTTGTGGACAACAGAAAGAGGGAAGTTGTGGACAACAGAGGGAAGGAAGTTGTGGACCACAGAGAGAAGTTGTGGACATCAGAGAGAAGGAAGTTGTGGACAACAGAAAGAGGGAAGTTGTGGAGAACAGAGAGAGGAAGTTGTGGACAACAGTGAGAAGGAAGTTGTGGACAACAGAGGGAAGTTGTGGACAACAGAAAGAGGGAAGTTGTGGACAACAGAAAGAGGGAAGTTGTGGACAACAGAGAGAGGAAGTTGTGGACAACAGAAAGAGGGAAGTTGTGGACAACAGAAAGAGGGAAGTTGTGGACAACAGAGGGAAGGAAGTTGTGGACCACAGAGAGAAGTTGTGGACATCAGAGAGAAGGAAGTTGTGGACAACAGAAAGAGGGAAGTTGTGGACAACAGAGGGAAGTTGTGGACAACAGAGAGAAGGAAGTTGTGGACCACAGAAAGAGGGAAGTTGTGGACAACAGAGGGAAGTTGTGGAGAACAGAGAGAGGAAGTTGTGGACAACAGTGAGAAGGAAGTTGTGGACAACAGAGAGAAGTTGTGGACAACAGAGAGAGGAAGTTGTGGACAACAGAAAGAGGGAAATTGTGGACAACAGAGGGAAGTTGTGGACAACAGTGAGAAGGAAGTTGTGGACAACAGTGAGAAGGAAGTTGTGGACAACGGAGAGAAGTTGTGGACAACAGAGAGAGGAAGTTGTGGACAACAGAAAGAGGGAAGTCGTGGACAACAAAGTGAAGGAAGTTGTGGACAACAGAAAGAGGGAAGTTGTGGACAACAGAGGGAAGGAAGTTGTGGACCACAGAGAGAAGTTGTGGACATCAGAGAGAAGTTGTGGACATCAGAGAGAAGGAACTTGTGGACAACAGAAAGAGGGAAGTTGTGGACAACAGAGGGAAGGAAGTTGTGGACCACAGAGAGAAGTTGTGGACATCAGAGAGAAGGAAGTTGTGGACAACAGAAAGAGGGAAGTTGTGGAGAACAGAGAGAGGAAGTTGTGGACAACAGTGAGAAGGAAGTTGTGGACAACAGAGAGAAGTTGTGGACAACAGAGAGAGGAAGTTGTGGACAACAGAAAGAGGGAAGTTGTGGACAACAGAGGGAAGTTGTGGACAACAGTGAGAAGGAAGTTGTGGACAACGGAGAGAAGTTGTGGACAACAGAGGGAAGTTGTGGACAACAGTGAGAAGGAAGTTGTGGACAACAGAGGGAAGGAAGTTGTGGACCACAGAAAGAGGGAAGTTGTGGACAACAGAGGGAAGTTGTGGACAACAGAGGGAAGGAAGTTGTGGACCACAGAGAGAAGTTGTGGACATCAGAGAGAAGTTGTGGACATCAGAGAGAAGGAAGTTGTGGACAACAGAAAGAGGGAAGTTGTGGACAACAGAGGGAAGGAAGTTGTGGACCACAGAGAGAAGTTGTGGACATCAGAGAGAAGGAAGTTGTGGACAACAGAAAGAGGGAAGTTGTGGAGAACAGAGAGAGGAAGTTGTGGACAACAGTGAGAAGGAAGTTGTGGACAACAGAGAGAAGTTGTGGACAACAGAGAGAGGAAGTTGCGGACAACAGAAAGAGGGAAGTTGTGGACAACAGAAAGAGGGAAGTTGTGGACAACAGAGGGAAGTTGTGCACAACAGTGAGAAGGAAGTTGTGGACAACAGTGAGAAGGAAGTTGTGGACAACGGAGAGAAGTTGTGGACAACAGAGAGAGGAAGTTGTGGACAACAGAAAGAGGGAAGTCGTGGACAACAAAGTGAAGGAAGTTGTGGACAACAGAAAGAGGGAAGTTGTGGACAACAGAGGGAAGTTGTGGACAACAGAGAGAGGAAGTTGTGGACAACAGTGAGAAGGAAGTTGTGGACAACAGAGAGAAGTTGTGGACATCAGAGAGAAGGAAGTTGTGGACAACAGAAAGAGGGAAGTTGTGGACAACAGAGGGAAGTTGTGGATAACAGAGAGAGGAAGTTGTGGACAACAGTGAGAAGGAAGTTGTGGACAACAGAAAGAGGGAAGTTGTGGAGAACAGAGAGAGGAAGTTGTGGACAACAGTGAGAAGGAAGTTGTGGACAACAGAAAGAGGGAAGTTGTGGACAGCAGAGGGAAGTTGTGGAGAACAGAGAGAGGAAGTTGTGGACAACAGAGGGAAGTTGTGGACAACAGAGAGAGGAAGTTGTGGACAACAGAAAGAGGGAAGTTGTGGACAACAGAAAGAGGGAAGTTGTGGACAACAGAAGGAGGGAAGTTGTGGACAACAGAGGGAAGTTGTGGACAACAGAAAGAGGGAAGTTGTGGACAACAGAAAGAGGGAAGTTGTGCACAACAAAGTGAAGGAAGTTGTGGACAACAGAAAGAGGGAAGTTGTGGACAACAGAGGGAAGGAAGTTGTGGACCACAGAGAGAAGTTGTGGACATCAGAGAGAAGTTGTGGACATCAGAGAGAAGGAACTTGTGGACAACAGAAAGAGGGAAGTTGTGGACAACAGAGGGAAGGAAGTTGTGGACCACAGAGAGAAGTTGTGGACATCAGAGAGAAGGAAGTTGTGGACAACAGAAAGAGGGAAGTTGTGGAGAACAGAGAGAGGAAGTTGTGGACAACAGTGAGAAGGAAGTTGTGGACAACAGAGAGAAGTTGTGGACAACAGAGAGAGGAAGTTGTGGACAACAGAAAGAGGGAAGTTGTGGACAACAGAGGGAAGTTGTGGACAACAGTGAGAAGGAAGTTGTGGACAACGGAGAGAAGTTGTGGACAACAGAGGGAAGTTGTGGACAACAGTGAGAAGGAAGTTGTGGACAACGGAGAGAAGTTGTGGACAACAGAGGGAAGGAAGTTGTGGACCACAGAAAGAGGGAAGTTGTGGACAACAGAGGGAAGTTGTGGACAACAGAGGGAAGGAAGTTGTGGACCACAGAGAGAAGTTGTGGACATCAGAGAGAAGTTGTGGACATCAGAGAGAAGGAAGTTGTGGACAACAGAAAGAGGGAAGTTGTGGACAACAGAGGGAAGGAAGTTGTGGACCACAGAGAGAAGTTGTGGACATCAGAGAGAAGGAAGTTGTGGACAGCAGAGGGAAGTTGTGGAGAACAGAGAGAGGAAGTTGTGGACAACAGAGGGAAGTTGTGGACAACAGAGAGAGGAAGTTGTGGACAACAGAAAGAGGGAAGTTGTGGACAACAGAAAGAGGGAAGTTGTGGACAACAGAAGGAGGGAAGTTGTGGACAACAGAGGGAAGTTGTGGACAACAGAAAGAGGGAAGTTGTGGACAACAGAAAGAGGGAAGTTGTGGACAACAGAAGGAGGGAAGTTGTGGACAACAGAGGGAAGTTGTGGACAACAGAAAGAGGGAAGTTGTGGACAACAGAAAGAGGGAAGTTGTGCACAACAAAGTGAAGGAAGTTGTGGACAACAGAAAGAGGGAAGTTGTGGACAACAGAGGGAAGGAAGTTGTGGACCACAGAGAGAAGTTGTGGACATCAGAGAGAAGGAAGTTGTGGACAACAGAAAGAGGGAAGTTGTGGAGAACAGAGAGAGGAAGTTGTGGACAACAGTGAGAAGGAAGTTGTGGACAACAGAGAGAAGTTGTGGACAACAGAGAGAGGAAGTTGCGGACAACAGAAAGAGGGAAGTTGTGGACAACAGAAAGAGGGAAGTTGTGGACAACAGAGGGAAGTTGTGCACAACAGTGAGAAGGAAGTTGTGGACAACAGTGAGAAGGAAGTTGTGGACAACGGAGAGAAGTTGTGGACAACAGAGAGAGGAAGTTGTGGACAACAGAAAGAGGGAAGTCGTGGACAACAAAGTGAAGGAAGTTGTGGACAACAGAAAGAGGGAAGTTGTGGACAACAGAGGGAAGTTGTGGACAACAGAGAGAGGAAGTTGTGGACAACAGTGAGAAGGAAGTTGTGGACAACAGAGAGAAGTTGTGGACATCAGAGAGAAGGAAGTTGTGGACAACAGAAAGAGGGAAGTTGTGGACAACAGAGGGAAGTTGTGGATAACAGAGAGAGGAAGTTGTGGACAACAGTGAGAAGGAAGTTGTGGACAACAGAAAGAGGGAAGTTGTGGAGAACAGAGAGAGGAAGTTGTGGACAACAGTGAGAAGGAAGTTGTGGACAACAGAAAGAGGGAAGTTGTGGACAGCAGAGGGAAGTTGTGGAGAACAGAGAGAGGAAGTTGTGGACAACAGAGGGAAGTTGTGGACAACAGAGAGAGGAAGTTGTGGACAACAGAAAGAGGGAAGTTGTGGACAACAGAAAGAGGGAAGTTGTGGAGAACAGAAGGAAGTTGTGGACAACAGAAAGAGGGAAGTTGTGGACAACAGAAAGAGGGAAGTTGTGCACAACAGTGAGAAGGAAGTTGTGGATAACAGTGAGAAGGAAGTTGTGGACAACAGAGAGAAGTTGTGGAGAATAGAGGGAAGGAAGTTGTGGACCACAGAAAGAGGGAAGTTGTGGACAACAGAAAGAGGGAAGTTGTGGAGAACAGAGAAGGAAGTTGTGGACAACAGTGAGAAGGAAGTTGTGGACAACAGAGAGAAGTTGTGGACAACAGAGAGAGGAAGTTGTGGACAACAGAAAGAGGGAAGTTGTGGACAACAGAGGGAAGTTGTGGACAACAGTGAGAAGGAAGTTGTGGACAACGGAGAGAAGTTGTGGACAACAGAGGGAAGTTGTGGACAACAGTGAGAAGGAAGTTGTGGACAACGGAGAGAAGTTGTGGACAACAGAGGGAAGGAAGTTGTGGACCACAGAAAGAGGGAAGTTGTGGACAACAGAGGGAAGTTGTGGACAACAGAGGGAAGGAAGTTGTGGACCACAGAGAGAAGTTGTGGCCATCAGAGAGAAGTTGTGGACATCAGAGAGAAGGAAGTTGTGGACAACAGAAAGAGGGAAGTTGTGGACAACAGAGGGAAGGAAGTTGTGGACCACAGAGAGAAGTTGTGGACATCAGAGAGAAGGAAGTTGTGGACAACAGAAAGAGGGAAGTTGTGGAGAACAGAGAGAGGAAGTTGTGGACAACAGTGAGAAGGAAGTTGTGGACAACAGAGGGAAGTTGTGGACAACAGAAAGAGGGAAGTTGTGGACAACAGAAAGAGGGAAGTTGTGGACAACAGAGAGAGGAAGTTGTGGACAACAGAAAGAGGGAAGTTGTGGACAACAGAAAGAGGGAAGTTGTGGACAACAGAGGGAAGGAAGTTGTGGACCACAGAGAGAAGTTGTGGACATCAGAGAGAAGGAAGTTGTGGACAACAGAAAGAGGGAAGTTGTGGACAACAGAGGGAAGTTGTGGACAACAGAGAGAAGGAAGTTGTGGACCACAGAAAGAGGGAAGTTGTGGACAACAGAGGGAAGTTGTGGAGAACAGAGAGAGGAAGTTGTGGACAACAGTGAGAAGGAAGTTGTGGACAACAGAGAGAAGTTGTGGACAACAGAGAGAGGAAGTTGTGGACAACAGAAAGAGGGAAATTGTGGACAACAGAGGGAAGTTGTGGACAACAGTGAGAAGGAAGTTGTGGACAACAGTGAGAAGGAAGTTGTGGACAACGGAGAGAAGTTGTGGACAACAGAGAGAGGAAGTTGTGGACAACAGAAAGAGGGAAGTCGTGGACAACAAAGTGAAGGAAGTTGTGGACAACAGAAAGAGGGAAGTTGTGGACAACAGAGGGAAGGAAGTTGTGGACCACAGAGAGAAGTTGTGGACATCAGAGAGAAGTTGTGGACATCAGAGAGAAGGAACTTGTGGACAACAGAAAGAGGGAAGTTGTGGACAACAGAGGGAAGGAAGTTGTGGACCACAGAGAGAAGTTGTGGACATCAGAGAGAAGGAAGTTGTGGACAACAGAAAGAGGGAAGTTGTGGAGAACAGAGAGAGGAAGTTGTGGACAACAGTGAGAAGGAAGTTGTGGACAACAGAGAGAAGTTGTGGACAACAGAGAGAGGAAGTTGTGGACAACAGAAAGAGGGAAGTTGTGGACAACAGAGGGAAGTTGTGGACAACAGTGAGAAGGAAGTTGTGGACAACGGAGAGAAGTTGTGGACAACAGAGGGAAGTTGTGGACAACAGTGAGAAGGAAGTTGTGGACAACAGAGGGAAGGAAGTTGTGGACCACAGAAAGAGGGAAGTTGTGGACAACAGAGGGAAGTTGTGGACAACAGAGGGAAGGAAGTTGTGGACCACAGAGAGAAGTTGTGGACATCAGAGAGAAGTTGTGGACATCAGAGAGAAGGAAGTTGTGGACAACAGAAAGAGGGAAGTTGTGGACAACAGAGGGAAGGAAGTTGTGGACCACAGAGAGAAGTTGTGGACATCAGAGAGAAGGAAGTTGTGGACAACAGAAAGAGGGAAGTTGTGGAGAACAGAGAGAGGAAGTTGTGGACAACAGTGAGAAGGAAGTTGTGGACAACAGAGAGAAGTTGTGGACAACAGAGAGAGGAAGTTGCGGACAACAGAAAGAGGGAAGTTGTGGACAACAGAAAGAGGGAAGTTGTGGACAACAGAGGGAAGTTGTGCACAACAGTGAGAAGGAAGTTGTGGACAACAGTGAGAAGGAAGTTGTGGACAACGGAGAGAAGTTGTGGACAACAGAGAGAGGAAGTTGTGGACAACAGAAAGAGGGAAGTCGTGGACAACAAAGTGAAGGAAGTTGTGGACAACAGAAAGAGGGAAGTTGTGGACAACAGAGGGAAGTTGTGGACAACAGAGAGAGGAAGTTGTGGACAACAGTGAGAAGGAAGTTGTGGACAACAGAGAGAAGTTGTGGACATCAGAGAGAAGGAAGTTGTGGACAACAGAAAGAGGGAAGTTGTGGACAACAGAGGGAAGTTGTGGATAACAGAGAGAGGAAGTTGTGGACAACAGTGAGAAGGAAGTTGTGGACAACAGAAAGAGGGAAGTTGTGGAGAACAGAGAGAGGAAGTTGTGGACAACAGTGAGAAGGAAGTTGTGGACAACAGAAAGAGGGAAGTTGTGGACAGCAGAGGGAAGTTGTGGAGAACAGAGAGAGGAAGTTGTGGACAACAGAGGGAAGTTGTGGACAACAGAGAGAGGAAGTTGTGGACAACAGAAAGAGGGAAGTTGTGGACAACAGAAAGAGGGAAGTTGTGGACAACAGAAGGAGGGAAGTTGTGGACAACAGAGGGAAGTTGTGGACAACAGAAAGAGGGAAGTTGTGGACAACAGAAAGAGGGAAGTTGTGCACAACAGTGAGAAGGAAGTTGTGGATAACAGTGAGAAGGAAGTTGTGGACAACAGAGAGAAGTTGTGGAGAATAGAGGGAAGGAAGTTGTGGACCACAGAAAGAGGGAAGTTGTGGACAACAGAAAGAGGGAAGTTGTGGAGAACAGAGAAGGAAGTTGTGGACAACAGTGAGAAGGAAGTTGTGGACAACAGAGAGAAGTTGTGGACAACAGAGAGAGGAAGTTGTGGACAACAGAAAGAGGGAAGTTGTGGACAACAGAGGGAAGTTGTGGAGAACAGTGAGAAGGAAGTTGTGGACAACGGAGAGAAGTTGTGGACAACAGAGGGAAGTTGTGGACAACAGTGAGAAGGAAGTTGTGGACAACGGAGAGAAGTTGTGGACAACAGAGGGAAGGAAGTTGTGGACCACAGAAAGAGGGAAGTTGTGGACAACAGAGGGAAGTTGTGGACAACAGAGGGAAGGAAGTTGTGGACCACAGAGAGAAGTTGTGGCCATCAGAGAGAAGTTGTGGACATCAGAGAGAAGGAAGTTGTGGACAACAGAAAGAGGGAAGTTGTGGACAACAGAGGGAAGGAAGTTGTGGACCACAGAGAGAAGTTGTGGACATCAGAGAGAAGGAAGTTGTGGACAACAGAAAGAGGGAAGTTGTGGAGAACAGAGAGAGGAAGTTGTGGACAACAGTGAGAAGGAAGTTGTGGACAACAGAGGGAAGTTGTGGACAACAGAAAGAGGGAAGTTGTGGACAACAGAAAGAGGGAAGTTGTGGACAACAGAGAGAGGAAGTTGTGGACAACAGAAAGAGGGAAGTTGTGGACAACAGAAAGAGGGAAGTTGTGGACAACAGAGGGAAGGAAGTTGTGGACCACAGAGAGAAGTTGTGGACATCAGAGAGAAGGAAGTTGTGGACAACAGAAAGAGGGAAGTTGTGGACAACAGAGGGAAGTTGTGGACAACAGAGAGAAGGAAGTTGTGGACCACAGAAAGAGGGAAGTTGTGGACAACAGAGGGAAGTTGTGGAGAACAGAGAGAGGAAGTTGTGGACAACAGTGAGAAGGAAGTTGTGGACAACAGAGAGAAGTTGTGGACAACAGAGAGAGGAAGTTGTGGACAACAGAAAGAGGGAAATTGTGGACAACAGAGGGAAGTTGTGGACAACAGTGAGAAGGAAGTTGTGGACAACAGTGAGAAGGAAGTTGTGGACAACGGAGAGAAGTTGTGGACAACAGAGAGAGGAAGTTGTGGACAACAGAAAGAGGGAAGTCGTGGACAACAAAGTGAAGGAAGTTGTGGACAACAGAAAGAGGGAAGTTGTGGACAACAGAGGGAAGGAAGTTGTGGACCACAGAGAGAAGTTGTGGACATCAGAGAGAAGTTGTGGACATCAGAGAGAAGGAACTTGTGGACAACAGAAAGAGGGAAGTTGTGGACAACAGAGGGAAGGAAGTTGTGGACCACAGAGAGAAGTTGTGGACATCAGAGAGAAGGAAGTTGTGTACAACAGAAAGAGGGAAGTTGTGGAGAACAGAGAGAGGAAGTTGTGGACAACAGTGAGAAGGAAGTTGTGGACAACAGAGAGAAGTTGTGGACAACAGAGAGAGGAAGTTGTGGACAACAGAAAGAGGGAAGTTGTGGACAACAGAGGGAAGTTGTGGACAACAGTGAGAAGGAAGTTGTGGACAACGGAGAGTTGTGGACAACAGAGGGAAGTTGTGGACAACAGTGAGAAGGAAGTTGTGGACAACGGAGAGAAGTTGTGGACAACAGAGGGAAGGAAGTTGTGGACCACAGAAAGAGGGAAGTTGTGGACAACAGAGGGAAGTTGTGGACAACAGAGGGAAGGAAGTTGTGGACCACAGAGAGAAGTTGTGGACATCAGAGAGAAGTTGTGGACATCAGAGAGAAGGAAGTTGTGGACAACAGAAAGAGGGAAGTTGTGGACAACAGAGGGAAGGAAGTTGTGGACCACAGAGAGAAGTTGTGGACATCAGAGAGAAGGAAGTTGTGGACAACAGAAAGAGGGAAGTTGTGGAGAACAGAGAGAGGAAGTTGTGGACAACAGTGAGAAGGAAGTTGTGGACAACAGAGAGAAGTTGTGGACAACAGAGAGAGAAAGTTGCGGACAACAGAAAGAGGGAAGTTGTGGACAACAGAAAGAGGGAAGTTGTGGACAACAGAGGGAAGTTGTGCACAACAGTGAGAAGGACGTTGTGGACAACAGTGAGAAGGAAGTTGTGGACAACAGTGAGAAGGAAGTTGTGGACAACGGAGAGAAGTTGTGGACAACAGAGAGAGGAAGTTGTGGACAACAGAAAGAGGGAAGTCGTGGACAACAAAGTGAAGGAAGTTGTGGACAACAGAAAGAGGGAAGTTGTGGACAACAGAGGGAAGTTGTGGACAACAGAGAGAGGAAGTTGTGGACAACAGTGAGAAGGAAGTTGTGGACAACAGAGAGAAGTTGTGGACATCAGAGAGAAGGAAGTTGTGGACAACAGAAAGAGGGAAGTTGTGGACAACAGAGGGAAGTTGTGGAGAACAGAGAGAGGAAGTTGTGGACAACAGTGAGAAGGAAGTTGTGGACAACAGAAAGAGGGAAGTTGTGGAGAACAGAGAGAGGAAGTTGTGGACAACAGTGAGAAGGAAGTTGTGGACAACAGAAAGAGGGAAGTTGTGGAGAACAGAGAGAGGAAGTTGTGGACAACAGAGGGAAGTTGTGGACAACAGAGAGAGGAAGTTGTGGACAACAGAAAGAGGGAAGTTGTGGACAACAGAAAGAGGGAAGTTGTGGACAACAGAAGGAGGGAAGTTGTGGACAACAGAGGGAAGTTGTGGACAACAGAAAGAGGGAAGTTGTGGACAACAGAAAGAGGGAAGTTGTGGACAACAGTGAGAAGGAAGTTGTGGATAACAGTGAGAAGGAAGTTGTGGACAACAGAGAGAAGTTGTGGAGAATAGAGGGAAGGAAGTTGTGGACCACAGAAAGAGGGAAGTTGTGGACAACAGAAAGTGGGAAGTTGTGGAGAACAGAGAGAGGAAGTTGTGGACAACAGTGAGAAGGAAGTTGTGGACAACAGAGAGAAGTTGTGGACAACAGAGAGAGGAAGTTGTGGACAACAGAAAGAGGGAAGTTGTGGACAACAGAGGGAAGTTGTGGACAACAGTGAGAAGGAAGTTGTGGACAACGGAGAGAAGTTGTGGACAACAGAGGGAAGTTGTGGACAACAGTGAGAAGGAAGTTGTGGACAACGGAGAGAAGTTGTGGACAACAGAGGGAAGGAGGTTGTGGACCACAGAAAGAGGGAAGTTGTGGACAACAGAGGGAAGTTGTGGACAACAGAGGGAAGGAAGTTGTGGACCACAGAGAGAAGTTGTGGACATCAGAGAGAAGTTGTGGACATCAGAGAGAAGGAAGTTGTGGACAACAGAAAGAGGGAAGTTGTGGACAACAGAGGGAAGGAAGTTGTGGACCACAGAGAGAAGTTGTGGACATCAGAGAGAAGGAAGTTGTGGACAACAGAAAGAGGGAAGTTGTGGAGAACAGAGAGAGGAAGTTGTGGACAACAGTGAGAAGGAAGTTGTGGACAACAGAGAGAAGTTGTGGACAACAGAGAGAGGAAGTTGCGGACAACAGAAAGAGGGAAGTTGTGGACAACAGAAAGAGGGAAGTTGTGGACAACAGAGGGAAGTTGTGCACAACAGTGAGAAGGAAGTTGTGGACAACAGTGAGAAGGAAGTTGTGGACAACGGAGAGAAGTTGTGGACAACAGAGAGAGGAAGTTGTGGACAACAGAAAGAGGGAAGTCGTGGACAACAAAGTGAAGGAAGTTGTGGACAACAGAAAGAGGGAAGTTGTGGACAACAGAGGGAAGTTGTGGACAACAGAGAGAGGAAGTTGTGGACAACAGTGAGAAGGAAGTTGTGGACAACAGAGAGAAGTTGTGGACATCAGAGAGAAGGAAGTTGTGGACAACAGAAAGAGGGAAGTTGTGGACAACAGAGGGAAGTTGTGGAGAACAGAGAGAGGAAGTTGTGGACAACAGTGAGAAGGAAGTTGTGGACAACAGAAAGAGGGAAGTTGTGGACAGCAGAGGGAAGTTGTGGACAACAGTGAGAAGGAAGTTGTGGACAACGGAGAGAAGTTGTGGACAACAGAGGGAAGGAAGTTGTGGACCACAGAAAGAGGGAAGTTGTGGACAACAGAGGGAAGTTGTGGACAACAGAGGGAAGGAAGTTGTGGACCACAGAGAGAAGTTGTGGACATCAGAGAGAAGTTGTGGACATCAGAGAGAAGGAAGTTGTGGACAACAGAGAGAAGTTGTGGACATCAGAGAGAAGGAAGTTGTGGACAACAGAAAGAGGGAAGTTGTGGAGAACAGAGAGAGGAAGTTGTGGACAACAGTGAGAAGGAAGTTGTGGACAACAGAGAGAAGTTGTGGAGAACAGAGAGAGGAAGTTGTGGACAACAGTGAGAAGGAAGTTGTGGACAACAGAAAGAGGGAAGTTGTGGACAGCAGAGGGAAGTTGTGGACAACAGTGAGAAGGAAGTTGTGGACAACGGAGAGAAGTTGTGGACAACAGAGGGAAGGAAGTTGTGGACCACAGAAAGAGGGAAGTTGTGGACAACAGAGGGAAGTTGTGGACAACAGAGGGAAGGAAGTTGTGGACCACAGAGAGAAGTTGTGGACATCAGAGAGAAGTTGTGGACATCAGAGAGAAGGAAGTTGTGGACAACAGAAAGAGGGAAGTTGTGGACAACAGAGGGAAGGAAGTTGTGGACCACAGAGAGAAGTTGTGGACATCAGAGAGAAGGAAGTTGTGGACAACAGAAAGAGGGAAGTTGTGGAGAACAGAGAGAGGAAGTTGTGGACAACAGTGAGAAGGAAGTTGTGGACAACAGAGAGAAGTTGTGGACAACAGAGAGAGGAAGTTGCGGACAACAGAAAGAGGGAAGTTGTGGACAACAGAAAGAGGGAAGTTGTGGACAACAGAGGGAAGTTGTGCACAACAGTGAGAAGGAAGTTGTGGACAACAGTGAGAAGAAGTTGTGGACAACGGAGAGAAGTTGTGGACAACAGAGAGAGGAAGTTGTGGACAACAGAAAGAGGGAAGTCGTGGACAACAAAGTGAAGGAAGTTGTGGACAACAGAAAGAGGGAAGTTGTGGACAACAGAGGGAAGTTGTGGACAACAGAGAGAGGAAGTTGTGGACAACAGTGAGAAGGAAGTTGTGGACAACAGAGAGAAGTTGTGGACATCAGAGAGAAGGAAGTTGTGGACAACAGAAAGAGGGAAGTTGTGGACAACAGAGGGAAGTTGTGGAGAACAGAGAGAGGAAGTTGTGGACAACAGTGAGAAGGAAGTTGTGGACAACAGAAAGAGGGAAGTTGTGGACAGCAGAGGGAAGTTGTGGACAACAGTGAGAAGGAAGTTGTGGACAACGGAGAGAAGTTGTGGACAACAGAGGGAAGGAAGTTGTGGACCACAGAAAGAGGGAAGTTGTGGACAACAGAGGGAAGTTGTGGACAACAGAGGGAAGGAAGTTGTGGACAACAGAAAGAGGGAAGTTGTGGACAACAGAAAGAGGGAAGTTGTGGACAACAGAGGGAAGTTGTGCACAACAGTGAGAAGGAAGTTGTGGACAGCAGAGAGAAGTTGTGGACATCAGAGAGAAGGAAGTTGTGGACAACAGAAAGAGGGAAGTTGTGGACAACAGAGGGAAGTTGTGGAGAACAGAGAGAGGAAGTTGTGGACAACAGTGAGAAGGAAGTTGTGGACAACAGAAAGAGGGAAGTTGTGGAGAACAGAGAGAGGAAGTTGTGGACAACAGTGAGAAGGAAGTTGTGGACAACAGAAAGAGGGAAGTTGTGGACAGCAGAGGGAAGTTGTGGACAACAGTGAGAAGGAAGTTGTGGACAACGGAGAGAAGTTGTGGACAACAGAGGGAAGGAAGTTGTGGACCACAGAAAGAGGGAAGTTGTGGACAACAGAGGGAAGTTGTGGACAACAGAGGGAAGGAAGTTGTGGACCACAGAGAGAAGTTGTGGACATCAGAGAGAAGTTGTGGACATCAGAGAGAAGGAAGTTGTGGACAACAGAAAGAGGGAAGTTGTGGACAACAGAGGGAAGGAAGTTGTGGACCACAGAGAGAAGTTGTGGACATCAGAGAGAAGGAAGTTGTGGACAACAGAAAGAGGGAAGTTGTGGAGAACAGAGAGAGGAAGTTGTGGACAACAGTGAGAAGGAAGTTGTGGACAACAGAGAGAAGTTGTGGACAACAGAGAGAGGAAGTTGCGGACAACAGAAAGAGGGAAGTTGTGGACAACAGAAAGAGGGAAGTTGTGGACAACAGAGGGAAGTTGTGCACAACAGTGAGAAGGAAGTTGTGGACAACAGTGAGAAGGAAGTTGTGGACAACGGAGAGAAGTTGTGGACAACAGAGAGAGGAAGTTGTGGACAACAGAAAGAGGGAAGTCGTGGACAACAAAGTGAAGGAAGTTGTGGACAACAGAAAGAGGGAAGTTGTGGACAACAGAGGGAAGTTGTGGACAACAGAGAGAGGAAGTTGTGGACAACAGTGAGAAGGAAGTTGTGGACAACAGAGAGAAGTTGTGGACATCAGAGAGAAGGAAGTTGTGGACAACAGAAAGAGGGAAGTTGTGGACAACAGAGGGAAGTTGTGGAGAACAGACAGAGGAAGTTGTGGACAACAGTGAGAAGGAAGTTGTGGACAACAGAAAGAGGGAAGTTGTGGAGAACAGAGAGAGGAAGTTGTGGACAACAGTGAGAAGGAAGTTGTGGACAACAGAAAGAGGGAAGTTGTGGACAGCAGAGGGAAGTTGTGGAGAACAGAGAGAGGAAGTTGTGGACAACAGAGGGAAGTTGTGGACAACAGAGAGAGGAAGTTGTGGACAACAGAAAGAGGGAAGTTGTGGACAACAGAAAGAGGGAAGTTGTGGACAACAGAAGGAGGGAAGTTGTGGACAACAGAGGGAAGTTGTGGACAACAGAAAGAGGGAAGTTGTGGACAACAGAAAGAGGGAAGTTGTGCACAACAGTGAGAAGGAAGTTGTGGATAACAGTGAGAAGGAAGTTGTGGACAACAGAGAGAAGTTGTGGAGAATAGAGGGAAGGAAGTTGTGGACCACAGAAAGAGGGAAGTTGTGGACAACAGAAAGAGGGAAGTTGTGGAGAACAGAGAGAGGAAGTTGTGGACAACAGTGAGAAGGAAGTTGTGGACAACAGAGAGAAGTTGTGGACAACAGAGAGAGGAAGTTGTGGACAACAGAAAGAGGGAAGTTGTGGACAACAGAGGGAAGTTGTGGACAACAGTGAGAAGGAAGTTGTGGACAACGGAGAGAAGTTGTGGACAACAGAGGGAAGTTGTGGACAACAGTGAGAAGGAAGTTGTGGACAATGGAGAGAAGTTGTGGACAACAGAGGGAAGGAAGTTGTGGACCACAGAAAGAGGGAAGTTGTGGACAACAGAGGGAAGTTGTGGACAACAGAGGGAAGGAAGTTGTGGACCACAGAGAGAAGTTGTGGCCATCAGAGAGAAGTTGTGGACATCAGAGAGAAGGAAGTTGTGGACAACAGAAAGAGGGAAGTTGTGGACAACAGAGGGAAGGAAGTTGTGGACCACAGAGAGAAGTTGTGGACATCAGAGAGAAGGAAGTTGTGGACAACAGAAAGAGGGAAGTTGTGGAGAACAGAGAGAGGAAGTTGTGGACAACAGTGAGAAGGAAGTTGTGGACAACAGAGAGAAGTTGTGGACAACAGAGAGAGGAAGTTGCGGACAACAGAAAGAGGGAAGTTGTGGACAACAGAAAGAGGGAAGTTGTGGACAACAGAGGGAAGTTGTGCACAACAGTGAGAAGGAAGTTGTGGACAACGGAGAGAAGTTGTGGACAACAGAGAGAGGAAGTTGTGGACAACAGAAAGAGGGAAGTCGTGGACAACAAAGTGAAGGAAGTTGTGGACAACAGAAAGAGGGAAGTTGTGGACAACAGAGGGAAGTTGTGGACAATAGAGAGAGGAAGTTGTGGACAACAGTGAGAAGGAAGTTGTGGACAACAGAGAGAAGTTGTGGACATCAGAGAGAAGGAAGTTGTGGACAACAGAAAGAGGGAAGTTGTGGACAACAGAGGGAAGTTGTGGAGAACAGAGAGAGGAAGTTGTGGACAACAGTGAGAAGGAAGTTGTGGACAACAGAAAGAGGGAAGTTGTGGAGAACAGAGAGAGGAAGTTGTGGACAACTGTGAGAAGGAAGTTGTGGACAACAGAAAGAGGGAAGTTGTGGACAGCAGAGGGAAGTTGTGGAGAACAGAGAGAGGAAGTTGTGGACAACAGAGGGAAGTTGTGGACAACAGAGAGAGGAAGTTGTGGACAACAGAGGGAAGTTGTGGACAACAGAGAGAGGAAGTTGTGGACAACAGAAAGAGGGAAGTTGTGGACAACAGAAAGAGGGAAGTTGTGGACAACAGAGGGAAGTTGTGGAGAACAGAAAGAGGGAAGTTGTGGACAACAGAAAGAGGGAAGTTGTGGACAACAGTGAGAAGGAAGTTGTGGATAACAGTGAGAAGGAAGTTGTGGACAACAGAGAGAAGTTGTGGAGAATAGAGGGAAGGAAGTTGTGGACCACAGAAAGAGGGAAGTTGTGGACAACAGAAAGAGGGAAGTTGTGGAGAACAGAAAGAGGAAGTTGTGGACAACAGAGGGAAGGAAGTTGTGGACCACAGAAAGAGGGAAGTTGTGGACAACAGTGAGAAGGAAGTTGTGGATAACAGTGAGAAGGAAGTTGTGGACAACAGAGAGAAGGAAGTTGTGGAGAACAGAGAGGAAGTTGTGGATAACAGTGAGAAGAAAGTTGAGGACAACTAAGAGACAGAAATCATTGAAAACTGAGAGAGGGAAATCGTGGACAACAGAAAGAAGGAAGTCATGGACGACCGAGAGAGGGAAGCCATGGACAACCTGCCTAATCACAGTGACTCTTTTGTTTGCTTCACCAATTTCCCTTGCTGCAAAATAATACATGTTTTGTTCTCAGTTTTTCAGTGTGGATGAAAGATCAGCAGAATGACACATTAGCTCTGATTCCTCCTCTAAAGATGCTTCTGAGGATTCAGATATAGATTCATTTATTTATCACATGTACATCGAAACATACAGTGAAATGCATCATTTGTGTTATGATGGAAATTTCTTGTTAAAGTACTTACATGTACAATTATCTTCTTTCATATCCGTTCTTTCACTACTGTGTTTGAGTTTCAGCTCTAAAATGGGAATCATACTGTTTGTTTAACAAAACATTCTTAACTTTGTTAAATATAGTTTAGAATGTTAATCAGATTGTTGTGTTAGTACATGATATAAGTCCATATTCCCTGCAGTGAACTCTGTAATGATCAAAATTGCATAAACACATGAGCTTCTGCAGATGCTGGAAATCCAGAGCAACACACACAAAATGCTGGAGGAACTCAGCAGGTTAGACTGAATCTATGGAAAGGAATAAACAGTCGAATTTTTGGGGCTGAGATCCTTCATCAGGACTGGAAAGAAAGGAGGAAGATGAGAAAATAAGAAGGTAGTGGGAGGGGAAGGAGTACAAGTTAGAAGGTGATGGGTGAGACCAGGTGGATGAGGGAGGAGGGTAAAGTCAGAAGCTGGGAGGTGATAGATCAAAAAGGTAAAGGTTTGGAGAAGAAGGAAGTTTATAGGAGTGGACCACAGGGGATAAAGAGGGCCACCAGGCCTGAAACATTTACTGATTATTAATTTCCATTAATGCTGCCTGACCTACTGAGTTCCTCTAGCATTTTGTGTGTGTAATTTTATATCATCACTTATAAACATGTAACTGTTCAGTAATTTTTCTATTTTTCTAGCAACATAGTAGCAGGTGTCATCCCTTGTGAGGCTCTTTGGATTAAAGATATTATTCCGTTAGCTTGTTACCTATCTTTGTATGATGGAACAACTGTTGTCTAAGTTCTCATACAGCACAGAGAAATCTGATAATGTACCCACTATGAAGTCCGAATTATAAGCCGTGATGATTTGATTAAAAATGTTTCAGGATTAAATATGAAAGCACTGTGTTAGCTTCACTGATCCAAGATCAGTTTGGCTTGACTGCATCCTCACAAGCTGTATCACTGATTGTATGGAAACTGCACTATGGTGGACAGAAAGGCTCTACAACGGGCAGTCAGAACTGCCCAATGCACCACTAGCACCAGTCTACCTGCCATCAACAACATATATACAGAAAGGTGCCAGGAAAGGGCCAGTAACATAAGACTATAAGATATAGGAGCAGAAGTAGGCCATTTGGCTCATTGAGTCTGCTCCGCCATTTAATCATGGGCTGATCCAATTCTTCCAATCATCCCCACTCTCCTGCCTTCTCCCCATACCCTTTGATGCCTTGGCTAATCAAGAACCTATCTACCTCTACCTTAAATGCACCCAAAGACTTGGCGCCCATAGTTGCTCGTGGCAACAAATTCCACAGATTTACCACCCTCTGACTAAAGTAATTTCTCCACATCTCTGCTCTAAATGGACGTCCTTCAATCCTGAAGTCGTGCCCTCCTGTCCTAGACCCCCTACTATGGGAAATAACTTTGCCATATCTAATCTGTTCAGGCCTTTTAAAATTCGGAATGTTTCAATGAGATCCCCCCTCATTTTCCTGAACTCTAGGGAATACAGCCCAAAAGCAGCCAGACGTTCCTCAAAAGGTAACCCTTTTATTCTTGGAATCATTCTTGTGAATCTTATCTGAACCCTCTCCAATGTCAGTATATCCTTTCTAAAATAAGGAGCCCAAGTGTGGTTTCACAAGTACCTTATAGAGCCTCAACATCACATCTCTGCTTTTATATTCGATACCTCCAGAAATGAATGCCAACATCATGAAGTATCCCACCCACCCTGCTCATGGACTGTTTTGTCCCACTCCCATCAGGGATGAGGCTACACTGCTCTAAAATTGTTAATTTTCCCATGCAGTAAGGCTAATCAACACTTCCATCCACTAACACACCCCTCCACACCCCCAACCACTACTTTATCATTTCCTGTCAGTCACCTTATGTACATACACTCCTGTGCCAAGTGTCACTTTTTGGACATACAATTAATCCATAAGCTATATTATGTATTTATATTTATTGCATCTTTTATTATTGAGTTCTTTATCTTATTGTGTTTATTGTGCTGCACTGGATCTGGAGTAACAGTTATTTCATTCTTCTTTACACTTGTGTATTGGAAATGAGATGAAACAATCCGGAATAAACAACTTCATCACTGTGTATATTTGGTCATTGCAAAAGGTAAAAATGTGATTCATCCTTAATTAATTTACATTTTCCCTGGTGAGATTTGAACACTGAAATCTGGTTGGGTTCAGTAGACATGTAGTTAAAGTAGTGAAATTCTTTCTCATATAACTCATGTCACTGGTTATCTTCTTAGAGCAGTACAGTACAGGAACATGTCCCTTGGCCAAATAAACTAATCTGCCTGCATAATGTCCATATCCTTCCATTTTCCTCCCATTCGTGGGTCTATCTCAACATCACTTAAAAGTCCCTAATGCATTGGCCTCTGCCGCCACCCTTGGCAGTGCATTCCAGGTACCCACCACTCTGTGTAAAAAAACTTGTCCCTTACATCTCCTTTGAAATTACCCCCTCTCACCTTAAATGCATGCCCACTGGCATTAGACATTTCAACCCTGGGAAAAAGATACTGTCTGCCTACTCTCTCTATGTTTCTTATTGTCTTGTAAACCTCTATCAGATCTTCAAATAGTAACTATTTGAAATGATGGCTAGAAAGTAGAATAATTTATGAAACAGAACAAAATGGAAAAGTTCGATGTACTTACTCATCCGCTGTGGAAGCTGCTGTTGCTTTGATTACCATGTAGAACAGAGTGAGGGCACTAAGCACTCCAAAACTTGCAATAATAAGCCATTCTTCTGTTAACAAAGGAAAGGTCAATCATTCCGGGAACAGCAAGTAAAAAATGAGGAGATTCGTCTACACAGAAGCAGTGGCTGCAGCACAAGAAAGTGATTGATTGAAGAGAAAGAAAGAGAAAGCATCTGGAAACAAGTGCTGAAGCAGAATCAACAAGAATGCAGTGTGAGGATGCAGACAGAGGGTCATTAGGCAAATTTCTACAGATGTACTATGGAGACCATTCTAACTGGTTGCGCCACTGTCTGGTATGGAGGGGCCACTGCACAGGATCAGAAAAAGCTGCAGGAAGTTGTAAGCTCCACCAGCTCCATCATGGGCACTAGCCTCCCCAGCATCCAGTACACCTTCAAAATGCAATGCCCCAAAAAGGTGGCATCCATCACTATGGACCTTCATCACCCAGGGTATGTCCTCTTCTCATTGCTACCATCAAGAAAGTGGTACAGGAACTTGAAGACACACATTCAGTGTTTCAGGAACAGCTTCCACCATCAGATTTCTGAATGGACAATGAATCCATGAACACTATCTCAGCATAGAGTTAGAGTTGACCGACTGCACAACTCTAAATAACATATTATAATAGGAATAGTTATGTAATCCTTTCAAGGGAAGTGTGGATAAGTACATGAGGTATGCAGGGCTATCGTCCAGGTATGAGTCAATGGAATTATACGGAATAGCAGTCAGCACTGACTAGATGGGCCCAAGGGCCTGAATCTGTGCTGTAGAGTCAGCTCTATATTTTCTTCCACAGAAATCCATGGCAACTCAGCCCAGCCTGATATTCCTAGGTGTCCTGTTTTAGATATAGTCAAAGAACAAGGATGGGACTAGGCAGAATAATTGTTTGGCATGGACTAGATAGGCCGAAGGGTCTATTTCTGCACCAAAGTGCTCTATGACTCTAAAACCATTTAAAATTATTCCCAAGTCTACACATTTCCCAAAGTGTGATAAATTTTAAAAAGATAGTAAAATCCAGCATTACTAGTTAACTCCTCTGATACACAATATAATTCTGTTCTGCTAGCATTAATCAACAAATCGTCATTTGATTTTCTCAGAAAGAGATCAACTGGGATTTCTTCATGTCCTTGTTGGTAACAGTATCTTTGGTTCCTTTTTCCACTGGTGCCAAAGGAGATGATCACAGTCAGGATGGTCTTACTGCCAATATAAATGTAGGTGCATAAGGGATGGAAAAAAGATTACTAATCCTGAACATTAATGAATCCCACTGGAAAGCTACAACACGTGTCTACATCGACATGAGATTAGTTACCATTCCACATGTTAGTTGATATTCATTTTCTATGTTCAAATGTGAAGAACATTGGAAGATTGTCATAGCTTGTAAATGCTCTAAGTAATACTACTTGCCACCAAGCAACTTGGTCAAAGCTTTCTTTTAAAAATTAAAAAGAAAAGTTTGTCAGAGAATACAGGATGTTTCATATTGAACAATCATATGTATTTAATCATTGTCAAAGACTGACTTAGACCACAGGATATAGGAGCAGAATTAAACCATTCAGCCCATCAAGTCTGTTCTGCCATTCCATCACAGCTGATTTATTATCCCTCTTGACCCCATTCTCCTGCCTTTTCCCATAACCTTTGATGCCCTGATTATCAAGAACCTAAATATACCCAATGTCTTGGGCTCCACAGCTGTCTGTGGCAATGAATTCCACAGATTCACCACTCTCTGGCTAAAGAAGTTCCTCCTTGTTTCTTTTCTAAATGGACATCCCTCGATTCTGAGGCTGTGCCCTCTGATCCTAGACTTCTCCACTATAGGAAGCATCCTCTCCACACCCACTCTATCTACGCCTTTCAAAATTTGATAGATTTCAATGAGATCTCCCCTGATTCTTCTAAGCTACAGTGAGTGAGCTATATATGTTATATGTTAACCCTTTTACTCCCAGAATAAAAATTTAAATATTAGCTTTATTTGTCACATATACATCAAAATACACAGTGAAATGTGTTACTTGCATCAAATCAAATCAGCGAGGATTGTGCTGGGCACAAGTTGAAGGGAAATTAAATTAAGAGGTGTAAAATTAGGAGGTTTAAGCAGGGTTGTAGGAAGAACTGCTGCAGAAAGGTAATTAACTAGGGGCACGAATTTATGATAATTTGGAAGAAGTTGGGTATGAGATCAAAGAAAAGTCTTTTCATCTCCAACATTTTTTCAAGTTTGGAATTCAATGCCTGAGAATGTGTTGGGCGCAGAGACTCTAAACGCTAATATGACAGGTATAACAATAATACAAATACAAAGGGGTGCAATTCTAATACAAGAGGTCCGAACTGCTTGTCATATGAAGAGCATTTGATGGCTCTGCCTCTGTATTTGCTAGAATTCAGATAATGAGAGGTGACCTCATTTGAACCTATCGAATGATGAAAGGCCTTGATAGAGTGTATGTGGAAAAGATGTGGAGGAGTCTAGGATCAGAGGGAACAGCCTCAGAATAGAGTAACATCCATTTCGACAACAGATGAGGAGGAATTTCTTTAGTCAGAGGGTACTGAATCTGTGGAATTCATTGCCACAGACCATAAGACCATTACATATAGGAGCAGAATTAGGCCAATTGGCTTATCAAGTCTGTTCCACCATTTAATCATGGCTGATCCATTTTCCCTCTCAGCCCCAATCTCCTGTCTTCCCCCCATATACCTTCATGCCCTGACAAACCAAGAATCTATCAATTGCTGACTTAAATATACAAAAAGACGGCCTCTACCACTGCCTGTGGCAATTAATTCCACAGATTCACCACTCTCTGGCTAAAGAAATTCCTCCTCAACTCTGTTCTAAAAGGATGCTTCTTTATTCTGAGGCTGTGTACTCTAGTATACTCTCCCACCACAGGAACTACTCTCTCTCCACATCCACTTTATTAAGGCCTTTCACCGTTCGATAGATTTCAATGAGGTTACCCTTAATTCTTCTGAAATCTAGTGAATACAGGTCCAGAGACTTCAAACACTCTTCACATGACAAGCTGTTCAGGAGGATGTAGAAGTTAAGGTATTAGATATATTTAAGGCGGAGGTAGATTGGTTCTTGATTAGTGAGGATGTACAGAGAGTCCCTACAGAGGACACTGGCATTGAACAAAATGAAAACTTTTGTCAGGATGTTGTTTATTGACTACAGCTCAGTGTTTAACACCATCATTCCTACAGCCTTGATTGAAAAGTTGCAGAACCTGGGCCTTTGTACCTCCCTCTGCAACTGGAAGACCACAATCTGTGTGGATTGGAAATAACATCTTCACCTTGCTGGCAATCAACACTGGTGCATCTCAGGGAGGTGTGCTTAGCCCACTGTTCTACTCCCTACACCCATGATTCTGTGGCTAGGCACAGCTCAAATGCCATCTATAAAACTGCTGATGAAACAATCATTGTTGGAAGAATCTCAGATGGTGATGAGAGGACATACAGGAGCAAGATATACCAGCTAGTTGAGTGGTGTTGCAGTAACAATTTTACACTCTATGTCTGTAACATCAAAGAACTGGTTGTGAGTTTCAGAAAAGGTAAGAAGAGGGAACACACACCAGTCCTTATCGAGGGATCAGAAGTGGAGAGAATGAGCAATTTCAAGTTCTTGGGTGTCGATATCTCTGAAGATCTAACCTGGTCCCAACGTATCAATGAAGCTATGAAGAAAGCAAGACAGCTGCTATATTTCATTAGGAATTTGAGGAGATTTGGTATGTCACCTAAAACACTTGCAAATTTCTACAGATGTACCTTGGAGGGCATTCTAACTAGTTGCATCACCAACTGGTATGCAGGGGAGGGAGTGCTACTAAACTGAACAGAGTTGTAAAATTAACTCCATCATGGGCACTAGCCTCTGTAGTATCCAAGACATCTTCAAGGAGCAGACCCTCAAAAAGGCGGCGTCCATCATTAAGGACTGCACAACTCTGGACGCACCCTCTTCTTATTGTTACCATCAGGAAGGAGGTACAGAAACCTGAAGGCACACACTCAATGATTCAGGAACAGTTTCTTCCCCTCTGCCATCCAATTTCTGAATGGACATTGAACCCATGAACACTACCTCACTCCTTTTATTTTTTTTTTGTACTACCTATTTAACATGTATGGTGATGATAATGCTGGCTGGTTCCTCTCTTGTGAAGATCAGAAGGAAATATCTCCATTGTTGTAGGACTTTACTCCTCCCCTGCGCTGCGTAGGTTTATAGTGAGGTTTGGTGCACATAGACTGACTCCACTCTTTAGGGTGGGAGACTTTCCACAATGGCACAGCGAGCTGCAACAGCTGTGGCGACCACAAGGCTGTAGGTTGAGTTGTCCTTCCCACAGACCGACTGCCTGGCAGGGCTAATGAGTCCCATCTACCTGGGTTTGGAATTGGAGTTGTCCTTCTCCTTGGCTGGCTGCCAACCAAGGCTAGTGAGCCCAACCTGCCCGCACAGTTATACCGCTGAGCACTCAGTCATGACATGACATAGCAAACTTAGTAATTCTAGGGACGCCATGTGAAGGTATTGCTGTGGGCACAATAGTGTAGGAGAGGCCAAATGCGAGAGATTTTCTGCATGGCAAGCAAAACAGTGGTCCTACAGTGATCACTACACCTGGAAAGAAGAGACTTCACCTTCCTTAAGTGAGCAGAATGTTCATCCCAGGAACCAGCCATCCCCTTAAATATATATACTTACTGTAATTCACAGTTTTTTTCTATATTATTATGGACTGTATTGTACATGCTGATAACAAATTTCACGATATATGTTGGTGATATTCAACCTGATTCTGATACTGAACTCTGATACCAAGCTGCAAAAGCGTCGTGCTATCTGTTATGCTATTGTGGTGCCCAAATATCAGAGGTCAGCTGCTTCTAGTAATGAGAAATACTTAAAAATACCAGAGGTAGAAAATGAACAAAAAAATTAAAAACAGAATTATGTCTTCTAAAGGAAATTAGAAGCAATTATTCAAAATCTGTTGATATTGTGGTTGAATTGTAGATTATCCCAATGAGAGAGTGTGTGATACTTGGTCTGCTATTAGGGAATGAGACAGGGCAAGTGAAAGAAGTTTGCAGCACATAGATGAGAAAATCTGTAGATGCTGTAGATCCAAGCCACATAAAATGCTGGAGGAACTCAGTAGACCAGGCAGCATCTATGGATCATCATTGGTGAAGAGTCTTGGCCATAAAAGTCACCTATTTACTCTCCTCCATAGATGCTGCCTGGCCTGCTAAGTTCCTCCAGCATTTTGTGTGTGTTAACAGAAGTTTGTGTAGGGGAACACTTTGCATCTAGCAATCACAATGCCATTAGTTTCAAAGTAAATATGTAGTAAGATAGGTCTGGTCTGCGGGTTGAGATTCTAAACTTCTAAACTGGAGAAAGGCCAATTTTGATGGCATCAAAAAGGATTTGGCAAGTGTGGTTTGGGACAGGCTGTTTTATGGCAAAGGTGTAAGTGGTAAGTGAGAAGGGCTTCAGAAGTGAAAATTTGAGAGTACAAAGCTTGTACGTGCTTGTCAGAATAAAAAGTAAAGATAACAAGTGCAGGGAACCTTGGTTTTCAAGAGGTATTGAAACCCTGGTTAAGAAAAACAGGGGTGGCACAGTAGCATAGTAGTTAGCACAACGCTTTACAGTATCAGCAACCAGAGTTTAATTCCCGCTACTGCCTGTCAGGAGTTTATATGTTCTGCTATGACATTCTTTTTGGGTGCTCCAGTTTCCTCCACATTCCAAAGACATACCAGTTGGTAGGTTAATTGGTCATTGTAACTTGTCCCATCATTAGGCTAGGATTAAACTGGGAGACTGCTTGGTGGCGTGGCTCAAAGGACCATAATGGCCTACTCGGCATTGTATGACAATAAATAAATAAGGGAGTACATAGCAGGTATAGACAGGTAGGAACAAATGAGGTGCTTATGGAATACAAGAAATGCAAGAGAACACTTAAGAAGGAAGTCAGGATGGCTAAAAGATGGCATGAGATTTCCCTAGCAGACAAGATGAAGGAAGATTCTACAGATATGTTAAGAGCAAAAAGATTTCAAGGGACAAAATTGATCTTCTGGAAGTTAAGAATCATAATGCATATGTTGAGCCAAAATAGATGAGGGAGATGTCTGGTCATGGTGCAGGTTAATGGGAGTAGGCAGTTTAAATGGTTTCAGCACAGACTAGATGGGTTAAAGTGCTTGCTTTTGTGCTGTACTTTTCTATGAATCACAGTTGGAGTCTGGAGATATCAGCACAGCAAACCTTTATTTGAATAATTTGAAACAAGCACATCCTTGGACAGTATTGTAAGATAAAGATTAGCTTCATAAAGTAAAGGACAGAGATTAGCTTTATTTGTCACATGTACATCATTACAGCGAAATGTGTCATTTACATCAAATGAAATCAGCAAGGATTGGGCTGGGCAGCTACATAAGTTGCCATCAGAATCAAAATCAGGTTTATCATCACTGTAATATGTTATGAAATCTGTTGTTTTGTTGCAGTAGTACCATGCAATACATAAAAAAACATTATAAATTACAGTAAGAAATGATGAGCCATGCTTCTGGCACCAACACTGCATGACCACAACTCACTATCTCGAACCAGTATGTCTTTGGAATGTGGGAGGAAACTAGAGCACCCAGAGGAAGCCCACGCTATCACTTGGAGAATGTACTGTAAAACTTAATGGAGATCTGAGGGTAGGTTTATTTCACTAGAGGAATGAACTGCCAGGAAATGGAAGAGGTAGTTACAATGACAATTATTTATGTAGTGGAATACAGGTCCAATGCATGTTTTAGTGTATATAGGCATCAGAGTCAGTATGGATGAGTTGGGCCAGAAGGCCCATTTCTGTACTCTACAGCTCTATGACTCTTTGGAAAAAATAAAAGAAGATTTGAGAAACAGATACAAACTTGAAGAAGTTGAAAAGATAAAGGGAAATAGGATTCAGATTCACATTCATTTATTTATCATATGCACATGAGCCTTAACAGCGTTGATGAACAGAGGGATCTTAGGGTCCAAGTTCCCTGAAAGTGGCTACACAGGTTGATAGGGCGATTAAGAAGGCATATGTCATGCTTGCCTCGAGACATTGAGTTCAAAAGTCAGGAAGTTTTGTTGCAACTTTATAAAACTCCAGTTAGACAGCATCTGGAGCATTGCATACAATTCTAGAAACGTAGAAAACCTTCAGCACAATACAGGCCCTTCGGCCCACATGCCTTTACCCGAGAAATTACGTAGAGTTACCCATAGCCCTCTATTTTTCTAAGCTCCATATACCTGTCCAAGAGTCTCTTAAAAGACCCTATCATACCAGCCTCCACCACTGTCACTGGCAGCCCATTCCATGCACTCACCACTTTCTGCATAAAAAACTTACCCCTGATATGTCCTCTGTACCTACTTCCAAGCACCTTAAAACTGTGCCCTCTTGTGCTAGCCATTGCAGCCCTGGGAAAAAGCCTCTGACTCTCCTGATCAATGCCTCTCATCATCTTGTACACCTCTATCAGGTCACCTTTCATCCTCTGTCACTCAAAGGGAAAAACCTATTCTTAACCTATTCTCATGCCATGCTCCCCAATCCAGGTAATATCCTTGTAACTCTCCTCTGCACCTTTTCTATGGTTTCCACATCCTTCTTATAGTGAGGCAACCAGAACTGAGCACAGTACTCCAAGTGGGGTCTGACCAGGGTCCTATATAGCTACAACATTACCTCTCGGCTCCTAAACTCATCTCACAATTGATGAAGGCCAATGCACCGTATGCTTTCTTAACCAGAGTCAACCTGCGCAGCAGCCTTGAGTGTCCTATGGACTCTGACCTCAAGATCCCTATGATCCTCCACACTGCCAAGAGTCTTACCATTAATACTATATTCTGTCATCATATTTGACCTACCAAAATGAACCACCTCACACTTATCTGGGTTGAACTCCATCTGACACTTCTCAGCCCAGTTTTTCATCCTATCAATGTCCCACTGTAATCTCTGACAGCTCTCCACACTATCCACAACATCTCCAACCTTTGTGTTATCAGCAAATTTACTAATCCATCCCTCCACTTCTTCATCCAGGTCATTTATAAAAATCATGAACAGTAGGGGTCCCAGGACAGATCCCTGAGGCACACACTGGTGACCGACCTCCATGCAGAATATGACCCGTCTACAACCACTCTTTGCCTTCTGTGGGCAAGCCAGTTTTGAATCCACAAAGCAATGTCCCCTTGGATCCCACGCCTCCTTACTTTCTCAGTAAGCCTTGCATGGGTTACCTTCTCAAATGCCTTGCTGAAATCCATATACACCACATCTACTGCTCTACCATCATCAACGTGTTTAGTCACATCCTCAAAAAATTCAATCAGGCTCGTAAGGCATGACCTGCCTTTGACAAAGCCATGCTGACTATTCCTAATCATATTATGTCTCTCCAAATGTTCATATATCCTGCCTCTCAGGATCTTCTCCATCAAAGTGCCAACCACTGAAGTAAGACTCACTGGTCTATAATTTCCTGGGCTATCTCTACTCCCTTTCTTAAGTAAGGGAACAACACCTGCAACCCTCCAATCTTCCAGAACCTCTCCCGTCCCCATTGATGATGCAAAGATCATTGCCAGAGGTTCAACAATCTCTTCCCTCGCCTCTCACAGTAGCTTGGGGGTATATCTTGTCCAGTCCCAATGACTTATCCAACTTGATGCTTTCCAAAAGCTCCAGCATATCCTCTTTCTTAATGTTTATATGCTCAAGCTTTTCAGTCCACTGTAAGTCATCCCCACAATCGCCAAATTCCTATTCCTTAGTGAATACTGAAGCAAAGTATTCATTAAATATCTCTGCTATCTCCTCCAGTTCCATACACACTTTTCCACTGTCACACTTGATTGGTCCTATTCTCTCACATCTTATCCTCTTGCTCTTCACATACTTGTAGAATGCCTTGGGGTTTTCCTTAATCCTGCTAGCCAAGGCCTTCTCATGGCGCCTTCTGGTTCTTCTAATTTCATTCTTCAGCTCCTACTGCTGGCCTAATAATTTTCTAGATTTCTTTCACCACCTAGTTTTTTGAACCTTTAGTAAGCTTTTCTTTTCTTCTTGGCTAGATTTTCAACAGCCTTTGTACACCACGGTTCATGTACCTTACCATTCTTTCCCTGTCTCATTGGAACTTAACTATGCAGAACGCCACACAAATATCCCTTGAACATTTGCCACATTTCTGCCATGCATTTCCCTGAGAACATCTGTTCCTAATTTATGCTTCGAAGTTCCTGCCTGATATCTTCATATTTCCCCTTACCACAATTAAACACTTTTCTAACTTGTCTTTTTCTATTCCAATGCTACAGTAAAGGAGATAGAATTGTGATCACTATCTCCAAAATACTTTCCCACTGAGAGATCTGACACCTGACCAGGTTCATTTCCCAATAACAGATCATATACAGCCTCTCCTCTTGTAGGCTTATCTACATATTGTGTCAGAAAATCTTCCTGAACACACCTAACAAACTCCACACCATCTAAACCCCTTGCTCTAGGGAGATGCCAATCAATATTTGGGAAATTAAAATCTCCCACCATGACAACTCTGTTATTATTACACCTTTCCAGAATCTGTCTCCCTATCTGCTCCTCGATATCCCTGTTACTATTGGGTGGTCTATAAAAAAAAACACCCAGTAGAGTTTTTGATCCCCTTCTGTTTCTAATTTCCACCCACAGGGACTCCGTAGACAATCCCTCCATGTCTTCCTCCTTTCTGCATCCGTGACACTATCTCTGATCAGCAGTGCCATGCCCCCACCTCTTTTGCCTCCCCTCCCTGTCCTTTCTGAAACATCTAAAGCCTGGCACTCGAAGTAACCATTCCTGCCCCTGCACCATCCAAGTCTCTATAATGGCAATGACATCATAGCTCCAAGTACTGATCCATGCTCCAAGCTCATCCGCTTTGTTCACAATACTCCTTGCATTAAAATAGACACATCTCAAACCATCGGCCTGAGTGCACTTTTCAATCACCTGCCTATCCTATCATCGCAGTCTCTCTAAGCTTTCTCTATTTGTGAGCCAACAACATCTCCTCTGACTCTTTAGTTTGTTTCTCACCCACCAGCAATTCTAGTTTAAACTCTCCCCAATAGCCTTAGCAAACATCCCCACCAGGATATTGGCCCCCTGGGATTCAAGTACAACCCATTCTTTTTGTACAGGTCACTCCTGCCCCCAAAAAGGTCCCAATGATCCAGAAATCTGAATCCCTGCCCCCTGCTTCAATCCCTCAGCCACGCATTTATCCTCCACCTCACTCTATTCCTGTACTCACTGTCGCGTGGCACAGGCAGTAATCCCAAGATGATTACCTTGGTGGTCCTACTTCTCAACTTCCTCCTTAATCCCCAGTAGTCTGCTTTCAGGACCTCCTCCCTTTTCCTGCCTGTGTCATTGGTACCAAGATGTACCACAACTTCTGACTGTTCTTCCCACCTCAGGATATCTTGGACGTGATTATAGCTGTGAGTCTCCTGGCACCTGGGAGGCAAATTATCATCCGTGCTTCTTTCCTGCATCCACACAATCACCTGTCTGACCCCCTAACTATAAAGTCCTCTATCACTGCTGCCATCCTCTTCCTTTCTCTACCCTTCTGAGCAACAGGGCCAGACGCTGTGCCAGAGGCGCAGCCACAGTTGCTTCCCCCAAGTAGGCTGTCCCCCCCCAAACAGTATTCAAGCAGGAATACTTATTGTCAAGGGGTACAGCCACAGGGGTGCTCTCTAGCCTCTGTCTCCTGCTCTTCCCCCTCCTGACTCTTACCCACTTATCTGTATCCCCAGACCCCGGTGTGACTACCTGCTTATAGCTCCGATCTATCACCTCTTCACTCTCCCTAACCAGACGGAGGTTATTGAGCTGCATCTCCAGTTCATTAACACGGTCCCTAAGGAGCTGCAGCTTGACGCAGATATGGACGTCCGGGAGGCTAGGAGTCTCCCGGACCTCCCACATCTGACACTGAGCACAGAAAAACGGCTTCACTCATGTACTTCCTATCTGTATTCTACACAGGCAACTTACCTCGCCTCGACCTGTTAACGCCGAAGCCCCATTGAGCCAAAGCCTTCCTACTCTGGAAGTTCTGGTTTCCCCATTATAGGAAGGATGTTAAGGCTTTGGAGAGAGAGAAAAAAAGAGGTTTGCTGGGATGTTGCCTGGATTAGAGGGCATGTATCTTAACGAGAGGTTGGACAGACTTGGGTTGTTTTCTGTGGAATGGTGGAGGCTAAGGGGAGATATGACAGAGGTTTATAAGATTATGAGAGGCATAGATAGAGTAGACAGCCAGTATCTTTTTCCCGGGTTGAAATGTCTGATACCAGAAGGCAAGCATCTACAGCGAGAGGGGATAATTTCAAAGGAGATGTGAAGGACAAGCTTTTTTTTCTACAGAGAGTGGTGGGTGCCTGGAATGTGCTGCCTGGGGTGGCGGTAGAGGCAGATACATTAGTCATTTTTAAGTGGTGTTTAGATAGGCACATAAATGTAAAGAAAATTGAAGGATATGGACATTGTGTAGGCAAAAAAGGTTAGTTTATTCAGCCAGTTAATTGGTTTGGCACGACGTTGTGGGCTGAAGGGCCTGTTCCTATGTTGTACTGTTCTATGTACATTAAAATGTGTCACTTGTGTTAACACACCTAAATATGTGCTGGTGTCTGCCCACAAGTATGATTAACAGAATTGCTTCATGGGGTTGGCATGGATTCAATGGACCACATGGCCTCCTCCAGCTTTGCTGTAAGCATAACATGTATGAATGAAAACGTTAAAGGACGGATTTGGAGAAGTAGAGAAACTTAAAACTAGGGATATCATATGCAACTAGAGCACTTCCACTCGTGGGAGTTGATCATAGATATTGCATCCTAGCTGTGTATATTGTATACGCAAGCCACCAGGGCAGTATGATATGGAGAGCAAGCTGTTGCCCATGCAGCAGGCTTCCACTCTCCATGCCGTCAATGAATTTAAAGAATTGGCGGAGTTTGGCACAAGCCGGAGTTGCCAGTCAGCAATGAACAACTTAGGACTGCCTTAGGGACTCCAGCTCCTGATTTTTCCTCAGGGTTTATTCCCAAAGCCTTCCCCACGAATGGGTATAGTTGCAAGGCAGCGGAGGTTTCAGATTGGAGTTTTCCTTCTCCAAGACGAGCTGCAAACTATGGCTGATGAGTCCCACCTGCCTGGAGCGAATGGTTTTAAGGTACCAGATACCAGCCTTTGCCCCTTCTCCTGTCAGCAGAAATGGTTATGCAATGTTTAGTAGCTAAGCCACATGTGAAGGCCAGGAGCGAGACTTGGTTGTCAGAGTCTATTTGAGACCCATGCCATTGGGAGCATTTAATAGGTAGTGGTAGCTTATCCCAACTACCACCCCTGGCAATGACAACCTTAAGGAACACAGATGTAACTACTAAGGCTGGAAGAGTGCATTTTCACAGACTGCATAAAATAGATGCCTCTTACTGAAACTGCTTCATGGAAAAACACCTAGACAGAAGTTGGAAAATGTTTTATAAATATAATGTCCTGGTTCATATTTTTTTTACAGTTATGCTGCTCTGTATTTGATTTTTGTGCTGTTCCCTGCAAGCTGCTTGTTTGGGTTACTGTTTCAAAATAACAGATAGGAGAACTGTGTGCCATTCAATTAGGATGGCTTGATTAAGTGAGGGACGCTAAGGTTGGGCTTGGGGCTTTTGTTAAAGAAATGAAGAGAGAAGATGCTGGAGAGAACAGGTCGTAGGATATGACCTGGAGCGGGATTGTGATATCTCAAAGGCTGGGGTGAGATCGAAGGAGGATCAGCGAAGGAGAAACCAGGAGCTCCAATTTGTGCACATTAGACTGTTTCATTTAAATGGGTGCTTTTCTATTTTTGTTCTTTCCTTACTAACCATTTAGTCAAATTAAGAATTATAAAGCTAAATTTTAAAATTGTATGAGGTGTACTGTCTGTTATTTCGTGGCACTTATTTGTAATAGGGTAACGAATCACACAGCGGTGGGCTTGTGCCTCAATCTCCCAGGTTTAGCAGGGCTGGAGATGGTCTTCCCTAGACTTACGCAGCCGATGGAACCAGAGTGCTTCATAAACATCATGTGTTTTATGTTTATGCCTGCTCTTTGAATTACCCGCATGGTCTCTGCTGCTTGCTGATATCCAACTTAAAAGATCAAAGATCAACTTAACTCAGAATGTGCATTTGCTGTGGTGTGTTGGTCAGTGCTCGACATGCAACAAAATACAACATTCAACAATTAGAAAAAATGGAGAATTTTATAAACAATAATAAATACACCATATATAAAATGAATAAAATTAGAGGTTAAAGCATGGATTTGAAATAAAATGTACATAAATACAGAGATACCTGCATGTATTTAGAACGCAAACCGTTGTATAAAAAGTGGTTTATAGTGTTTACACTACAGTGCAGTAACAGGGGTAATAGATAGAGGGGGGTTGGTGGGGGGAGCTAACTAGAATTGTTGATCAGGTTAACTGCCTGGAAGAAGAAATTTTTAAGATATGTGAAGTTTTATTCTAATAGCCCTATAGTCTTTTCCAGAAGGGGATCGTTGGAAAAGGTAATCTGCAGGATTAGTAGCGTGAACAATGATTTTTCCTGCCTGCTTCTTTGTCCTAGTGATGGTAGACTTTTCTGCTGACCTGACAGTTCACCGTAGTTTTCGAATATTGTGAGAGGTCACTGCATCAAACCAGACAGTAATAGTTAATGGTAATCATATTTTTAGAGATCTGCTTTTGCCGTCTTTTCAGGCAATATATTTCAAATAATAATAAATCACTTTATTTTAAAAAGTCTCTTCATTAATTTATGATTACTTTTTGTAAACTATCATCTTAAATCTGCCCTCTGAATGTAATGTGAGGACATTAAGCAATTCAGTGACTTACAGGAGCCAGACATTAATTTATTTTAGAAGAAAAACCTAGTCAGTCACATGAATGGCAATATTTCTCACATTCTGTATTGATATTTGACCAATGAAACAAGCAAGATATTATTCAGCAAAACAGGCATTATGTTAGAGCAGCAAGAAGATTGTTGAGTAAGTCTTGTGACATAAAAGCTCAGAAGTACACCGACGTTATTACAAATTGCTTTCAGTGATTGATAATACATCAGAAAGTGTTGCACAATTATCAGATCAATACACCTCAGTCTTATTGAAGATGTATGCTTCAAAGAAAACCATGCAACAATCCATAACTCCATCCGCTAGTCCAGTCATTTAAAAAAGTTTCACGGAAAGCAGCAGAAAGATTTTAATATGACATGACAAGAATAAAGAAGACATTGGAATTATTGGAATCTTATGTTTTTTAATGTTTCAAATGAAACAATTTTTTTTGAAAAATACTTACATTTTCATTAAAAGCTCATAGAATGAACAATTTTGGGAGGGGAGGATGGGGAGGGAGAGGGTTGGGGGGGAATGAGAGAAGCTGAAGTACACTAAGACAAATGAAAAGCAGATAAGGTTGAATGTGGACTAGCACCAAATCCTGACCTCCCAGGACCAAGCAACTGTAAGTATGAAGTGAGAAATATTTTCTGCCACTTGGTGGCACCAATCTTCAAAGCAACCAGCATTTTAAAAGAGGGAAGTAGCTTTTTAGTCAGCGAGTCTCACACCAGCAGTCTACGGATGGCTGGACAGGGCTCCCTCGCAATTAGGCCGATGAAACCTGTTAGCCTAAAACAATAGGTGGTAAAGTAATTTTTTCTATAAAGCATATCATAAATGAAGTTCATGTTACTTATAAAGAGATTGTTGCACAGTACAGAATGGGGATAGCTATAATATAAACACAAGAGATTCTGCAGATGCCGGAAACCTGGAGCACCACACAGAAAAGGCTGGAGAAACTCAACAGGTCAGGCAGCATCTATGGAAATTAATAGTTGATGTTTGAGGCCAAAACCGTTCATCAGGATTAGAATGGAATGGGGAAGAAGCTAGAATAAGAAGGTTGGGGGAGGGGAGCATTACAAACTGTCAGGTGACAGTTGAAACCAGGTGAGGGGTTTTATTCTGGCTTTTGTCCCCTTAGTTTCGAGTCCTAGTGAAGGGTCTCGGCCCAAAATGTTAACTGTTTATTCCCCTCCATTGACCCACCGACCTGCCTGACCCACTGAGTTCCTCCAGCAATTTGTGTAGCTATAATATAATTCTGGCATATCGTACATGTATTCAAAGTTTAAGAATAAGAAATAATTTAAAGATATAATTTGGGGATAGTTAGTTAGATTGCAAGAGGTAAAGAAAATGTGAAGCAGGTGTTTCTTGTCTTAACAACACTGGCTACAGAGCATCTTACTGGTTATGGTGATATTCATTTCCCTGGTTCGTGGTACAAATTCTTCTTCCTGACCCATCTGCGAACTCCCCAAGAATCGTAGTGGCTCGAGACTGATGGAACCATCACTAGTGACATCAGTAGGCATAAATCTCTGGTTGGCAAGTGATCCCCTAGCCGTTCTATCGATGTCAAATGCTGAATTCTCTGCACATTGCAATTCCGGCTGTAAGAGATCAAACAGCCACTGAATTATGTGAGTATGTCATTAACCGAAACCACTTCAACAAACGTTATCAACTGAGGTAAGGGCATCAGATTAATTCAAACAAGACCATAAGACATAAGAGCACAATTAGACTATTCAGCCCATCAAGTCTGCTCTGCCATTCCATCACGGCTGATTTATTATCCCTCTCAACCCCACTCTCCTGTCTTCTCCCTGTGACCTTGGAAGTCCTCAATAATCAAGAACCTATCAAGCTCTTGATTATTTGTGCTTTTTGGCTGTGAGATTTTGACAATGAATTGCACAATGGATTGCAAACAGACTTGGAATTTGTTTTATCGCAAATGCCACTAAACCAGCATGGCGACCTATCATATATGGTGCTCAAACCAAAAACAAGAGAAAATCTGCAGAAGCCGGAAATCCGAGCAACACAATCAAAATGCTGGAGGAACTCAACAGGCCAGGCAGCACCTATGGAAAAATGTACAGCTGACGTTTCAGGCTGAAACCCTTCAGCAGGACTCATATGGCGCTCCATCTGTTGCACAAAAAATTGACTGGAACTAAATTGATTAATGGCTTGTTAGGGAAAATGGCTACAGGAGACACATAAATGGGTGAATGTCAGGAAAAGGTAAGTAGAGTGTCAGATGGTGGAGAGCACCCCTGTGACCGTTCCCTTCAATAATAAGAACTCTGTTTTGAGTACTGTTGAGGGGGTGGTCGATCTGCATAGGGAAGCACCAGCAGCTGTGCCTCTGGTACTGAGTCTGGCCCTGTAGCTCAGAAGGGTAGGGAACTGAAGAAGATAGCAGCAGTAATAGGGGACTCTATAGTCAGGGGGACAGACAGGCAATTCTGTAGACACAAAAAGAACACACGATGGTAGTTTGCCTCCCAGGTGGTTGGGTCCACCATGTTTCTGAACGCATCCACAATATCTTGAACAGGGAAGGTGAGCAGCCAGAAGTCGTGGTACATATCGGTACCAATGACAGAGGTAGAAAAAGGGAGGAGGTCCTGAGAAAGAATACAGGGAGTTAGGAAGGAAGCTGAGAAGCAGGACCTCAAGGATAATAATCCCAGGATTGCTGCCTGTGCCACGTGACAGTGAGGATAGGAACAGAATGAGGCGGCAGATAAATATGTAACTGAAGAATTGGAGCAGGGGGCAAGAATTCAGATTTCTGAATAATTGGAACCTCTTAAGAGGCAGGTGAGGCCTGTACGAAAGGGATGAACGGGTTTACTAGAACTGTTGGGAGTGGTTTAAACTAATATGGCAAGGGGATGGGAACCAGAATGATAGAGCTGAAGATGAACCAGCAGGTTTACAAGTAGATGATGGATGTAACATGAAAGTAAGGAAGGACAAGTCCACCTTGGGTACAAATGCAGACAGAGCAAAGAGTTAAATTACCACAATTCAAAAGGCACAAGGCGGCAGGTCCTGACCTGAGCTCCGCTGGGTCCTAAAGTCCACCCACACTGAGACAGGTTAAATGGGACAAGTGGGGATGGTGCTGACTGGGAAAAGGGGGGTGTCAGGGTGAATCTTGCTAACAAAAATTTAAGTCAAATACAAAGTTACACACTCAACACAGCGTTAATGGCAATGACTTAAAATGGCGGACGGCGTTCTCCTTCCTCCATTCGTAAGTACGAGTTGTTCGTAAGTCAGACGTTTGTAACTCGGGGACTGCCTGTACTTTGTATCGAAAAGACAGGCAGGAGGGCACAGGCGGTGGTGTGGCTCTGTTGGTAGGAGATGGAATTACATCTTTAGAAACAGCTGACATAGGGAATGCTGAATCTTTGTAGGTGGATGTTAGAGTGATTTTGGGTTTAGGTCATTTACATTTAGTAAATGGCTTTGGCTACCAGTCTTCTGTTCCTTGAAAATCTATTGTGGATTTAATCTGGAACAATAGATTCCTAAAAGCTGTGAATCCCAGTCCACAGATGCTGCTGGTGTCTGTGGGATGGATACGAATCAGAAGGTGTAAAGTTTGTATGTAGCTTCAAAAGAAAGCATTGTCCATACTTTGTAATTATGGAATTGTCCTTTGTGTTTAGCAAATAAATATCGAGCCCTACATTGGGCCAGCAGACCTTTCCACTGAAAGCATTTCCATATGATGCCTGCTGTACCTTGTTTTGTCGAATAAAGAAGCTGCTTTGTATCTACCAGTAACTCTCTCCAGCAATTTCATTCACGCAACAGTGGAGCTAAGAAACTAAAAGGGTAAAAAAACATAATTGGGATCATATATAGGCCTCCAAATAGTAGCCAAGATGTGGGGTTGAGATTGCAAAGGGAGCTGGAAAATACATGTAATAAGGGTAATGACAAGATTGTAATGTGGGACTTCAATATACAAGGGGATTGGAAAAATCAGGTTGGTGTTGGATTGCAAGAGAGGGAATTGGTTGAATGCCAACAAGATGGCATTTTAGAGTAGCTTGTACTTGAGTCTACTCAGGGGAAGGCCATCTTATACTGGGTGTTGTGTAATAACAGATCTTATTAGGGAGCTTAATGTACAGGGATCCTTAGGAGACAGTGATCATAATATGATTGAATTCATACTGCGATTGGAGAGGGAGAAGCACAATTCACATGTATCAGTATCGCAATGGAATAAAGTACTGTAAAGGAATTACAGAGGCACGAGAGAGGAGCTTGCCCACGTGGATTGGAGGAGGATACTGGCAGGGATGACGGCAGAGTAGAGATGGCTGAAGTTTCTGGGTATAGTTCACAAGGCGCGTTAGATACTGTATGTCCCACAGAAGAAGCTGTTTTCAAATGCTGGGACAGACAACTGTGGCTGACAAGGAAAATTGAGGACTGCATAAAAGCCAAGGAAAGGGCATATAAGGCAGCAACAGTGAGTGGGAAGTTAGATGATTAGGAAGCTTTTAAAGCCCGACAAAAGGCAACTAAAAAAGCTATAAGAAGGGAAAAGATTAAATATGAGGGCAAACTAGCCAATAATATAAAGCAGAATACTACACATTTTTTCAGTTATATAAAGAGAAAAAGGAAGATAAGGATTGATATAGGACCACTGGAAAATGATGCTGGTGAGGTAGTAATGGGGGACAAAGAAATGGCAGATGAACTTCATGGGCACTTTGCATCTATCTTCACTGTGGAAGACATTAGCAGTCTGCCTGGGGTCTGTGAGTGTCAGGGAGCAGGAGTGAGTGCCATTGCTATTACAAAGGAAAAAATGCTAGGCAAACTCAAAGGTCTTAAGGTGGATAAGTCACCTGGACTAGATGGACAACGTCCTTTGAGAGAGATTGCTGAAGAGATAACAGATGCATTGGTCATGATCTTTCAAAATTGCTTGATTCTGGCATGATCCTAGAGGACAAAAAATGTCAGTCCACTCTTTAAGAAGGGAGGAAGGGAAAAGTTCTAGGCCAGTCAGCCTAACCTCAGTGGTTGGGAAAGTGTTGGAGTCTATTAAGGATGAAGTTTTGGGTTACTTGGAGACTAATGATAGAATAAATCAGCATGGATTTTGTAAAGGGAAATCTTCTTTGATAAGTCTGTTAGAGTTCTTTGAGGAAGTAACAAGCAAGGTGGACAAAGGAGATGCAGTAGATATCATTTACTTGGATTTTCAGAAGGCATTTGATAAGGTGCCACACATGAGGCTGCTTAACAAGACAAAATCCTATGGCATTACAGGAAAGGTACTGACATGGATAGAGGAATGGCTGACAGGCAGGGGGCAGCGATTGGGAATAAAAGGCGCCTTTTCTGGTTTGCTGCCAGTGACCAGTGGTGTTCCTCAGGGGTCAGTATTGAGACCACTACTTTTCACATTGTTTGTCAATGATTTGGATAATGGAATTTATAGCTTTGTAGGAAAGATTGTGGATGATATGAAGAAAGGTGGAAGGGCAGGTACTGCTGAGGAAGCTATGTGATTGCAGCAGGACTTGGACAAATTGGAAGAAAGGCAAAAAAGTAGCAGATGGAATACAGTGTTGGGAATTGTATGATACTGAATTTTGGTAAAAGGAACTATAGTGCAGACTTAAATCTAAATGAGGAGAAGCTTCAAACGTCAGAGGTGCAGAGGGACTTAGGAGTCCTTGTGCAAGATTCTCAGAAGGTTAATTTACAGGTTGAGTCTGTGATAAAGAAGGCAAATGCACTCTTGGCATTTATTTCAAGGAGAATAGAATATACAAGCAAAGTGATAATGTTGAGGCTTTATATGACACTAGTCAGGCAGCATTTGGAGTATTGTAAACAGTTTCGGGCCCTATATCTCAGAAAGGATGTGTTGTCATTGAAGAGTGTCCAGAGGAGGTTGACGAGGATGATACCAGGAATGAAAGGGTTAACGTATGGGCCTGTGCTCACTGGAATTTAGAAGAATGCAGGGGGATCACATTGAAACCTACCAAAGGTTGAAAGGACTTGATAAGGTGGTTGTGGAAAGGATGTTTCCTTCAGTGGGGGTATCCAGAACTAGAGAGCACAGCCTTAAAGTTGAGGGGAGACCTTTTAGAACAAAGGTAAGGAGCAATTTTTTAAGCCAGAGAGTAGTGAATCTGTGGAATACTCTGACACAGACTGGTGGAGGTGAAGTTTATGGGTATATTTATGGCAGAAGTTGATCATTTCCTGATTGGTCAAGGCATCAAAGGATATAGAGAGAAGGCAGGTGTATGGATTTGAGTGGGATCCAGGATCAGCCATGGAATGGTGGAGCAGACTCAATGGGCTGAATCGCCTAATTCTGTTCCTATGTTTTATGGTCTTATGGTCCATAACCCTTCATACCCCTCCCATCCATTCACATCCAAACTTTTAGCATCCTCACCTTCTGATGGCAGCTCATTCCACCCTCGCCTCACCCTTCCCCATAAATACTTCACCCTTCACCTATAACCTTTAGTTGTAGAAGAAGAATAGCTCTTAACTTGGCAGTGGAGTTATCGGGGCACCGTCATGACTGTGTTTCTGTAGCAAGCTATCCTTGTTTTTACAAGGCCGAGTTGCTAGCTCGACACTCAATCCGACCTGGATTTGAACTCGGGAACCTTTGCTCCGGAGTCCGGCATTGATGTTATTGCGCCAGCGAGCGGGACTACCTCTAGTTGTAGTCTCACCCAACCGCAGTGGAAAAGCCTGCTTGCATTTACCCTATCTATACCCCTCATGATTTTGTATACCTCTAGAAATCTCCCCTCATTCTCCTTTGTGCCAAGGAATAAAGTGCAAACCAATTCAATCTTTCTCTGTAGCTCAGGTCCTCAAGTCCAGGCAACATCCTTGTTAATTTTCTCTGCACCATTTCAAGCTACACAAACTGTAGCTTCAAGACAAAGGAAGTTCTATAAGTTCTTGAAATCCAAACTAGAGTGGAGTGTGGAGTGTTGAATATATTTCTGAAGACAGAGACTGGGTGAGGAAGGGAACGAGGCTAAGGATCAGCCACAACTTTAACTGCGTTCCATTTTCTTTCAGTACTCCACGATGCCAACTAGAACTGGCAGTCAGCATCCTGTTTACCTGGATTTGAGGACATGTACTTTAACAAGAGGTTAGACTAACTGGAAAGTGGGGGCTGGGGGGAGATCTGATAGAGATTTGTAAGATTATAAGAGGCATTGATAGAGTCGACAGACAATATCTTTTTTCCATGAGTTGAAATGTCTAATACCAGAGGATATTTATGCAAGGTGAGAGGGAATAATTTCAAAGGAGACGTGAGGGGCAAGTTTTTCTACACAGAGAGTGGTGGGTGCCTGGAATGCACTGCCTTGGGTGCTGGTAGAGGTGCTACATTAGGAACTTTTAAGGGACATTTAGGTGGGCACATGAATATGAGGAAAATGGGGGGATGTGGACATTGTGTTGGCAAAGGGAATTAGTTTAGTTGGCTACTTGATTACTAATTTAATTGAGAGGGGCTGTTCCTGCACTGTATTGTTCTATTTCCTATCAAATTCCACAAGTCATGGAATTTTGAAATAATTTTCTTTCCAAATTAACTAACAGAAGAGCTTTAACCAACTGCAAAAGTAGTGAAGTTTTTTTGTCAACTGTATTCAACAGACTGTTCAACATCAACAGAGAGTAGAAAAAATCCCCAAAAGAATTACATTTAGAGAATACTAATATTTTTAAGATTGCTGTTTCAGTTGTATCTTGCAATGTGGCAGTTTGCACTTAAGCTGTTGAAAGCAACATAGCATAAGGCCATCCACTTGAACAGAAAATGCAAACAGATGATTTATTCAAATAGCAGTTTGATCTTACCAGAATTCCCAGTGCCTTCAGTATGTTTAGTTTGCAGATGGGGCAAGTACAGTGTTCATTTAGCCAGGGATCAACACACTGTTTGTGGAAGACATGCCTGAAACAGTTCACAATACAAACTGGTTTAAAATGCATGAACCATTTTAGTAGAAGTACTAGAACGTAGTTGTACAACAAGTTTATCAGGACTGGAAGGAATAATGAATCAGCCCTGATGGAATGGCAGAGCAGATTCAATCGGCTGAATGGCCTAATTCTGCTCATATGTCTTTTGACTTATGTATTATTTATGTAACAATAATAAACCAATTCCCAATCTGATGGGGCATTGACCATTGTCAGGTTGTGACACTGTATCAGATATTTCTTACATTTACAAAACCTCTTCGAACTCGAATTATTGGTTCTTGGTACAGCAAGGATATTCCAGCAACCTTTCATGAATGTACCATTTTCCTCATATACACAAAGATTCCAAAACAGACTAACAATCAACATAGAACATAAAACAGGACAGCATAAGAAGAGGCCCTTTGTCTCAGTCTATGCTAAACAAATTCAAACTAATCCCATCTGCCTGCATACAATCCATGTCCTTCCATATCCTGTACTTTTGAAAGGTGCCTGTCTAAGTATCTCGCAACATCACTATAACTGCTTACTTCACTAGCACCAACACCCAGTTTGTTAACCCTTGCACATTCCATTAACCTAACACTCTTGTGTGTAAAAAGACTTGCCTCGCACATCTCCTCTTAACTTTCCCCACCCTCACTTTACTTTCCACAAGTGGCAAGGCTGATCAACACCTCCACCCACTAATCCACCCCACCACACTACAGTTTCATTTCCTGTCAGTTACCTTAAGTACAACCTAGTGTCACTATATGCATATATATCGTATGTATTTATATTTATTGCAATAGTGGTAGAGGTGGATAAAATAGGGTCTTTTAAAAGCCTCTTAGATAGGTACATGGAGCTTATAAAAACAGAGGGTTATGGGTAATTCAGCAGGTCAGGCAGCATCAGTAGAAACCAACAGACAACATTTCGAGCCAAGACCCTTCATCAGGACTGAAGAGGAAGGGGGAAGGGGCCCTATAAAGAAGGTGGGGGGAGGGTGGGAAGGAGAAGGCTGGTAGGTGCCAGGTGAAAAACCAGTGAGGGGAAAGATCAAGGGGTGGGGGAGGGGAAGCAGGGAGGGGATAGGCAGAAAAGGTGAAGAAGGAATGTAAGGGGAAAGCACTATGGGTAGTAGACGGAGGCGGAATCATGAGGGAGGTGATAGGCAGCTGGAGGAGCAGGCAGAGTGAAATTGGGATGAGGGAAGGGTGGGGGGAGAGAATTCAATGTTCATGCCAAGGGGCTGGAGACTACCCAGACTCCTCCAGCCTGAGTTGGGCCTCATCATGGCAGTAGAGGAGGCCATGTATGGACATATTCGAATGGGAATGTGAAGCAGAGTTGAAGTGGGTGGCAACAGGGAGATCCTGTCTGTTGTGGCGGATGGAGCGTAGGTGCTCGACGAAGCAGTCCCTCAATCTGTGTTGGGTCTCGCCGATGTAGAGGAGGCCGCACCGGGAGCACCGGATGCAGTAGATGACCCCAACAGCTCACAAGTGAAGTGTTGCCTCATCTGGAAGGACTGTTTGAGGCCCTGAATGGTGTAAGAGAGGAGGTGTAGGGACAGGTGTCTGCCACAACAGAAGGGATACCGCTTCGTCGAGCACCTCTGCTCCGTCCGCCACAACAGACAGGATGTGAGACCTGACGCAGATTGGGGGACCACTTTGTCAGGCACCTTCGCTCCATCTGCCACAACAGACAGGATCCCCAATCAGTCCTTCCAGGTGAGGCAACACTTCACTTGTGAGTCTGTTGGGGTAATCTAATGCATCCGGTGCTCCTGGTGTGGCCTCCTCTACATTGGTGAGACCTGACATAGATTGGGGGACCGCTTCATCGAGCACCTCCGCTCCATCTGTCACAACAGACAGGATCTCCCGGTTGCCACCCACTTCAAGTCTGCTTCACATTCCCATTCAGATATGTCCATACATGGCCTCCTCTACTGCTACGATGAGGCCAAACTCAGGGTGGAGGAGCAACATCTCATATATCGTCTGGGTAGTCTCCAGCCCCTTGGCCTGAACATTGAATTCTCCAACTTCCGGTAATTCCCTCCTTCTCCCTTTCCCCATCCCAGTTTCACTCTGCCTCCTCCTCCAGCTGCCTATCACCTCTCTCATGGTTCCGCCTCCGTCTACTACCCATAGTGCTTTCCCCTTACATTCCTTCACCTTTCCTGCCTAACCCCTCCCTGCTTCCCCTCCCTACCCCTTGATCTTTCCCCTCACTGGTTTTTCACCTGGCACCTACCAGCCTTCTTCTTCCCCCATCCCCACCTTCTTTATAGGGCCCCTTCCCCCTCCCTCTTCAGTCCTGATGAAGGGTCTCGGCCCGAAACATTGACTGTTCGTTTCCACGGATGCTGCCCGACCTGCTGAGTTCCTCCAGCGTGTTGCTTTGACCCCAGCATCTGCAGAGTATTTTGTGTTTACGAGGGCTAGGGTAACCCTAGGTAATTTCTAAAGTAAGTACATATTCGGCACAGCATTGAGGGTCAAAAAGTCTGTATTGTGCTGTAGGTTTTCTATGTTTCTTCTATGCTAACATTGTGGGCTGAAGGGCCTGTAATGTACTGTAGTCTTCTAAGTTCTATAACTAAAGCCCTCAAATCCAGGCAATATCATGATAAGTCTGCTCTGCATTCTCACCATTGCAATCTCATCCTTCCTGTAGTGTTATAGACAGAAATTTCAGGGAGATAGTCACTCCACAGGTTGAGTCAGACAGATGGGTGACTGCCAGGAGGGGAAGTCAGGTGTCCTCTGTGGCTATTGACCTCTTAAGAATAATATTGTGTTGGAATAGTCTGTTTGATTGTTATTTTCTTTGCATCTTAATAATTAATTGTTTGCTTGGATTTTAAGTGGCTCTTACATACATATATTTGTTTAGTATGCTTCTTAGTGGTATATGCAAATCGTCTGTATGTCTCTAGTGGTTACATTTGTATGATTCTGGAAAGTTCTGGAAGCTTCTCTTGGTATTGCATTATTTCTGATTGATTTCTTTAGGCTTTCTGATTGATTTATCTGTAATCTGAATGGAATGTTTCTTATCTATGGGTCTAAAAAGAGTTGACCATGCAGTGGTGTCATCTTTTTCTTTCTGTTTTTATCTTTCTTCACTTAATAGATCTCTATCACTGTCCGTTTTCAGCTTTCTCTGTTCTATTAACACTGAATAAAACAACTGGCAAGCAACAGGTTTTGTGCCTCTTTCCTGACTTCTGAAAGAAACCTATATTCAAACATTAGAATCTAACAATTGTATGAATACCTTTGTGGACTGTAAGACCATAAGAGGTTGAAGCAGAATTAAGGCATTCAGCCCATTGCTGAGTAAGGTTGTGCAGAGAAAAACACCAGACTGATCAGCCAATGAGATGTATGTATAGATGGACTCATTGAAATATATAGGATATTGAGAGGTCTTGACAGGATAGAGGATATATCTGATAGTGGGTGAGTCTAGGAACAGAGGACACAGCCTCAGAATTGAGGGATGTCCATTTAGATCAGAGATGAGGAGGAGTTTCTTTAGCCATAGGGTAGTGAATCTGTGGAATTCATTACCACAGACAGCTGTGTAGATCAAGAAATTAGGTTTATTTAAAACAGAGATTGATAGGTTCTTAGAGCAAACACGAGGAAATCTGCAGATGCTGGAAATTCAAACCACAACACACACAAAATGCTGGTGGAACACAGCAGGCCAGGCAGCATCTATAGGGAGAAGTGCTGTCGACGTTTCGGGCCGAGATCCTTCGTCAGGAGTCCTGGCCTAGATGTTGTCCTAGGAGTCCTAGATGCTGCTTGGCCTGCTGTGTTCCACCAGCATTTTGTGTGTGTTGTTGATAGGTTCTTAGTCAGGGCGTCAGGGGTTATGGGGAGAAGGCAGAAGAATGGTGTTGAGATGGATAATAAATCAGCCATGAAGGAATGGCGGAGCAGACTCATGGGTAGAGGGGCTAAATTCTGCTTCTATGTCTTATGGACTCTTGACCTCACAACCTACTTCACAGCCTTCTCATGTTACTGATATTCATTATCTATCTATCCTTTGTGTTTGCACAGTTTGTTGTCTTTGCAGATTGGTTGTTTGCCTGTCCTGCTGGGTGTGGTCTTTCATTTATTCTATGGTGTTTCTTGGATTTACTGTGTATGCCCACAAGAAAATGAAACTCAGGGTAGTACTTAAATAATAAATGTACTTTGAACTTTGTTTACCTGCACTGCATTTTCTGTCACTGTTACATTTTATTCTGCATTGCTATGATTTTATCTTGTAATACCTCAACGTACTGTGTACTGATCTGATCTGTATGAACAATATGAAAGACAAGCTTTTCACTGTATCTCAGTTCATGTGACAATAATAAACCAATTCCAACCTAAGACATAGGAAGCTGAAATCTTAAAAGCAGAGTCAAAATTCAAAGTAAATTTATTATCAGAGTACGTATATTTCACCATATACAACTCTTGAGATTCATTTTCTTCTAGGTATTTACAGGGAAATAAAGAAATACAATAGAATTTAAGAAAAGCTATACATAATCAAAGACAGACAAGCAACCAATGCAAAATTGTGCAAATAAAATAACACTGAGAGCATGAGTTGTAGAGGATTTGAATGTGAGTCTGTAGATTGTGGAATCAGTTCAGACTTGAGGTTAGTGATGTTATCCACACTGTTTCAGGAACCTGCTGGTTGTGGGGAACTAGAGGAATGGAATTGAGAAAGTACTTACATTTTCAAGGTATTACAGCTTAAAGAGGCCATAGAATGTCCTTGAGATGTAGGATTAAGGAAAGACCAAAAGTATTTTATACATAAAGTTGAGAGGGTATGTAGAGAGAAGGTAGGATTCTTGAGTAGTAATTCAAGGAACACCACTGGACACACTCCTGAGTACAAGCAATTCATAGGCAAAGGAAGGGGTTAAGCTTGGAGCCAGTGGCAGTGAATGGGCACTTTATATTGGTTTTCACCAAAGAGGATACGGATATGTAACAAAATGATGATAAATAAGACTGTAATAATAGGAGCACAATTAGGACATTTGGCCTATTGAGTCTGCTCCAGCATTCCATCATGCCAATTTATTAACCCCATTCAGCCCCATTCTCTTGCCTTCTCCCAGTAACTATTGATGCCCTGATAAATCAGGAACCAATCAACTCAGCATTAAATACACCCAATGACCTGGCCTCCACAACCACCTGTGGCAATGAATTCCACAATTCACCATCCACTGGCTAAACAAATTCCTTTCATCTGTTTTAAATGGGCATCCCTCTGTTCCTAGACTCCCTGACTATAGGAAACATTCTCTCCACATCCACTATCCAGGCCTTTCAAAATTTGATATAATTATGCACATTTTATTTCATATCTGTATTTAACTTCTAATTTTATTTTTAAATTATTATTCTTTGTAATTGTTGAATGTTGTATTTTGTTGCATGTCAGGCCCTGACCAACACACCACAGTAAATTCCTAATACATGTAAATATATATAGTGAATAAAGTTGATTTCTGATCCTGATTTGTGCTACTCTAATTGATGGTTCATAAATTGACTGGATATAATTGATGGTTCACACCCCACTCTGAAACTGACACAATCATTTCACTGTCACCAAAGTTAAACTCATTTGCTTCTAACTGCCTTATTCATCCTCCTTTTCTTTTTAAAGGATACATCATCTCCAGTATTCCAAAGTTCTATTCAGGGAAGATTGAGAAATTGTAATTGGAGCATATGCCATTGGCTCCTTGCTTTTTTTAGCAAGCTGGAGTGTGAGTGAGTGAGTGAGTGTGAGTGTGTGTATGTGTGTTTGTGTGAGAGAGAGAAGGGCAATGAATATTTTTCTCACATGCCTTACAATTACTCTTTTTTGGCCTTTTGTATATATTAAGTATTACTTCATTGGTATTTCAGATATAGGAATTCTGCAGGTTAGGCAACATCTAGGGAAATGAATAAACAGTCAATGTTTTGGGCCAAGATACTTCAGGAGATAAGTCCTGATGAAGAGTTTCATCCCAAAACATTGACTATTTATTCCTTTCCATAGATGCTGCTTGACCTGCTGAGTTCTTCTAGCATTTTGTGTGTGCTACTCTGGATTTCCAGCATCTGCAGAATCTCTTAAGCTTAAGATCTTTGATAAAGTGTCCAAAAAGCATATAAAACTGTAAACAACTTTTCAGTTCCAACTGAAAGGTCTGTGTAACTTGATAGTGGAGAGGGATGTATTCTAAATGAGATCACTTCCATCAATAAAACATAAATGTATCTGAATGTGTAATACAATAAGATCTTGAAAAAAGGTCATTATGCTGATAGAATTACTAAAACACAAAACGGATGCACATAAACATATTCATTCCCTGGAGGGAGAATGCAACCTAGTATTGATTTTTTTAAACATTTATTTCTAAAATTAAATTTCAGGAATTTGCTCATTTTTAATCAGGGCAATTAAAAACAGTAAACCATACTGCGAAAAAAATTTCAAATTTGATGAATTCCCTTCAGCCTTACCACACAAGTACAAATATTTTGTATCTTCATGCACCAAGCTCCAGGCAATCTATACATTTTGTCTTCACCAGTACAGCCTCCTTCACCTTAATGATACAATGCATAACTATCCTGCTTTGGCCTCAGTTTCATCATCTCCATCATCTAAAATTCTGACCAAACCACACTTCCGGGGGCTTCTAACTACAGTTACACTTTGATATTTCTATTGCATTGGGACACTTTTCACAAAGCTGTTTCAAGATTTATCTGGATCTACCTGGATTAGAGAGCATGTGCTGTAATGTTCTATGTTTTAAAACATACACATACACTGTAGCAGGAATGTCACAAAATTATTAATGTACTAGTTATTATTAAAATTTCCAGCATATACATGTACAGTGTCTATAAGAAGTATTTAACCCCTTGGAAGTTTTCATGTTTTATCGTTTACAACATTGAATCACAGTGGATTTAATTTGGCTTTTTTGACACTGATCAACAGTGTCAAAAGACTCTTTCATGTCAAAGTGAAAACAAATTTCTACAAAGTGATCTAACTTAATTACAAACATAAGGCACAAAATAATTGATTGCCTCAAGTACTTACCCCTATAATATGACACAACAAATAATTACTGGGGCAGCCAATTGGTTTTAGAAGTCACATAATTAGTTAAATAGAGATCACCGTGTGCAGTCAAGGTGTTTCAATAGATTGTAGTAAAAATACACCTGTATCTGGAAGGTTCATATGTTGGTGAGTCAGTATCCTGGCAAAGACTACACCATTAAGACAAAAGAACACTCCAAGCAACTTCACAAAAAAGGTTATTGAAAAACACAAGTCAGGAGATAGATCCAAGAAAACTTCCAAGTCACTGAAATCATCAAGAAATGGAAAGAATATAGCACAACTGTAAATCTGCCTACAGCAGGCAGTCCCCAAAAACTGAGTGTCTGTACAGACAGGGACTAGCAAGGGACGCTACCAAGTGACCTATGACAGCTCTGGAGGAGTTACAAGCTTCAGTGGCTGAGATGGGAGAGTGGCAAAGAGAAAGCCATTGTTGGAAAAAAAGTCATATGAAATCTTGGCTAGAGTTTGCCAAAAGGCATGTGGGAGACTCTGAAGTCAGCTAGAAGAAAGGAGGATACAACTTTTTGACCATCAGACTAAATACTATGTCACCATCCCTACTGTGAAGCACACTGGTAGTTACATCATGCTGTGGAAGGCTTGTGAAGGTAGAGGGTAAAATGAATGCAGCAAAATACAGGGAAATCCTGGAGGAAAACCTGATGCAGTCTGCAAGGGAACTGTGACTTGGGAGAAGATTTGTTTTCCAGCAAGACAATGACCCCAGGCATAAAGCCAAAGCTACACAGGAATGTCTTAAAAAATAACAAAGTTAATGTCCTGGAGTGGCCAAGCCAGAGTCCAGACTTCAATCCAATTAAGAATTTGTAGCCGGACTTGAAAAGGGCTGTTCATTCATGATCCCTGTACAATCTGACAGAGCTTGAGCAGTTTTGTAAAGAAAAATGGGGAAACATTGCAGTGTCCATATGTGCAAAGCTGATAGAGACCTATCCACGCAGACTCGAGGCTGTAATTGCTGCCAAAGGTGCATCTGCTAAATACTGACTTGAAGGGGGTGAGTAATAATGCAATCACTTGTTTTGTGTTTAATAATTGTAATAAATTTAGACCAATTTGTAGAAATTTGTTTTCACTTTGACACTAAAGACTGTTGATCAGTGTCAAAAAAGCCAAATTAAATCCACTGTGATTCAAATTTGTAAAACAATAAAACATGAAAACTTCCAAAGTGGGTGAATACTTTTTATAGGCACTATATATTAAAACAAGGTAAAGAGGCTTACTTGCATGGCAGAATTCTGACCACATCGTTAGATTTGTATCCCTCGATACAGACTGCACAGTGATCGAATTCTGGATCTGTTTCCTGAAAAATGCAGTAAGATATAATTCAGTTAACACATATTTAGAAAGGAGGATTCTAACAGAATTTTTTCTTGCAATAATTTTCATCTACATAATGATACACCACAATAAAACATTAAAATTCCTGCCAGAACCCCTGTCAGTAAGCCCAGCTTGCACATTTATCGGTGTGAGTGATGACAATTGTAAATTAATAGTTTGTGCTTTATTGTTATGGCTTAAAAGATATTGTACAGCACAGGAAAAGGCCTTTTGGTCCATCTTTTCTATGCTGGCTCTGATGCCTAATCTCATTTGCCCTCATTATGTGCCATCAGTGCAGAGATGAGTAAACCTCGTGGAGCAGCGAGCTAAATCAGCCTGTCCCTCTCCTCCGGCCTTGACACCCTGACCTTTTCAATCTGGCCGAATGCTTAAAACATCCAAACCTCAGGTTGTTCCTTGCTCTTGGTCCCAGGCCCTGCCACTTCAATAAACTCTTGGGTCCAAGCCCTGCAGCCTCAATTTTGGCTTGTGCTCTAATTTTGCAATTCAGTTGGGCCATTAAATCAATGAAATCTTGGGTCTTTCCTTGCTCTCGGGCCCGAGCTCTGTCTCATTGAACTTCCTCCAAGTCTGCTGCAGCAATGGCCAAACATTGGCTCATTCCTCACACTCTGACCTGGACCCTACTACCTAGATTTGGCCCATAGATGCATCTGTCCTGCACCTTCCAGACTTCAGTTCAAACTGCAAAAATGCCAGTGCCCTATATGTTACTACATATAGGACACAATGGCTTGCATCTCAAAGTCCCACTGTACATCAATGCTTCGAAAGTCTCTGCCATTTACAGTACATGCTTCAGCAGAACTTGACTTCTCAATTGATTGTGGACTTCATTAAGGACATTCACCAACCAGCATATGCCCTCTTCTCATTACTACCATCAGGGAAGAGGTACAAGAGCCTGAAGACATACACTCCACATTCAGGAACAGCTTCTTCCCCTCCGCCATCAGTTTTCTGCATGGTATGTAGCTCACTATTTTGCTCTCCTTTTGTACTATTTATTTATGTTATTGTAATTTTAATTTTTGTGTATTGCACTGTACTAAAACAGCAAAACAACAAATTTCACAACATACGTCAGTGATGATAAACCTGATTCCTACAAAAAGTAGTGGATATGGCCCAGACCATCAGTGGTAAAGCTTCCTACAATTGAGCAGGATCGATCATCACATCCCTCCACCATCTAGGTCATGCTCTCTTCCTGATGCTGCCATCAGGAAAAAGGTACAGGAGCCTCAGGACCCAAACCACCAGGTCCAGGAACAGTTATTACCCCTCAACTATCAGGCCCTTGAACCAAAGAGGATAATTTCATTCACCCCAACCCTGAAATTTTCCCACAATCTATGGACTCGTTTTCAAGGACTCTTCATCTTATTTTCTTGATATTGATTACTTTTTTATTTATTACTACTATTTCTTTTTTTCTTTTGTATTTGCACAATTTGTTGTGTCTTGCACATTGGTTGTTTGTCCATCCTGTTGTGTGCAGACTTTTATTTATTATTATTATTTCTTTCTGTATTTGCAGTTGGATGTCTTGCACACTGACTGAATGTCCAAGCTGATGCGGTCTTTCATTGATTCTATTATGGTTATTCTATTATGAAATTGTGTAGACCCACAAGAAAATGAATCTTGGAGTCGTAAATGACATGTATGTACTTTGATAATAAATTTGCCTTGAAATTTGGACTTTGAAACATTGGCTGTTTTTTTCCCTTCCATATGAAGAGAGCCACTGAAGAAAGATTAGCTTTATTTGTCACATGTACATCAAAATATTGTAACAGCCAGTTACAGTTACAGTCAAACAAGAGAAAATCTGCAGATTCTGGAAATCTGAGTAACACACACAAAATGCTGGAGGAACTCAGCAGGCCAGGCAACATCAATGGAAAAACGTACAGTTGATGTTTTAGGCCGAAACCCTTTCTAAAACGCTGACCGCACTTTTTTTCCATAGATGCTGCCTGGCCTGCTGAGTTCTCCAGCATTTTGTGTGTGTTGCCCAGTAAAAATGCATTGCTTTGTGTCAACAAACAGCTTAAGGATGTGTTTTGTGCAGCCTGCAAGCGTCGCCACACTTCTGGTGTCAACACAGCATGACTTACTAACCCTAAACTGTACATCTTTGAGATGTGGGAGGAAACTGGAGCACCAGAGGAAACCAATATGGTTGTGGGGAAGAATGTATAAACTCTTTAAAGATAGTGGTGGGAATTGAATCCCGGTTGCTGGCACTGTACCGTGTCACAGTGAATGTAGAAAGGAGAATTAACATGACAGTCAACTGAAAGCTCAGGGATGCCTTTGTGAAGAGGTTACTCAATCTGAATTTGATTTGTAGAGGAGACCATACAGTGAGAAGTGAACTGAGACTGAAGTTGCCTTGGTGGATGGAGGCAAATGGTTGTATTGGAATGGTGCTGATCAGACTGGAAGCTTGTAACAAGTGTTGTACCCCAGGGAGCATTTCTCTCACCTTTGTTGTTTGTAGTGCATGTCTTGGATGAGAATGTAGGTGGTTTGATGAGTAAGTTTGCTGAGATGAAGATTGATGGAGTCATAAATAGCGAGGAAGGTTATGCGGGACAGATAGCTGGGTGCAGCAGTAGCAGATGGAATTTAATCTGGACAAGAGTGAGGTAATGCACGATCAGGATTAAAGTTCAAAGTAAACTTATTATCGAAGTACATAAATGTCACCATATATAATCCTGAGATTCATTTTCTTGCAGCCATACTCAGTAAATCCATGAAACATAATACAATTAGCATCAGCATATAACCTGTAGCATCAGAGGTCCCAAAACACTAGACCAATGTTGTACTAATATATGGAATGCTACCATTCCATGCCCAGACTGCATTTCAGTAAATTGGGCAGGGTTCACTTCAACCAAGCCTGGTTGAAGTCCCCAACTATGCTTTTCAATGCGTCAAAATGGACTTGTTTATTGTTTAGGGCTGGAACCCTACCTCTTCTCAAATCATCAACAGTTCCAATACAAACAAAAGAGAATTATTTCCACTGATATACGGCCTGCTACCAGAAATTTGTAGCTATTTTGTTGTGAGATAGATCAAGGGCTTGAAAAACAAACCAGGAGAACACAAGTGAATATAAAGGAAAATCGTAGTTGGTTATTCATCTTGCACTGATTCCTTATCAATTTATGATTTCACTGGATAAGTGAATCACTCTCATTCAAAGGATTCAAACACTCACCATGCACAAATTATAAACATTTTGTAAGCTGTAATGATAACTATTGATAGAGCACTTTTCATACAGATAATGCAACTCAAAGTGTTTTACAATGGGATACAGTGCAAATGTGAAAATAAAAAAATGAAAAACAAGATTAAATAGGTTTTGAGCTGGTGTTTAAAGTGTGTATCCCTTTTAGTTTTGGATATTGAATTCCACAGTTTTGGAGTGTAGTTCAAAAAAGCTGACCGGACCATCTTTTGAGGGAGATTTAAGAAACAAGCAGAAGGAGACCTAAGAGCTCAAGTAGGATTATAAAATGAAAACATTCTGTAATGTACTCCGGTCCCAGACCATAAGGAGCTTTAAAATCAAGTAAGAGAACTTCTAAAAGATAAAGGAAGCCAATGCAGGGTAGCTAGTATGGGACTGATATCTTCCCTCATCCTGGTTTTGGTTAAAAGATTAGCAGTGGTGTTCTGAATAAACTGAAGTTTGTAAATACTGTTTTGTAAGGCCAGTAAAAAGTACATTGTAGTAATCTAGTCTATTGGATTTAAAGGTGTGAATTAGTCTTTCAGCATCATTATGTGAAAGAAACAAATGTACCTTTGCAATATTTCGAGTGTAGAAATGCTGTTCTGGTCACTTTCTAGCACTTAACCACAGTTCCAAGTTCCAACAAAATGTTGTGAAGTGCAATGATGTTTGCAAACAGATGAAGAATACCACAAATTACGTTAGCCTTGTGTCGCAGCATAAACACAAGTCAGAAAGTCATGGGTTATGTACTACTCCAGAAAGAAGCACAGAATACAGGTGACACAACACTGTATAATCTGCAGATGAAATGTGAAACTAGGCTCTGTCATGGAAGACAAGACATTGGGTATATTTATAGTGGAGGTTGATGGGTTCTTGATTAGTCAGGGCATTAAAGGTTATGGGGAGAAGGCAGGAGAATGGGGTTGAGAGAGATAATAAATCACCTGTGATGGAATGGTAGAACAGACTTGATGGTCTGAATGGCCTAATTCTGCTCCTCTGTCTAATGGTCTCTTAAGTCTGACAAACTTTGAAGGGACGAGGAAGGAACTAGCGAGAGTAAATTGGAAACAGATGTTCAAAGGGGAAAGCACAGAAGTAATATGGGAGAAGTTTAGGGACCACTTGGGCTGAGTTCAGGATAGGTTTGTCCCACTGAGGCAAGGGAAAAACTGGTAGGAAAAGGGAGCCGTGGCTAACAAAACATGTGAGGCAACTTGTCAAGAGGAAAAAGGAAGCAGATGTTAGATATAAGAAGCAGGAAGTAGAAGGGGCTTATGAGAAATATAGGGTAGCCAGGAAGGAGCTAAAGAAAGGACTTGGGAGAACTCAAAGGGGGTATGAGAAGGCCTTGGCATGTAGGATTAAGGAGAACCCCAAGGCATTCTATGCGTACTTGAAGAATAGGAGGATGACGAGAACGAAGGTGGGACCGCTATCGGATAAAGAGGGCAACATGTGCCTGGAAGCGGAGGAGGATGGAGAGGTCCTAACTGAATACTTTGCTTCAGTATTCACAAGTGAAAAGGATCTTGATCAGGATGAGGTTGAAGTAGAGCAGGCCTGTGTGCTGGACAATGTGGAGATAAAGGAAGAAGTGCTGGATCTTCTTAAAAACATTAAGATTGATAAATCCCCAGGGCCGGATATGATACACCCCAGGTTGTTGTGGGAATTGAGAGAAGAGATCGCTGGAGCATTAGCTATGATCTTTGAATCCTCTTTGGCTGCAGGGGAAGTGCCGGAGGACTGGAAAATGGCAAATGTAGTTCCCTTGTTTAAAAAAGGTAATAGGGAAAAACCTGGGAACTATAGACCGGTGAGTTTTACGTCAGTGGTATGCAAACTACTGGAAAGGATTCTTAAGGATAGGATCTACGAGATTTTGGAGAAGTACAGTCTACTCATGGATAGTCAACATAGCTTTGTGAAGGGAAGATCGTGCCTCACGAGCCTGATTGAGTTTTTTGAAGAGGTAACAAAAGAAATTGATGAGGGTAGGGCAGTGGATATGGTCTACATGGACTTTAGCATAGCATTTGACAAGGTCCCTCATGAGACTCATCCAGAAAGTCATGATAAGTGGAACCTTGGCTGTTTGGATAAAAAATTGGCTTAAAGGAAGAAAGCAGAGGGTAGTTGTGGAAGGCAAGTATTCTGCCTGGAGGTTGGTGACTAGTGGAGTGCCACAGGGCTCTGTCCTGGGACCCCTGCCTTTGTGATTTTTATAAATGACCTGGATGCAGAGGTGGAAGGATGGGTGAGTAAGTTTGCGGATGACACAAAGATTGGAGGAGTTGTGGATGGAGCTGTAGGTTGTCGAAGGTTACAAGAGGATATAGACAGGCTGCAGAATTGGGCAGAAAAATGGCAGTTCAATCTGGACAAGTGTGAGGTGATGTGTTTTGGAAGGACAAACCAGAAGTCTGAGTACAGGATTAATGGTCAGTTACTTAAGAGTGTGGATGAACAAAGGGACCTTGGGGTTCAAATCCATACATCCCTCAAGGTCGCTGCAAAGGTTGATAGGGTAGTTAAGAAGGCCTATGGGATGCTAGGCTTCATTAACAGGGGGATTGAGTTCAAGAGTAGAGAGGTCATGTTGCAACTCTACAAATCTCTGGTGAGACCACACTTAAAGAGTATTGTGTTCAATTCTGGTCACCTCAATATAGGAAGGATGTGGAAGCTATGGAGAGGGTGTAGAGGAGATTTACCAGGATGTTGCCTGGTTTGGAGAACAAGTCATATGAAGCAAGGTTAGCAGAGCTGGGACTTTTCTCTTTAGAGCATAGAAGAATGAGAGGGGACTTGATAGAGGTCTACAAGATTACAAGAGGCATAGATAGGGTGGATAGTCAGTACCTGTTTCCCAGGGCATCAATAGCAAACATCAGAGGGCATATGTACAAAATTAAGGGAGGGAAGTTTAGGGGAGACATCAGGGGTAAGTTTTTTACACAGAGGGTTGTGAGTGCCTGGAATGACTTGCCAGGGATGGTGGTGGAGGCTAAAACATTAGAGGTATTTGAGAGCCTCTTGGACAGGCACATGGATAAAAGGAAAATGGAGGATTATGGGGTAGTGTTGGTTTAGTACTTTTTTTAAAGGATTATATGGGTCGGCACAACATGGAGGGCTGGAGGGCTGAAGGGCCTGTACTGTGCTGTAGTGTTCTATGGTTCTAAGTCAGCAATAATAAACTTGATTATGGAAACCATAGAAGCATGAGGGTGGGGCAACGAGGGAGAGGATGAGGAAGGGGGTAAAAGGGAGGAGACAGACCAGGACCAGAGGGCACAGCCTCAGAACAGAGGGACATCCATTTAGAACAGATGAGAAGGAATTTCTTTAGCCAGAAGGTGGTGAATCTGTGGAATTGTTTGCCATAGATGGCTGTGGAGGCCAAGTTGTTTGGTATATATAAAGTGGAGGCTGACAGGTTCTTGATTTGAGAGAGTGTTAAATGTTATGGGGAAAAGGCAGGTGAATGGTGTTGAGAGAGATATTAAATCAGCCATGATGGAATGGTGCAACAGATTTGATGGGCTGAATAGCCCAATTCTGCTCCAATGTCTTTATGGTCCGACCTTGCAGAGGGGTATGAAAGTTTGAATGACACTATTTGAAATAGAGTTAGTATCTACAGTACCATTTTCTTCTACTCAGTCAATGCCTGAAATATATTATTTGGAGATTTATTACTATTTAAGTGGTCTAGCTCTGCAAACTGCCTACCACGTTTCCTCCATTAAAACACTTCAGAAGTACTTTATTGCTTCAAAGTTCAAAGTAAATTTATTATTAAAGTATGTATGTTACCACATACAACCTTAAGATTCATTTTTTTACAGGCATTCACTGTAGAATATAAAATACAATAGAATTAATGAAAAGCTACACACAAACATGGACTGATAAGCAACTAATGTGCAAAAGAAAACAAACTGTGCAAATATACAAATAAACAAATAATAAATGAATAAAATAAAACTGTGAATATAAGCTGTAGAGTACTAGACAGTCAGACCAAAGGTTGTGTTCAATGATCTGTTCAAAGTTGAGGTGGGTGAAGTTATCCCTTCTGGTCCAGAAGCTTGATTGTTGAGGGGTAATAACTGTTCCTGAACCTGGTGGTGTAAGTCCTGAGGCTCCTGTACCTCCTGTCTGATGGCAGAAGCGAAATGAGAGGATGGCCTGGGTGATGGGGGTCCATGATGACGGATGGGTAAGATCTACAGTGAGATTCAAAGGCCAGGAAGGCAGTTCTGCAATGCTTTGTGGAGAGCAAAGGGGATGATGAAGCACAGGAGGAGTCATGGTCATCCATTGAAACCAAAAGAAACCCCATTTCTGATGACTACTACTAGACCCAGACCTCCTGAGGTCAAGAGAGTGGAAATACCCCAGTGCAACAGCTTTTCTACTTTTTAAAAACTCTCCTGCACAGACTCCCTGTCATTGTCAGATGTGGCAGAAAACCACCATTCTGCATTACCAAAGTGTGGTGTGTTTTCTCAGGGACAGACTGAGCTGGCATTTACTCACATTTACACACAGCTTCATCACATCTCTTTAAAGTTACAAAGCATTGACTTAATTGATTCTTCTGAAGTGCAATGAGTTTGAGGCAAACAGTAATGAGGTAATTTCAATAGCGCTGGTTTGGGAAAGTTGGCCATTCATTACAGGAATCTCCCTTCTCTGTGCGATAGGGTTGCTACCATCCAACCAAACTAACATCTGGAGTCCTGATTTAAGACCACATCTGGTAATGCAGTACTTAAGTACTGCAATGCAGATTGTAACACTTTTTACACCAACAAAATGTGACTATAAATGAGGCTGTTCTAGAATGCTCCTTATTAGTAGCAGAAGTGCCTATTCTGTGGATACTAAGACCTCTATGCTAAATTTAAACTTGTAACACTGACGTAAGTTTCAAACTCCTGGGATTGCACCTCTGGCACAACCTCTCGTGATCCCAGAAAATATCCTATACAATGCGGAAAGCTCACCAATGCCTCTACTTTCTGAGGAGGTTGAAGAGAGCTGGACTATTTGCATCTATACTTGTGTAATTCAACAGCTGCACAGTAGAGAGCATTCTGACAAGTTGCATCACTGCTTGGTATGGAAACTGTACCGCAGTGGATAGGAAGGCTCTATAATGGGTAGTTGAAACTGCGCAATGCATTACTGGCACCAGCCTACCCACCATCAAGAACATGTAGCTACACAGCATCCACGTCAGGACCACCAGACTCAAAAACAGTTACTTTCCCCAAGCAGTATGGCTGAACAACACCTTCATCCACAACCCCACACCCCCAACCACCACCATTTTATCATTTCCTGTCAGAGTCACCTTATGTACAGACACTCCTGTGTCTAGCATCACTTTATGAATATACAATCAATGTGTCTAAGTTATCTTATGTAATTATATTTCCTGTTTATTATTATTATTGTGTTCTTATTGTGTATGTTCTTTATTGTGCTGCATCGGATCCGGAATAACAATTATTTTGTTCTTCTTTACACATGTATACAGGAAATTACATTAAACAATCTGGACTCTTGAAAGAACAGCTGAAGTGCCTTTTAACAATGCTTGACTGTTTCCAGTAGAACAAATACCATCTGGACAAAACAATATTATTTTTTCCTTTGCAATGCCAAGAAACAAAACGTCTGCACAAGTATGACAGTTTAAAGTTTTCATAATTCAGTTTTAATAAATGGGGTTGTTCACGGAAGTATGTTGTAAGTCCCCAACACAGAACATTACAGCACAGTGTAGGCTCTTCGGCCTATCATGTTTTAAAGAATCTTAGATAAGACCATAAGATAAGACATAGGAGCAGAATTAGTCCATTCAGCCCATCAAGTCTTATTTATTATCCCTCTCAATCCCATTCTCCTGACTTCTCCCTGTAACCTTTGATACCCTATCTAATCACAAAACTATCATTCCACTTTAAATATACCCAATGACTTGGTCTCCTCAGCCATCTGAGGTAAGTAATTCCAAAGACTCACTGCACTCTGGCTAATGAAATTGCTCCTAATCTCTGTTCTGACTGGACATCCCTCTATTCTAAGAGTGTGGTTACTGGTCCTAGACTCTCCCATTACAGGAAACATCCTCTCCACATCCACTTTATCTAGACCTTTCAATATTCGATAGGTTTCAATGAGACACCCCACCCCTCCCCCACTTCTAAACTGCAAAGCTATCAAATGCTCCTCATACTTTAACCCTTTCATTCCCCAAGTGGCTCATGTATGAAGGAAAAATGGAGGGTTATGTAGGAGGGAAGGGTTTGATTGATATTCGAGTAGGTTAAAAGGTTGACACAACATCATCGGCTGAAGGGCCTGTACCATGCTGTAATGTTTTAATTTAAATGCTTCTTCCCAAATTTTATCTTATGCAATCATTAGCACTCGGTTTCCTCTTGTATGAACCAGAATTGCAGATATACCCGTACATAGCAAACCCAAGTACCAAGCACGAGGAAATCTGCAGATGCTGGAAATTCAAACAACAGACACAAAATGCTGGTGGAACACAGCAGGCCAGGCAGCACCTATAAGGAGAAGCACTGTCGACGTTTCGGGCCGAGACTGATGAAGGGTCTTAGCCTGAAACGTCGACAGTGCTTCTCCTTATAGATGCTGCTTAGCCTGCTGTGTTCCACCAGCATTTTGTGTGTGTTGTTCCAAGTACCAAGCCTTGGTTTACTTCAGCAGAACTGATAAACACAATTCAGCCATGGATATCGAGTATCAATTATCATCACTTACCTTATCTCCCCTTTTAACTGTCCTTGTGGTTAACTTCTTGATGGCTTTGTTGGCAACATCTCCCAAATGACGCTAGATTTGTGAAAGAAAGAAAATTAACATTAATACCATGTTTAATTTGAAAATAAAACTGCAAGGCTAAAAACATATAACAGATTTTTGATAAATATATCTGATTTTATCTTAAAAGAAAATGATTAATTTAATCATTCAATTGGGGCAGCAGAATCAACACTCAATTCCAAGGATCTACATTTTAGACAGTGCTAAGCTAAATTAGAGAATCTTAATCAGGATGGTGCTACAGGTCCTCCAACCTACCAGCCTCTGGTTTAGGCAGCCAGAAACTGTCAAGGACATCTGTGACCCTCTGCTAGAAGCAGATGACTACTTAGTTGAGAAATGCTTCACTAGTTAAAGACTTGTAGAGGTATAGAATCTTAGAAACAGGCCATTTGGCCCATCTAGTCTGTACTGAACTTGCTCCATCAACCTGCACCTGGACCATAGCCATCCATACCCCTCTCATCCATGTACTTATCAAAATTTCTCTTAAATATCACAATCAAATCCCCATCACTTCCGCTGGCAGCTCATTCCACACTCTCACCACCCTCTGAGTGAAGAGGTTCCGGCTCAGGTTCACCTTAAACATTTCACCTTTCACTCTTAATCCATACCTTCTAGTTCTAGTCTCACCCAACCTCAGTGGAGAAAGCCTGCTTGCATTTACACTATCTATACTCCTCCTTTCTGAACTAAAAGGGAACCCATATTCTACTTTTTTAATACTCTGTAAATATTTTGCTATCTTAAATGCCACTAAGGTCACAGACACTCCTGTGCCTAGTGTCACTTTATGGACATACAATTGTGGTATATAAGCTACCTTGTCTATTTATATTTATTGTATTTTTTTATTGAGTTCTTTATCTTTTTGTGTTTTTTGTGCTGCATTGGATCCGGAGTAACAACTATTTTGTTCTCCTTTACACTTGTGTGCTGGAAATGACATCAACGATTTAAAATCTTACCAAATTTCAATGCAATTCCCTGATGGGAACATAATTCAAATGTTCCTTAAAATAATACAATAATATTCAGAATGGTGTTTCCAAATTCACTGTTGAGAGAACAAAGTGTTGAAGGCAGGGGACTGAGGGCGAGAGTGATAATAAATCAGCCGTGATGAAATGGCAGAGCAGACTCGATGGGCTGAATGGCTAAATTCTGCCCCTATGTCTTATGGACATACAGCATCCTGTAACTGCACATGCAGAGATAACAAACAGCCTAGTTACACCAGAGATTTTATGCAGGAATTTATTCTAACCTGAAAAATCTTAACTCTTTGCTTTACTCTTCATAACACACCGTGCAGTTTTGCTCAGTATGATTATCCAACAATGAATCATTCTCTGATATCAGGTGTAAAGTTACAAACAAATAACCTCTGAAATCTTATATTAGAACATTCACAGTTAATGTGCTCAAATACTTGATAAAGTACCATGTATTTCAGCACTCTACATTACTTTGCTGGACGTTTACACAAATATGATGATACCTCTTTTCCCCACACAATTATCTGTCCAAGTTGCAATGTAAATACTATATTAACATGAGATTCTGCAGATGCTGGAAATTCAGAGCAACACACAAAATGCTGGAGGAACTCAGCAGGTCAGGCAGCATCATTTAAGGGGAATTAATGATCGACGTTTTGGGCTGAGACTCTTCATCGGTACTCTCCAAAGATGCTGCATGACCTGCTGAGTTCCTCCAGTATTGTGTGTGATACTTTAAGCACTAAATTCATTTTGGTTAGTTTTCAGAATAATCAAGACATTTTACCAGTTCAAATCCAGTTTATGAGGAAAGATTAGAGAAACTTGGGACATGTTATCTTAAATGTTTGAGAGTTTAGAGAGCTCTCTACAAATAATTTTTAAAACAGGAATACAAAGTGAGAAGCTGAGTTGTTGATAAGAACTCGGGGGGGGGGGATAGGATTGGGTGTAATTGAACAATAGATAATTTTCAAGTTCAAGTTTAATTGTCATTCAACAAAACAGCATTCCTCCACAAATTTCTGGCATCAGAAATTTTTCATTTAGTTTGATGAATGTGTGGAATAAACAGATGATGAATTCTGAGAAATGCAGATATAAATTTCGGAATCAATCACAATATAATAAGATGTAATGAGAAGACTGGATGAAGCAAGAAGGATCAAATACCCTTCCTCAGTTACAATTATCCTGTGAATGTGTACAGCATTTAGACAAGATATAATGACACAGGAACATGATAGGATTTACAACACAGAATGCAAGTATGCTTTTTTTGTTCTTTGACTTTGTACTGGGAAAATTACAGCCCATAACGTTCATTGACTCTTCTTTTAAAAAGAGTGATAACAATTTAACCCAATGGGGTGATTCTTTTCCATCAAAATTACATATCTTTCTAAAACTATACTTCGTTAGGAGCCTGAAGAGATTTGGCATGTCAACAAATACACTCAAAAACTTCTATAAATGTACCGAGGAGAGCATTCTGACAGGTTGCATCATTGTATGGTTGGGGGAGGGGTGTTGCTGCACAGGACCAAAAGAAGCTGCAGAGGGTTGTAAATCTAGTCAGCTCCATCTTGGGAACTAGCCTACAAAAAACCCAGGACATCTTCAAGGAGTGGTGTCTCAGAAAGACAGGATCCCTTATAAGGACCTCCAGCACCCAGGGCATGCCCTCTTCTCACTGTTATCATCAGGTAGGAGGTACAGAAGCCTGAAGGCACACACTCAGCAATTCAGGAACAGCTTCTTCCCCTCCTAAATGGACATTGAACCCTTGAGCACTACCTCACTTTTTTAATATATATTAACCATATAACCATATAACAATCACAGCACGGAAACAGGCCATTCCGGCCCTCCTAGTCCGTGCCGAACTCTTAATCTCACCTAGTCCCACCTACCCGCACTCAGCCCATAACCCTCCACTCCTTTCCTGTCCATATACCTATCCAATTTTACCTTAAATGACACAACTGAACTGGCCTCTACTACTTCTACAGGAAGCTCATTCCACACAGCTATCACTCTCTGAGTAAAGAAATACCCCCTCGTGTTTCCCTTAAACTTTTGCCCCCTAACTCTCAAATCATGTCCTCTCGTTTGAATCTCCCCTACTCTCAATGGAAACAGCCTATTCACGTCAACTCTATCTATCCCTCTCAACATTTTAAATACCTCGATCAAATCCCCCCTCAACCTTCTATGCTCCAATGAATAGAGACCTAACTTGTTCAACCTTTCTCTGTAACTTAAGTGCTGAAACCCAGGTAACATCCTAGTAAATCGTCTCTGCACTCTCTCTAATTTATTGATATCTTTCCTATAATTCGGTGACCAGAACTGTACACAATATTCCAAATTTGGCCTTACCAATGCCTTGTACAATTTTAACATTACATCCCAACTTCTGTACTCAATGCTCTGATTTATAAAGGCCAGCGTTCCAAAAGCCTTCTTCACCACCCTATCTACATGAGACTCCACCTTCAGGGAACTATGCACTGTTATTCCTAGATCTCTCTGTTCCACTGCATTCCTCAATGCCCTACCATTTATCCTGTATGTTCTATTTGGATTATTCCTGCCAAAATGTAGAACCTCACACTTCTCAGCATTAAACTCCATCTGCCAACGTTCAGCCCATTCTTCTAACCGGCATAAATCTCCCTGCAAGCTTTGAAAACCCACCTCATTATCCACAACACCTCCTACCTTAGTATCATCGGCATACTTACTAATCCAATTTACCACCCCATCATCCAGATCATTTATGTATATTACAAACAACATTGGGCCCAAAACAGATCCCTGAGGCACCCCGCTAGTCACCGGCCTCCATCCCGATAAACAATTATCCACCACTACTCTCTGGCATCTCCCATCTAGCCACTGTTGAATCCATTTTATTACTCCAGCATTAATACCTAACGACTGAACCTTCTTAACTAACCTTCCATGTGGAACTTTGTCAAAGGCCTTGCTGAAGTCCATATAGACTACATCCACTGCCTTACCCTCGTCAACATTCCTCATAACTACTTCAAAAAATTCAATAAGGTTTGTCAAACATGACCTTCCATGCACAAATCCATGCTGGCTACTCCTAATCAGATCCTGTCTATCCAGATAATTATAAATACTATCTCTAAGAATACTTTCCATTAATTTACCCACCACTGATGTCAAACTGACAGGTCTATAATTGCCAGGCTTACTTCTAGAACCCTTTTTAAACAATGGAACCACATGAGCAATACGCCAATCCTCCGGCACAATCCCCGTTTCTAATGACATCTGAAAGATCTCCGTCAGAGCTCCTGCTATCTCTACACAAACTTCCCTCAAGGTCCTGGGGAATATCCGGTCAGGACCCGGAGATTTATCCACTTTTAAATTTCTTAAAAGCGCCAGTACTTCCACCTCTTTAATTGTCATAGGTTCCATAACTTCCTTACTTGTTTCCCACACCTTACACCATTCAATATCCTTCTCCTTAGTGAATACCGAAGAGAAGAAATCGTTCAAAATCTCTCCCATCTCCCTCGGCTCCACACATAGCTGACCACCCTGATTCTCTAAGGGACCAATTTTATCCCTCACTATCCTCTTGCTTTTAATATAACTGTAGAAGCCTTTCGGATTTACTTCCACCTTATTTGCCAAACCAAACTCGTAACTTCTTTTAGCTTTTCTAATCTCTTTCTTAAGTTTCCTTTTACATTCTTTATATTCCTCGAGCAATTCCTTTACTCCATGCTGCCTATATCTATTGTAGACATCCCTCTTTTTTCGAACCAAGTTTCTAATATCCCTTGAAAACCATGGCGCTTTCAAACCTTTAACCTTTCCTTTCAACCGAACAGGAACATAAAGATTCTGTACCCTCATAATTTCACCCTTAAATGACCTCCATTTCTCTATTTCATCCTTCCCATAAAACAACTTGACCCAATCCACTCTCTCTAAATCCCTGCGCATCTCCTCAAAGTTAGCCTTTCTCCAATCAAAAATCTCAACTCTAGGTCCAGTCCTGTCCTTCTCCATAATTATATTGAAGCTAATGCTATTGTGATCACTGGACCTGAAGTGCTCCACAACACATACATCTGTCAGCTGACCTATCGCATTCCCTAACAGGAGATCCAATACTGCCCCATCTCTAGTCGGTACTTCTATGTATTGTTGCAAAAAACTATCCTGCACACATTTCACAAACTCTAAACCATCCAGCCCTTTTACAGAATGAGCTTCCCAATCTATGTGTGGAAAATTAAAATCTCCCACAATCACCACCTTGTGTTTACTACAAATATCTGCTATCTCCTTACACATTTGCTCTTCCAACTCACGCTCCCCATTAGGTGGCCTATAATACACTCCTATCAGTGTTACTACACCTTTCCCATTCCTCAATTCCACCCAAATAGCCTCCCTAGAGGAGCTCTCTAATCTATCCTTCCAAAGCACTGCCATTTTCTCGGACAAGCAATGCAACACCTCCTCCTCTGGCCCCTCCTACTCTATCACACCTGAAGCAACTAAATCCAGGAATATTTAGTTGCCAATCACACCCTTCCTGCAACCATGTTTCACTAATAGCTACAACATCATAATTCCAGGTATCAATCCACACTTTAAGCTCATCCACCTTTCTTACAATGCTCCTAGCATTAAAATAGATACATTTAAGATACTCTCCACCTCCTCCTCTCTTTTCATCCCTAGCAATGCATTCAAATTTATTATCCTTTTCTTTCTTCTCCCCTACAACTTCGGGCTGAGCGCATCCCTTCTCCATCACCTGCCTTTCCTCCCCCACACACTGTCTACTTACTTGCTCTACTGGTGAACTAACCTCCTCTCTCATAGTTTCCTCAAATTGATTTCCGCCCCCCCCATCTTACTAGTTTAAAGTCTGCCCTGTAGCCCTAGCAAACCTCCCCGCTAGGATATTGGTCCCCCCAGGATTCAAGTGTAACCCGTCCTTCTTGAACAGGTCACGCCTGCCCCAGAAGAGGTCCCAATGATCCAGAAACTTGAATCCCTGCCCCCTGCTCCAATCCCTCAACCACGCATTCATCCTCCACCTAATTCCATTCCTACTCTCAATGTCGCGTGGCACAGGCAGTAATCCCGAGATTACTACCTTTGCGGTCCTTCTTCTTAACTGCCTTCCTAACTCCCTATACTCTCGTTTCAGGACCTCTTCCCCTTTCCTACCTATGTCATTGGTACCTACATGTACCACAACCTCTGGCTCCTCACCCTCCCACTTCAGGATATCTTGGACGCGATCAGAAACATCCTGGACCCTGGCACCAGGGAGGCAAACTACCATCCGGGACTCCCAATCACCTCCACAGAATCGCCTGTCTGAACCCCTGACTATCGAGTCCCCTATTACTATGTTATTTCTATATTATTTCTGTTTTTGTATGATTTTTAATCTATTCAATACAAGTAATTGATCTACTCATTCATTTATTTATTTTTTTCTTTTATATTACGTATTGCATAGAGCTGTTGTTGCTACATTACAAATTTCATGACACATGCAGGTGATAGTAAACCTGATTCTGAATCTGAATTACAAAATTCTGTTGTGACAATTTGTCAGTTAGAATGTTATGCTTTTAAGACAGAAAAGTTGGTCTTTAGGTACAATTGAACTTCTTAAAATTCTCTTTAAAAACATGCTGGGAAATATGTTATTGTTTATCAGGGAAGATTTCTTGGATCATAAGCAGTTACAGACTGCTGAGTTGCTTTTCAGCTTTCTGTGGGGGAAAATCCTCCCCCGCCCCTTCCTACCTCTGCATTGCCAGATAAGATTTAAAGGCTAAATAGGGCTTGGAGAAAATCTCTTGCAGCTGTTGAAATTTATGTGAATAAAGGATTACAGTGAACGTGACAAACTTTCAAAGATCAAACTTAAAGGTGGAGCACAAGGTCAATGGCAGTATTCTTAGCAGTCTAGAGGAAGAAGAGTCCAAGTTCATAGATTCCTTAAAGTCACCACGCAAGTTGACAGGATGGTTAACAGGTGTATGGTGTGTTGGAGGATTGAGTTCAAGAGCCATGAGGTAATGTTGCAATTCTATAAAACCCTGGTTAGACCACACCTGGAATATTGTGTTAATTTCTGATCACCTCCCTTATAGGATGTGGAAGCATTAGGGAGGGTGCAGAGGAGATTTACCAGGATTTTGCCTGGATTAGAGAGTATGTCTTATGAGAATAGGTTGAGTGAGCTCCGGCTTTTCTCTGTGCATTGAATGAGGATAAGAAGTGACTTGATGATAAGAGACATAGATTGAGTGGACAGCCAGGGTCTTTTATCCAGGGCAAAAATGACCAATACAGGGGCATAGCTGTAAGATGATTGGAAGAAAGCATAGGGCGGATGTCAGATATTTTTTTAAATTTACTGTATACAGAGAATGGTGGTTTCTTATAGTTATTATAGCCAGGGGTGGTAAAGGGATTAAATGCTCCCAATGGTGTGCATCTCAAATAGCCTCTGACAACCAAGTCCAGCTCCTGGCCTTCATACGTGCCTTAAATACTAAACCCCGCATAATAGTTCCTACTGATGGGAGAAAGGGCAAAGGTGGATTACTGGCACCTTAAAACCAGTCGCTTTGGGCAGAAGGGACTCATCAACCATAGTTGACGGTTCATGACGGAGAAGGGCTGTATTTTATATTGGTCTCCTTCAGGTTTTTCAGCATTTTCTTTCTTGTGGCAGGTGGATGATCTGTTAGTTCTTTATGTGTGAGTGGGGAAGGGGGCAGAAGGGGGAGCATTTTTCTGATGCTACTGTTGGTGATGTTTTTTGCAAGTCAGTTTTATTTCTGCGGGAAGGGGTTAGAGGTGTGTTGCTATTGTTGCTGTCTTTTTTCTGCAGGTGAGGAGGTCAGGGACTGTTATTGTCACTTTTTCTGCAGGAGAGGGTTTGGGAAATACTAGGTTCTGCAAATTTTGTTTCTTTTTCTTTTTGTGTGTATTTCATAGCTATCTACAGTTGTATCGTACATGCATACTTTGACAATAAAATGAACCTTTGAAAATCCTAATCTCAAACCTCCATTGGCTTGCTGCTGTGCTCATTTATGGGGAAGGCTTCAGGTGTAAATCCCGAGGGGAAATTTCCAGAGCTGGAGTCCCTAAGGCAGTCCTATGTTGAGTTCAATGCTGACTGGCAACTCCTGCGATGTTTTAGTGCCAAACTGTATCAGCCTCTGCCATTCCTTTGGGTTCATCAGATGTGTGGAGAGGGGGAGCTTTTGCTACAAGGGCAACAGCTTGTTCTGCATATTGTACTACTCAGGCTTGTGTATCTAGACAGCTAGGCTGCAACATCCATGGTCAACCCTGACCAATGGAGGTCTCACAGCTCCCAGAGAACGGTGAGTGCCTGGAATTACTGCCAGGGGTGGATGGCAGAGGCAGACATATAAGGGCCATTTAAGAATATCTTAGGTAAGTATGAGGAAGAGTTAGATTGTGGAGTATGTTTACTTAGGCCAAACAGTGCTTAATGTGCTTTACTGTTCGATGTTTAACTGCACTATTTCCAGATCTCCATGTTACCTCTGTATGTACCAAAGAGGCAAGAGCAAATGAAATCAAAGAGTAATTCTGTATCCTTTGTTTCTCTTTTTCTCCCATAAGGTCGTTGGTGCTGTGTATTTAATATTTCAGTAAGGTTTGAGTAATATTGTAAATATATTGCTTGATTAAGTATTCTTTGTTATTTACATAATGCATTGTGGGTTATATTGAATGTAAATAGCATAGGTTATAGGTTTGCTTCCTCATTTAAAGTAAAAACAAAACTAAGAACCATTCTGTCGGGCTCCTCTCTTTTCTTGCAATTACTTTAATGTTTTGCAGTTACAAAACAATACAGATGCAACTGTCCCTCCACTCTTTAAGAAGAGAGGAAGACAAAAGAGGGGAAATTATAGGCCAGTCAGCCTAACCTTAGTGGTTGGGAAAATGTTGGAATCCATTACTAAGGACAAGGTTTCAGGGTACTTGGTGACTAATGATAAAGTAAGTCAAAGTCAGCATGGTTCTGTAGAGGGAAATCTTGCCTGACAAATCTGTTAAATTCTTTGAAGAAGTAACAAGCAGGGTGGACAAAGGAGAGACAGTGGATGTCACTTACTTAGACTTTCAGAAAGCATTTGATAAGGTGCCTGACATGAGACTGCATAACAAGAAATATACTGGCATGGACAGAGAGATGGCTGACAGGCAGGAGGCAGTGAGTCGGAATAAAGGGGGCCTTTTCTGGTAGGCTGCCGGTGAATAGTAGTGTTCCATAGGGGTCAGTATTGGGACCGCTACTTTTCACTTTGTTTCTCAGTGATTTAGATAGTGGAATTGATGGCTTTGTATCAAAGTTTGTGAATGATATGAAGATAGGTGGAGGGGTAGGTAGTGCTGACGAAGCAATGGGATTGCAGCAGGACTTGGACAAATGACTGAAGAATGGTCATAGTTGGGAGCTGAATGTCCAAGGTTACATGTTGTATGAGAGGGATAGGAAGGTTGGCAGAGGGGGTAGTGTGGCTCTGCTGTAAAGAATGGCATCCAATTCGGAGCAAGAAGGCTGCGAGTGAACGGCTAAGGATTTCTGGAGTGAAGGCAGTTTTAACTACTCGGTAAAAGAGAGGCAAGACTGCGCAGGCGTGTGATGTCAGCCAGTAGAGTGGGAAAAGTTTAAAAAGACAGCCATATCCAGCAGGCAGTGTTTGGAGTGGCCAGCAGAGCAAGAGGTGGCAGAGTGATAGGGCTTTGGCTCAATGGGCTTAGGCGGTAACGAGGCGAGGTAGGTTTACCTGTGTTAATTGCGGAAAGGAAGTAGTATGTGCGCGAGGCCGGTTTTCTGTGCTCGGTGTCAGATGTGGGAGGTCTTGGAGTCTCCCAGCCTCCTGGACAGCCATATCTGCACCCAGTGTGCCAAGCTGCAGCTCCTGAGGGACTGTGTTAGGGAACTGGAGATGCAGCTCGATGACCTTCATCTGGTCAGGGAGAGCGAGGGGGAGATAAGAGTTATAGGCAGGTGGTCACACCGGGGCCACGGGAGACAGACAAGTGGGTAACAGTCAGGAGAGGGAAGGGGAAGAGTCAGGCACTGGAGAGTACCCCTGTGGCTGTGCCCCTTGACAATAAGTACTCTTGTTTGAGTACTGCTGGGGGGGGGGGGGGGGGGGCAAATGGGAGAAGCAACAGAGGCCACGTCTCTGGCACAGAGTCCGGCCCTGTGGCTCAGAAGGGTAGGGAAAGGAAGAGGAAGGCAGTAGTGATAGGGGACTCCATAGTTAGGGGGTCAGACATGTGATTCTGTGGACGCAGGAAAGAAACTCGGATGGTAGTTTGCCTCCCAGGTGCCAAGGTCTGGGATGTTTCAGATCATGTCCAAGATATCCTGCAGTGGAAGGGAGAACAGCTAGAGGTCATTGCACATATTGCTACCAACGACATAGATAGGAAAAGGAAAGAGGTCCTGAAAAAAAGACTAGAGGGTTAGGAAGGAAGTTGAGAAGCAGGACCACAAAGGTAGTAATCTCAGGATTACTGCTTGTGCCACGCGACAGTGAGAATAGGAATAGAATGAGGTGGAGGATAAATGCGTGGCTGAGGGATTGGTGCAGGGGGCAGGGATTCAGATTTCTGGATCATTGGGACCTCTTTTGGGGCAGGTGTGACCGATACAAAAAGGACGGGTTGCACTTGAATCCCATGGGAACCAATATCCTGGCGGAGAGGTTTGCTAAGGCTACGGGGGAGAGTTTAAACTAGAATTGTTGGGGTGTGGGAACCGAACTGAAGAGACAGGGGAAGAGGCGGTTGGCTCACAAATAGAGAAAGCTAGGAGACAGTGTGTGAGGGAGGATAGTCAGGTGATAGAGAAGGGACGTGCTCAGATGGACAGTATTTTAACTCGAGGAGTATTGTGAACAAAGCAGATGAGCTTAGTGCATGGATCAGTACTTGGAGCTAAGATGTGGTGGCCATTACAGAGACTTGGATGGCTCAGGGACAGGAATGGTTACCTCAAGTGCCGGGTTTTAGATGTTTCAGAAAGGACAGGGAGGGAGGCAAAAGAGGTGGGGGCATGGCACTGTTGATCAGAGATAGTGTCACGGCTGCACAAAAGGTGGACGTCATGGAGGGATTGTCTACGGAGTCTCTGTGGTGGAGGTTAGGAACAGGAAGGGGTCAATAACTTTACTGGGTGTTTTTTATAGGCTGCCCAATAGTAACAGGGATATCGAGGAGCAGATAGGGAAACAGATCCTGGAAAGGTGTAATAATAACAGAGTTGTCGCAATAATTTCCCAAATATCGACTGACATCTCCCTAGAGCAAGGGGTTTAGATGGGGTGGAGTTTGTTAGATGTGTTCAGGAAGGTTTCTTGACACAATGTGTAGATAAGCCTACATGAGGAGAGACTGTACTTGATTTGGTATTGGGAAATGAACCTGGTCAGGTGTCAGATCTCACAGTGGGAGAGTATTTTGGAGATAGTGATCATAATTCTATCTCCTTTACAATAGAATTGGAGAAAGATAGGAACAGACAAGTTAGAAAAGCGTTTAATTGGAGTAAGGGGAATTATGAGGTTATTAGACAGGAAATTGGAAGCTTAAATTGGGAACAGATATTCTCAGGGAAAGTTATGGAAGAAATGTGGCAAATGTTCAGGGGATATTTGTGTGGAGTTCTGCATAGGTACGTTCCAATGAGACAGGGAAGTTATGGTAGGGTATAGGAACTGTGGTGAACAAAGGCTGTAATAAATCTAGTCAAGATGAAAAGAAAAGCTTACAAAAGGTTCAGAGAGCTAGGTAATGTTAGGGATCTAGATGATTATAAGGCTAACAGGAAGGAGCTTAAAAAGGAAATTAGGAGAGCCAGAAGGGGCCATGAGAAGGCCTTGGCGGGCAGGATTAAGGAAAACTCCAAGGCATTCTACAAGTATGTGAAGAGCAACAGGATAAGACATTAAAGAATAGGACCTATCAAGTGTGACAGTGCGAAATTGTGTATGGAACCGGAGGAAATAGCAGGGGTACTTAATGAATACTTTACTTCAGTATTCACTATGGAAAAGGTTCTTGGTGATTGTAGTGATGACTTGCAGCAGACTGAAAAGCTTGAGCACGTAGATATTAAGAAAGAGGATGTGCTGGAGCTTTTGGAAAGCATCAAATTGGATAAGTCACTGGGACCGATTGATATGTACTCCAGGCTACTGTGGGAGGTGAGGAAGGAGATTGCTGAGCCTCTGGCGATACTCTTTGAAACATCAATGCAGATGTGAAAGGTTCCAGGGGATTGGAGGGTTGCGGATGTTGATCCTTTATTCAAGAAAGGGAGTAGAGATAGCCCAGGAAATTATAGACCAGTGAGTCTTACTTCAGTGGTTGGTAAGTTGATGGAGAAGATCCTGAGAGACAGGATTTATGAACATTTGGAGAGGTACAGTATGATTAGGAATAGTCAGCATGGCTTTGTAAAGGGCAGGACGTGCATTATGAGCCTGACTGAAATTTTTGAGGATTTGACTAAACACATTGATGAAGGAAGAGCAATAGATGTAGTGTATATGGATTTCAGCAAGGTATTTGATAAGGTACCTCATGCAAGGCTTATTGAGAAAGTAAGGAGGCATGAGATCTAAGGGGACATTGCTTTGTGGATCCAGAACTCGCTTGCTCACAGAAGGCAAAGAGTGGTTGTAAATGGGTCATGTTCTGCATAGAGGTCAGTGACCAGTGGAGTGCCTCAGGGATCTGTTCTGGGACCCTTACTCTTCATGATTTTTATAAATGACCTGGATGAGGAAGTGGAGGGGTGGGTTAGTAAGTTTGCTGAATACACAAAGGTTGGAAGTGTTGTGGATAGTGTGGAGGGCTGTCAGAGGTTACAGCGGGACATTGATAGGATACAAAACTGGGCTGAGAAATGGCAGATGGAGTTCAACCCAGATAAGTGTGAAATGGTTAATTTTGGTAGGTCAAATATGATGGCAGAATATAGTATTAATGGTAAGACTTTTGGCAATGTGGAGGATCAGAGGGATCTTGGGGTCTGGGTCCATAGGACGCACACAGCAGCTGCGCAGGTTGACGCTGTGGTTAAGAAGGCATACGGTGTACTGGCCTTCATTAATCGTGGAATTGAATTTAAGAGCCAAGAGGTAATGTTGCAGCTATATAGGACCCTGGTCAGACTCCATTCGGAGTACTGTGCTTGGTTCTGATCACCTCACTACAGGAAGGATGTGGAAGCCATACAAAGGGTGCAGAGGTGATTTTCAAGGATGTTGCCTGGATTGGGGAGCATGCCTTAAGAAAACAGGTTGAGTGAACTCAGCCTTTTCTCCTTGGAGCGATGGAGGATGAGAGGTGACCTGATAGAGGTATCAAAGATGATGAGAGGCATTGATCATGTGGATAGTCAGAGGTCTTTTCCCAGGGCTGAAATGGTTGCCACTAGAGGACACAGGTTTAAGGTGCTGGGGAGTAGGTACAGAGGAGATGTCAGGGGTAAATCTTTTTACTCAGAGAGTGGTGAGTGCGAGGAATGGGCTGCCAGCAACGGTGGTGAAGGCAGATACGATAGGGTCTTTTAAGAGACTTTTAGATAGGTACATAGAGCTTAGTAAAATAGAGGGCTATGGGTAAGCCTAGTAATTTCTAAGGTAGGTACATGTTCAGCACAACTTTGTGGGCCGAAGGGGCTTTATTGTGCTGTAGGTTTTCAATGTTTCTTCTATATTTCTAAGTTCATGTTACTGAATCCTCTCTCACACTCAGCAGTACTAATAGGAATAACTTGTGAACAGCTCAGTAATGGGCGTAAATGTTGGGGGATGCAGCATCCACGATCCTCCACATAATCTCTGAAGGCACTTATTACTGAGGAAGAAGAAAGCTTAAACCTCTTTCAGAGATGATATTGCAGCTTCTCCATAATTAGCTGGTATTTCAGCATCTTTATCAAGGACACACATTTCATATAGCAGGGATTTATACATACTTTGATGTTTAGAAGTTTGAGAACATTTCAAGGATGTTGCCATGAACATACAGTGCTGCTAATTGTTTATAAGTCTAGTAAGAAACTGTATATAATTAATGGAGACAATTTTGTTGTTGCTTATTAAGGTCATTTCTCCAAACTTCCGCTTTTCAACTGCCTCTTGAGCTTCTAGAGTTTTTGTACCAGGTTCCTCTTTCAGTCCATGCAGTGATCTTATGCTCCATTGGATCAGTTTGTCTGCATAAACAATCGTAGTAGCGCGTTTCTGTAAACACCCTGACAGTAAACCAAGTTCATGCAATATGTCATACATTAGAGCTAAGTCCAACAGAAACTGTTCTGAAGAGAGTCTGTTGAACAGTTGTTCTGTCACTCCCAGATCTTGTTTCATCCTTCATTGCTTTTTCAAAATGAAAACACAGTGCTTCATCATTTTGCCGCACTGCTGAAACTGTTCAAAGCGAGCTAGGTTTTCTATTTTTCTATGTTTCAAATCAATAGGAAGATGTGACATAGGAGCTAAAGTGTTGAATTTTTATGGATTGAGTTTAGAAACTGTAAGTGTAAAAGGACACTGATGGCAGTTATATACAGGCCTCCCAACAGTGACTGGGATGTGGACCACAGATTACAGCAGGAAACAGAAAAGGCATGTCAAAAGGGAAATGTTATGATAGTCATGGGAGCTTTCAACATGCAGGTCAATTGGGAAAATCAGGCTGGAAATAGACCTCAAGAGAATGAGTTTGTTGAATGCCTATGAGATGGGTTTTTAGAGCAGTTGTGTACTATGGGGTCAGATATACTGGACTGGATAATATACAATAAACAGAGGCAGTTAGGGAGCTTAAGGTAAAGGAGTCCTTAGGAGGCAGTTATCACAATATAATTGAGTTCAGTTTGAAATTTGATAAGAGAGAAAGTAAAGCCTGATGTAGCAGTATTTCAGTGAAGTAAAGGAAATTATGGTGATATGAGAGGAGTTAGCAAAAGTAAATTGGAAGGAGATGCTGGCAAGGATGACATCAGAGCAGCAATGGTGTCAGTTTTTGGCGAAAATAAGGAAGATATATTCCAAAAGCAAAGAAATACTCAAATGGCAAAATAGTACAACTGTAGCTGACAAGGGAAGTCAAAGCTAATGTAAAAGCAAAAGAGAGGGTATACAACTAAGCAAATATTAGTGGAAGACAGAGAATTGGGAAGCTTTTAAAACCCTACAGAGGGCAAATAAAAGAATCATTAGGAGGGAAAAGATGAAATATGAAAGCAAACTAGCAAACAATATCTAAGTGGGTAGTAAAAGCTTTTACAAGTATGTGGAAAAAAATTGAGAGATGAGAATGGATTTTCGGCCAGTAGGAAATGAGGCTGGTGAAATAAGAATGGGGGACAAGGAGATGGCAGATGAACTAAATGAGTATTTTGCAGCAGAGTTCACCATGGAAGTCACTAGCAGTGTGTCAGATGTTGAAGGGTGTGAGGGAAGAGAAGTGAGTATGGTTACTATTACAAAAGAGAAGGTGCTCAAAAAGCTGAAAGACTTAAGGGTAAATAAGTTACACAGACCAGATGAATTGCACCCTAGGGTTCTGAATGAGGCAGTAGCAGAGATTGTGGGGGCATTAGAAATTATCTATCAAAAATCATTAGACTCTGACATGGTGCCAAAAGACTGGAACATTGCAAGTGTCACTCCATTCTTTAAGAAAGGAGGGAGGCAGCAGGAAGGAAATTATAGACCAGTCAGCCTGATCTCAGAGGTTTGGGAAGATGTTGGAGTCAATAGTTAAGGATGAGGTTATGGAGTACTTGGTGACAGGATAAGATAGGACAAAGTCAGCATGGTTTCCTTAAGGGAAAATCTTGCCTGATGAACCTGTTGTAATTCTTTGAGATTACACGTAGGATAAAGGGGATGCAGTAGATGTTGTATATTTGGACTTTCAGAAAGGGTGCCACACTTTGAATTGAATTTCAGTTTATTGTCATTTAGAAACCACAACTGCAATGCGGTTAAAAGATAAAACAACGTTCCTCCAGAATGATATCATAAAAGCACACGACGAAGCAGACTACACCAGAAAATCCACATAACGTTTGGCAATCCCCAAATCCACAGTCTGGAGAGGCTGCTGCATATTAATATCGCGCTACCATCTTAGCACATTCCCCGGAAAGGAGCTCCAAACCCACCAGACAAATCAAGACTACCCAGACACACCAAGTCAAGAGACCAACTCTACCACCCAACAAACCAAAAACTAAAGCTACAAGACCTACACAAAACCACATAGTTACAACAGTGCAAACAATACCATAATTGATAAAAAAAAAAACAGAGCATGGGCACAGTAAAAATAGTCCAAAGATGTTAAAAGACTATAAGTTCGAAAGAAACCACCACACAGTTTCCACAAGTCCTCAGGGTCCCGATAGACTCGTCATCCCACGCAGGCGGCAGAAGGGAATACCCCCACTATGGACTTCCACGGCGCTGCCAGACTCAGCCTCACAGACGCAGCACACAATGAAAGCGCCCCGACCACAGTGGACCGGACTCGTTGAACCTCCGAGCCTCTCTGAGCACCATCCTCTGCTGAGTGCACTATGACACCCCCACCACTGGCTACCGGCAATGTGACCTCGAGGATTGGGGGCCTGTTCTTCCCAACAGAGACCCGGACCTCACAACAGCAGCAGCAACGAAGAAGGCCTTCCTGGAGATTTCCAGATGCTCCCATGTCCGTTTTTCATCAGATTAGGATTGTGCATGGCACCCCGCTTGACAAATAACAGATATCAACTCCGGAGAGGCCGCCGCAAACTATGTCGCACTGCCATCTTAACCAACATCATCAGGCAGTGGGCGATTCAGCCCTCTTGTGCTTTTTGATCTCATCACTTGAGATTCAGTTTCACGCAACCCTGCCACTTTGATCTGGCCCACGCCTTCATTAACCAGGTCCAACACTTGCCTTTGTTGGATCTTGCCCTTCCTGACACAGGACATTGGGTTTGTGGGGGTTTGGCCAGGGTTAATCGGGGTGTGCTTAGGGTTTGTGGGGCTGTAGCTAGAGTTAATCAGGATGTGCCTAGGGTTTGTGGGGATGTGTCCCCTTTGGACCGTGGGCCGCTGGATGTATATGTTTGGCTGGGAGAGGTAAGGCTGCGGAGTTTTGAGTGGTGAGGTATAAGGTGCTATGGCAGTTTGGATCATATGGTGAAGCCAGGTTAATCTGGCCCATGCCTTTCATTATCGTGGTCCGACACCACTTGGTTCAACGAACCGGGTGTGCACTGGGTCACATCATCAGTAATGCATCCTCGGATCGTCAGGTGTTTCAGGCCTTTAATTATTAGATACCCTCCCTGAGGTGGCCCAACCACGGCTGATCAGACCCAGCTTGTGTTTTTCCCATGGACCAGGATAATGTAATTCTGAGGGTAATAATATTCTTAAACATCATTACCTGGCATTTGTATGCCTGGGATTGCATGGGTTAAATTGACCGTGTTTACTGGGCATTCAGTATCACTGCACCTGAGTATAGTAGTGATTTGTTTTCTGGGTTTAACTGACTGGCTCCCTCTCGCCTTTTGGGTGTCTGGGCTTTTTTATTGGCATTTCATGGGCCAGGAGAATGAAGAGCGTGTCACTGTAAGGTTAGGTTGAGAGTATTCGGGCAATGGCCGAATCAGCCCTCTTGTGCTTTTTGATCTCGTCACTTGAGATTCAGTTTCACACAACCCTGCCACTTTGATCTGGCCCACACCTTCATTAACGACCTGACATGACATGAGGCTGCTTACCAAGTTAAGAGCCCATGGTATTACAGGAAAATTATTAACATGGTAATAACTTCGGTAGGAGGCAGCAAGTGGGAATAAAAAGATCCTTTTCTGGTTGGCTGCCAGTGACTAGTGGTGTTCTGCAGGGGTCAATGTTGGGACCACTTCTTTTTGTTCTGTATATCAATGATTTAGATGATGGAATAAATAGATGGCTTTGTTGTCAAGTATGCAGATGATGCAAAGATCGGTGGAGGGGCAGATGGTGTTGAGGAAACAGGTAGGCTACAGAAGGTAAACAGATTGGAAGAATGGGCAAGAAAGTGGCAAATGAAATACATTGTTGGAAAATGCATGGTTGTAGAAATAGATGTTCAGACTATTTTCTTGATAGGGAGAAAATCTAAAAATCTGAGATGCAAAGGGACTTGGAAGTCCTTGTGCAGCACACCATAAAGATTAACATAGGTAGAGTTGGTAGTGAGGAAGGCAAATGCAATGTTAGCATTCATTTCAAGAGGTCGAGAATGCAAGAGCAGGGATGTTTTGTTGAGGCTTTATAAGGCACTGGTGAGGCCTCACCTTGTGTATTGTGAACAGTTTTGGGCTCCTCATCTAAGAAAAGGTGTGCTGGCATTTGGAATGGGTTCAGAGGAGGTTTACAAGGATGTTTCCAGGAATGAAAGGGTTATCATACGAAGTATGTTTGATAGCTCTGGGTCTGTACTAGCTGGATTTCAGAAGGATAAAGGGGGGGGGGCGGGTCTCGCTGAAAGGCCTAGACAGAGTAGATGTGGACAGAATATTTCCCATGGCGGGATGTCTAGGACAAGAGGGCACTGCCTCAAAATAGAGGGGCATCCATTTAAAACAGGTGTGGAGAATTTTTTTTTCAGCCAGAGGGTGGTGAATTTGTGGAATTTATTACCACAATCAGCTGTTGGAGGCCAAGTCGTTGGGTGTATTTAAGGCAGAGCTTTATTCTTTGGAGTGTAGAAGGTTGAGAGGGGGACTTGATAGAGGTATTTAAAATAATGAGGGGGATAGATAGAGTTGACGTGGATAGGGTTTTTCCATTCGAACAGAGGAGATTCGAACAAGAGGACATGATTTGAGAGTTAGGGGGCAAAAGTTTAAGGGTATCACGAGGGGGAATTTCTTTACTCAGAGTGGTAGCTATGTGGAACGAGCTTCCAGTAGAAGTAGTAGAGGCAGGTTTGGTATTGTCATTTAAAGTAAAATTGGCTAGGTATATGGATAGGAAAGGAATGGAGGGTTATGGGCTGAGTGCAGGCCAGTGGGACTAGGTGAGTGTAAGCGTCGGCAAGGACTAGAAGGGCCGAGATGGCCTGTTTCCGTGCTGTAATTGTTATATGGTTATAACTGCAGCAGACAGCATCTATGGAGGGGAATAAAGAGTTGATGTTTCAGACCAAGACCCTTCTGCAGGAACCTAAAACCTTGACTGTTTATTCCTCTCCATAGATTATGCCTGACCCCCCTAATTTCCTCAACATTTTCTCTGTTGCACTCTGAATTCCAACATCTGCAAAATCTCTTGTGTCTACCCTTGATTTTGAGCTCTCAATCGAGACAGCCACAGATTCTGGTGCCTTGCCCATAGGCTCTGCACTTTCCAGCTTAAAATTCATTCATTCTCCCTCTCCTTCACATCTGAAACTTCAGTAATGTTATATTTTTGTAATGCAGATATGGTCAAGAGGTTCCGTGGTTGTTTGGACCAACATCATAATCGAGAATAAATGTGATCTAAGCGACTTTGATCGTGGAATAATTATTGATGCCAGATGGGGTGATTTGAGTATCTCCAAAACCATGATGATCTGGGAATTTTGCATTACCAGTCTCTGGAATTTAAAGAGAATGGTGCAAAAAACAAGAAGTGTCAGAGAGATGCCTTCTTCCTTGTAGGCCACCTCATTATTGTTTGAGATAAGGCCAATCAATGTAGTGTCATTGGCAAATTTAATTAGCAGATTGGAGTTGTGGGTGACGATACAGTCATGGGTATACAGGGAGTAAAGGAGGGGACTCAATACGCAGCCCTGAGAGGCTCCTGTATTGAGAGTCAGAAGGTTGGAGGTGAGGGAGCCCACTCTTACAACCTGCTGGCAATCTGACAGGAAGTCCAGGATCCAGCTGCACAAGGCAGGGACAAGGTCAAGGTCTCTGAGCTTCTTGTTGGGCCTGGTTGGAACTATGGTGTTGAATGCTGAACTTTAGAATGTTTAATCAAGCAATATATTTACAATATTACTGAAATATTAAATGCACAACATCATCCCTGCTTAACTATAAACTCCCAACTCAATTTAGAATGCAACTCTGAAACAATCTCAGGTTCTGGGGCCTCCTCTATGGTGATTGTAAGCATTGATTCTGGAACTGCAAAAAGTGATTCTGACAGCTCTTCACATCTTTCTTCTCTAACACTTGGTTCTGTTCTCCTCAACTGATCAATGTGTCGTATTCTCCCTAATGCAAATCAAAAGACTCCCTATCACAGTAGAGATGATCCAAAAAGAAACCAGAAAACACCTCACACTGTCTCAGGTCTACATGGCCATTTAAAATGGTTGGAATATGCAGCAGAAGCTCCAGTTCCCCCATTTTTACCAGTGCTGAGATGAACTTGACAGGGTTTGCCTTCTGTGGGGATTGAGAATTATTGTAGCTTCCAAGCTAAGAGTTAAAGTGTTGGAGGAGCTACATACCAGTCTTTGTCTGGTGGCCTGGGATAGATCAACAGATCCAGCGGCTTGCCATGCACTGTTCGGGTTGCCAAAGTGTCCAGAAGATGCCAAGAGCAGTGCCTTTCCATCCATGGGAATGGTCTGCATTGCTCTGGCAGCAGATTAATGTGGATTTTGCCAGACCATTCATGGACACAAATTTCTTGTTAGTAGTGGATACAGCTACAAAGTGGCCAGCAGTTTTCCCAATAGCCTCCACGACAGCCTCTCACACTGATGTGTTGAGAGTCCTCTTCTCGAGGACTGGTGTTCCAGAACACTTAGTCAGTGTTCTCTTCTGTAAATTTTTTTTAGTTATTTCCTTTTCCAATGGTATCACAGGACAATCCATCAGTATTTTCACGATTAGTTGTCCCCTTAAATTCAATCATGTAATTCTGTCCTTCAAGAAACAGAGCGCATCTCTGCATTCATGCTACTGCTGTTGGTGGAATACCCTTCTGTGGATTGAAAATGGACACTAGTGGTTGATGATCTGTGATGAGAGTCAGGTCCCTCTTATACAAGTACTGGTTAAGATGTTTTGTACCCCAAACTAGACTCAAGGCCTCCCTGTCAATCTGTGTGTAATTTTTCTCTGTAGAGGTAAGGGAATGTGATACAAAGGCGCTAACTTCCATAACTCAGAACACGTGACATGACTGCATCTATACCATAAGGCGAGGCATCACAGGAAAGCTTCACTGAACAATGTGGATCATGATGTGAGTACAGTGTCTGACATCACTGTTTCTTTCATCTTTTGGAAAGCCACCTCACACTGCTTTGTCCATTCCCATTTCTTCCCAATCTGTAGTAATGAATCCAAGGGGTGGAGCGCAGATGCTTGGTTTAAAGATTTCACACTTGTTATGGCATGCGCCGAGCCCATAATCTTCTAATCTTTTTAACACTATCTTGAGATTTTGGAGATGTTCCTTGTCATCCTTACTGGTAATAATTATGTCATTCAGGTAACATTTAAGTGCCTGGTCAGCCTTGCAGCATCTGGTCCATTGCTTTCTGTCAGAGTGCAGGTGCAGATACTACTCCATAGTGATAAGGCCCTCTCTGTGTGTTTATGTTGAGAAACACTTTGGACTCTTCTTTATCTGTAGGTAGGCCTCAGCTAAGTCCACTAGCGTTTTCCTCCAGAAAGGTTTGCAAAGATATTCTCTATCCCAGGTATTTATTTTCAGTGCTGGGTTGATGGTGACCTTAAAATCACCACAGATCCTGATAGACACATTATTCTTAGCTACTAGGAGCACTAGCACTGCCCATGGGCTCCGTTCAACCTTGGAAAGAATTCCTTCAGCCTCCATGCAATCGAGCTCATTGGCTACTTTATCACGGATGGTATAAGGAACTGGAGGGGCTTTGTAAAAGTTGGGTGTAGCCTTTTCATTTAACACTATTTTACCCTTCATATGTTTGAGTTTTCCAGTACCATCCTTGAACACTGCTGAGGCATTATCCAGTACCTTTCTTAATTCACTTTCAGTTGACTCCATTACTGGGGATGTAGCATGGAAGTAATAGATGGCTCTCCAATAAAGTTGTTGTTTTCTCAGCCAATCTTAACCCCACAATGCTGGTCCTCTGGTTTTTACCATATTCAAGCCAAATGTGACTTGTTGGTTGCTGTATTTAACTATTATGAATGTTATTCCCACAAAGTGATCTTTCCTCCAGTATAAACTCTTAGTTGGATATTGGCACGCTTCAGTTCAGTATCTTTGAAATGGCATTCAAATTCATTATGTGGAATAACTGAAACGATGTCCAATCCCACTTTAGTTAATTTGCCATTCACTTCTGGTGTAAACCATATTGCTTGTCTCCAGGCTTGTGCCTGGCCTGCTGCGTTCCACCAGCATTTTATGTGTGTTGCTTGTCTCCTATTATTTTTCACATTGTAAATTTCAAGGCTATTCAGTCCTGTGTCACTCTCATCACTATCAGATTTTTCATCAACAGCATGTAGATTAGTGCTCTTTTTGAAACTGTAAATAGACTTTTTAAATCTCTCTTCCCTGTGCAGTCCACTTAGTTTTGTCTGCCCAACGTGCCCTTTGTATAAGGCCTACTTTGTTGCATTTTCTGCAAGTTTCACCTTTAAACTTACATTGGTCAGGTGAATGTGAGCACCTACCACAACGGTAACACAATTTGTTCTACCTGGCAGGTTTCTGCTTAGGTGTTGCAATTTTGTTCACACTCACTTCCATTCTTGATTGCAACTCAATTGCGCCTCTGTCTACTGCTTCCATCGGTACAGCGATTTCAACTGCTCTTTCAAATGTGAGTTGTGCTTCAGTTAGGAGCCATTATTGAATGCTTTCTTGTATGATTCTACAAACTCTCAATGCATCATTAAGCCTATCACTGAACCGACAATGTTTAGCCAACTTCTTCATTTCAGCCACATACTGCATGCTGAAATGGACTCCCCTTCCTTTTGATTCCGCTTACGAAACCTAAAGAATTCTGCAATCAACAACAGTTTTGGTTCTAAATCTTCCTGCATTACTTTTAAGATAACACAAAGTTCATCTTGGCTGTTTAGTTGGAGCAGTTAAACTTCTCAGCAAACTATATGCCTCTCTACCTATTACACTTAATAAAACTGGCTTTTCATTTGCTTCAAAATACTGCTCACTATATATATTCCATTTATCTCTTGTGCAATCGAACATATCTATCCTTCCGATGTAGCCAGTAATTACTGCTTTTCTTTTGTATTTAAGATTATCACCCACTACTCACTGTTTATGAACCCATTAATTTGTCCGTTTCGTGGCTTTTTATAAAAACTCAAACATCTTTCCCCCCTTGTAAAGAAAGCACACTAAGCTTTTAAAAAAAACCTCAAACGTCTCACTGTACTTCAACAGGTATGCTCATTTTATGTCTTACTCATCACTACTGTTACGTTTTGTAACTTTAGAACTTAAAACTAACTGAAAGAAAAACACAGATCTGGAAGATGCATGCCCTAGTTTCATTTTTACTTTAGCGAGGCACATATTTATGACGTGGTGGTGTGATAACGTAGGCCATTCATGTACATTTACATATATACTGCAATGCCATATGTAAACTACAAAGAATGCTTAAACAATATATTTATATATTGGAGGGGAGGGTTTAAACTAGATTTGCAGGGGGGTGGGAACCAAAGTGAAGTGGCAGAGGATGGGGAGGTTGGAGCGCAGGTATAGACAGCTTGCAGAGAGCTTGTGAGGAAGGATAGGCACCAGATGTTAGTGCAAAGATGCACTCAGCCTGATGGTTTGAGAGGTGTCTATTTTAATGCAAGGAGTATCATAAACAAGGCAGGTGAAACTGTGACGTTGTGGCCATTACAGAGACTTGGTTGTCTCAGGAGCAGGAATGGCTGCTAAGAGTGCACCGGCTTTAGATGTTTCAAAAAGAACAGAGAGGAAGGCAAAAGAGGTGGGAGAATGGTGTTGCTAATCAGAGATAGTATCATGGCTGCAGAAAAGGAGGAAGTCATGGAGGGATGGTCTACGGAGTCAGTGTGGGTGGAAGTCAGAAACAGGAAAGGGGCAATAATTCTACTGAGTGTTTTTTATAGACCCCCAATAGTAACAGGGATATTGAGGAGCAGATAGGGAGGTAGATTCTGGAACAATGCAATAATAATACGGTTGTTGTGATGGGAGATTTTAACTTTCCTAATATTACTTGGCATCTCCTTAGAGCAAGTGGTTTAGATGGGGTGGAGTTTGTTAGGTGTGTTCAGGAAGGTTTTCTGATGCAATATATAGATAAGCCAACCAGAGGAGAAGCTGTACTTGATCTGGTATTGGGAAATGAACATGGTCAGGTGTCAGATCTCTCAGTGGGAGAGTATTTTGGAGGTATTGATCACAACTCTATCTCCTTTACCATAGTGCTAGAGAGGGATAGGAGCAGACAATTCGGAAAACATTTAATTGGGGTAGGGGGAAATATGTATGATACCATTAGGCAAGAACTTAGGAACATAAATTGGGAGCAGATGTTCTCAGGGAAATGCATGGAAATGCAATGTTCTCAGGGAACATTTGCACAGAGTTCTGCATAGGTTATGTTCCATTCAGGCAGGGAAAGGATAGTAGAGTTAAAGAACCATGATGTACAAGGTATGTAGTTACGAAGAAAAGAAAAGCTTACAAAAAGTTCAAGAAACCAAGTACCATTAGAGCTCTAGAAAATTACAAGATTGCTAGGAAGGAGCTTAAGAATTAGGAATTCTGGAATTAGGAAGCCAGAAGGGGTCATCAGAAGGCCTTGGTAAGCAGGATTAGGAAAACCCCAAGGCATTTTACAAGTTGTGAAGAGCAAGAGGATGAGTCATGTGAGAATAGGGCCAATCGGTTCAAAAATGGAAACGTGTGCATGGAGTTGGAGGAAGTAGCAGAGGTACTTGATGAATACTTCATTTCAGTATTCACCGGGGAAAAGACTTTCGTAATTGTGGGAATGACTTACAGCGGACTGAAATGTTTGCACATATAGACATTAAAAAAGATGTGCTGGAGCTTTTGAAAAAGATAGATAAGTTACCGGGACCAGATGAGATATACCCCAGGTTACTGTAGGAAGTGAGGGAGGAGATTGCTGAGCCTCTTGTGAAGATCTTTGCATCATTAATAGGGACAGGAGAAGTACCAGAGGATTGGATGGTTGCAAATATTGTTCCCTTGTTCAAGAAAGGTTGTAGAGATAACCCAGGAAATTTATAGACCAGTGAGTCTGAATTCAGTGGTGGGCAAGGTGTTGGAGAAGATCCTGAGAAGCAGGATTTATGAGCATTTGGAGAGACATAATCTGATTAGGGATAGTCAGCATGGTTTTGTCAAGGGCAAGTCATGCCTTACGAGCTTCATTGAATTGTTTGAGGATATAGCAAAACACACAGATGAAAGTAGAACGATGAATGTAATGTATATGGATTTCAGTAAGGCATTTGATAAGGATCCCCATGCAAAGGTCCTTCAGAAAGTAAGGAGGTATGGGATCCAAGGAGGCCTTGCTTTGTGGATCCAGAATTGGCTTGCCCACAAAAGGTGGATGTAGATGGTTCATATTCTGCATAGAGGATGGTGACCAGTGGTGTTCCGCAGGGATCTGTTCTGGGACCCCTCCTCTTTGTGATTTTTATAAATGACCTGGATGAAGAAGTAGAAGGATGGGTTTATTAAGTTTGCTGAAGACACAAAGGTTGGGGGTGTTGTGGATAGTCTGGAGGGGTGTCAGTAGTTACAGCAGGACATTGATAGGATGCAGAACTGGGCTGAGAAGTGGCAGATGGACTTCAACCCAGATAAGTGTACAGTGGTTCATTTTGGTAGGTCCAATTTGAGAACAGAATATAATATAAATGGTAAGACTCCTGGCAGTGTGGAGGACTTGGGATCCATGTCGATAGGACACTCAAATCTGCTGCACAGGTTGACGATGCTGTTAAGGCATATGGTGTGTTGGCCTTTATCAACCATGGGATTGAGTTCAAGTGCCATGAGGTAAGGTTACAGCTATATAACACCTCGATCAGACCCTACTTGGAGTACTGTGTTCAGTGCTGGTCACATCACTACAGGAAGGATATGGATACTATAGAGAGAGTGCAGAGGAGATTTACAAGGATGTTGTCTGGATTGGAGGGCATACTTTATGAGAGTAAGTTGAGTGTACTCAGCCTTTTCTCCTTGGAGTGATGGAAGATGAGCGGTGACCTGATAGAGGTGTACAAGATGATGAGGGGCATTGATCGCGTGAATAGCCAGAGGCTTTTTCCCAGGGTTGAAATGGCTAACACAAGGGGCATGGTTTTAAGGTGCTTGGAAATAGATACTGATGGGATGTCAGGGGTATGTTTTTCCACACAGAGTGGTGGGTGCGTGGAATGTACTGCCAGTGGTGGTGGTGGAAGTGGATACAACAGGGTCTATTAAGAGACTTAGATAGGTACATGGAGCTTAGAAAAAATAGATGGCTATGCACTAGGGAAATTCTATTCAGTCTCAAGAGTAGTTACATGGTTGGCACAACATTGAAGGGCCTGTAAACACAAAGTACACTGCAGATGCTGTGGTCAAATCAACATGTACAAACAAGCTGGATGAACTCAGCAGGTCGGGCCGCATCCGTTGAAATGAGCAGTCAATGTTTCGGGCCAAGACCCTTCATCAGGACTGTAATATGCTGTAATTTCTATGTTCTATGTTTTACAATATTACTGAAATACTAAATACACAGCATGAATACCCACACTTTACAACAATGGTGTGTAGAACAGCATCTTGATCGCACAGCATGTTGAACCTTTAAGTAGGTGGGTGATAGCAGCAAAAGACCACGAACACACTGTAAATGTAAATCGTTACTATACAAACATCACCACCACAGGGCTTGTTCCTGCACTGTACTTTTCTGTGATATAAGACTCACTTCAAGCAAATCTTTTGTTTTCTTTTATCATTGTTCACCTTTAGCTGAGGAGTAAGTGATTGAAAATTGCTTTTTGATGGAAAATGTATTCTGTCCACCCAGCAGAAATATCATTTAGTGGAGGGAAAGAAGATAGAATCAGCACATTTTCACTTCCTCTAACTCAAGATAATTCAAGTTCACAAGCAATACACTTTTATAGTTAGACCAAAAGTTAACAATAAATGGCATGCACTGGAACTATCTACCAGTCAGCCATTTAATCCAAACAGTTATCAAACGGTACTTTAAAATATTAGATCACATCCACCTCCACAGAGAACATAAACATGAGATTCTGCAGATTCTGGAAATCCAGATTAACATTACAAAATACTGGAGGAACTCAGCAGGGTAGGCAGCATCTATGGACAGAATACACAGTCGACGTTCCTCTGCCATACTTCTCTACATCTACAAATATAATTTTCATTAAAAAGCTTTAAATTGAAGTGCTTGCAATTTTCTTCTGTTTAAAAATGTTTATTCAATACTTTCAAACTTATCTTTTGCAAAGATTATTGTCAAACCAGTTCATCTTCACGCATCTGAGGACTTCCATGCAACTGTTAGATTCATTGAGATTGTTTAGAATAAAAAAGGGAGAAAGACTGATCACCTTCACTAGAATATTTGAATTACTGAGTTTATAACGGTGTTCTCATGGCATGCATGTATATTCATTGAACAGCTGCAAACATTGCCTACAAGAAAAAAAAAGGGAAAATCTGCAGATGCTGGAAATCCAAATCCAGGTCCTGATGAAGGGTCTCAGCCCGAAATGTCAACTATACTCTTTTCATAGATACTGCCTGGCCTGCTGAGTTCCTCCAGCATTTTGTGTGTGTTGTCAACAGGAAAATTTTTATTTACCATCTATTTTCGGTTAATCAGATCAAATGTCACTGTAATAAACCAAAAAGGACCGTCTATTTTAGACAGAAATATTTAAATTGTTAGCTTCAAAAGAACCGCTTGCTAATATGCAGAAATAATATTAATATACCTTATTACTTATGCAACTGTATTGTAAACAATCTGTATAATAGCTGACGAAGGAAGCACTAACAAAGGAGAAAATGAAGAACTGCTTTTGTGATTTTGTATGCTGCTTAAAAGAATGGAAAAATTGAAGTCAGATTAAAAAGGTAACATTTAATGGATTTCCCCAAGCAGAACTGATACGTAAAATAGTAACTGCTGACACATTACTAATATAAAGCAATAAGTAGTCAAGGAAATGTACATACTTTTTGGTACAAAAGACAGCGGTTGCAGAATATTCTTGAAGGGGAGGGTGAGCAGCTGAAGATCATGGTACATGTTAGTACCAATGACATAGGCAGGAGTGGGGTAGAGGTCCTGCGCAGTAAGTTTAGGGCATTATAAGGAGGCTTAAGAGCAGGACCTCCAAGGTGGTAATCTCTGGATTACTCCTGGGGCCACAAGCTAGGGGAAGTCAGAACAGGGAGATAGCACAGATGAATAAGAGGCTGAGGAAATGGTGGAAGGGGCAAGGTTTCAAGTTCTTGGATCACTGGAACCTTTTCTGGGGAAGGTGTGACATGAACAAATGGGACAGGTTGCACCTGAATTGGAGGGGAACCAACATCCTGGGAGGGAGGTTTGCAAATGCCATTGGGGAGGGTTTAAACTAGATTTGCAGGGGGGTTGGAACCTAAGTGAAGAGGCCTTCTTCACAAAGTGGATTTTCAGAAGGCCTTTGACAATGTGCCACATATGAGGCTGCTTAGCGAGGTAACAGCCTATGGAATTACAGTAAAGTTACTTGCACAGGTGGCGCATTGGCTGGTCAGCAGAAAACAGAGTGGGAATAAAAGAATCCTAGTCTGGCTGGCTGCTGGTTACCGGTGGAGTTCCACAGGGACTACTACTGATTTGGACTACGGTATTAATGGATTTGTGGCTAAATTTGCTGATGATACGAAGATAGGTAGAGCAGGTAGTGTTGAGGAAACAGAAAGCCTGCAGAAAGACTTAGATAGTTCAGGGGAATGGGCAAAGAAGTGGCAAATAAAATACAATGTTGGAAAGTGTATGGTCATGCACTTTGGTGGAAGAAATAAACAGGCAGACAATTATTTAGATGGGGAGAGAATTCAAAATGCAAAGATGCAAAGGGACTTGGGAGTCCTTGTGCAAGATACTCCAGGTTGAATCGGTTGTGAAGAAGGCGACTGCAATGTTGGCATTCATTTCTAGAGGTATAGAATATAAGAGCAGGGATGTGATGTTGAGGCTCTATAAGGCACTCGTGAAACCACACTTGGAGTATTGTGTGCAGTTTTAGGCTCCTTATTTTAGAAAGGATATACTGACATTGGAGAGGGTTCAGAGAAGATTCATGAGAATGATTCCAGGAATGAGGGGGGATCTCATAGAAATATTCCGAATGTTAAAAGACCTGAACAGTTTAGATATGGCATTTATTTATTTCCCATGGTAGGGGATTCTAGGACAAGAGGGCACGACTTCAGGATTGAAGGACATGCACTTAGAACTGAGATGGGGAGAAATTACTTTAGTCAGAGGGTGGTAAATCTGTGGAATTTATTGTCATGAGTGGCTCAGGAGACCAAGTCAGTGGGTGTATTTAAGGCAGAGATAGATAGGTTCTTGATAGCCAGGGCATCAAAGGGTATGGGGTGAAGGCAGGGGAGTGGGGATTGAATGGCAGGGCATACTCGATGGGCTGAATGGCCCACTTCTGCTCCTATATCTTATGGTCTTATGGCAAAGGTTGGGGTGTTTAGCGCACAATTAGAGACAGCTTGGAGGGAGTTTGTGATGAAGGATTAGCAGATGATAGAGCAAAGATGAACTCAGCAAGGTGGTTTGAGATGTGTCTATTTTAATGCAAGGAGTATCATAAACGAAGTGGATGAACTTAAGAGTGTGGATTGATACACTGGAACTGTGACGTTGTGGCCATTACAGAGACCTGGATGTCTCAGGAGCAGGAATGGCTGTTAAGAGTGCCAGCTTTAGATGTTTCAAAAAGAACAGAGAGGAAGGCAAAAGAGGTGGGAGCATGGTGTTGCTAATCAGGGATAGTATCATGGTTGCAGAAAACGAGGAAGTCATGGAGGGATGGTCTACGGAGTCAGTGTGGGTGGAAGTCAGAAACAGGAAAGGGGCAATAATTCTACTGAGAGTTTTTTATAGACCCCCAATAGTGACAGTGATATCGAGGAGCAGATAGGGAGGCAGATTCTGGAACAGTGCAATAATAGGGTTGTTGTGATGGGCGATTTTAACTTTCCTAATATTGACTGGCATCCTTAGAGCAAGTGGTTTAGATGGGGTGGAGTTTGTTAGGTGTGTTCAGCAAGGTTTTCTGATGCAATATGTAGATAAGCCAACCAGAGGAGAAGCTGTACTTGGTCTGGTATTGGGAAATGTACATGGTCAGGTGTCAGATCTCTCAGTGGGAGAGTATTTTGGAGGTAGTGATCACAACTCTATCTCCTTTACAATAGCGCTGGAGAGGGATAGGAGCAGACAATTTGGAAAACATTTAATTGGGGTGGGGGAAATACGTATGATACTATTAGGCAGGAACTTAGGAACATAAATTGGGAGGAGATGTTCCAGGGAAATGCATGGCAGAAATATGGCAAATTTTCAGGGAACATCTGCATGGCGTTCTACATAGGTATGTTCCATTGTGGCAGGGAAAGATGGTAGGGTAAAAGAACCATGGTGTACAAAGCACGTAGAAAATCTAGTCAAGACAAGCTTATGAAAGGTTCAAGAAACTTGGTACTGTTAGAACTTTAGAAAATTACAAGGGTGCCAGGAAAGAGCTCAAGAATGAAATTAGGAGAGCTAGAAGGGGCTATGAGAAGGCTTTGGTGAGCAGGATTAAGGAAAACCCCAAGGCATTCTACAGGTATGTGAAGAGCAAGAGGATGAGCCATGTGAGTATAGGACCAATCAGGAGTGAGAGTAGAAACATGTGCATGGTGTCAGAGGAGGTAGTGGAGGTACTTAGTGAATACTTTACTTCAGTATTCACCAGTTTGAAGGACCTTGGCAACTATGGGGATGACTTACAGTGGACTGAAATGCTGGAGCATATAGACATTAAGAAAGCGGGTATGCTAGAGTTTTTGAAAGGTATTAAGTTAGTTAAGTTGCCAGGACTGGACGAGATGTACCCCAGGCTACTGTGGGAAGTGAGAAAGGAGATTGCTGAGCCTCTAGCTATGATCTTTGCATCATCAACATAAATGGGACAAGTACCAGAGGACTGGTTGGTTGCAAAAGTTGTTCCCTTGTTAAAGAAAGGGAGTAAAGATAACCTAGGAAATTATAGACCAGCGAGTCTTATTTCAGTGGTGAGCAATTTAGAAACATAGAAAACCTACAGCACAATACAGGCCCTTCAGCCCACAATGATGTGCCGAACATGTACTTACTTTGGAAATTACCTAGGGTTACCCATAGCCCTTTACTTTTCTAAGCTGCAGGTACCATGTTGTTGGAGAGGATCTTGAGAGGCAGGATTTATGAGCATTTGGAGAGACATAAACTGTTTAGGAAGTCAGCATAGCTTTGTCAAGGGCAGGTGATGTCTTACAAGCCTGATTGAATTCTTTGAGGATGTAACAAAACACATTGATGAAGATAGAGCAGTAGATGTAGTGTATATGGATTTCAGTAAGGCATTTGATAAGGTTCTCATTGTAAGGCTCATTCAGAAAGCAAGGAGGCATGGGATCCAAGGAGACCTGGCTTTGTGGATCCAGAACTGGTTTGCCCACAGAAGGCAAACGGTGGTTGCAGATGGTTTGTAACCTGCATAGAGGATGGTAATCAGTGGTGTTCCACAGGGATCTGTTCTGGCATCCCTCCTCTTTGTGATTTTTATAAATGATCTGGATGAGGAAGTAGAAAGGTGGGTTAGTAAGTTTGCTGATGACAGAAAAGTTAGGGGTGTCATGGATTGACTGGAGGGTTGTCAGGTTACAGCGGGACATCGAACCACTTCAACCCAGGTAAGTGTGAAGTGGTTCATTTCGGTAGGTCATATTTGAAGATAGAATATAATATTAATGGTAAGACTCTTGGCACTGTGGAAGGTCAGAGATAGCTTGGAGTCCATGTCCCTAGGACACTCAAAGCTGCTGCGCAGGTTGACAGTGTTAAGGTGTAAGGTGTGATGGCCTTCATCAACAGTGGGACTGAGTTCCAGAGCCATGAGGTAATGTTACCGCTGTATAAAACCTTGATCAGACCCCACTTGGAGTACTCTGTTCAGTTCTAGTCACCTCACTACAGGAAGGATGTGGATACTATAGAGAGTGCAGAGGAGATTTACAAGGATATAGCCTGGATTGGAGAGCATGCCTTATAAGAATAGGTTGAGTGAATTTGGCCTTTTCTCCTTGGAGCGCTGGAGGATGAGAGGTGATCTGATAGAGGTGTATAAGATGATGAGAGGCATTGATTGTGTGGATAGTCAGAGGCTTTTTCCCAAGGCTAAAATGGCTAGCACGAGAGGACACAGTTTTAAGGTGCTTGGAAATAGGTACGGAGGAGATTCAGGGGTGTTTTTTTTTTACTCAGAGGGTGGTGAGTGCGTGGAATGGGTTGGAGGCAGATACATTCGGGTCTTTCAAGAGACTCCTGGATAGGTACTTAGAAAAATAGAGTGCTATGGGTAACCCTAGGTAATTTCTAAGGTAGGGACATGTTCGGCACAGCTTTGTGGGCCAAAAGGCCTGTATTTTGCTGTTTCTATTACATAAAATGCAGTATAGCTGATCCCCTGGTAGGCTGAATGACAAACTGCTCTAAAAAGTCATCTCTTAGGGATTCAACAAACTCACTCTCTTGAGATCTGTTACCAACCCAATTTTCCCAATCAACCTGCATGTTAAAATCTCCCATGATTATCATAACACTGCCCTTTTAACACACCTTTTCTATTTTCTGTCCATCTATATATAACTGCCAACAGGGTCCTTTTACCCTTGCAGTTTCTTTACTCAACCCAGAAGGATTCAATATCTTACGATGCTATGTCACATCTTTCTACTGATTTGATGCCATTCTTTACCAGTAGAGCCACGCCACCCCTCTGCCTATCTTCCTATCCCTCTGTTACAATGTGTAACCTTGGACATTCAGCTCCCAACTACAGTCATCCTTCAGCCATGATTCAGTAATGGCCACAACATCATAACTGGCAATCTGTAATAGTTCAACAAGATCATCCACCTTATTTTTTATACTCTGCGCACTGAGATACAACACCTTGAGTACCGTATTTGCTACCCGTTTTGATTTTTGCATCCCTCATGCACTGATACTCACCCTGTTGGCTGTGATTATGTCCCATCACCTGCCAGCCTTCCTGACAGTCTGACTGCATACCATCTTTACTTTTTTACCATCCGTCCTATCCTGAGTCCCATCACTCTGGTTCCCACCCCCTTGTCAAATTAGTTTAAACCCTCCCCAATAGCTCCAACAAACCTGCCCGTGAGAATATCGGTCCTCCTTGGGTTCACTTTTGAACAGGTCATAGCTCCCCCAGAAGAGATCCCAATGATCCAAGAACCTGAAGCCCTGAGCCCTGCAGCAGATTCTCAGCCATGTATTTATCTGCCTAATCATCCTGTTTCTACCCTCACTGGCACATGGCACAGGCAGCAATCCAGAAATTACTACTCTTGGACATCCTGCTGCTCAGCTTTCTACCTAGCTCTCTAAAATCTCATTAGCCACATGGAATGTGAGAGCACTTGCCCAAGCAGGAAACTGCAGGAGCTTGCTATGAGCTAGAGAGGTATACCTGGCACATTGTGGGACTTTGTGAAGTCAGGTAGAAAAACCTCAGATGTTGGAATGCTCCTCTTGCAGGATATGGTAAGTCAGGGAGACCTCTGGTGTCCCTGACAACAACACCTGCAAGAAATGCATCCAGCTGCAGCTCCTAACAAACCGTGTTAGGGAACTGGAGCAGGAGCCGGATAACCTCCAGATCATTCGGGAGAATGAGGAGTTTATAGATAATAGTTTCAGGGAGGTAGCTATGCCAAGGAGCAGGGTACAGGTAATTGGGTTACTGTCAGGCAAGGGAAGGGGAAAGGGCAGGCAGAGCAGGGATCCCCTGTGGCCATTTCCCTCAACAACAAATATACCGATTTGGATACTGTTGGGGGGTGGGGTGGGGGATGACTTACCTGGGACAAGCTGCAGCAGCCAGATCTCTGGCACTGAGTCTGGTTCTGCAGTGCAGAAGGGAGGGTGGAAGAAGAGAAGAGCGGTCGTGATAGGGGACTCGATAGTTAGAGGTAGAGACAGGAGGTTCTGTGGTTGCGACAGAGACTCCCGGATGGTTTGTTGCCTCCTGGGTGCCAGGGTCAGGGATGTCTCTGATCGCGTGCACAGCATTCTGAAGTGGGAGGGTGAGCAGCTAGATGTCATGGTACACAACGGTACCAATGACGTAGGAAGAAAGAGTGAGGAGGTCCTGAAGAATGAGCGTGGTAGGAAGTTAAAAAGCAGGACCTCGAAGGTGGTAATCTCAGGATTGCTACCTGTGCCACATGCCAGTGAGGGTAAGTATAGGATGCTCTGGAGGATGAACATGTGGCTGAGGAACTGGTGTATGGGGAAGGGTTTCAGATTTCAGGATCACTGGGACCTCTTCTGGGGCAGGTGGGACCTGTACAAGAGAGGCGGGTTACGCCTGAACGACAGGGGGACCAATATCCTTGCAGGGAGGTTTGCTAGTGCTGTTGGGGAGGGTTTAAACTAGATTTGCAGGGGGATGGGAACCAGAGTGCCAGAGTAGATAGTGGAGTGGGAGTGAAAATAAATTATGCTATAAGTTCATGTAAAGTCAGAAAGAGAAGGGTTGTGGGTGGTGGTAATAATCTTCTGAGGTGTGTCTATTTCAATGCCAGGAGTATTGTGGGGAAGGCAGACGAGCTGAGGGCGTGGATTGAAACATGGAATTACGACATTATTAGCCATTAGTGAAACTTGGCTACAGGAGGGGCAGGACTGGCAGCTTAATGTTCCAGGGTTCTGATGTTTCAGACATGATAGAGGAAGAGGGATGAAGAGTGGGGGGGGGGGGGTGGCATTGCTAGTCAGGGAAAATGTTACAGCAGTGCTCAGGCAGACAGATTAGAGGGTGTGTTTACTGAGGCCATATGGGTAGAGCTGAGAAACAGGAAAGGTATGACCACATTAATGGGGTTGTATTATAGACCACCCAATAGTCAGCGAGAATTGGAGGAGCAAATCTGCAGAGAGATAGGATAGCAGACAACTGCAGGAAACATAAAGTTGTGATAGTAGGGGATTTTAATTTTCCACATATTGATTGGGACTCCCATACTGTTAAAGGTCTAGACGGGTTAGAGATTGTAAAATGTGTTCAGGAAAGTTTTCTAAATCAATATATAGAGATACCAACTAGAGAGGATGCAATATTAGATGTCCTATTAGGAAATGAGTTATGACATGTGACGGAAGAGTGTGTAGGGAACACTTTGGTTCCAGTGATCGTAACACCATTAGTTTCAACTTGATCATGGATAAAGATAGATCTGGTCCTCGGGTTGAGGTTCTAAACTGGAAAAAGGCCAAATTTGAAGAAATGAGGAAGTATCTAAAAAGCGTGGATTGGGACAGGTTGTTCTCTGCCAAGGATGTGATTGGTAAATGGGAGACCTTCAAAGGAGAAATTTTGAGAGTGCAGAATTTGTACGTTCCTGTCAGGATTAAAGGCAAAGTGAATAAGAATAAGGACCCTTGGTTTTCGAGGGATATTGGAAATCTGATAAAGAAGAAGAGAGAGATGTATGACAGGTATAGGCAACAAGGAGCAAATAAGATGCCTGAGGAGTATAAGAAGTGCAAGAAATACTTAAATAAATCAGGAGGACTAAAAGGAGACATGAGGTTGCTTTGGCAGTCAAGGTGAAGGATAATCCAAAGAGCTTCTACAGGTATATTAAAAGCAAAAGGATAGTAAGGGATAAAATTGGTCCTCTTGAAGATCAGAGTGGTTGGCTATGTATGGAACCAAAAGAAATGGAGAAGATCTTAAATCAGTTTTTTGCATCTGTATTTACTAAGGAAACTGGCAAGGAGTCTATGGAAATAAGGTAAACAAGTAGTGAGGTCATGGAATCTATACAGATTGAAGAAGAGGAGGTGCTTGCTGTCTTGAGGCAAATCAGAGTAGATAAATCCCAGGACCTGATAGGGTATTCCCTCGGACCTTGAAGGAGACTAGTGTTGAAATTGCAGGGGCCCTGGCAGATATATTAAAAATGTCGGTATCCACAAGTAAGGTGCCAGAGGATTGGAGGATAGCTCATGTTGTTCCGTTGTTTAAAAAAGGCTCTAAAAGTAATCCGGGAAATTATAGGCCGGTATGTTTGACATCAGTAGTAGGTAAATTATTGGAAGGAGTACTAGAAGATAGGGTCTACAAGTATTTGGATAAACAGGGACTTATTAGAGAGAGTCAACATGGCGTTGTGCGTGGTAGGTCATGTTTAACCAATCTATTAGAGTTTTTCGAGGAAGTTACCAGGAAAGTGGATGAAAGGAAGGTAGTGGATGTTGTCTACATGGACTTCAGTAAGGCCTTTGACAAGGTCCCGCATGGGAGGTTAGTTAGGAAGACTCAGTTGCTAGGTATACATGGTGAGGTGGTAAATTGGATTAGACATTGGCTCAATGGGAGAAGCCAGAGAGTGGTAGTGGAGGATTGCTTCTCTGGCCATCAAACTTTACAACTCCTCCCTCGGAGTGTCAGACACCCTGAGCCAATAGGCTGGTCCTGGACTAATTTCCACTTGGCATAATTTACTTATTATTATTTAATTATTTATGGTTTTTATATTGCTATATTTCTACCTATTCTTGGTTGGTGCGACTGTAACAAAACCCAATTTCCCTTGGGCTCAATAAAGTATGTCTGTCTGTCTGAGTGGAGGCCTGTGATTAGTGGTGTGCCACAGAGATCAGTGCTGGGTCCATTGTTATTTGTCATCTATATCAATGATCTGGATGATAATGTGGTAAACTGGATTTGCTAAATTTGCTGATGATACAAAGATTGGAGGTGTAGTGGACAGTGAGGAAGGTTTTCAAAGCTTGCAGAGGGATTTGGACCAGCTGGAAAAATGGGCTGACAAATGGCAGATGGAGTTTAATGCGGACAAGTGTGAGGTATTGCACTTTGGAAGGTCAAACCAAGGTAAGTGGTAGGACACTGAGCAATGCAGTAGAACAGAGGGATCTGGGAATACAGGTACATAATTCCGTAAAAGTGGTGTCACAGGTAGATAGGATCATAAAGAGAGCTATTGGCACATTGGCCTTTATAAATCAAAGCACTGAGTATGAGAGTTGGAATGTTATGGTGAGGTTGTATAAGACATTGGTGAGGCTGAATTTGGAGTATTATGTGCAGTTTTGGTCACCTAATTACAGGAAAGATATTAATAAGGTTAAAAGAGTGCAGAGAAGGTTTACAAGGATGTTGCTGGAAACTGAGTTACAGAGAAAGGTTGAATAGGTTAGGAATTTATTCCCTCGAGCGTAGAAGAATGAGGGGAGATTTGATAGAGGTGTAGAAAATTATGATGGGTATAGATAGAACGCAAGCAAGCTTTTTCCACTGAGGCTATGAGAGAAAAAAACCAGAGGACATGAGTTAAGGGTGAAAAGGGAAAAGTTTAAAGGGAACATTAGGGGAAACCTCTTCACACAGAGTAGAGGGAGTGTGGAATGAGCTGCCAGTTGAAGTGGTGAACGCAGGCTCACTTTTAACATTTAATTAGAACTTGGACAGGTACATGGATGAGAGGTGTATGGAGGGATATGGTCTGGGTGCAAATCAGTGGGACTAGGCAGAAAAATGGCTTGGCACAGCCAAGAAGGGCCAAAAGGCCTTTTTCTGTGCTGTAATGTTCTATGGTTCTGTGGTTCTAATTGGTCTATGGCAGATGCAATCTCATTGGCTCTTCATGTGGCCTTTGATCTCCTGTACAATTAAACAGGATTACAGCTCAGTGTTTAACACAATCATTCCTACAGTTCTGAACAAAAAGCTCCAGAACCTGGGCCTCTGTACCTCCCTCTGCAACTGGATCCTTGATTTCCTAACTGGAAGACCACAATCTGTGCGGATCAAAAATAACATCTCCACCTCGCTGACAATCAACACTGGTGCACCTCAGGAATGTGTGCTTAGCCCACTGCTCTACTCTCTCTGTACCTATGACTGTGTGGCTAGGCACCACTCAAATACTGTCTATAAATTGCTGATGCTATAACTATTGTTGGCAGATTTCAGACGGTGACTAGAGGGCATACAGGAACGAGATATATCAGCTAGTTGAATGGTGTCACAACAACAACATTACACTTAACGTCAGTAAGACCTTACAAGCACCAGTCCTTACAAAGGGATCTGAACTGGAAAGAGTGAGCTATTTCAAGTTCCTGGGTGTCAATATCTAGCAGTTTAAGGAGATGTGGTATGTCATCAAAGATACTCACAAATTTCTACAGATGTACTGTGGAGAGCTTACTGACCGGCTGCATCACCGTCTGGTATTGGGGGGGGGGGGGGGGGGGCGGGGTTGTGTGGGGAGCTACTGCACAGGATCGAAGTAAGCTGCAGAGAGTTGTAAACTTAGTCAGCTCCATCATGGGCACTAACCTCCATAGTATCCAGGACATCATCAAGAATCAATGCATCAAAAAAGGTGATATCCATGATTAAGGATCCCCATCACCCAAGTCATGCCTTGTTCTCATTGCTACCATCAAGGAGGTACAGAAGCCTGAAGGCACACACTGAACGATTTGGGGTCAGCTTCTTCCCCTCTGCTGTCTGGTTTCTGAATGGACATTGAACCTGTGAACACTACCTCAATATTTCTATTTTTGCACTACTTATTTAACTATCTTCTATATAACACATATATATTTACTATAATTCATGTTTTTTCTATTGTAAGTTGCATTGTACTGCTACTGCAAAAACAACAAATTTTAGGACATGTGCCAGTGATATTAAATCTGATTCTGATGTATCTACTGTATATCTATCTATATCTATAGTACTGTGCAAAGCCTTAGGCACATATTTAGTTAGGGTACCTAAGATTTTTTCACAGTACTGTAGTAATTTTATGTATTGCACTGTACTGCTGTTGAAAAAAACAAATTTAATTACATATGTGAGTGATAATAAACCTGATTCTGAAATGGGTCTCTATTGTGGACTGAGGCTGGGAAGGCGACAAGGAGAAGGGAATCTTGGTTGGGAAAAGACAAAGGGTAAAGGGAGGGAGTGGGAAACACCAGCAAGACATTCTGTAATGATCAATAAACCAATTGTTTGGAATCAAATGGCCTTGCCTGGGTTTCTCAGGGCTGGGTGTGTCTGCACTAATGCCACCCCTCACCCCGGCATTCCTTTTCTGCCATCTGTCCCATGCCCCTCCTGTGGCACTCCACCCTTACGATTCCCAACATCCTATACTCCTGTAAGATTTACAAGCTAGCTTTCCACTCTACACTGATAAGTACAGTACTGTATAAAAGTCTTAGGTCATCCTCAGGGTGGAGGAGCAACACTCTATATTTCACCTGAAAGCTTCCAACCTGATCGTATGAAAATCAATTTCTCCTTCCAGTAAAAAAAATCCCTCCCTTTACCTCTTCTATTCCCCATTCTGGCCTCTTATGTCTTCTTACCTGCCACTGGGATGACGACTCCTTCCCTTTCTCCTAGGTTCCACTCTCCTATCAGATTCATAGAAACATAGAAAAAATACAGCACAATACAGGCCCTTCTGCCTGCAAAGCTGTGCCTAACATGTCCCTACCTTAGAACTACCTAGGCTTTACCCATAGCCCTCTATTTTTCTAAGCTCCATGTAGCCATCCTGGAGTCTCTTAAAAGACCCTATCGTTTCCACCTCCACCACCGCTGCCAGCAGCCCTTTCCACGCACTCACCACTGTCTGCGTAAAAAACCCACCCCTGACATCTCCTCTGTACCTACTTCCAGGCACCTTAAAACTATGCCCTCTTGTGCTAGCCAATTCAACCCTGGGGAAAAGTCTCTGACTATCCACACAGTCAATGCCTCTCATTATCTTGTACACCTCTATCAAGTTACCTCTCATCCTCTGTCACTCCAAGGAAATAAAGGCTGAGTTCACTCAACCTATTCTCATAAGGCATGCTCCCCAATCCAGGCAACATCCTTGTAAATCTCCTCTGCACCCTTTCTATGGTTTCCACGTCCTTCCTACAGAGAGGCAACCAGAATTGAGCACAGTTCTCCAAGTGGGGTCTGACCAGGGTCCTATATAACTGCAACATTACCTCTTGGCTCTTAAACAATCCCACGATTGATGAAGGCCAGTCTTACGCCTACTTAACCAGAGTCAACCTGCGTAGCAGTTTTGAGTGTCCTATGGACTCAGACCCCAAGATCCCTCTGACCCTTCACACTGCCAAGAGTCTTATCATTAATAATATATTCTGCCATCATATTTGACCTACCAAAATGAACCACCTCACACTTCTCTGGGTTGAACTCCATCTGCCACTTCTCAGCCCAGTTTTGCATCCTATCAATGTCCCACTGTAACCTCTGACAGCCCTCCACACTATCCACAACACACACCACCTTTGTGTCATCAGCAAATTTACTAACACATCCCTCCACTTTCTCATCTAGGTCATTTATAAAAATCATAAAGAGTAGGGGTCCCAGAACAAATCCCTGAGGCACACCCCTTCTTCAGCCCTTTACCTTTCCTATTCACCGGGCTTCACCTATACCTTTTAGCTATTCTCTTTCCCCTCCCCCAACAGCATTTTGTGTGTGTTACTTAGGTACCCTAGTTATATATACATGCTTGTCCTAAGACTTTTGCACAGTACTGTATCTATATCTCAAAGCAGTTAGCAAAGTCCATCATAATAGGCTGATCCAGAATGTAGGGAAAGGAACTGTGAAAGCTAATAACTGGTAAATAGGATACGGTTCATGTGCAAACAGGGAACCACAGGTAAAGCGGAATGCTGCAGTGACGTCATTCAAGTTTCAACAACTTCAGTAGATATGTTACAGTGTGCACCTTTTGTAGGGCACAGCCTGCCTAAGTCAGCTGCATGTTGGAGATGGTGCTCATCATTTATGGTAGGATTGCAGAAGTATGTGGCCACAGTACCACCACCCATTCCACACTTTACAGCTGACTGGAAAAAGATCATCAGGGAAGTTACGGCAGTCATCAGGCAATGGGATGCAGAGTCGAAAAGGACAATGGATCGTGAGAATGGGGTTGACATGGCTCAGGAGAACCCCCTCCTTTTGGGACGATATTTGGAACTGAAGTTTAGATGTACAAATCCATCCCTGGATTCGACCTCTTTTTCATGTTATTGTTGCTGTACAGCCGATAGTTTTAATGACTGTTATTATATAAGTGTGTGTACTGTGGCAACAGATAAACCGTTAGCATTAGAGGTACGGATACTTAGAAGGCAGTGGAACAAAATTTTAATTCTGCTTACGAGCAGCAGTGTAGTAAATGAGGCTGGGAAAATTGACAGAATATCACCTTAAGGAACTTTAATATAGTAGAAATATCAAAGATTTAGCTCAAACAAGGTTCATGGCTTCAGCACATTCTGGGAAGATTGGGAGGAGGGGTGAATGCAGAAAAGAGAAGTGTGCAGTGACGATATTGACTGAATAAACTACTATGGCACTGAGAATGGTTATTAACTCAATTATTTTGAGTGAAAGGCAAATAAAAGAACTATTATGCTTCTAAGTATTCATTAATGCCACTAAATAGTGAAAAGGAGATGGCAAGAGTAAGTCTGCAGCTGTATTACAGAAAGATGCAGAATAACCAATGAGTTCAATTATATAAATACAGATTGGAATAGCAGCCTTGTAATTAGCATTTTAAAAACAAAATCCTGAAACATATCTGAACAGTGCCAGAGTTGAAGACATAGTCTGGCTACAGACTGTAAGCATTCCCATGACAAGGAAAGACAAGACATGGAAAGTTGGAGCAGAGCTTCCTGCATGACTTGAGATATAAATAGAAACATAACGAATGCAAAATTCATAAATGCAGGAAACCACCAAGTATAGAAGCTGTAACAAAAAGGGTGAATAATCAGAATTAGGTTTCATATCACTGACACATGTTGTGTAATTTGTTATTTTCTGGCGGTAGTATAGTGCAATACATAATAATTACAAAAATGTAAATTACATTAAGAAATATATAGTAAAAATTTAAGTAGTGCAAAAAAAAAGTGACGTGGTGTTCATGGGTTCATTGTCTATTCAGATATCTGTTGGTGGAGGGGAAGAAGCTGTTCCTGAAACACTGAGTGTGCATAAACAGGCTCCTGTACCTCATTCCTAATAGTAGTAATGAGCAGAGGGTATGTCCTGGGAGATGAATATAGTATTTATGGTAAGACTCTTGGCAGTCTGGAGGATCAGAGGGATCTTGGGGTCCGAGTCCATAGGACGCTCAAAGCAGCTGCGCAGGTTGACTCTGTGGTTAAGAAGGCATATGGTGTATTGGCCTTCATTAATTGTGGAATTGAATTTAGGAGCTGAGCAGTAATGTTGCAGCTATATAGGACCCTGGTCAGACCCCACTTGGAGTACTGAGCACAGTTCTGGTCACCTCACTACAGGAAGGATTGGAAGCCATAGAAAGAGTGCAGAGGAGATTGACAAGGATGTTGCCTGGATCGGGGAGCATGTCTTATGAGAACAGGTTGAGTGAACTCGGCCTTTTCTCCTTGGAGCAAAGGAGGATGAGAGGTAACTTGATAGAGGTGTACAAGATGATGAGAGGCATTGATTGTGTGGATAGTCAGAGGCTTTTCCCAGGGCTGAAATGGTTGCCACAAAAGGACACAGGTTTAAGGTGCTGGGGAGTAGGTACAGAGGAGATGTCAGGGGTATTTTTTTTTTTAATTTTTAAAAATCTATTTATTTATTTATTTATTTACACAGAGAGTGGTGAGTGTGTGGAATGGGCTGCCAGCAACGGTGGTGCAGGCAGATACAATAGGGTCTTTTAAGAGACTTTTAGATAGGTATATGGAGCTTAGAAAAGTATAACAAAACATATCGTGGCTGTTGCAACATTGGCGCAACAATTTGCTATCACAAATACTCCTGAAAATACAATTACTTTATTACAATGAGTATAAACAATAGGCAATGCACGTAGAGCATGCTCATCAACGTGATTGCAAACTGAAATGCATGTAAACGCAATGCATAGAGCTGTGTGCATGATTCTTTTATAGCCTTTCTAAAACCTGTCCTGCCATGCAGCATCGCCCTGCCTAAGTGGGCCCAGGCATGCCTGGACAAGATAGAAACACTTTCAGCTCACATTGTGGGCAACTTTTTTATTTATTTGTTTACTTACTTCTTTATTGAGATACAGCATGGAATAGGCTGTACTGGTCCTTTGAGCCACGCCGCCCAACAATGCCCTAAATAAACCTTAGGACAATTTACAATGACCTATTAACCTACCAAGTGGTATGTCTTTGAACTGTGGGAGGAAACCTTACAAGAAACTCCTTACAGATAGTGGCCTGGATCATCTGTACTGCGCTATTATGCTGTGACTTCTAGGAACTGAAATAACAAATATAGGTGATTTCAAAAAATCACAGAAGGAAATTTTATGATAAGGTAGTTAATATTCACTCATTGAAAATATGTATCTTTGTTGGATTGCATCACAACAGCAAGCTGGGCTATTGTGAAGTGTCCTATATTCTTGGCTGGTTACACAGATTCAAGAATTCCTTGCCTAGTTCTGAATCAGTTGATATGCCCTACTGACGTAGAAGATTGAAGCCTGGTAAGATGTTAATTCTGCCTGCATTGGATGGGTTGCAGACTGTTTCCATAGTCTCCTCAGTCATTTTATGATTAGCAGTCTCAAGCATTACGAGTGTTTTGAGAAAAGATGTGCAGCTGCTGTGTTGATATAGGATATATAAAGACTAAAAAGGCCATTTGGCTTAATGCTAGTTTAAAAGGGCTTCAAATAGGAATAAATATGCATTGATATGCACAGTCTCATGCAGACGGACAGAAGGAATCTTTTTCCTAATCAAGGGGAGAGCAGGTTGACTCAAAACTGAGAGCCTAGAAAGAGGAGTTGATAGAAGAGTTCCGAGCATGAACACTGTTGTTGAGCTAAGTTGCACATTTACAAAGTCAGTATAGACTGACCAGCTCCACAGTGAGACTCAGTACTCTGTTGCCCAGTGCAAGAGAGCAAAGGGCTGAGGAATCTGATTCCTGTGTATACTTCTCAGCAGGCTGAGGTGCATCAAATTATATATGTATTTGTTCAGTTACAGTGTGGAACAGGCCCTTTCGGCCCATCAAGCTGCTCCTATGTCTTATGGTCTTATTTTTATGCTCAGCAGCCCAAAATCCATAAGACACACTGAAAAGTATTCAAGAAGTAAAGCCTTTGTTGTCTTGTGTAGTTGATTAACCCAGCTCCTAGTGAGGTAGCTGTTGTTGAGCATCCTGTCACAGCCTTCTAGTCTTCCTTGGGGGGAAAATCCCAGATGATCAAACTTGGGGAGGGAGACAAACTTAGCAGTTATAGTTAGCTGAACATTTATGGGGAAATAATATCTATGACTTGGATAAGACTTGGGGGAATCTCATTGACACCTATCAAATATTGAAAGGCCAAGATAGAGTGGACGTGGAGAGGATGTTTCCTATAGTCTGGGAGTACAGGACCAGAGGGCACAGCTTCAGAAAAGAAGGCTGTGCCTTTAGAACAGAGCTGTGGAGGCCAATTTTTGGGTATATTCAAAGCAGAGGCTGATAGGTTCTTGTTTAGACAGGGAGTCAAAGTTTACAGGGAGATGGGAGAATGGGATTGAGGGGGATAATAAATCACCTATGATGGAATGGCTTAATTCTGCTCCTATGTTCTATGGTCTCAATACAAGGAGTATTACATTCAGAAAATATATATTAGCCTATTAATTTAACAAATTCCTTTATTTGACTATACAAAAAAGGGCAGGAAAGAGGGATTAAGAATTCTTTCAAAAACTGGCACATGGACTTAATGGTTTCTTATGTGCTATAGCAATCTATAATGTTCAGGGCATTTCTGCTCAGTGGACATCAGAGAGTCAGAGTACAGTGTAGTCAATTGATGCTTAAGATAAGTAAAAAAATTGCAGCGCTCCATTCACTAAGCACTGACATCAATTTTGTTATCAAACCCTCCAAAAAAATGTTGGTGTTCCTGTGGATCAACAAACTGACTTCCATTCTCATACCTTCTCTGAACCACAACCCTATCATCAAACATCCATGGTCTCCAGTTGTAGAAGCCCAGCCCAGCACAGATCATTTCTGGCCAAAAGGAGTCACAGAGCAGACGCAATGTTTCAGCCTCTCTCCATTTTGACTGCATTTCTGTTTTTATTACAAGAAGAATATTTTTCCTAAACCAGTTCCTACCAGTAAATTCTTAATGCCTCCAGTAACAACTCCATTCCCCTTGACAGGTAACATACAAAATGTTGGAGGAACTTAGCAGGTCAGGTAGCATCAATGGAAAGGAATAAAGCATCAATATTTCAGGCTGAACCCCTTTATCAGGGCTGGAAAGAAAGGGGAAGGAAGTCAGATAAGAAGGTGGTGGGGGGGGGGTGGAGGGAAGGAAGGAGTACAAGTTAGATGGTAAGATGGCAGTACACTTGGTGGCAGCAGCCTCTCCAGGTCCAAAAAAAAAGTGCAAATGTTAGTCTTAGATGTTTTTCTTGTGATCGTAAGACTCTGTTGGACATTGGTAATACAAAATACAGCCGGTTCATTGGCAAGACTGACAGCATGGCCCTGGTTGTTGTTGGGACTAGGCTCTCACGCTGTGATATCACCTGCTACAACACCCAGGGGAGGAGGTGCTCGAGGCAGTGTGGGAGAGAACAGAGGTTTGGTGGGTGCATTGGAATCTGTGCTGGGTTGAGGGCTGGCTCTCCTGTTGGAGTTGATCTCCAGTGTTCGCTCCCTGGAAGACAAGCTAGATTGCCTTCGTCTGCGACTAACCCAGCACGAGATGAGGAACGGCCGCATGCTTCTTCTTGCAAAAACATGGCTACAGATCAACATCCCATGCATCATCAATCTTCAGGCAATGCCACGCAGGGATCTGAGCTAATATTATGTTGTGACTGTATGTACTATCACAACTATATTTGCTGTGTGCTACGTGTGACTGTATTCACTGTGTTTTGCACCTAGGCCCCAGAGGAACGCTGCTTCATTTAGGTGTACACATGTGTATGGCTGAATGATAATTAAAGCTGAACTTGAGGTGGCAGTTGAAGCCATGTAAGTTGGGGAGCAAGTGAAGTGAGTAGCTGGGAGATGATAGGTGGAACACACACAAAATGCTGGAGGAACTCAGCAGGCTAGACCGCATCTTGTGAACTACGATTTAGCGCCCCAAACAATTCTTCCAGGTGAGATGACACTTCACCTATGAGTCTGTTGGGATCATATACTGTGTTCAATGTGGCCTCCTGTATATCAATGTAGACTGGGAGACCGCTCTGCCAAGCAACCCAATGGCATAAACATCAATTTCTCAAAAGTCCAGTAATGCCCCCCCCCACCTTCACCATTTCCCAGCCCCTTTTCCTCCCCCTCATGTTATCCCCTTGCCTGTTCATCGCCTCCCTCTAGTGCTCCCCCCCACACCCCCCTTCTTTCTTCCTTGGCCTTTTGTCTCTTTCACCAACCAATTTCCTAGCTCTTTGCTTCATATACCTAATTACAACTGTCTATGTAAATAGATACCACAGTTTCACTATCCTCTGGCTAAAGAAATGTTTTCTTATCTCTGTTCTAAATGGATGTCCCTCTATTCTGAGGCTGTGCCCGCTGGTCCTGGACTTCCCCACTATCTCTCCGCATCCAGTCTATCTAGGCCTTCAGATATTTGATAGGCTTTAATGAGTGGTATATTCCCTCATCCAGGTTTTGGTTAAAAGTCTAGAAGCAGTGTTCTGAATGAGTTGAATTTTGTCAATAGATTGCTTTGTAAAAAGTGCATTACAGTAATCTACTCTTTTGCATACAAGACCAAGAAGAACAAAGACTGGTTTGATGAAAATGACAATGAAACAGAAGAGCCAATTAACAACAAAAGAAATACTTTCTGTGCCTGGCAGAAGGACATCAATTGCAAGGCGAAAAGAGAAACCCACTCCAAGTCATGGGCATATTTAAAGCTGAAGTTGATAGATTTCCGATTGGTTGGGGCATTAAGGGATATGGTGAGAGAGCAGGTAAGGTGGCTGAATGGGATCAGGGATCAGCCATGATGAAATGGTGAAGTGGACTCAATGGGCTGAATGGCCTAATTATGCTCCTAAGTCTTATGGTCTAATATCAAGACCCAACTGAGGAGGTGCCACCTCAACCTGAATGGATGAGAGAAATTTCCCGATAGGAAAAATTAGAGAAGGACTGTCTATGCAGGGACTGCACAGCTCAAACAATACCTTCAGTGAGCCACTGACACTAAGCGGCTTCAACATAAAGAGAGACTGGAAAAGACCCAAACAGCTACATCCACCACCACTTCAATGACCTACACCTGCTAACACTGCAATGGATTATGGATCGCACTCTTAGATCATTTGAAGACCTACAAGTGACCAGATCAACCACTGGAGAAGAATCATACTCGACAGCGAGTGATCACTGATGAAGATGATGAATTTCTTGTTTAATTTTATTTTATTTTTATGTTTGCACTTTTTTTCCATTGGAAAACGCTTTGAACCACATCATCTGTGTGAAAAGTGCTTTATAAATAAGTTACTTTATTTTCAAAAAGTGAATATTCCTCCAGCATTTTGTGTGTTGCAAAGATTGTTTGTTATTCTGTCTTCAGTCTTGCCTTGATAACAGACTGAAAGTGACCCAAGGTGCAGGACAAACCTCAGATAATGAGCTGCACCCTTCTGTGAAATCACCTCTACAATCATTATGATCTAAAAAAGAATCAAACAGAGTCATTTAGAAAAGCATCTGCATGAGGCCATATACTAGTCTTGACTCAGTGCTTAAAATATTTATGAATTATGTACTTTGCCACATAAAATTTTCATGGTTTTTAAAAACTGAAATGACAACAACCAGGCACTAGAAGAGACATTAAAGCCTACATTCTAATCAATGTTTCAGCTTTTAAAATGTGTTCTTTTAGAACAGATAGATGGAATTCTTTCAGATGTATTCATGTAGAAATGTGTTAAGGTGTTTGTCCCACTCCCATCAATTAGAGGCTACGTAGCACCACACCAGGACCAGAAGACACAAAACCAGTTACTTTCCCCAATCTGTAAGGCTGATCAACATCTCCACCCACTAACCCATCCCTCCACTGCCTCTACCACCACTACTTCATCATTTCCTGTCAGTCACCATATGTGCAGAGACTCCTGTGCCTAGCATCACTTTATGGACATACAATCAATGTACATAAGATAGCTTATGTATTTGTATTTATTGTGTATATTTCATGTTCTTTATGTATTGTCTTTTATTGTGCTGCATCAAATCTGGAGTAACAATTATTTCATTCTCCCTTACACTCGTATACTGGAAATAACATTATGTAATCTTGAATCTTGAAAATGCACCAGTTTGATTAAAGTTTTAACTAGACATCATAGATTCAAATAGCAGTTAACATTGATTTTTACTGCCAATCATTTTAAATTGTAAAACACATTCAGGAAACCAAATCAATCAAAATAGAATACTGAATTTAATTTGTCAGTTAGAGAACTTTAGACCATAAGACATAGGAGCAGAATTAGACCATTCAGCCATTCAAGTCTGTTCCACCATTCCATCATGGCTGATTTATTATCCTTCTTCACATGTGGTACTTCGTTTTTTATAGGGTCAGAGTTACAAAGCACAGGACAGGCTCTTCAATCATCATGTTGATACTGACCATCAAGTACTTATCTCTATGAATTCCATCACCATTTTGTTTGTAGTTCTCTACACACTGCGGATTCAAGTGTTTATTTAAGTACCTTTTAAATATTCAAGTTGAAGTTGACTGTACACACACGCATTGCCAAATGAAAGTTTCCTCCAAATCCAAGTGCACAACGCAGTACATACAGGTCACAAAGTAATATTACCACAATAAATTAACAAATAATAAAATATATTCCAGAAGATTGACCTTAGCATAAAGTGCATTTACAGCACAAGTTAAAAAGTGAGCAGTATAATGCTACTGGCACTTTGGTAAAACCTGGGTGGTGGCAGGGAGTTCAGTAGGTTTAAGAGCACCAGCCTTAACCACTCACAAATGCTTTCCAGATTCCAAATAGGAGACAAAGTCTTCCTCAGAATACTTCATAGTCTCTTACTCCTTTCAACCTCCCACTATGTGCGGAAGTTCCCACTTGCTTCAAAAAGGCAACAATTATACCAGTGCCCAAGAAGAATAATGTGAGTTACCTTAATGACTATCGCCCGATAGCATTCACATCTACAATGATGAAATGCTTTGAGAGGTTGGTCATGACTAGACTGAACTCCTGCCTCAGCAAGGACCTGGACTCATTGTAATTTGCCTATCACCACAATAGGTCATCAGCAGATGCAATCTCAATAGCTCCCCACACAGCCTTAGACCACCTGGACAACACAAACACCCATGTCAGGATGCTTTTCATCGATTATAACTCAGCATTTAATACCATCATTCCCACAATCCTGACCAAGAAGTTACAGAACGTGGGCCTCTGTACCTCCCACTGCAATTGGATCCTCAACTTCCTAACCGAAAGATCACAATCTGTGAGGATTGGTGATATCTTCTCCTTGCTTACGATCAACACTGGTGCACCTCAGGGGTGTATGCTCAGCCCACTGCTCTACTCTCTCTACACCCATGACTATGTAGCTGGGCATAGCTCAAATACCATCAAAAAAATCTGCTGATGATACAACCACTGTTGGTAGATTTCAGATGGAGAGAGGGTGTATAGGAGCAAGATATGCTAACTGGTGGAGTGGGGTTGCAGCAACAACTTTGCACAACATCAGTAAGGGAAAGTGCTGACTGTGGACTTCAGGAAGGGTAAAAAGGAGGAACACCTACCAATCCTCAGAGGGATCAGCAGTGGAGAGAGTGAGCAGCTTCAAGTTCTTGGGTGTCAAAATCTCTGAGGATCTAAGCTGGTCCCAACATATTAATGCAGTTATAAATGCAGGACAGCGACTATACTTCATTAGGAGTTTGAAGAGATTTGGTATGTTACCAAATACACTCAAAAACTTCTATAGATGCACCGTGGAGAGCATTCTGATGGGCTGCATCACTGTCTGGTATGGGAGGGCTGCTGCACAGGACCGAAAGAAGCTGCAGGGGGTTGTAAATCTAGTCAGCTCCTTCTTGGATACTGGCCTACAAAGTACCCAGGACATCTTCAAGGATTGGTGTCTCGGAAAGGCAGCATCCATTATTAAGGACCTCCAGCACCCAGGGCATGCCCTCTATTCACTGTTACCATCAAGTAAGAGGTATAGATGCCTAAAGGCACACACCCAGTGATTCAGGAACAGCTTTTTCCCCTCCACCATCCGATTCCTAAATGGACATTGAACCCATATATTTTTTAAAATATATATTATTTCTGTTTTTGCAAGATTTTTATCTATTCAATATACATATACTGTAATTGATTTACTTATTATTTTATTTTGTTTTTCTTCTTCTATATTATGTATTACATTGAACTGCTGCTGCTAAGTTAACAAATTTCATGAGACATGCCGAGGATAATAAACCTGATTTTGATTCTGATTCCTAAACCTATGCCCTCTAGCTTTAGACATCTCTGCTGTTGGAGTGGGGGGGGGGGGGGGCAGAAGTTTCCTTCTACTTATCCCTACTTCTCTCACTCATTAGTTTGTGTATCCTTTGCCTGCGCTACATCAAGGAAAACAAATCCAACTTTTTGAGTCTCTCCTCATAACTGAAATAATGTTCAAAGTAAATTTACTATCAAACTACATATATGTCACTATTTACAATCCTGAGATTCATTTTCTTATGGGTATTCACAGTAAATACAAAGAATCACAATAGAATTAATAACAACCCACACAGGACTGGGATGGACAACCAACTGCAAAAGATAACAAACTGCAAATACAAATAAAAAAAACAAATAAATAAGCAACAAATATTGATAACAGAGATGAAGAGTCCTTGAAAGCTAGTCCATAAGTAGTCAGAACATTTCAGAGATAGTTTGAGTGAAGTTATTATCTCTGGTTCAAGACCCTGATGGTTAAATGGTAATAACATTCCTGAACTGCTGGTGTGGGTCCTGAGGATCCTGTACCACTATTCACAGTGCAGACTCTTTTTATTAAACACTTTGTCAAACATGTTCTCAATCTTTACTCAAGAAAGAACAATTCTACCTATCTGCACTGCAATACTTTATTCTGCATTCTGTTATTGTTTTCCCTTGTTCTACCTTAAAGCATGATGTAATGATCTGATCTGTGTGAACAGTATGCAAGAGAAGTTTTTCACAATAGTCAGTACATGTGGCAATAAAAAAACAATTTACCAGATTCCTGTGCCACCATGTGTTACTCCGACAGAATCTTGCTAAAAGGTCCACAAAAACACCAACAACTGCAGCTCCCCAAGTCACATGCTGAACTAACATGAAAATGCACTCGGTGGCCACTTTATTAGGTACACCTGCTTGTTAATGCAAATATCTAATCAGCCAATCACATGGCAGCAACTTAATATATAAAAACATGCAGACATGATCAAGCAGTTCAGTTGTTCAGACTAAACATCAGAAAAGGGGGATGAAATGTGATCTAAGTGACTTTGACTGTGGAATGACTGTTTATGCTGGACAGGTGGTTTGAGTATCTCAGAAACAGCTGATTTCCTGGCATTTTCACATACAACAGTCTCTTAGAGTTCACAGAGAGTGGTGTGAGAACTAAAAAGCATCCAATGAGAGACAGTTCTGTGGCAAAAACACCTTGGTTATGAAAGATATCAGACGAGAATGGCCAGACTGGTTCAAGCTGTCATGAAGGTGACAGTAATTCAATTACAACAGTGGTTTTCCGCCCACAATGTTGTGCTGACCATGTAACCTACTCTAGAAACTGCCTAGAATTTCCCAAGCGCATAGCCCTCTATTTTTCTAATCAACATTTACCTATCTAAGAGGCACTTAAAAGACCCTGCTGTGTACGCCTCCACCACAGTTGCCACCTTTTCCATGTAACCCAAATGGATACACCTCCTGTGCTCTTTGATGCGGGTTTCCAACGTGCGTCCCAACTGGCTGATATATACTGCTCCGCTTTCACAAGGAATCCAGTAAACGCCAGCCGACCTGAGTCCCAGGTCATCTTTGACCCACACAAGCTGTGACTTGAGCTTCCTTATGTGTGTAACACACTGAGAAAGGTTTCACTGCTAATGTAATGGTCTTTCTGTAGAAGCAGTGTTTGGGTTATGGTTAGAGATAATGGGCGCTTTGGAATGTATGCCATCCAATGACAGGAGGGTGTTTTAATGCCGTGTGCCTGAAACCAGGGTGATCTGGGTCTTTTGTTCAGTGGGAGAGGAAGAGAGAAGATGGCGGAGCACAGCCATGATCCAAAGCCAGGGTGACCGAAGGAGGATTAGCAAAGGGGAAACCGTGAGCTCCAACTTGTGCATATTAGACTGTTTCATTAAAATGGGCCCCTTTTTTTTTGTTATTTCTTCACTAACCCTGTAGTCAAATTATAAAGCTAAGTCATTTAACTGTATGCAGTGTACTGTCTGTAATTTCATGGTACTGATTTGTAACGGTAACAAATCACGCAGCATCCACACAAACGGGGGTTTCAGGGTGGACTCGCATTTAGTCTCACCTGTTTGGCAGGCTAGAGGTAGTCTTCCCTAGACTTACGCAGCTGACAGAATCTGAAGGTTACACGTGTTTGTAGATGGTATTCATCCGGCATTTCGTCAGGATCTGGGCAATTCTTCCAGCTTCCATGAAAATATAAGTAATAAAGGTGGTAGCGACTCGTTCCTCCTCGTTGTTTGAATTCCTTTTAAGGGACTGATTATTTCCTTCACTTTGTAGCCATTCTGTAGGAATGTTGTGCATAATTATTTTATTTCCTCAGGGAGACTCTTGGGGTCCGAAACAGTTTTCACACAGTTAATCAAAGAAAGAACTGCTCTATGTTGAGAGATGTGATAGTGGCTGTTATTGTTGAGGTACAATAATGATGGAGCGGGCGACAGAGTAGAGGGAGACAGAGTAGGAAGGCTTTGTCTCGAGAGGCTTTGGCGAGCAGACGCTGAGGACAAGTTTAACTCCAAGTGAGGTACAGCCAGGTAAGTTCCTTTAAAAGGAGAAAGTTACAAAAGTTGAGGCAATGTATTGTGTAGGTCATGACAGCTTAAATCGGCCCCGTGGTTTGCTCATCCTGCAGCATGTGGGAAATCAGGGATACTTCCCGTGTCCCTGACGACTATGTGTGCAGGAAGTGTGTCCAGCTGCAGCTTCTGGCAGACCGCATTGAGCGGCTGGAGCTGCGATTGGATTCATACTGGAGCATCCGCGATGCTGAGAAAGTCATGAATAGCACGTTCAGTGAGTTGGCCACACCGCAGGTAAAGGCTACACAGGCAGAAAGGGAATGGGTGGCCACTAGACAGCGTCGCAGTAGGCAGGTGGTGCAGGAGTCCCCTGAGGTCATCTCCCTCCTAAACAGATATACTGTTTTGGATACTGTTGGGGGAGATGTCTCATCAGGGGAAGGCAGCAGCAGCCAAGTTCATGGCACCACGGGTGGCTCTGCGGTACAGGAGGGAAGGAAACGGAGTGGGGGAGCTATAGTGATGGGGGTTCGATTGTGAGGGGAATAGACAGGTGTTTCTGCGGCCATAAACGAGACTCCAGGATGGTATGTTGCCTCCCTGGTGCAATGGTCAAGGATGTCTCTGAGCGGCTGCAGGACATTCTGGAGTGGGAGGGTGAACAGCCAGTGGTCGTGGTGCACATAGGTACCAACGATATAGGTAAAAAAATGGGATGAGGTCTTACAAGGTGAATTTAGGGAGTTAGGAGATAAACTAAAATGTAGGACCACAAAGGTAATAATCTCTGGATTACTACCAGTGCCACGTGCTAGTCAGAGTAGAAATAGGAGGATATTTCAGATGAATACGTGGCTTGAAAAATGGTGCAAAGGGGAGGGATTCAAATTTCTGGGACACTGGAACCAGTTCTGGGGGAGATGGGACCGGTACAAATAGGAAAGTCTGCACCTGGGCTGGACTGGGACCAATGTCCTAGGGGGAGCATTTGCTACTGCTGTTCAAGAGGATTTAAACTAATGTGGCAGGGGGATGGGAACAAGTGCCGAGAGACAGAGGGGTATAAAATGAGGGTAGAAACAAAAAGTGGTAATGTGAAAAGTAAAAGTGGCAGGCAGGCAAATCCAGGGCAAAAAGCAAGAAGGGCCACTTTTCAACATAATTGTATAAGGGCTAAGAGTGTTGTAAAAACAAACCTGAAGGTTTTGTATGTCAATGCGAGGAGCATTCGTAACAAGGTGAATGAATTGAATGTGCAGATAGTTATTAATGAATATGATATAGTTGGGATCACAGAGACATGGCTCCAGGGTGACCAAGGATGGGAGCTCAACATCCAGGGATATTCAATATTCAGGAGGGATAGACAGGAAAGAAAAGGAGGTGGGGTAGCATTGCTGGTTAGAGAGGAGATTAACGCAATAGAAAGGAAGGACATTAGCCTGGAGGATGTGGAATCGATATGGGTAGAGCTGCATAACACTAAGGGGCAGAAAACGCTGGTGGGAGTTGTGTACAGGCCACCTAACAGTAGTAGTGAGGTTGGAGATGGCATTAAACAGGAAATAGTAGTCATAATGGGTGACTTCAATCTACATATAGATTGGGTGAACCAAATTGGTAAGGGTGCTGAGGAAGAGGATTTCTTGGAATGTATGCGGGATGGTTTTCTGAACCAACATGTTGAGGAACCAACTAGAGAAACATACAAATTAGCCAGAAAAAGCGGCACACCCGAGGACTGGGAGAAATTCAGAGTCCAGTAGAGGAGGACAAAGGGCTTAATTAGGAAAAGGAAAAAAGATTATGAGAGAAAGCTGGCAGGGAACATAAAAACTGACTGTTAAAGCTTTTATAGATATGTGAAAAGAAAAGTTTGGTTAAGACAAATGTAGGTCCCTTATAGTCAGAAACAGGTGAATTGATCATGGGGAACAAGGACATGGCAGACCAATTGAATAACTACTTTGGTTCTGTCTTTACTAAGGAGGACATAAATAATCTTCCGGAAATAGTAGGAGACTGAGGGTCTATTGAGATGGAGGAACTGCGGGAAATACATGTTAGTGGAGAAGTGGTGTTAGGTAAATTGAAGGGATTAAAGGCAGATAAATCCCCAGGGCCAGATGGTCTGCATCCCAGAGTGCTTAAGGAAGTAGCCCAAGAAATAGTGGATGTATTAGTGATAATTTTTCAAAACTCATTAGATTCTGGATTAGGTCCTGAGGATTGGAGGGTGGCTAATGTAATCCCACTTTTTAAAAAAGGAGGGAGAGAAAAACCGGGGAATTATAGACCAGTTAGTCTGACATCGGTGGTGGGGAAAATGCTAGAGTCAGTTATCAAAGATGTGATAACAGCACATTCGGAAAGCGGTGAAATCATCGGACAAAGTCAGCATGAATTTGTGAAAGGAAAATCATGTCTGACGAATCTTAAAGAATTTTTTGAAGATGTAACTAGTAGAGTGGATAGGGGAGAACCAGTGGATGTGGTATATTTGGATTTACAAAAGGCTTTTGACAAGGTCCCACACAGGAGATTAGTGTGCAAACTTAAAGCACACGGTATTGAGGCTATGGTATTGATGTGGATAGAGAACTGGTTGGCAGACAGGAAGCAAAGAGTGGGAATAAACGGGACCTTTTCAGAATGGCAGGCAGCGACTAGTGGGGTACCGCAAGGCTCAGTGCTGGGACCCCAGTTGTTTACAATATATATTAATGATTTAGACGAGGGAATTAAATGCAGCATCTCCAAATTTGCGGATGACACGAAGCTGGGCGGCAGTGTTAGCTGTGAGGAGGATGCTAAGAGGATACAGGGTGACTTGGATAGGTTAGGTGAGTGGGCAAATTCATGGCAGATGCAATTTAATGCGGATAAATGTGAGGTTATCCACTTTGGTTGCAAGAACAGGAAAACTGATTACTATCTGAATGGTGGCCGATTAGGAAAAAGGGAGGTGCAACGAGACCTGGGTGTCATTGTACACCAGTCATTGAAAGTGGGCATGCAGGTACAACAGGCGGTGAAAAAGGCAAATGGTATGTTGGCATTCATAGCAAAAGGATTTGAGTACAGGAGCAGAGAGGTTCTACTGCAGTTGTACAAGGCCTTGGTGAGACCACACCTGGAGTATTGTGTGTAGTTTTGGTCCCCTAATCTGAGGAAAGACATTCTTGCCATAGAGGGAGTACAAAGAAGGTTCACCAGATTGATTCCTGGGATGGCAGGACTTTCATATTAAGAAAGACTGGATCGACTAGGCTTATACTCACTGGAACTTAGAAGATTGAGGGGAGATTTTATTGAAACGTATAAAATTCCAAAGGGATTGGACAGGCTAGATGCAGGAAGATTGTTTCCGATGTTGAGGGAGTCCAGAACGAGGGGTCACAGTTTAAGCATAAAGGGGAAGCCTTTTAGGACCGAGATGAGGAAAAACTTCTTCACACAGAGAGTGGTGAATCTGTGGAATTCTCTGCCACAGGAAACAGTTGAGGCCAGTTCATTGGCTATATTTAAGAGGGAGTTAGATATGGCCCTTGTAGCTAAAGGGATCGGGGGTATGGAGAGAAAGCAGGTACAGGGTTCTGAGTTGGATGATCAGCCATGATCATACTGAATGGTGGTGCAGGCTTGAAAGGCCGAATGGCCTACTCCTGCACCTATTTTCTATGTTTTTATGTTTCTACAAGTCCATAAGACCATAAGATATAGGAGCAGAAGTAGGCCATTCGGCTTATCGAGTCTGCTCCACCATTCAATCATGGGCTGATCTAATTGTTCCAATCATCCTCACTCCCCTGCTTTCACCCCATACCCTTTGATGTCCCAGCTAATCAAGAACATATCTATCTCTGCCTTAAATACACACAATGACTTAGCCTCCACAGCCCCTCGTGGCAACAAATTCCACAGATTTACCACCCTCTGACTAAGGTAATTTCTCCGCATCTCTGTTCTAAATTGACATAATTCAATCATGAAGTTGTACCCTCTTGTCCTCTGGGTACTCCAGTTTCCCCTCCCGTTCTAAAGACATAATAGTTAATAGGTTAATTGGTTATTGTTAATTGTCCTACGATTAGGCTAGGGTTAAATTGTTGGGTTGCTGGGTGGAGCAGCTTGATGGGCCGGAAGGGCCTGTTCCACACTGTAACTGAACAAATACATATATAATTTGATGCACCTCAGCCTGCTGAGAAGTATACACAGGAATCAGATTCCTCAGCCCTTTGCTCTCTTGCACTGGGCAACAGAGTACTGAGTCTCACTGTGGAGCTGGTCAGTCTATACTGACTTTGTAAATGTGCAACTTAGCTCAACAACAGTGTTCATGCTCGGAACTCTTCTATCAACTCCTCTTTCTAGGCTCTCAGTTTTGAGTCAACCTGCTCTCCCCTTGATTAGGAAAAAGATTGCTACTGACCGTCTGCATGAGACTGTGCATATCAATGCATATTTATTCCTATTTGAAGCCCTTTTAAACCAGCATTGAGCCAAATGGCCTTTTTAGTCTTTATACATCCTGTATCAACACAGCAACTGCACATCTTTCCTCAAAACTATTGTAATACTTGAGTCTGCTAATCAAAAAATGACTGAGGAGACCCTATGGAAACAGTTTGCAACCCATTCCAATGCAGGCAGAACTAACATCCTCAATCTTCTACATCAGTAGGGCATATCAACTGTTTCAGAACTGGGCAAGGAATTCTTGAATCTGTGTGACCAGCCAAGAATAAAGGACACTTGACAATAGCCCAGCCTGCTGTTGTGATGTGATCCAACAAAGATATATATTTTCAATGAGCAAATATTGACTACCTGTAGGTTTAGTGATGGCCTCTAAGAGCATTGTGGACAAACCTGGGGTAGGAGCACATTGGTAGTGTAGCAGTGAGCATGACACTATTACAGATTGAGGTGTTGGAATTTGGAGTTCAATCCCAGTGCCGTCTGCAAGCAAGGTTGTATGTTCTTTCCAGTGTACATGTGGGTTTCCTCCAGGTGCTCCAGTTTCCTCCCACAGTCCAAAGATGTACCAGTTAGTAGGTTAACTGGTCATTGTAAATTGTCCTGTGATTTGACTAAGATTAAATATTGATGGGTTGCTGGACAGCATGGCTCATTGGGTTGAAAGGGGCTGGCTTTGGACTTGGTGAGGTATCTTTGCAGTCATCCATGACTACAGGACACTGCAATAACCATCCTGCTGTTGTGGTGTGATCCAATAATGGTGCACATTGTCAAGAAGTAAATATTGACTAAATTCAGTGATGGGCTCCATGACCTCTACTTGGCCTCTAAGAGTATTATGACCTGGCCTAGCAAATACTAAATAATAGATGCTTAGTATTTTATGGAGCAAGGCCAGAGAATATTCAGCAATACATTCTCCTGCAATCACAATTTCCCCCCAAATTTCTTTAATGACCAATACTTGATCCCTACCATTTTAATATTGCTTGGCAACATTACCTGCTGATGTGGCTTTTGCTTCTGTATTCATAGTACTAATTCCTAATCTAACTCAAAATAAACACAGAGAAGGCTTAGGCCGCAGGAGGGAAGTTGCAAAGCATTTGACTGCAAGAACCTATGGAGGATAGTAAAAATAGCTGAGAGGATCACTGGGGTCTCTCACCCCCCTCCCATCCCATTTATGACCTTTACTGGGAGCATTGTAGACAAAGGGCCCAAAACATTGTTGAGAATCCCTATCACCCAACCCACGATCTCTTTGACCCACTACCGTCAGGAAGGAGATACAGAAGCATCAGGGCCAGGTCTGCCAGACTAGGTAGAAGCTTCTTCCTTTAAGCTGTGAGACTAATGAATACCCTGCCATCACTGAGGTCTCGTCACTAGGACAACGAGCTGTTTACTGTATTGTTTACCTGTGCTGTGCACTATATACATTTTCAATTATATTTTATTAACTTTCTTATGGTAATATTTTGTTTTATGTGCTGTATGTGATATGTTTTGTGGGTGCACTATGGTCCGGAGGAACATTGTTTCATTTGGTCATATATGTGTACAGTCAGATGGCAATAAATCTGAAAATGAACTTGGAAGGAAAACAGAATTAACATTTCAGGTCTGAGAATTTGCAGCACTTTAGATTTACAGTATCTGCAGTTTTTGGGAAAAAAAATTCACAGCTCAAACTCTCCTGACCCCTCTACTGCAACAATACTCTTACACAGCATGTATGTTGGTTCCAAACGAGCTAGAATTGCCACTAGTTACACACCTAAAAGACATTTTCAACATCTGAAGCCACTGCCTTCAGGCCCAACTAAAAATTCCATGAAATGCTGTTGCAGGAAAGTAGCACCCATTATCAACGGCCCACACCATCCAGGCCATGCTCTCTTCTTGCCACTGCTATCAGGAAGGAGGTACAGGAGCCTCAGAACCCACATCACCAGATTCAGGAATACTTGTTACCCTTCAACTATCAGGGTCTTGAGCCAGAAGGGGTAACTTCACTCACCTCAGTATTAGACTGACTTCAAAAGCTACAGACTAAATTTCAACCATAGGACAACTCATATTCTTAGTATTATTTATTTTTTAATTTCACAATTTGTCTTCTTTGGCACATTGGTTGTTTTTCAGTCTTACTGTGTAGCTTTTTATAAATTCCACTGTACTTCCTGTAAATGCCTACAAAATTAAATCTAAGGTCAAATATAGTGACATATACATACTTTGATGATAAATTTACTTCGACTTCTCCCACCGTTCAAAATTTCATCATATACTGGCAAACTTAGCTTTTCTATTTAACCACACTGACCCAATTACTTTATTGAAATATTTTTCACTTTGCTGGTATGAGTCACTTCCATCTCAGCTCAGCCAATTTGCAGCTGCAAATTTTATTCAAGCCTTGAGTTGATTATTTCGAAGCTTGATACTCATCTTCCACTAGATTTCAATGCAAATTAACCCTGCTACTGTACATACTCAGCAGTGATGCTGCTAACCGACTGACAATCCAAAGCCTGTAGAAGCTGGAAATCGGAAATAAAAACAGCAGATCCATGAAAACATAGAAACATAGAAAATAGGTGCAGGAGTAGGCCATTCGGCCCTTCGAGCCTGCACCACCATTCAGTATGATCATGGCTGATCATCCAACTCAGAATCCTGTACCTGCTTTCCCTCCATACCCCCTGATCCCTTTAGCTACAAGGGCCATATCTAACTCCCTCTTAAATATAGCCAATGTACTGGCCTCAACTGTTTCCTGTGGCAGAGAATTCCACAGATTCACCACTCTCTGTGTGAAGAAGTTTTTCCTCATCTTGGTACTAAAAGACTTCCCCTTTATCCTTAAACTGTGACCCCTCGTTCTGGACTTCCCCAACATCGGAAACAATCTTCCTGCATCTAGCCTGTCCAATCCCTTTAGAATTTTATATGTTTCAATAGGATCCCCCCTCAATCTTCTAAATTCCAGTCAGTATAAGCCTAGTCGATCCAGTCTTTCTTCATATGAAAGTCCTGCCATCCCAGGAATCAATCTGGTGAACCTTCTTTATACTCCCTCTATGGCAAGAACGTCTTTCCTCAGATTAGGGGACCAAAACTGCACACAATATTCTAGGTGCGGTCTCACCAAGGCCTTGTACAACTGCAGTAGAACCTCCCTGCTCCTGTACTCAAATCCTTTTGCTATGAATGCCAACATACCATTTGCCTTTTTCACTGCCTGCTGTACCTGTGTGCCCACGTTCAATGACTGGTGTACAATGACACCCAGGTCTCGTTGCACATCCCCTTTTCCTAATCGGCCACCGTTCAGATAATAATCTGTTTCCCTGTTCTTGCAACCAAAGTGGATAACCTCACATTTATCCACATTAAATTGCATCTGCCATGAATTTGCCCACTCACCTAACCTATCCAAGTCACCCTGCATCCTCCTCACAGCGAACAACGCTGCCCAGCTTCGTATCATCCGCAAACTTGGAGATGCTGCATTTAATTCCCTCGTCTAAATCATTAATATATATTGTAAATAACTGGGGTCCCAGCACTGAGCCTTGCAGTACCCCACTAGTCACTGCCTGCCATTCTGAAAAGGTCCCGTTTACTCCCACTCTTTGCTTCCTGTCTGCCAACCAATTCTCTATCCACATCAATACCATACCCCCAATACAGTGTGCTTTAAGTTTGCACACTAATCTCTTGTGTGGGACCTTGTCAAAAGCCTTTTGAAAATCTAATTAGACCACATCCACTGGCTCTCCCCATCCACTCTACTAGTTACATCTTCAAAAAATTCTATAAGATTCGTCAGACATGATTTTCCTTTCACAAATCCATGCTGACTTTGTCCGATGATTTCACCTCTTTCCAAATGTGCTGTTATCACATCTTTGATAACTGACTCTAGCATTTTCCCCACCACTGATGTCAGACTAACCGGTCTATAATTCCCCGGTTTCTCTCTCCCTCCTTTTTTAAAAAGTGGGGTTACATTAGCCACCCTCCAATCCTCAGGAACTAATCCAGAATCTAAGGAGTTTTGAAAAATTATCACTAATGCATCCACTATTTCTTGGGCTACTTCCTTAAGCACTCTGGGATGCAGACCATCTGGCCCTGGGGATTTATCTGCCTTTAATCCCTTCAATTTACCTAACACCACTTCCCTACTAACATGTATTTCCCTCAGTTCCTCCATCTCACTAGACCCTCAGTTCCTTACTATTTCTGGAAGATTATTTATGTTCTCCTTAGTGAAGACAGAACCAAAGTAGTTATTCAATTGGTCTGCCATGTCTTTGTTCCCTATGATCAATTCACCTGTTTCTGACTGTAAGGGACCTATATTTGTCTTGACCAATCTTTTTCTTTTCATATATCTATAAAAGTTTTTACAGTCAGTTTTTATGTTCCCTGCCAGCTTTCTCTCAATCTTTTTTCCCTTTCCTAATTAAGCCCTTTGTCCTCCTCTGCTGGACTCTGAATTTCTCCCAGTCGTCAGGTGTGCTGCTTTTTTTTTGCTAATTTATATGTTTCTTCTTTGGACTTGATACTATTCCTAATTTCCCTTATCAGCCACAGGTGCACTACCTTCCCTGGTTTATTCTTTTGCCAAACTGGGATGAACAATTGTTGTAGTTCCTCCATGCGATCTTTAAATGCTTGCCATTGCATATCCACCGTCAACCCTTTAAGTATCATTTGCCAGTCTATATTAGCTAATTCACGTCTCATACCTTCAAAGTTCCCCTTCTTTAAGTTCAGAATCTTTGTTTCTGAATTATCTATGTCACTCTCCATCTTAATGAAGAATTCCACCATATTATGGTCACTCTTACCCAAGGGGCCTCACACGACAAGATTGCTAACTAACCCTTCCTCATTGCTCAATACCCAATCTAGAATGGCCAGCTCTCTAGTTGGTTCCTCGACATGTTGGTTCAGAAAACCATCCTGCATACATGCCAAGAAATCCTCTTCCTCAGCACCCTTACCAATTTGGTTCACCCAATCTATATGTAGATTGCAGTCACCCATTATAACTACTGTTCCTTTATTGCACGCATTTCTAATTTCCTGTTTAATGCCATCCCCAACCTCACTACTACTGTTAGGTGGCCTGTACACAACTCCCACCAGCGTTTTCTGCCCCTTACTGTTATGCAACTCTACCCATATCGATTCCACATCCTCCAGGCTAATGTCCTTCCTTTCTATTGCGTTAATCTTCTCTCTAACCAGCAATGCTACCCTACCTCCTTTTCTTTCCTGTCTATCTCTCCTGAATATTGAATAACCCTGGATGTTGAGCTCCCATCCTTGGTCACCCTGGAGCCATGTCTCTGTGATCCCAACTATATCATATTCATTAATAACTATCTGCACATTCAATTCATTCACCTTGTTACGAATGCTCCTCGCATTGACACACAAAGCCTTCAGGCTTGTTTTTACAACACTCTTAGCCCTTATACAATTATGCTGAAAAGTGGCCCGTTTTGTTTTTTGCCCTGGATTTGCCTGCCTGCCACTTTTACTTTTCACCTTACTACTTTTTGCTTCTACCCTCATTTTACACCCCTCTGTCTCTCTGCACTTGTTCCCATCCCCCTGCCACATTACTTTAAATCCTCCTGAACAGCAGTAGCAAACCCTCCCCCTAGGACATTGGTTCCAGTCCAGCCCAGGTGCAGACCGTCCTGTTTATAACGGTCCCACCTCCCCCAGAACTGGTTCCAATGCCCCAGAAATTTGAATCCCTCCCCCTTGCACCATTTTTCAAGCCACATATTCATCTGAAATATCCTCCTATTTCTACTCTGACTAGCACGTGGCACTGGTAGTAATCCAGAGATTATTACCTTTGTGGTCCTACATTTTAGTTTATCTCCTAACTCCCTAAATTCACCTTGTAGGACCTCATCCCATTTTTTACCTATATCGTTGGTACCTATGTGCACCACGACTACTGGCTGTTCACCCTCCTATTCCAGAATGTCCTGCAGCTGCTCAGAGACATCCTTGACCCTTGCACCAGGGAGGCAACATACCATCCTGGAGTCTCGTTTGCGGCCGCAGAAACACCTATCTATTCCCCTTACAATCGAATCCCCTATCACTATAGCTCTCCCACTCCTTTTCCTTCCCTCCTGTGCCACAGAGCCACCCATAGTGCAATGAATTCGGCTGCTGCTGCCTTCCCCTGTTGAGACATCTCCCCAACAGTATCCAAAACAGTATATCTGTTTAGGAGGGAGATGACCTCAGGGGACTCCTGCACTACCTGCCTACTGCGACGCTGTCTAGTGGCCACCCCTTCCCTTTCTGCCTGTGTAGCCTTTACCTGCGCTGTGGCAACTCACTGAACGTGCTATTCACGACTTTCTCAGCATCGCGGATGCTCCAGTATGAATCCAATCGCAGCTCCAGACGCTCAATGCGGTCTGCCAGAAGCTGCAGTTGGATACACTTCCTGCACACATAGTCGTCAGGGACACGGGAAGTATCCCTGATTTCCCACATGCTGCAGGATGAACAAACCATGGGGCCGATCTCAGCTGCCATGACCTACCCAATACTTGCCTCAACTTTTGAAACTTTCTCCTTTGAAAGGAACTTACCCGGCCTTACCTCACTTGGAGTGAAGCTCCTCCTCAGCCTCTGCTCGCCGAAACCTCTCGAGTCAAAGCCTCAAATCTCCACTCCTTCACTGCCCACTCACTCACTGGCCACTTTCCACAGGCCACTCCGCTTGAGGTAACCCTCTATTTATTTGTTTGAGCTTTTCAAACTGCTTGGTCACCTGACCTTGATTGCCCAATCAGCTGCTTTCTGCTGAGTCTGAGCTATTCAAATCTTGATTGTCTAATCAATGGCTTTCTGCTGAGCTTTTCAAATCTTGATTGACTTGATTGCACAGTCCAACTGCCAAAACTGCCAGAATCTCTCGAGTCAAAGCCTCAAATCTCCACTCCTTCACTGGCCCACTCACTCACTGGCCACTTTCCACATTCAGCAGATCAGGCAGCAACTGAGTAGAGAAGGAGAATTACTTTTTCAAATCCATGATACTTTATCAGAATGTGGTTCTGGTCAGGAGAAAAAGAGGTAAAAATCAGATTTATGCAACTGGGATCAAAGTGACACCTTGAAAAGGATAAGGAAAGTAGGAGTATCTTAAGGTGCCAAAAGGAAAATGTGAAATATCACTGGTGGATAATGTGAAGGAGAGAATCCCAAAGGATTCTACAAGTAGATTACGAACTAAAGGGTAACTAAGGAGTGAGTGGAAGAGTTCTAGGACCAGAGGGCACAGCCTCAGAACAGAGGGATGTCCATTTAGAACAGAGATGAGGAGGAATTTCTTTAGCCAGACGGTGCTGAATTTGGGTACATTCAAAGCAGCGGTTGATAGGTTCTTGATTAGTTAGGGTGTCAAAGGTTATGGAGAGAAAGCAAGAAAATGGGGTTGAGGGAATAATAAATCAGCCATAATGGAATGGTGGAGCAGAATTGATGGGTCAAATGGCTTAATTCTGCCAATATGTTTTATGGTCCTTGAGAATGTGGAGCTTGAGAATGTGGAGCACAGGAGAATGAAAAGTCTTAAATAAATACTTTCCATTAACTGTAGAGAACAGCACAGAAGAGAATGAGTTCAGGAAGAGAATGCTATTATATTGAAACACATTGATGGTGGTGATCTAAAGGTGGATAAATCCCCAGGTCCTAATCAGGACATTATAGGGACCAAAGAAAGAAACTAATGGGGCCCTGACAGAGATTTCTGTATCTTCATTGGCTACAGGTGAGGTCCCAGGAAACTGAGGATGGCTGATGTAAGGCCTTTATTTTGGAAGGGCTGCAAGAACAAGAGTGATACAAGTGCATAGCCTAGCAAAGACGGCCTTTAGCCTGTTTGGCTTCATTTGCTATGGAACTAAATACAAGAGTTGGTACATCATATTACAGTTATACAAAGTACTCATTTGACTCCACTTGACAATTGTGAGCATTTCTGGTTTTGGCATGAATGGGAGGATGTGATTAAGTTAGAAAGGGTAAAATAGAAGACTTAAGAGGATGTTGCTGGAACTGGTGGGCTTGAGTAAGGAGGAGAGATTGGATACGCTGGAACTTATTTCCTTGGAGTGAAAGAGACTGAGCGGTGACCTTGTGAAGGTTTGTAAATTGATGCTAGACATAAAATCTAACAATAAATGGCCAAGGTTTAAGGTGAGAAGGGAAAGATTTAAAACGTGGAATTCCATCTAGGTAGCCTCCAACCTGATGGTATGAACACCGATTTTTCTAACTTCCAGTAATTTTTCCTTCCCCTCCCCTTTCTTCAGTTCCCCTGTCTGGACATTTACCTCTTCCCCTTACCTGCCTATTATCTCCCTCTGGTGTCCCTCCTCCTTCCCTTTCTCCCATGGTCCAGTCTATTCTCCTATCAGATTCCTTTTCCTTTAGCCCTTTACTTCTTCCACCTTTCACCTCTAAGTTTCTCACTTCTTCATCCCTCTACCACTCACCCGCTTCTTCTATAAGCTTCTAGCTTGTACTCTTTCTGCTCCTCCCACCTTCTTATTCTGGCATCTTTCCAGTCCTGAATAACAGCCCGAAACATTGACTGTTTATTCCTCTCCATAGAGGGGAACAAACTTCCACAGACCTGGTGAGTTCCTCCAGCATTTTGTGTGTATTGCCCTGGATTTCCTGCATCTGCAGAATACCTTGTGTTGAAAAAGAGGAGCTGGGGGGCAATCTTTTTCACACGGAGGATGGTGTGAAACAAGCTGCCACAGGCTGTGTAGAGGCAGAACAGTCACAAGATTTAAAAGACATTTGGACAGGAATATGGATAAGACGGGTTTAAAAGCAACTGGTGAAAATGCAGGCAAATTGCTTTGGTAAGCATCTTGGTCAGCATGCTCTGGTTGGGCCAAAGGGGCCAGTTACTTGCCATAAAGATGAAGGCATTGAGAATAACATCAGCAAGTTTGCTGATGATACTAAGCTGGGTGGCAGTGTGACATGTGATGAGGATGTTAGGAGAATTCAGGGTGACTTGGATAGGCTGAGTGAGTGGGCATATACTTGGCAGATGACGTTTAATGTGAATAAGTGTGAGGTTATCCACTTTGGGAGTAAGAACAGGAAGGCAGATTATTATCTGAACGATGTAGAGTTAGGTAAGGGAGAAATACAAAGAGATCTAGGAGTCCTTATTCATCAGTCACTGAAGGTGAATGAGCAAGTGCAGCAGGCAGTGAAGAAGGCTAATGGAATGTTAGCCTTTATTACAAAGGGAATTGAGTACAAGAGCAAGGAAATCCTTTTGCATTTGTACAGGGCCCTGGTGAGAGCACACCTGGAGTATTGTGTACAGTTTTGGTCTCCAAGGTTAAGGAAAGACATCTTGGCTGTAGAGGAAGTGCAGCGTAGATTCACGAGGTTAATTCCTGGGATGTCTGGACTGTCTTATGCAGAGAGGAGAGACTGGGCTTGTACATGCTGGAATTAAGGAGATTGAGAGGGGATCTGATTGCAACATATAAGATTATTAAGGGATTGGACAAGATAGAGGCAGGAAATATGTTCCAGATGCTGGGAGAGTCCAGTACCAGAGGGCATGGTTTGAGAATAAGGGGTAGGTCATTTAGGACAGAGTTAAGGAAAAACTTCTCCCAGAGAGTTGTGGGGGTCTGGAATGCACTGCCTCGGAAGGTAGTGGAGGCCAATTCTCTGGATGCTTTCAAGAAGGAGCTAGATAGGTATCTTATGGATAGGGGAATCAAGGGATATGGGGACAAGGCAGGAACCGGGTATTGATAGTAGATGATCAGCCATGATCTCAGAATGGCGGTGCAGGCTCGAAGGGCCGAATGGTCTACTTCTGCGTCTATTGTCTATTGTCTATAAAACTCTACGAAGCTAATATCCCAATTCTTACCACAAACAAGAGAAAATCTGCAGATGCTGGAAATTCAAGCAACACACACAAAATGCCGGAGGAACTCAGCAGGCCAGGCATCTATGGAAAAAGTACACTCTCAGATTGAGGAACAACCTCCAACCTTTTGACAAGAATATCGATTTCTCAAACTTCAGATAATGCCTCCACCTCTCCTTCACCATTCCCCACCCCCTTTTCCATCTGTCATCTCATCTCCTTGCCTGCCCATCGCCTCCCTCTGGTGCTCCTTCCCCTTTTTCCTTCTTCCATGGCCTTCAGTTCTCTCCTATCAGACTCCCCCTTCTCCAGCCCCATAACCTCTTTCACCAATCAACCTCTCAGCTCTTTACTTCATCCCTCCCCCTCACAGTTTCACTTATCACCTTGTGTTTCTCTCTCCCCTCCCCTACCTTTTAATTTCTCCTCATCTTTTTTTCTCCAGTCTTGCTGAAGGGTCTTGGTCTGAAACGTCAACTGTACTTTTTTCCATATAGATGCTGCCTGGCCTGCTGAGATCCTCCAGCATTTTTCTGTCCCACTTTTACTCAGTGGCTTGGATTATCAAGGTAAACAGTTTACATGCTTTCTTCACTACCCTATCTATGTCAATATTTTTAGGGAACTATGAACTTGCACTCTTAGTTCCCTGCCATATAATCGCATTTTACCAGTATTTCAACCGAAATGCATTACCTCACACTTGACAAAATTCATCTGCCACCACGTTGCCCAACTTTCCAGCTATCCATGCTTCTCTGTACTCTTAAACAACTTTCTTCACCATCTACAACTCCACCACTTCAGTATTGTCTGAATACTTACAAATACAATCATCCACATTTTTACCGAGGCCAATTATAATGAACAGGAGTTGCAGCACCAATCCCTGTGGTACTCAAATGGTTATAGACTTCCAGTCAGATAAAGACCCTTCCACCATTACTCTTTGCTTCCTATCAACAAGTCAAATTCGGACCCAGTTTGCCAACATCTCAGATCACTTCAGATTTACTTGGGAGGCAGACACTCTGAGGCAATGCAGTAGAGAAGTCATGGACCCTATACAGATCATAGAGGAGGTGTTTGCTGTCTTGAGGCAAATCAGGATGAACATTATCCTTCAGACCCTGTGGGAAGCTAGTGCAGAAACTGCAGGGGCCGTAACAGAGATATTTAAATCAACAAGAAGTGAGATATCAGAGGACTGGAGGATAGCTAATGTTGTTCTGCTGTTTAAGAAAGGCTCTAAGAATAAACCAGGAACCAAGAGAGGGAATAAATGGAGCCTTTTCTGGTTGGCTAATGGAGGCTAGTGGTGCTCCACACGGGTCTGTATAGGGACAGATTCTATTTTATCCACTAATAATTTGGTTGATGGAAAGTTGTTGTAAAGTTTGCAAACGATATTGAATCGAAGCAACACACACAAAATGCTGGTGGAACGCAGCAGGCCAGGCAGCATCTACAAGGAGAAGCACTGTCGACGTTTCAGGCCGAGGTAGATGCTGCCTGGCCTGCTGCGTTCCACCAGCATTTTGTGTGTGTTGCTTGAATTTCCAGCATCTGCAGATTTTCTCTTGTTTGTGGTAAGAATTGGGATATTAGATTCATAGAGTTTTATGGCAAGTAACTGGCCCAACCAGCATCTTGACTGGTTGCATCACTGTCTGGTACGAGAACTATAATGCCTTGGTGCGGACAGCCCAGCCCATCTGTAGTTGTGATCTTCTCATGATTCAGGACATTTACAAAGACAGGTGTGTAAAAAGGGCCCGTAGGATCATAGGGGGCCCGAGTTACCCCAACCACGATCTATTCCAGCTGCTATCATCCGGGAAACGGCACTGCAGCATAAAAGCCAGGACCAACAAGATACAGACATCTTCTTCTACCAGGCCATCAGACTGATTAACTCATGCTGATGAGTGTCCTCTATAGAAACATAAAAAATAGGTGCAGGAGTAGGCCATTCAGCTCTTCGAGCCTGCACCACCATTCAGTATGATCATGGCTGATCATCCAACTCAAAACCCTGTACCTGCTTTCTCTCCATACCCCCTGATCCCTTTAGTCACAAGGGCCATATCTAACTTCCTCTTAAATATAGCCAATGTACTGGCCTCAACTGTTTCCTGTGACAGAGAATTCCACAGATTCACCATTCTCTGTGTGAAGAAGTTTTTCCTCACCTCGGTCTTAAAAGGCTTCCCCTTTATCCTTAAACTGTGACCCTTCGTTCTGGACTCCCCCAACATTGGAAACAATCTTCCTGCATCTAGCCTGTCCAATCCCTTTAGAATTTTATACGTTTCAATAAGATCCCCCCTCAATCTTCTAAATTCCAGTGAGTATAAACCTAGTCGATCCAGTCTTTCATCATATGAAAGTCCTGCCATCCCAGGAATCAATCTGGTGAACCTTCTTTGTACTCCCTCTATGGCAAGAATGTCTTTCCTCAGATTAGGGGACCAAAACTGCACACAATACTCTAGGTGTGGTCTCACCAAGGCCTTGTACAACTGCAGTAAAACCTCCCTGCTCCTGTACTCAAATCCCTTTGCTATGAATGCCAACATACCATTTGCCTTTTTCACCGCCTGCTGTACCTGCATGCCCACCTTCAATGACTGGTGTACAATGACACCCAGGTCTCGTTGCACCTCCCCTTTTCCTAATTGGTCACCATTCAGATAATAATCTGTTTTCCTGTTCTTGCAACCAAAGTTAACACATTAAGTTGCATCTGCCATGAATTTGCCCACTCACCTAACCTATCCAAGTCACCCTGCATCCTCTTAGCATCCTCCTCACAGCTAACACCGCCACCCAGCTTCGTGTCATCCGCAAACTTGGAGATGCTGCATTTAATTCCCTCGTCTAAATCATTAATATATATTGTAAACAACTGGGGTCCCAGCACTGAGCCTTGCGGTACCCCACTAGTCACTGCCTGCCATTCTGAAAAGGTCCCGTTTACTCCCACTCTTTGATTCCTGTCTGCCAACCAATTCTCTATCCACATCAATACCATACCCTCAATACCGTGTGCTTTAAGTTTGCACACTACCATCTCCTGTGTGGGACCTTGTCAAAAGCCTTTTGAAAATCTAAATATACCACATCCACTGGCTCTCCCCATCCACTCTACTAGTTACATCTTCAAAAAATTCTGTAAGATTCGTCAGACATGATTTTCCTTTCACAAATCCATGCTGACTTTGTCCGATGATTTCACCTCTTTCCAAATGTGCTGTTATCACATCTTTGATAACCGACTCCAGCATTTTCCCCACTACCGATGACAGACTAACCGGTCTATAATTCCCCGGTTTCTCTCTCCCTCCTTTTTTAAAAAGTGGGGTTACATTAGCCACCCTCCAATCCTCAGGAACTAATCCAGAATCTAAGGAGTTTTGAAAAATTATCACTAATGCATCCACTATTTCTTGGGCTACTTCCTTAAGCACTCTGGGATGCAGACCATCTGGCCCTGGGGATTTATCTGCCTTTAATCCCTTCAATTTACCTAACACCACTTCCCTACTAACATGCATTTCCCTCAGTTCCTCCATCTCACTAGACCCTCGGTCCCTTACTATTTCCAGAAGATTATTTATGTCCTCCTTAGTGAAGACAGAACCAAAGTAGTTATTCAATTGGTTTGCCATGTCTTTGTTCCCTATGATCAATTCACCTGTTTCTGACTGTAAAGGACCTACATTTGTCTTGACCAATCTTTTTCTTTTCACGTATCTATAAAAGCTTTTACAGTCAGTTTTTATGTTCCCCGCCAGTTTTCTCTCATAATCTTTTTTCCCCTTTCCTAATTAAGCTCTTTGTCCTCCTCTGCTGACTGTTCAATTTATTATAAATTAATAAATTATAAAATTATAATTAATAAATTATAAAATTATAATTAATAAATTATAAACATTGACCATTCAATTTATTATAAATTACTATGATTGCACATGGTATACTTAGACAGAGGTGTAACATAAAGCTTTTTACTCCTCATGCATGTGAAGGATGTAATTAATAAAGTCATTAAAGTCAATTCATATCCAATGGCTTCCCACAGAGATTTCCCTGCTGATCCTTGATGTAACCTAGTCTTTCCCTTGCTAAGCTCTGCTTCTAATACGTATTTCGAGCACTTTCTGTTCTTAATCCAGCTAACCAATATTTCCTTCATAGAATCAGAGCTGTACAATACAGAAACAGGCTATTCAGCCCATCCAGTCTGTGCCAAATCATTACTCTGCCTAGTCTCATCGACCTGCACCCAGACACCAGCCCTCCATACACTTCCCATCTATGTACCTATCCAAATTTCTGTTAAATATAGAAATTGAACCCACGTCCACCACTTTCCTCAATAATCTTTTAAACTGGTTTGCTAAACTGGTTTGCTGCATATCCACCAATTCCACTCGCTTCACCATTAGCACCTGTGCTTTCAACCACATTGCTCATAAATTCCAGAGCACGGAATCTAAATAATTCAAGAATTTCTGACCTTCCTATTTCCACCTTGCTTTTAAGATAACACATCAAATCTATCTCAGAATTAGCTCCAGTTTTGATACAGTCAATGTTACATAAATGTAAGATGTGATTATGTAAACCAAGCCTGGCATTATTGTTAATTCTTCCTGTGGCCCCATTATCTTCCACTGCATCAAGTATTTCAACACTTTAATGGGTTTCTCTGATAAGGAGCTACAGCCCATGCCTAAACCATTCTCTACAACTGTTTGGGAAGAAATTCTCCTCAACCTACTCCTCATTCTCCACAGGGATAATAAATTGGTAATTTTACAATATTGTTCCTCATGAAAGAAAATAGCCACTCAGCCTATCAAACAAGGTCATAACTTTTTAAATTGAATGTTTTAATGTAAATAGTCCCAGACTCACAGCTCTTCCAAAGAAAGCACCAACTAAACTTGGAAGTAGGTACAGAGATGTCAGGGTTAAGTTTTTTTATGCACAGAGTGGTGAGTGCATGGCATGGGCTGCTGGTGGCGGTGGTGGAAGCGGAAACGATTGGTCTTTTAAGAGACTCCTGGATGGATACATGGAGCTTAGAAAAATAGAGAGCTATGGGTTAGCCTAGGTATTTCTAAGTTAAGGACATGTTTGGCACAGCTTTGTGGGCTGAAGGGCCTGTATTGTGCTGTTGGTTTTCTATGTTTCTATGTTAACAGTTTGCCTCTAGATCCTGCCTGACGCAATGAGTTCATTTAGCAACTTACTTCTTGCTTTTCTTTGGCACTTCCAGTTGCTATATGCATTACTCAAGTTAACCAATCTTTTTGCACAATGTATTTTATTTTTCAATGTATTCTTATTGTAATTTATAGTTTTTAATGTGTGGCACTGTACTACTGCCATAAAAATCACGAACTTAACAACATAGAGTATAATATTAAATCTAATTCTATCATAAACATAAGCAATACTGGAAATCCATAGCAGCACACACAAAAGGAACTTAGCAGATCACGCAGTATCTATGGAGAGGAAAACAGGCATCATTTTGGGCCTGGAAAGGAAGTATGGAAGAAGCCAGAATAAGAAGGTGAGGGAAAGGAAGGAGTACAAACTAGTAGGTGACAGGTGAGAACAGGTGAGGGGGAAGATGGGTGGATGTGGTAGCAGGAATGATGTAAGAAGCTGGGAGGTGGCATGTAGAAAAGGTATAAAATGCTGAAGGAGGAATCTGATAGAAGAGGAAAGTGACCATGAGAGAAAGGGAAATGTCTGATTCGATCCTACATGCTTTCTATAGACTTTTTGTTCTTTCTATGATGGGATACACAAAACAGAATATATTGCTTCATCAACATCCAAAGGACTTTCTACAGTGGCACGATTGAGAGCATCCTAATTGGCTGCATCACTGCCTGGTATGGGAACTGTACTTCCCTCAATCGCAGGACTCTGCAGAGAGTGGAGTGAACAGTCCAGCACAATTGTAGATGTGAACTTCCCACTATTCAAGACATTCATAAAGACAGGTGTGTAAAAAGAGTGGGAAGGATCATTGGGGACCCGAGTCACCCAACCCCAAACTGTTCCAGCTGCTACCATCCAGGAAACGGTGAGGAAGAAGAAGAAAGCCTGTAACTCCAAGTGGAGTCATCAGGATGCCGTCGTGATGGATTTTTTAAGCAGGCTTTCTTGTTTTTACGAGGTTGAGCTGCTAGCTCAACGCTCAACCCCGCACAGATGGAAAGCGTGCAAGGGAGCCGGGTGGATCGAGCTTGGGAGCCTTCGCTCTGAAGTCTGGCACTGATGCCACTATGCCACCAGCCAGCAATCCAGAAAATGGCACCGCAGCATAAAAGTCAGGACCAACAGGCTCCTGGACAGCTTCTTCCATCAGGCCATCAGACTGATTAATTCACTATGACACAATTGTATTTCTAAGTTATATTGACTATTTTGTTGTATATTTTATTGTACATACTATTTATTACAAATTACTATAATTTATGCAATGCACATTCAGACGTAAACTTACATAACAAAAGGATTTTTACTCCTCATGTACGTAAAGGATGTAAGAAATAAAGTCAATTCAAACCGCGATTTAGGTGGGTGAGACATCCCAATCTCACAGATTTGGCAGGACAAAAATTGTATACACTCTCAACGTATGAAGTCGGAGAAAGGTGAATTTCTCACCAGAGTCCGAGGCTGTTAGCAAGGGACTAACGAGCTGATTCTGGAGAGACTCAGTAATAAGGGGTTTCACTGTGGGGGTATCGTCCTGGGATTGATTTCATTGGATGCTGTGTGATTGCCCTAAGAATTAATAAGTGGTTTTGTGTTTAAGCCTGTGTTAAGTTATTGTCTAGGAAAGTGTTTAAGATAAGTGGTTATGGATGCTGCAGGGATTAAGCGTTGGTGCGATTCAAAGAGATTACCTGTAGCTAATGCTTGTGTTCTGAGTTGGGTGGATATCTGAAGCCCAGATGAGTTGTTGATTAGGCTTTTAAGTACCATTCAAGCATTACGAAAGGATAAAGTTTGTCCAAAGGGCAGGCAAAGATTTCATTTTAGCTCAGACTAGTGCTGGCGTAATGGGGGTTGGTCTGCCAGGTACCATTGGAGTACCTGGAGAGGATGGGCCATGGGCTGTCCATAGTTTCCAAGAAGAGTGGAGTGTAGGCGAAGGTGCCGAATTGGAAGCCGTGTTTCCTGTAACTGAGGCCGGAGACTTTAAAGACAAGCTACTCTTGTTTCTGCTGAGTGAGAGGAAGGAGTGGTCTGATGCGGAAGGTCTAATGAGTCTTCCAGTGAAGGGTGAAAGTTCTGGGTCGATATCGGCCCTTACGTCTCTGGCCAATAGATGGCAAAGTGCACTGGCGGACTGTCAAAGTTATCGTAGGCCGAGAATGTTCTCAGGAGTGCAGCGCACCCCCATGGGGGAGGATGAATATGAGACTTGGGCAGAGCAGACCTCTCAGATGCTGGATGAGTGACAGTGCTCTGATAATGTGAAAAGACAGTGGCTAGAGGAGAGTTTAAAAAGGTCCGGCTGCTGAAGTAGTGAGATCCTGAAAGGCAGAGAACCACTTAGCTACTTCCGCAGGCTACGTGCAAGCACGAGAAAGCATTTTTGACAAAACGGGAAGCCCAATGGAGCTTATGACGGGGTTTTAGATGCATGTTTCAGGAGAAAGGAGAGAAACTTTCTACCTATATTTTTCAGCTAGAGAAAACTGCGTTGCTTGTGGTGTAAAGCAGCTATTGAACTAGCTGAGGAGAATCAATTAAGAATGGACCAATTGCACACAGTGTGCAATCTGCTATTTCATGCTGACAGGCTATTGCAGAAGCAGGAAATCACACAGCATTCACACAAACCGCGGGTTGGGTGGGCGACTGAGGGGCGAACATGTCATATTTAGAGACACCCTGTAAAACAGAGTTTTACAAATCTCACCCAACCTCAGTGCTTGCATTTATCCTATCTATACATAGAACATAGAAATCTATAGCACATTACAGGCCATTTGGCCCATAATGTTATGCTGACCATGTAACCCACTCTAGAAACAGCCTAGAATTTCCCTACAGCATAAGGAATAAAGTAGATGAGCTTGAGGCTCAGTTGGAAATTGGCAAGTACGATGTTGTGGGAATAACAGAGACATGGCTTCAAGCGGACAGGGCCTGGGAAATGAATATTCAAGGATATACATCTTATCGAAAGGACTGACTGACTGGCAGAGGGGGTGGGGTGGCTCTGTTGGTGAGGAATGATATTCAGTCCCTTGTGAGGGGGGACACAGAATCTGGGGATGTAGAGTCAGTATGGATAGAACTGAGAAATTCTAAGGGTAGAAAGACCCTAATGGGAGTTATCTACAGGCCCCCAAATAGCAGTCTGGATGTAGGGTGTAAGTTGAATGAAGAGTTAAAATTGGCATGTCACAAAGGTAATGATACAGTTGTCATGGGGGATTTCAACATGCAGGTAGACTGGGAGAATCAGAATGGTACTGGACCCAAGAAAGGGAGTTTGTGGAGTGCCTCCGAGATGGATTCTTAGAACAGCTTGTAATGGAGCCTACCAGGGAGAAGGCAATTCTAGATTTAGTGTTGTGCAATGAACCGGATTTAATCAGGGACCTCGAGGTAAAGGAACCATTAGGAGGTTTAGGGGTCATTAGGAGTGACCATAATATGATATGTTTTAACCTACAATTTGAGAGGGAGAAGGGAAAATTGGATGTGTCAGTATTACAGTTGAACAAAGGGAACTATGGAGCTATGAGGGAGGAGCTGGCCAAAGTTCAATGGAACAATACCCTAGCAGGGAAGACAGTGGAACAAAAATGGCAGGTATTTCTGGGAATAATGCAGAAGGTGCAGGATCAGTTCATTCCAAAGAGGAAGAAAGATCCTAAGGGGAGTAAGGGGCGGCCGTGGCTGATGAGGGAAGTAAAGGGCAGTATAAAAATAAAAGAGAAGTATAACATAGCAAAGGATGAGCGGGAAACCGGAGGACTAGGAAGCTTTTAAAGAGCAACAGAAGATAACAAAAAAGGCAACACGCCAAGAAAAAAATGAGGTACAAAGGTAAACTAGCCAAGAATATAAAGGAGGATAGTAAAAGCTTCTTTAGGTATGTGAATAGCAAAAAAATAGTTAAGACCAAAATTGGGCCATTGAAGACAGAAAAGGGTGAATTTATTATGGGGAACAAGGAAATGGCAGACGAGTTGAACAGGTACTTTGGATCTGTCTTCACTAGAGAAGACACAAACAATCTCCCAGATGTAATAGTGGCCAAAGGAACTAGGGTAAAGGATGAACTGAAGGAAATTTATATTAGGCAAGAAACGGTGTTGGATAGACTGTTGAGTCTGAAGGCTGATAAGTCCCCGGGACCTGATGGTCTGCATCCCAGGGTACTTGAAGAGGTGGCTCTAGAAATTATGGACGCATTGGTAATCATTTTCCAATGTTCTATAGATTCAGGAACAGTTCCTGCTGATTGGAGGGTGGCTAATGTTGTCCCACTTTTCAAGAAAGGAGGGAGAGAGAAAACAGGGAATTATAGACCGGTTAGCCTGACGTCAGTGGTGGGAAAGATGCTGGAGTCAATTATAAAAGAGGAAATTACGACACATTTGGATAGCAGTAGAAGGATCGGTCTGAGTCAGCATGGATTTATGAAGGGAAAATCACACTTGACTAATCTTCTGGAGTTTTTTGAGGATGTAACTATGAAAATGGACAAGGGAGAGCCAGTGGATGTAGTGTACCTGGACTTCCAGAAAGCTTTTGATAAAGTCCCACATAGGAGATTAGTGGGCAAAATTAGGGCACATGGTATTGGGGGCAAAGTACTGACATGGATTGAAAATTGACTGGCTGACAGGAAACAAAGAGTAGCGATTAACGGGTCCCTTTCAGAATGGCAGGCTGTGACCAGTGGGGTACCGCAAGATTTGGTGCTGGGACCGCAGCTGTTTACAATATACACTAATGATTTAGATGAAGGGATTAAAAGTAACATTAGCAAATTTGCTGATGACACAAAGCTGGGTGGCAGTGTGAAATGTCAGGAGGATGTTATGAGAATGCAGGGTGACTTGGACAGGTTGAGTGAGTGGGCAAATGTATGGCAGATGCAGTTTAATGTGGATGAATGTGAGGTTATCCACTTTGGTGGCAAGAACAGGAAGGCAGATTACTATCTAAATGGAGTCAAGTTAGGAAAAGGGGAAGTACAACGAGATCTAGGTGTTCTTGTACATCAGTCAATGAAAGCAAGCATGCAGGTACAGCAGGCAGTGACGAAAACTAATGGCATGCTGGCTTTTATAACAAGAGGAATTGAGTATAGGAGTAAAGAGGTCCTTCTGCAGCTGCGCAGGGCCCTGGTGAGACCACACCTGGAGTATTGTGTGCAGTTTTGGTCTCCAAATTTGAGGAAGGACATTCTTGCTATTGAGGGAGTGCAGCGTAGGTTCACAAGGTTAATTCCCGGAATGGCAGGACTGTCATATGTTGAAAGATTGGAGCGACTGGGCTTGTATACACTGGAATTTAGAAGGATGAGAGGGGATCTGATTGAAACATATAAGATTATTAAGGGATTGGACACAGTGGAGGCAGGAAGCATGTTCCTGCTGATGGGTGAGTCCAGAACTAGAGGCCACAGTTTAAGAATAAGGGGTAGACCATTTAGAAAAGAGATGCGGAAAAACTTTTTCACTCAGAGAGTGGTGGATATGTGGAATGCTCTGCCTCAGAAGGCAGTGGAGGCCAAGTCTCTGGATGCATTCGAGAGAGTTAGATAGAGCTCTTATAGATAGCAGGGTCAAGGGATATGGGGAGAGGGCAGGAATGGGGTACTGATTGTGTATGATCAGCCATGATCACAGTGAATGGCGGTGCTGGTTAGAAGGGCCGAATGGCCTACTCCTGCACCTATTGTCTATTATAACCCTCTATTTTTCTAAGTTCCATGTACCTATCTAAGAGGCTCTTAAAAGACTCTGTTGCATCCGCTTCCACCACCGCCACCAGCAGTGCATTCCAGTCTCTGTGTGGAAAAACTTACCCCTGACATCCCCTCAGTACATAGTTCCAAGCACATGTCCCCTTATGTTAGCCATTTCAGCCCTGGGAAAAAGCCTCAGGCTATCCACACGATCACTGCCCCTCATCATCTTATACACCTCTATCAGGTCATCTGTTATCCTCTGTCACTCCAAGGGAGAAAAGGCTAAGTTCACTCAACCCATTCTCATAAGGTACACCCTCCAATCCAGGCAACATCCTTGTAAATCTCCTCTGCACCCTCACTATAGAATCCACATCCTTCTTGTAGTGAGGTTACTAGAACTGAACACAGTACTCCAAGTGGGGTCTGACCAAGGTCTTATATAGCTGTAACATTATCTCACGGCTCTTGAACTTAATCTCACGGTTGATGAAGGCCAACACATCACACGCCTTCTTAACAGCACAGTCAACCTGTGTAGCAGTTTTGAATGTCCTAAGCACATGAACCCCAAAATCTCTCAGATCCTTCACACTGCCAAGAGCCTGGCGGTGCAGGCTCAAAGGGCCGAATGGTCTACTTCTACACCTATTGTCTATTGTCTTACCATTAATATTATATTCTGTCTTCGAATTTGAACCACTTCACACTTATCTGGGTTGAACGCCATCTGCCACTTCTCAGCCCAGTTCTACATCCTATCAATATCCCACTGTAACCTGTGCCAACTCTCCAGACTATCCACAACACCCCCAACCTCTGTGTCATCAGCAAACTTATTAGCCCACCCTTTTACTTCTTCACCCAAGTCATTTATAAAAATCACAAAGAGGAGGGGTCCCAGAACAGATCTCTGTGGAACATCACTGGTCACCGACCTGCATGCAGATTCTGGATCCACAAAGCAATGTCTCCTTGGATCCCATGCCTTCCTGAAGGAGTCGTGCATGGGGAACCTTATCAAATGTCATACTGAAATCCATATACAGTACATCCACCGTTCTAGCTTTATCAACGTGCTTTGTTATATCCTCAAATAATTCAATTAGGCTCATAAGGCATGACCTGCCCTTGACAAAGCCATACTGACTAGCCCTAATCAGATTATGTCTCTCCAAATGCTCATGAATCTGTCTCTCAAGATCTTCTCCAAAAACTTGCCCACCACTGAAGTCAGACTCACTGGTCTATAATTTCCTGCGTTATCTCTACTCCCTTTCTTGAACAAGGGGACAATGTTTGTAACCCTCCAATCCTCCGGTACTTTCCCTTCCCTACTGATGATGCAAAGGTCATCGCCAGAGGCTCAGCAATCTCCTCCCTCACTTCCCACTGTTGTATATCTCATCCGGTCCTGGTGACTTATCTAACTTAATGCTTTTCAAAAGCTCCAGCACATCCTCTTTCTTAATGTCTATATACCACTACAGCGCATCTTCAACATGAGCCTGGAGCAGAGAAGAGTACCCAGACAGTGGAAAACATCCTGTATTGTCCCGGTACCGAAGAAACCACAACCAAAGGAGTTGAATGACTTCAGACCTGTTGCCTTGACGTCGCACGTGATGAAGACCATGGAGCGGCTGATAATACAGAATCTGAGGCCACAAACCAGGCACGCCCAGGATCCTCTTCAGTTTGCGTATAAGGAGAAGGTGGGAGTGGAGGATGCTATCACGTATTTGCTGCACAAATCACTCTCTCACCTAGATGGGGTCAGTTGTGCTGTGAGGATTACATTCCTTGACTTCTCTAGTGCCTTTAACACCATCCAGCCCAAGATCTTAAGGCACAAACTAACGGAGATGGGAGTAGACTCTCACATGGTGGATTGGATAGTGGACTACTTGACAGATAGACCTCAGTATGTGCGGTTGGGAGACTGTAGGTCTGACACGGTGGTCAGCAGCACAGGAGCGCCGCAGGGAACCGTACTCTCTCCGGTCCTGTTCACCCTGTACACATCAGACTTCCAATATAACTCGGAGTCCTGCCATGTGCAGAAGTTCGCTGATGACACGGCCATAGTGGGGTGTGTCAGGAATGGACAGGAGGAGGAGTATAGGAAACTGATACAGGACTTTGTGATATGGTGCAACTCAAACTACCTGCGTCTCAATATCACCAAGACCAAGGAGATGGTGGTGGACTTTAGGAGATCTAGGCCTCATATGGAGCCAGTGATCATTAATGGAGAATGTGTGGAGCAGGTTAAGACCTACAAGTATCTGGGAGTACAGTTAGACGAGAAGCTAGACTGGACTGCCAACACAGATGCCTTGTGCAGGAAGGCACAGAGTCAACTGTACTTCCTTAGAAGGTTGGCGTCATTCAATGTCTGTAGTGAGATGCTGAAGATGTTCTATAGGTCAGTTGTGGAGAGCGCCCTCTTCTTTGTGGTGGCGTGTTGGGGAGGAAGCATTAAGAAGAGGGACGCCTCACGTCTTAATAAGCTGGTAAGGAAGGCGGGCTTTGTCGTGGGCAAAGTACTGGAGAGTTTAACATCGGTAGCTGAGCGAAGGGCGCTGAGTAGGCTACGGTCAATTATGGAAAACTCTGAACATCCTCTACATAGCACCATCCAGAGACAGAGAAGCAATTTCAGCGACAGGTTACTATCGATGCAATGCTCCTCAGACAGGATGAAGAGGTCAATACTCCCCAATGCCATTAGGCTTTACAATTCAACCGCCAGGATTTAAGAACTTTTTAAAAGCTATTATTAATGCTTTTTGAGATAGTGATTTAGATGCATATCATATTTTTTACTGAGTTAAGTATTGTATGTAATTAGTTTTGCTACAACAAGTGTATGGGACATTGGAAAAAAAGTTGAATTTCCCCATGGGGATGAATAAAGTATCTATCTATCTATCTATCTATCAAGTGTTTCAGTCTGCTGTGAGTCATCCCCACAATTGCCAAGGTCTTTTTCCCTGGTGAATGTTGAAACAAAGTACTCATTAAGTACCTTTGCTACCTCATCCGACTCCATGCACACATTTCCACTATTGCACTATCTAGAGCTCTAATGATACCTAGTTTCTTGAATCTTTTATTTTCTTCTTAAATAGATTTTCTACATCCTTTGTACACCATGGTTCTCTAACCATACCATTCTTTCCCCGCCTCGATGGAACATACCTATGCAGAACTCCATGCAAATGTTCTTTGAACATTTGCCACATTTCTGCCGTGCATTTCCCTGAGAACATCTGCTCTCAATTTATGCTCCCAAGTTTCTGCCAATAGCCTATTTCCCCCTACCCCAACTAAATGTTTTCCCAAATTGTCTGCTCCTATCCCTCTCCAGCGCTATGGTGAAGGAGATAGAATTGCAGTCACTACTTCTAAAATGTTCTCCACTGAGAGATCCGACACCTGACCAGGTTCATTTCCCAATACCAGATCAAGTACAGCCTCTCCTCTAGTTGGCCTATCTACATATTTTGTCAGGAAACGTTGCTGAACACACCTAACAAACTCCACCCCATTTAAACCCCTTTGCTAAGGAGATTCCAGTCAATATTAGGAAAGTTAAAATCTCCCATCACAGCAACCTTATTATTATTGCATTCTATCTACTCCTCAATATCCCTGTTACTATTGGAGGGTCTATAAAAAACACCCAGTAGAGTTATTGCCTCCTTCATGTTTCTGACTTCCACCCATACTGACTGTGTAGACCATCCCTCCATGACTTCCTCCTTTTCTGCAGCCATGATACTATCCCTGATTAGCAACATCATGCCCCCACCTCTTTTACCTCCCTCCCTGTCCTTTTTGAAACATCTAAAGCCTGGCACACTCAGCAGCCATTCCTGTTCCTGAGACATCCAAGTCTCTGTAATGGCCACAACATCATTGTTCCATGTTTTGATCCATGCTCTGTTCATCCACCTTGTTTGTGAAACATATAAAATTAAAACAGACACATCTCAAACCATCAGGTTGAGTGCATCTTTGCTCTAACATTTGCCTATTCTTCCTCACAAACTCTCTACAAGCTGTCTCTACTTGTGCTCCAACCTCCCTATCCTCTTGCCTCTTCACTTCGGTTCCCACCCCCTGTAAATCTAGTTTAAACCCTTCCCACCAGGATATTGGTCTCCCTTCAGATTCAAGTGCAATCCACCCTTTTTGTATAGATCACATCTGCCCCAGAAGAGGTCACAATGATCCAAAAAGCAGGGGAATCCCTGCCCCCTTCTCTAATCCTTTGGCCAGACATTTATCCTCCACCTCATTCTATTCCTATCCTCACTGTTGCATGGCACCGGCAGCAATCCCAAGGTGACTACCTTTGAGGTACTGCTTCTCAGCTTTCTTCCCAACTCCCTATATTCTGCTTTCAGGACCTCCATCCTTTTTCTACCAATGTCATTGGTACCAATATGTACCACGACCTCTGGCTGCTCACCCACCCATTTCAGGATATTGTGCACATGCTCAGAAACATCACAAACCTTGGCACTTGGGAGGCAAACTACCATCCTTGTTTCTTTTTCACACCCACAGAATCGCCTAGCTGTACCCCTAACTATAGAGTACCCTTTTACCGCTGCCATCCTCTTCCATTCTTTACCCTTCTGAGCCACAGGGCCAGACTCAGTGCCAAAGGCTTCACCCAGTTAGGTTATTCCCCCCCCCCCCCCGCAAACAGCACTCAAAATGGAGTACTTAATTGTTAAGGGGGACAGCCACAGGGGTACTCTCCACTACCTGACGCCCTCCCTTCCCTCTCCTGACGGTCACCCCTCATAATTTTGTATACCTCTATAGGTAGGGATCTTAGTTGGTTAGTTGTAAATTATTTCTCTTGCTACTCAAAGCACCAGAGAACTTATACTCAGGAACTAAAGCAATTAATCTCCAAAGTTAATTCATAATATCTGAGAAAAAGTCCTAGATTCAAAATGCCACCTTGTTCATTAAAGCTCTTTGTCAGTGTCCTTCTACGTATCAAATTTTCACCTAAAATGTCAAAAGCCCTTCTGCTTTGCACACCTTGGAAATAAATTATTCTTTAATATCAGATTATTTCAAATATTTATAATTGACTGAACATTTATTGAAAATTTACACTTTCTGATTTAACCTATGTTCTGTTCTTTGTTTTTACATTTCTCAGTTACTGAGAAATTAGATTCACATTTTACTTAATTCATATTTATTACTTAACAAGCCAACATTAAATCATTGAAATATATAAAGTGTCAACAAGATTATTTTTTTTTTAAATAACTGGAAGATTGAGACAGACTTGCAAACAATATCAGGAATTTGGTCCCTGGAGTTACAGAATGATCAGAAATTCAATAACATTTTGGAGAACTAAACTGAGCAGTTTGCAATTTTCAACTTTCATAAATACATGAAATGTTCCCCAATGCTATATTCTTCTGAGGAAAAAGGTTGATGGGCTCTTGATTAGTCGAGATGTCAAAGGTTACGGGGAGAAGGCAGGAGAATGGGGTTGAGAGGGATCAGCCACGATGAAATGGCAAAGCAGACTCGATAGGCTGAGTGGCCTAATTCTGCTCCTATGTTTTATGGTCTTCCTCAAATGTCAACTCTATTTTTCTCTGTTTTCCTGCATTCAACTTCAAGCAAGCAACTTTTTTCATGTGCCTATCAAAGTTCTTTTTACTTTGAACAAACTTCACTCAAGAACTTAATGTACCCAATGGCTTGGCCATCACAGATGTCTGTGGCAATGAATTCCACAGATTCAACACCCTGTAGCTAAAGAAATTCCTCCTCATCTGTGTTCTAAATGGATGTCCCTCTATTTTGAGTCTCAACAGACATTTGACAAAATTATTTTCAGTTTGCATTCTACAATCACAATGAGCATTGAATGTAAAACAAGTATTTACAATATCAAGCTACTGACCTGATTGCGCCCACGTAGGTTTGCATATCTGAATTTCTGGATGAAATAAAAGATCAGCCAAGCCAGTGATGTGATCATCAGTACAATAAAAGATATGGAGACGAAGACCAGAGAGCCACGGCTATACTTCGAAGAATGTGATGATCCAACTGCGATGGACATCAACACAGTGAAGTTTTTTTCCACATAGTGCAGAATCTCACGACCCCTCTGCTCAGAAATCATGATGGCCACTATGTTACCAGTTCCTGAAAGAAACAAAAATATTGCACTTAATCTCGAGAGAGACCTACTGGATTTAAAGTTCCAAACTGTCTGAAAGTTGAAGGATGTGGAGGGTGGAGAGTTAGGAAGGGGTAAACTGGTAATTGTGAAACATGTTTATATCTGGAAGAAAGCAGTGTTAAAGATTTGGTATTTCCATTTTATCCTGCAACTGTCCTCACATCCTCAGATACCAGATGTTTAAATAACTAATCAGGCACAGGGTCCAGTAACATTTCAGATATTGTTTAACCTTCAATCACAGCATGCCTAGCATTCCCAACATTTCCTCTAGCCCAACAAAAATAGATATCCAGTTTTCTACACAATTCAGAAGTCTGAGTTATTGAACCAGAGACACACATTTAAAGATTAGCTTTGTCACATGAACATCAAAACATATAGTTTCTTAATATCCCCAATGCACCTGCCTCTACCAGTACCCCTAGCACCAACCATGCTGTATATTAAAAAAACTATCTCCGACATCCCTCCTATATTTTCCTCCAATTACCTTAAAATTATGCCACCCGCTCCCACCCCACCCCATATTAGCCAGTTCTGCCCTGGGAAAAAGTCTCTGGCTATCCTCTGGATCTATGCCTCTTATCATCTTACACACCTCAATTAATTCACCTCTCATCCTCTTCCACTCTAAACAGAAAAGCCCTAGCTTACTCAACCTATCCTCATAAGACATGCTCTCTAATCCAGGCAGCATCCTGGTAAATCTTTTGGTGCACTCTCTGAAGTTTCCACATCCTTCCTATAATGAGATGATCAGAACTGAACACAATACTCCAAGTGTGGTTTAACCAAAGTTTTATAGAGCTGTAATATTACCTCATGGCTCTTGAACTTAATCCCCAACAAACCATGGTTAATTATGGTTTAACCACCATATCAAGCTGTGCAGCAACTTTGAGGGATGTATGGTCGCAAATCCCAAGATCTCCATGTTCCCTGTTTCAGAGTGAATCATCAAATTCAATCTAAGGGGTCCCATGGTTTAGTGCGATGCTATTATAGCTCCGAGCGTTGGAGTTCAGAGCTCAATTCTAGGGTTCTCTGTAAGAAAGGTTGTACGTTCTTCCCGTTTGCTTGGGGTTTTCTGATAGTCCAAAGATGTACTGGTTAGTAGATTCGGCTGTGATTAGGCTCAGGTTTAATATGGTGAGTTGCTGGGCTGGAAGGGCCTGTCCTACACGGTCTCAGTAAGTAAGTAAATAAATAAATTCCACATGCCAACAATCTTTTTTTCACATACTTATTATCCTTCAAATCATAATCGGAACATTAAGTAGGTATCTCATCAGTAGCAATAGCATCCTCTTTGCTCAAAATAATTATTTTTCAGCTCTTTAATGACAAATTACTATATTTATGTTTGATTTTATTTGCTCCTAAATAAAGCAGCTTTTATCAACATATAGGAGGCAGAATGAAAATCTGGCTGAGTGGTGCCATAAGAACAACCCCCTAACTCAAGGTCAGCAAGGCCAAGGAGCTGATTATTAACTTCAGGAGGAGGAAACCAGAGGTCCACAAGCCAGTCTTCATCAGAGGATCAGAGCTGGAGAGGGTCAACAACTTTAAATTCCTCGGTGTTAACATTTCAGAGGACTTTTCCTGGGCCCAGCATGCAAGTGCCATTATGAAGAAAGCACAGCAGCATCTCAACTTCTTTAGCAGCTTGAGAAGATTCAGCATGACATCTAAAATTTTGACAAACTTCTAGATATGTGCGGTAGAAAATCTATTGACTGGTTGCATCATGGCTTGGTATGGAAACACCAATGCCCTTGAATGGAAAATCCATTAAAAATTAATGGATATGGCCTGGTCCATCATGGGTAAATCCCTCTCCACCACTGAGCACATCTACACAGAACAATGTCACAGGAATGCAGCATCCATCGTCAAGGACCGCCACCATCCAGGCCACGCTCTCTTCTGACTGCTGCCAACAGGAAGATAGAACATAGAACAATACAACACAGTACAGGCCCTTCAACCCTGCCTCCCATATAACCCTCCACCTTAAATTCCTCCATATAACTGTCTAGTAGTCTCTTAAATTTCATTAGTGTATCTGCCTCCACCACTGACTCAGGCAGTGCATTCCACGCACCAACCACACTCTGAGTAAAAATATCTTCCTCTAATATCCCCCTTGAACTTTTCTCCCCTTACCTTAAAGCCATGTCCTCTTGCAATGAGCAGTGGTGCCCTGGGGAAGAGGAGCTGGCTGTCCACTCTGTCTATTCCTCTTAATATCTTGTATACCTCTATCATGTCTCCCCTCATCCTCCTTCTCTCCAGAGAGTAAAGACCTAGCTCCCTTAATCTCTGATCATAATCCATACTCTCTAAACCAGGCAGCATCCTGGTAAATCTCCTCTGTACCCTTTCCAATGCTTCCACATCCTTCCTATAGTGAGGCGACCAGAACTGGACACAGTACTCCAAGTGTGGCCTAACCAGAGTTTTATAGAGCTGCATCATTACCCCGCAACTCTTAAAACTCTTTCCCTCGACTTATGAAAGCTAACACTCTATAAGCTTTCTTAACTACCCTATCTACCTGTGAGACAACTTTCAGGGATCTGTGGACATGTACCCACCAGATCCCTCTGCTCCTCCACACTCTCAAGTATCCTACCATTTACTTTGTACTCTGCCTTGGAGTTTGTCCTTCCAAAGTGTACCACCTCACACTTCTTTGGGTTGAACTCCATCTGCCACTTCTCAGCCCACTTCTGCATCCTATCAATGTCTCTCTGCAATCTTAGACAATCCTCAACACTATTCACAACACCACCAACCTTTGTGTCATCTGCAAACTTGCCAACCCACCCTTCTACCCCCAAGTCCAGGTCATTAATAAAAATCATGAAAAGCAGAGGTCCCAGAACCGATCCTTGTGGGACACCACTAGTCACAACCCTCCAATCTGAATGTACTCCATCCACCACGACCCTCTGCTTTCTGCAGGCAAGCCAATTCTGAATCCACCTGGCCAAACTTCCCTGGATCCTATGCCTTCTGACTTTCTGAATAAGCCTACCGTGTGGTACCTTGTCAAATGGTACAGAAGCCTCAGGATTCACACCACCAGATTCAGGAAAGTTATTACCCTTTAACCATTAGGCTCTTGAACCAGTGGGGATAACTTCACTCCCCCCATCACTGAACTGTTCCCACAATCTATGGACTCATTTTCAAGGACTCTTCATCTCATGTTTTTGATATTTATTGCTTATTTATTTATTACTTTTTTTTGTATTTGTTGTCAGTTTTTTGACTTTTGCACATTGATTGGATGCACAGTTGGTGTGGTCTTTCATTGATTCTATTATAATTACCATGCCATTATAGAGTTATTGAGTTTGCCCAGGTTATATGTGGTGACATAAATGTACTTTGATAATAAATTTACTTTGAACTTTGATTTACCAGACAACAATGATTCCCACTCTCTAGTCTGCTTCAGAGAGGACAACTCTCAGTTCGCATGACAAAGTGTTAGAGAAGTCCTGTCACAACACTTTCTGTAGATTCCTCCAAATCTTTGTCAGGACGATGATGATGATAATAATAATAATAATAACAACAACAACAATAACTATTACTTTAATCATAACGCCATTCTCATACAGATGATATAGTTAAAGAGCTTTACAATGGGATAAAAGCTCAAGTATGAAAATAAAACAAAAATATGGTGGTGTGGGGCCTGAAGCTGCCATAAGTTCCTTCCTAATGACAGCAATCAGAAGAGGGCATGGCCTGTGTGGTTGGGGATGCTGATGATGGATGTTACTTTCCTGTGACAGCGCTCTGTGTAGATGTGCTCAATGGTGGGGATGACTTCACCCCAATGAAATAGACTTTACCCACAACTTTTTGTAGGATTTTCTATTCAAGGACATTGCTGTTCAAGAGCTTAATATTAGACCTGACTCCTTGATCTTTATGTATTCTTTTCTTCAGATGACCAAAGACTATGGTGACCCATGATGGAGTGTATTAACTATCAGCGGTACAATGGAAACTGTGAGCAGTTTCAAACTCCTGGGAGTGCACATAACACACAACATCTCACGGTCCCAGAACACATCCTATGCAATCAGGAAACCTCACCAATGCTCACTTTCTGAGGAGACTTAAGACAGCTGGATTCTGTACATCTATACTACCCAACATGGCAGGAGGCAAAGAGTGGGAATAAAGGGAGCCTTTTCTGGTTGACCGACAGTGACCAGAGATGTTCCATAGGTGTTGGGACGATTTCTTTTTATGTTATATGTCAATTAATTGGATGATGACATTGATGGCTTTGTGGCTAAGTTTACAGATGACAGGAGAATAGATGGGGGGCAGGCGGTGTTGAGGAAGCAGGGACTTAGACATTAGGAGAATGGGCAAAGAAATGGCAGATGGAATACAGTGTCAGGAAGTGTATGGTCATGTACTTTGGTAGAAAGAACAAAAGCGTAGACTATTTTCTAACCAGGGAGAAAATTCAAAAATTAGAGATGGAAAGGGAATTGGGAGTCCTCATGCAGAATTTCCTAAAGGTTAACTTGCATGTTGAGTCGATGGTGAGGAAGGTAAATGCAATGTTAGTATTCATTTCGAGAAGACTAGAATATAAAAGCAAGAATGTAATGCTGAGGCTTCACAAGGCACTGGTGAGGTCTCACTTGCAATATCGTGAGCAGCTTTGACTCCAACATCTTCCCAACCACTGAAGTCAGGTTAACTGGTCTATAATTTCCTTCCTGCAGTCTACCTCCATTCTTAAAGAGTGGAGTGACAATTCCAATTTTTCAGTCCTCTGGAACCATGCCAGAGCCCAATGATTCTTGAAAGATCATTATTAATGCCTCCACAATCTCGACTGCTACCTGTATCAGAAGCCTAAGGTGCAGTTCATCTGATCTGGATGATTTATGTACCTTTAGGTCTCAGTTTTTTTGAGTACCTTCTCCCTTGTAATAGTAACTGCACTCATTTCTCTTCCCTCACACCCTTCAACACCTGGTACACTGCTAATGTCTTCCACAGTGAAGATTGATGCAAAATACTCATTTAGTTCATCTGCCACCTCCTTGACCCCTGTTATTATTTCTCTGGTCTCATTTTCCGGCAGTCCTACATCCACTCCCAACTCTCTTTTTACATACCTGAAAAATCTTTTTCTATCCACCTTGATATCATTTGCTAGCTTGCTTTCAGATTTCATCTTTTCCCTCCTAATGATTCTTTTAGTTCTTTCTGTAGGTTTTTAAAAACTTCCCAATTCTCTATGTTACTACTAATTTTTGCTTGGTTGTATGCCCTCTCTTTTGCTTTTATATTAGTTTTGACTTCCTTTGTCAGCCATGGTTGTACTATTTTGCCATTTAAGTATTTCTTTGTTTTTGGAATACATCTACCCTGCACCTTCCTCATTTTCTCCCCAGAAACTCAAGCCATTGCTGCTCTGCTGTCATCTCTGTCAGCATCTCTTTCCAGTTTATTTTGGCCATCTCCTCTCTCATACCGCTGTAATTTCCTTTACTCCACTGAAATACTGCTACATCAGACTTTACTATCTCCCTCTCAAATTTCAAATTGAACTCAATCATATTGTGATTACTGCCTCCTAAAGGTTCCTTAACCTTGAACACCCTAATCGCCTACAGTTCATTACATAACACCCAATCCAGTATAGCTGATCCCATAGTAGGCTCAATGACAAATTGCTCTAAACACGCACCTCACAGGCATTCAAAAAACTCTCTCTCTTGAGATCCATTACCAAGCTGACTTTTCCAATCTACCTGCATGCTAAAATCTCCCATCTATTATAACCTGTGGTCCACATCCCAGCTACTACTTGGAGGCCAGTATATAACTGCCATCAGGGTCTTTTTACCCTTGCAGTTCTTAACCCAACCCACAACATCTTCCAATCCTATGTCATATCTTTCTAATGATTTGATGCCATTCTTTACCACTAGTGCCATGCCACCCCTTGTGCCTACTTCTTATTCCTTCGATACAATGTGTAACCTTGGACATTCAGCTCCCAACTACAACCATTTTTCAGTTACGATTCACTGTTGGGCACAACATCGTACTGGGCAAACTGTAAAAGTGCAACAAGATAATCCACCTTATTTCTTATATTCTGTGCATTGAGATATAACACATTGAATAATGTATGTGCTACCATTTTTGATTCTGCATCCCTAATGCACAGATGGCTGCAACTATGTCCTATCACCTGCCTGCCCTTCCTGATAGTCTGACTGCACACTACCTTTGCTTTTTTACCATCCATCCTATCCCGAGACCTTACACTCTGGTTCCCATCCCTCTGCCCAATTAACTTAAACCCTCCCCAACATCTCTAACAAACCTGCCTGCGAGAATATTGGTCCCCCTTAGGTTCAGGTGCAACCAGTCCCTTTTGAACAGGTCATACTTCCCCCAGCAGAGAGCTCAATGATCCAAGAACCTTAAGTCCTACCACCTGCACCAGCTTCTCCGCCACGCATTTATCTGCCAAAACATGCTGTTCCTATCTTCACTGCGCATGGCATAGATAGCAATCCAGAAATTACTTAACGTGGAAGTTGGGTTGTTGATTAGCCAGAGTGTTAAAGGTTAAGGGGAGAAAGCAGGAAAATGGGGTTGAGAGGGAAAATTGATCAGCCACGATGAAATGGCAGAGCAGATTCAATGGCCCGAATAGCCCAATTCTGATCCCATCTCTAGTGTACAGATCACAATGTAACACAAACAAAATGGAAACCAAGTTTTGATGGGAACCAAATTTGAGAAAGCTCTCCATTTTTTTAAGCTTTTATGAGATGGTTGATGCCGTTATCTTAACTTTTGTTGAAATTGTCTTGTGAAGTTCATTTGTATTTTGACAAACAGAATCCATGCAGTGACTCGGAAATCAGAAGAGATGGCCAAGAAGGACTCTAGTGATTATTCAAGTTCAGTTTATTGTCAAATGTACACATCTATGCCACCAAACAAAACAACATTCCTCTAGACTGAGTTGTACAACACAGTACAGGTAACTCATAACATAAAGTAATATTACCACAACTAAATTAACAAATAATAAAATGCATATATGACACAAGCTAAAAAGTAAAGAACAGAACACTACTGGTGCTTCATGTCTAATGAGACATAGGTGGTGGCCTGTGGAAAGAAGCCGTTTCCCATCCTAAAAGTTCTTGTCCTAATGCTATTATACTTCCTGCATTATATACGATGCCACACATTGGTTCAGAAACATCTCAAGACTTTACCTCTGGAATTGTTTTGGTTAGTCTTTCCAAAACAACAGTCAATTCTGTTTGCTAGATGAAGGTTCATGGATGATGTACATGGCTTTAACTTGGAGGCACGATTATTCTGAGGCAGAACAAAAAAGACTTGCAATCCAAGAATATCTATGCCTTACATTTCTATACAAGCCATCTTCTCAGTTGGTTCCTTGTTGCCCTTAATCTTTTCATAAGAATCCAATCTAACAGTATTCAGCATGAGGAAAATGCAAAGAGAAATTCTGCTTAATCTAAAACTTTTTCAAATAAACAAAACATGCATACTACTGGGACTCTTACTATTCCATGAAATATTTTCAAGCCAGGATTTGCATACACAGATCCTGGTGAAATGTAATCTTTACAATTTTCTTCTATGGCTATTGAAGCACTGAACCCAAAGGAATTTCCCAATATTTAACATTCTAGATTTTTCAGATTTCCACACTTGCCTGTGGCCTCTGTACTTTAATCAGTTTTATAAAACTCTGGTTAGGCTACATCTGGAGTATTGCATTCAATTCTGGTCGCCCCATTATAGGAAGGATATAGAGGCTTTGGAGAGGCTGCAGAAGTATTTCATCAAAGTGCTGCCTGGATTAGAGGGCACATGCTCAAAGGAGAGGTTGGACAAACTTGAGTTGTTGTCTCTGGAGCGATGTAGGCTGAGGTCTATAGGATGAGAGACAGAGTAGACAGCCAGCATCTTTCTCTCCGTGTTGAATGTCTAATGCCATAGGGCACATATTTAAGGTGAGGGCCAGGGTAAGTTTAAAAGAGATGTATGGGGCAAGTTTTTTTAAAGTAATGGGTGCCTGGACTGTGCTGTCAGGGATGGTGAAGAAGGCAGATATGAGACAGGTGTTCAAAAACCCCTTAGGTAGTCAGAAAGCATTGGTTTAGTTAGGCATTTGATAACTAAAGTAGTTTGGCACAACAATGTTCTTTGTTATTGCTGAAGAATCTGGGAAAAGACAATTGCAGCATTTTGTTTGTTTGCTTGTTAATTAATTGATTGATTAGGGTGTGAACAACCTAACATTCAATGACCAAGGAATTGATTGTGGACTTCAGGAGATAAAAGTCGAGAGAATAAACACCAGTCCTCATTGAGGGATCAGAAGTGAAAAGGGTGCACAGTTTCAGGTTCCTGGGTCTCAACATCTCTGAAGATCTGATCTGGTCCCAACATATTGATATAATTATAAAGAAGGCATGACAGCAGCTATATTGCATTAAGAGTTTTGAGGAAATTTGGTACATTACCAAAGGCACTCGCATATTTCTACAGATGTACAATGGAGAGCATTCTGATTGATTGCATTACCATCTGGTCTGGAGGCTTCAAAGCACAGGATCATAAAAAAAATGCATTAAGTTGTAAACTCAATCAGTTCTGTCATGGGCATTAGCCTCCCCAGCATCAAGGCCATCTTCAAAAGACAATGCTTTAAAAAGACAGCATTCAACATAAAGGACCCCCAATCACCCATGACATGCCCTCTTCTCATTGCTACCATCAAGGTGGCAGTACAGGAACTCAATGACACACACTCAACACTTCAGGAAGAACTTCATCCCCACCACCATCAGATTTCCAAATGGACAATGAACCCATGAACACTTCCTCAGTATTTTTCCCCTTTTGTTTGCACTACTTATTTAACACATGTTAAATATATACTGTACTTCTTACTGTAATTTATTGTTTTTGTTACTGTGATTTGCAATGTACTGCTGCTGCAAAACAAATTTCACAACAAATGCTGGCAATATTAAACCTGATGTTGATTATTGCCCAGGTTAACTATGCTGGACCTGTACACCAATATATAGTACAGAACCATCACTACACAAGTCAACATTGGAGGTTGCTAGTTTTGAGTTTATAGTCATTTCTTAAGGTACAGCACCTTTCTAATGGCCGCTTACACCAGTCATTTTTAGTTTAACCTCAGGGCATGAATAACAATGAACTGTGACATTTATATCTACAAATCAGTGTCAGATTTAGCCCATGACTTATTTACTGTGTTACACCTGCTGGTGTTTGAGGCAGCAATGAAGGTTCTCCATCGCTGTCTGTCCATACTGCCGCACACAGATGCAGAGGGATTAATTATTTCTGTTTTATTTGACCAGTCACAGTTGCTAGCCCTAAACTGAAGCCCGGAACCTGGAGAGCCACTCTTAGTCCGGTCTCTATACCCTTTAACTTTTATTTGACCAGTCACAATTGCTAGCCCTGAACTGAAGCCCAGAACCAGGAGAGCCACTCTTAGTCCAGTCTCTACCCTTTCACTTTTTTGGCATGGGTGATCCTACCAAAAGCCAAAGCACAAAACCCTGACTTCAGCCAGCATAGCTCTCTGGGTCATTGAGGCACGCAAGCCTCAAAACCCTAGAAGGTTGTGATCTTTTTGGATGATTTAGCTCATGACTAATCCAGAAATCATCAAAATAGAGTAGCACAAACACAAGAAAATCTGCAGATACTGGAAATCCAGACCAACACACACAAAATGCTGGAGGAATTCAGCAGGCCAGGCAACATCAATGGAGAAGAGTAAACAGTCGACGTTTCAGGCCTTCGTCATCCTGTTTACTCTTTTCCATAGATGTTACCTGGCCTCCTGAGTTCCTCCAGCATTTTGTGTGCTGCTTTGGAGTGGCACAAACAATGTTTAGTTACACTATTGAAGCTATTGCTGTTCAACCAGAGAAATACAATACAGGGAGATAAAAATTTACCCTAAACCCTGGGTTGGATTATCAAGTTGCAGAGTCCCTTTTATACTTCCATTAGTGGAAAGTGGAAAAAAAAAGTAGCAGTTGGAAATTAGCAGTGAATCAAACTGATGAAAATACTTGGCCAGTAAAGAACAGAGGAAGAAACAGTTAACATTTTAGGCCATTAACCTTGCATCAAAACAAGGGAAAGTCAGAAATAAAAGATATTCCAAGCTGCACAGAGAGGGAAAGGGGTGAAGAGGATGTCTGCCAACACCAAGAGACAGTGGATGATATAAATAGTGATAATAACAACACAGAGCAGATGGGACTTGTTCCCAGCAGATCTGTCTGGTGGAGGAATAAACAAAGATGAATGAAAACAGAGGAGAGAACAACACAGCGTTGAGATGGTAATAACTCACTGCAGATATGGGAAATCTGAAGTCAAAGAGTATGCTGGTAAAACTCAGCTCTTTATGCGGCATCTACAGATACAAAATAAACCCAGTTATAGGGTGATGACCCTTCATCAGAAATGGCCTCAATCACAAACAACAGAAAAATTGGCAGATGCTAGAAATCCAAGCAACACACACAAAATGCTGGAGGAACTCAGCAGGCCAGGTAGTATCTACGGAAAAGAGTACAGTTGATGTTTCAGACCAAGACATTTTGGCAAGACAGGAGAAAAAAAAAGATGAGGAGTAGATTTAAACGGTAGAGGAGGGGGAGAGAGAAACACAAGGTGATAGGTGAAACTGGGAGGGGGAAGGGATGAAATAAAGAGCTGAGAAGTTGATTGGTGAAAGGTACAGGGCTGGAGAAGGGGGAGTCTGAAAGGAGAGAACAGAAGGCCATGGAATAAAGAAAAGGGGGGAGGAACACCAGAGGGAGGCGATGGGCAGGCAAGGAGATGAGATGACAGATGGAAAAGGGGGTGGGGAATGGTGAAGGAGAGGTGGGGGCAATACCGGAATTTCGAGAAATCGATGTTCGTGTCAAAAGGTTGGAGGTTGTTCCTCAACCTGAGAGTGTACTTTTTTTCCATAGATGCTGCCTGGCCTGCTGAGTTCCTTTGGCCCAACCTGAGCATGCTGACCAAGATGCCTACCAAAGCAATTTGTCTGCATTTTCACCAATTGCTTTTAAACCTGCCTTATCCATATTCCTGTCCAAATGTCATATAAATCTGCAACTGTATACAGCCTGTGGCAGCTTGTTTCGGCCAACTTTGACTTTACTCTGTTCCCTAGATGAGTTCCTCCAGCATTTTGTATGTGTTGATTAGAAGTGGCCTGTTCTAACACAAACTGCAAGGACTGATTTTCTGAAAATATTGTGTTCCTGAGCATTAGAAATGCAGTTCATTCCAATGTTAGGCTTGGTTAGAGTAGTATACAAGGTCAAAAACAGATTTGAAGGGGAAAGTAACAGAAAGGTATATTAGGCAACCTGAGATTAAGATTAACAAAGGGAAATAAACATTGATCTCCCTCCTACCACTCATTCCGGCGACCATGACAAGTGCTACACCTGCCCTACACCTTTTCCCTCACCTCAATTCACAGCCCCGAACTGTCCTCCCAGGTGAGGTGAAATTTTACCTGTGAGTCTGTCAGAGTCTTTTATTGTATCCAATGCTCCTGGTGCTGCCTCCTCTATAATTGGTGAGACCCAGTTCAGAGTGGGGTACTGCTTCGCCACACAGGCAGGATCTTCTGGTGGTTACCCATCTCAATTTGACTTCCCACTGTTCCTCTACTGTCACATTGAGGCCAAACTCAGGTTGGAGAAGCAACACCTCATATTCTGACTGGATAGTCTCCAACCTGATGGTATAAACATCAATTTCTTTTAACTTCTAATCATCATTCCCCTCAGTTCTTCATCACTCCCTCACTTCTCCTTTTCCATTCCCCATTCTGGCTTCCCTCTTACTCCTTCTCACCTGTTCATCACTTCCCTCTGGTTCCCCCACCCCCTTCCCTTTATTGCATGGCCCACTCCTTTCTAACTAAATTCCTCCTTCTTCAGCACTTTACCTCTTCCAACTATCCACTCCCAGCTTCTTACTTCATCCCATCTCACCCACCTTCCCCCCACCATGTCTCACCTATCACCTGCCAAATGTACTCCTCCCACTCCCTGCCTTCTTATTCTGACCTCTTCCCCCTTCCTTTCCAGTCCTGATGAAGGGTCTCAGCTTGAAGTGTAAACTGTTTATTCCTCTCATAGATGCTGCCTGGCTTGCTGATTTCCTCCAGCATTTTGTGTGTGTTCTCAAGATTTCCAGTATCCACAGAATCTCTTGTGGTTATGCTTTACTTTGGGCATGTTCTCTGTTTTATGAAGACTTATAATTTCCTAAAATAATGTAACTTGCATTATGGGTCACGTATTTTAAGTCAATTTGAGGTAGAGTTAAATATTTTCTCATGGACTGATTTCACTATTTTGAGTAGTTTGACAACAGTGAAATCTAATACTTGGCACAGCAATGTTAGATCAGCACAGTGGCAGAGACCAGAGCTGTGATTGTTTTCTGGTTGATGGAGATAAGAGTATAACATCATTCACAGGCATGGTATCCAGAGAAAAGGGAAGTTAAGTAAAGAGATGAATAATCAATAGGTCTGACATTATCTGTTGAAAAGGAAGCTGTTACGTGGATCAGATTATCTGATCATCTCCAATGGTACCTCTCTCCTTCCTGTGAAAGTGTAGGAGTTACAACACTTACTCATGTATCTCTTTCTTTCCCCACCATCCAGTGACCCCAAATATTTTTGCAGATGAATCACTTGAACTTTTTCCAATGTAATATCCATTCATTGCTCACAATGTAGTGTGAAACTAAGCACTTTCATTCAATTTAAAAGGTTAACTTTAGGGACACAGGACTTTCTGCAGATGACGGAAACCCAAAGAAATTTGTGCAAAACTACAGTTTAGGGCATTGGAATTCAGAGTTTAATCCCACCATCCTCTGAAGGAGTCTCTGTATATTCTCCCTGTGGAATGCATGGGGTTTCTTCCAGTCCTCTGGTTTCCTCCCATAGTCCAAAAGACATACCGGGTAGGTTAACTGGTCAGTGTAATTGTCCCATGATTGGACTAGGGTTAAATCAGGGTTGTCAGCGGTTGCTGGGCAGTGAGTCTCAAAGGGTTGCAAGAGTGTATTCCATGCCGTATCTCTAAATACTTGGAGGAACTCAGCAAATCAGGCAGCATCTATGGACAGGAGTAAACAATTGATGTTTCGGGCTGAGATCCTTTATCAAGACTGGAAAGGAAGCAGGAAAAAGCCAGAATAGGGTGGTGGGGAAGGAGCACAAGCTGGCAGGTGACAGGTATCAAGAATGGGGAATGGAGCCCCTCTTCCTTCCCTTTACTGCATGGTGCACTGTCCCTTTTTTAGATTCCTTCTTCTTCAGCCCTTTACCTCTTCCACCTATCCCCTTCTGGGTTCTCACTCATCTTCCTCTCTCTCAGCCACCCACACTTCCCCCTCACCTGATCTCACCTATCACCTTGTTCTCCTACTTCTCCCCCCATCTTATTCTGTTTTCCCCTTCCTTTCCCGTCTTGATGAAAGGTTTCAGACCGAAACATTGACTGTTTATTCCCCTCCATATATGCTGCTGAGTTCCTCCAGTATTTTGTGTGTTGGCCAAGGTAAAACACGCCATTGAATAAATATCCTGCATGCCAGTAAGGCATAACAGTCAGCAGCAAAGTGAATAAGCTTCATGCTGACCAGGAACTATACTTCTATAAAAACTTAGTGACCTCTGTAGCAAGAATTTCCCTTTTAAAATGTCTGCCTGCAGCTTTTAGCTAAGTATTCAAAGGTATGCCTATATTATAACAGCTGCAATGGCAGTAACATCATGAAGGATCCCATTCTCTCTGCTCACAAACTTTCTGTCCTACTCCCATCAGGGAGGGGGCTACGTAGTATCCACGCCAGGGCCATCTGACTCAAAAACAGTTACTTTCCCCAAGCAGTAATACTGATCAACACCTCCACCTACTAACCTACCCTTCCACACCCCCAACCACCACTACTTTATCATTTCCTGTCAGTCACCTTATGTACAGACACTCCTGTGCCTAGTGTCACTTTATGGATATACAATCAATGCATACAAGCTATCATATATATTTATATTTATTGTGTATTTTATCCTGTGTTCTTTATCTTATTGTGTTTTTTGTGCTGCATCAGATCTGGAGTAACAATTATTTTGTTCTCCTTTAAATGTTTACTGGAAATATCATTAAACAATCTTACAGTCATAGAATCATAGAAAAGTACAGCACAGAAACAGGCCCTTCCACCCTATCTAGTCCCTAACCATTTGAACTGCCTACTCTATTCTCCTGCACCGGGACAAAGAGCCTCTATACCCCTACCATCCATGTACCTATCCAAACTTATCTTAAACATTGATTCAAGATTCATGCAAGCTTGCTTTCAGATACATGAAAATCCAATGATTAAAAGGATGTTAAGTAACATTTTAAACATTGCACGGAGACTAGAACATTCGTAAGTGTGTGTTGGAAACATTTTGACAAGATTTTGTATCGGTATTGCACTAGATATTAAGGCTTGATCTTTGAGTCTCTGTCTGCTTTTGAGGAGAGAATGCTGCCGAGGTAGGGAAAGTGGTCTACATTTTCAAGGAAAATGGCAGGTTGGATAGTGGCTGATTTTGACCTGTGTTTTTTTTTCAAGACAGGACTCAGGTCCTATGTGGCTTTTCAAAGGCATTCAGGATATATTGGAGCTTCAAAGATTCATTTATTATCGAAGTATATAACTCTGAAATTCTTCTCCAGTTAGCTATGAAACCAAGAAAAGAACAGCAGCATGATTATCAACCCAACCCCCAAAGCTCTCCTTCCAGCACAAAAAAGGAACAAGCACATTGACCCCCAAATCCACCCCCCCGCTACAAAAAAAAATTAGAACGATTGGGTGAAAAAGACAGAATATAAAACAATATGACTGAAAAAAAGACTGTAGTCCTAGTGCATATCCAAAACATAGAAAACGTGGGTAACATTATCCAGGCACAGCAGTAGTCCTTTCCCTCTGCAGCAGTACAGCACTCCTACCAGCAATCAAAAGCTAGTCTCTCTCCTCTCCGGCAGCAAATCCATCTCACCAGCAATCAAAAAGTAGTCTTCCCTCTCTGGCAGCAGAGCTATCGCACCCGGAATCAAAAGGCAGGCAGCTGGCGCTCACCTTCCACATTTGCCTTGATGTTTCAATCTCCCTCATCGCCTTTACAGGCGAACAATGGAATCGAACAGCAGCTTGTGCCTTGTCCTGCAGCCTTCTCCCCGCGAGGTTCGCGCATACTGCCTCTGCCTCCCGGAATCCTCTCAGGGACTACAGAGCATTGGAACATCCAAATGATCTCCAAATTCTAAATCACAGACTCCAATAATTCCAGAATCACATTCAATACGAAAAATAAACATAAAAGATGTGAAATATATGGTTTCATGACCTATCAAGAAGATGTCAACCAAAGGAGCATTGTGCACAGGTGGCAACTGGACCAGAAGGTCTTCTTCAGAGTGTGCTGCGATGGCATTGTCACCCACATACTGACACTCCATGATAGTGGTGGTACTGACCTCGTTCTTGGCCTTGAACCGGTTAAGGTTGAAAAGCCTGTTGGCCATTCTATACACGATTGGGATTCCCTGTGGCAGCCCTTGGTCATTGAGGTGAAAGATGTCAGCAATCAAGATGGCAAATATGCTGAGTGCAATGATACAGCCCTGTTTGACTCCTGTCCTGACAGTGAAGGATTCTGATTCAGCGCCACTGTTGCTGAGCACTGTGGCTGACATGCCACCATACAGCAGCCTCAGTATTCGTAAGTTCTTGTCAGGGCATCAATGCCTTGATAGTATACGCCTTAGATTATCTCTTTTTGGGGGGTTATCATTGTGCACAGCAGTTGTTTAGCACAAGTGTTACTTACAATGTAACAGCCTAGACCTGAATTCTGTCTATACCCATGTCTGAGCTGCTGCTTATTTGAAGAACAAAAATGTTCGGCAAACTACTTACTCTTCTGAAAGCCCTTATTTACACAGACACTGTTTACAACATCTTTTGGAATGAGATTACAGTGTTTTAAAGAAAAATCTTTCTGGATTCTGGTGGATTCTTCTAGTTATGGCCTAAGCAGTGCTTAAAATTAATGAGTATATGAGGGAGTTTCTAGGGAGGTGGAGATTGGGATTAATGGAATAGCTCTGAGAACTGACATAGATTCAGTGAGTCAACTAAAACTTCCAAAAGAGTAAATGATTTGCTGAGTACTACGTTACCTCAAATAAGGAGCAATTGATGCTTGCATGCAACAAGACCTGAGCATGGACAGCTTTCAGGCAGAGACTGAGAAGCAGCAAATAACACCTGTGCTAAACAAGTGCTGTGCTATAACATTCCCTGAGAAACAACCTGGGCGCCTCAGCCCTTGCCACACCATCAGGCACCTCCCAATCTTTAATTATGCACGAACTATTATAACAGAAAATATAGGAGATACTGAATGGGTCAGGCAGCATCTATGGAGAGGTGAACAGAGGTAATGAACCACCAAACATGTCAAGACCCATGTTGTACTGTCTCAGTACTTTTATATTTGTATGCTGTATCACTTTTTAATTTGCAGTTGTTTTGTAAGTAACACTATTCTTTGCATTTCTGGTTAGATGCTATCTGCATTTCATTGGCTTTGTATTTGTACTTGGCACAATGACAATAAAGTTGAATCTAATCTAATCTAATCTTTCTGAACATTTCAATTCATTATTTAAATAACCTTTGCCAAAAAGATTTAACAATAGAGTCTATATTGGAAATTACTCAGATGTTTTAGACAATAGACAGTAGGTGCAGGAGTAGGCCATTCTGCCCTTTTAGCCAGCACCGCCATTCACTGTGATCATGGCTGATCATACACAATCAATTTTATTCACTTCCCTTTGGCGCCCCAATATTTTCACAACTGAGATTACTCACCAACACAACAGCACGTGTTCAAGAGTCAGTACTTCAGGAAGGAAGCATTCATCACGAAGGAGCCTCACCATCCGAGACATCCCTTCTTCTCATTGCTACCATCAAGGAAGAGATACAGGAGCCTGAAGACCCGCTTTGGAGCCTGAACCCAAAGTGATTCATGAATAGCTTTTTCTCTGCTATCAGATTTCTGAACAGTCCGTGAACCCATGACCACAATTATTCCATTTTTTTGCACTATTTTGTAACTTACAGTAATTTACGTCTTTACATTGTACTGTTGCTGCATAACAAAAGTCACGTCATTCAAGTCAGTGATTATAAACACACTCCCAATGTGCACAGGCAATATGTGAAATAGAATCAAACATAAGTGATGCTATTTCATATATTGGACATGAAAATAAACAAAATACCTCAAAGGCCAGATACATGGAACTAAACTGGAAGACGCAAACACGAGGAAATCTGCAGATGCTGGAAATTCAAGCAACACACACAAAATGCTGGTGGAACGCAGCAGGCCAGGCAACATCTATAGGAAAAAGTACAGTCGAAATTTCGGGCCGAGACCCTTCGTTAGGACTAACGGAAAGAAGAGATAGTAAGAGATTTGAAAGTGGGAGGGGGAAGGGGAGATCTGAAATGATAGAAGACAGGAGGGGGAGGGGTGAAGCTAAGAGCTCAAAAGTAGATTGGCAAAAGGGATACAGAGCTGTTTGTATGTTTCAAGCTATTCTCATCTTTTCTCTTCTCAATTTAGCTCACATAGGATCCACAGTGACTTGTGAAATTGGGTTCAAAATTGTCTTGATCACAGAAGACAAAGGGTGGTGATAGAGGGGTACTTTTCTTACTGGAGGTCTGTGACTAGTGTTTTCTGTGGGGAACACTGTTGGATCTTCTGTTCGTTATATTAATGGTTTGGTTGAAAACTTAGGTTTAAGGTGGTGCTACTGAAGATGGTCGACAGCTTACTGGTGGTTCATAAAGGAAAAATACAACTAAATACCTTATTAATAACAGTTTTCTGTGGAAAATTGTGGCAAACTATCATTGCACACAATAAAGAGGCAAGTGAAGGCAAAGCTGACTCAAGAGTTAAGGCGAGAGAATGTGATACAAAATCGGAGCGTGGTTGGGGGAAGTGGCCAAAGCAAGGCAAGTTTGAGACAGAGTCAGAGTCGAAGACCAGAATTGGAGTGAGTTAAGTGGAGAAAAATTGGAGCAAAGAAGTTTTGGAGCTCATCCACCTAACCGGTTGTGAGGTTGGATTGATCTAAGCACCGGGCTAATTTGGAAAGGGCAGGTATGGCCCGGAACTGGGCAGCAGGGTCCAGGCCCAAAGTGTATCAATGCAGCCAGGTCCTAGTGCGGGGGATGACTTGGTATTTGGACAATTTAAATGCTGGGCCAGATGGACTGAAAAGGGAGGGTGCCGGGACCAGAGACGAGGGTCTCTTCATGGCGCAGAGGCTGAGTCCTACTCTGGCTTTACGACAATTTGCCCCACTCTGTGATAAACTGAGGCTGAGGTTACGGGCCTGCACCAGGACGAAATCACCTGTGGACTCACTTTAATTCTGAATGCTGTTGCTTGCTTTTATTGTTCATTTTATTTTTTTTCTCCTCTCTCTGCACGTTGGGCATTGGTCTTCTTTTAATTGGGTTCTTTTGGGTTTTTTGCTTTGTAGTTGCCTGTAAGCAGAAAATCTCAAGGTTGTATAATTTATACATACTTTGATAGTAAATGTACTTTGAATCTTTGAATTTGAGGTGGGCTGATTAATAACTTTGTAGACAAAATGAAGGTAGATCACATAGTGAGAAAGGTTATCAGCAGGACCAGCTAGAGGTACGAGTGAAAAAAATAGCAGATGGAGTTTAAACCAGACAAGTGCAAGGTGTCGCATTTTGGGAAGTGAAGTAAAAGGAATTTTGTTTTTTTGAGATACAGCACAGTAACTGGCCCTTCTGGTCCAACAAGCCTGTCAATGTGTATATCTTTGGAATACGGGAGGATACAAGAGCAGCTGGAAGAAACCCACATGGTACATGCAACAAATGTCAGGACCCTTAAGGACACCGATGTACAGGGGGATTTGGGGGTGCAAAAGGCCTAAGCTCCCCAAAAGTGGCAACACAATTAAGTAGGGCGGTAAAGAAACCACATGACATCAGGGCATTAGGAATAAAAGTTGCAGCGGCACAAGATTTGTTCGGCCACATTTAGAGTGCGTATTATGTGCAGTTCTGGTTGTTGCATTATAGGAAGGATGTGGGAGGCTTTGGAGAGTGTGTAGGAGAAGCTTCAGGACGTTGCCTGGGTTGGAGTGTGTTAGCTATAAGGAGAGATTGGACAAACCTTGATTGTTTTCTCTGGAGCGTAAAGCGTAATCCGATATAGGTATATAAACTGATCAAAAGGTACAGAAAAGGTCAATAGAACACAGAACATACAGCACATGAACAGGCCCTCAGCCCACCATGTCTATGTTGCAAATCAGCCATCACATAGTCATATCCCTCCATTCTCTGCTTTTTCTGGTGTCTATCTAAAACGCAATATTGAGCCTGTTTTCAGCACCTCCAATGGCAGTGCCTTCCAGGAATCCATCACTCACTAATTTCTTTAAACTTTTTACCCTTCATGTACACTCTAGTATTTAATATTTCCACCCTGAAAACAGGACATCGACTATCTACCCCATCTATGCCGCTCATAATCTTACATACTTCTATCAGGTCGCCCCTCGAGCAAGGAGGGTTGAACCCATTATTGGAAAGAACTCTAAACGTTGATATTGGTTACAAAATTCAACCTCTGCTCAATTATATGTTCTATTGATGTACACATCTCTAATTTCATTCCATTTAGAATGAACGTTAATAGGTTAGAAAGTTATTTCCCTCTTGATTCTCTAGATTCATGAAAGGGGAACACACACAAAATGCTGGAGGATTTCAGTGGGTCAGGCAGCATGTATGGAAAGGAATAAATGTGACATATCGGACTGAGACCCTTCACCAGTACTCGTCTATCTGTCCTGTCTATGCTCTCATCATTTCATTGGTGGGGGAGCCTTTGGCAGTTTCATCTGTACTCTTGATAAGTTGCACATCTTCCAGATCTTTGATAATACACAAGGTTCCATAACCAGTATATCCTGTGTGTGATTCATCAAGTCTCAGGCTTCTAAGGACATTGTTAAATAACCATGACAAATTTCCATTCTGACATCCCAATTAGTGACTAATTCAGGTAGAGTTCATTTTCATCTGCACAAGTACATGGATGCATAGGTTCAATGAAAAACAGGCATAGAGCAATCTTTTACAGTAAAAGCTTGATCACTTATCTGCTTTGGTTCTATGCTGATAGATTTATCTCAGATGCTCATCTTTATTTGGTCTCAGAAACTCCTGCAGCTGTGATTGTATAGTCATCTGCTAACTATAAAGTAAAAATAGTGTGTTCTATACAAGCAGTGATCCGAATACAGAAACAGCCTGAACAGTAAACACATTTCTGTAATCACCACACTATTATTGGCAAGACCCTGAACAGTTTTGATGTGCAGAGGGATCTTGGGACCCAAGGATGAGCACCATGGGAGCATTGTGGTTAGTGGGACACTATTACAGCTCAGGATGTTGGTGTTTGGAGTTCAATTCCAACATCCTCTGTAAGAAGTTTGTCCATCCTTCCTGTCAGCATGTGGATGTTCACTGGGTGCTGCGATTTCCTCCCACAGTCCAACGACGTACCAGTTAGTAGGTCAATTGGTCGCTGTAAATGCACCACAGTGCAGCTTGTTGGGCTGGAAGGGCCTGTTCTGCACTGAATCTCTAAATAAATACATAAAATCAAAAATAAAGTCCATAGCTTTCTGACCAGTATTAAACACTGGTCACCCGATTGTGGAGAGGATGTGAAGACTTTGGATAGGTGCAGAGAGATTTACCAGGATGTACTATGTGGAGCGATTGGATTCAAGTTTTCTTTGGAGGCTGACGACAGATCCAATAGAGGCTTAAGCTGAGGAGAGTTAAAAGATAGACGGTAAGCATCTTTTTCAAAATGTCTGATGCCAGAGAGGAGAAGTTCAAAGAAGGATAAGTTCAATCGAGTAATTTTATTTTTATAGAGAGTGGTGGATGCCTGGAATGCATACCTGATGATGGTAGGAGTAAATATGATAGAGCATACAAGAGGCTCTTGGATAAGCACATGAATGTGCAGAAAATAGACATTTTGTATGTCTAAGAAATTAGTCTATTTGGGTATTTGATTACTAACGTTGTAGATCAAAAGGCCTGTTCCTATGCTGTACTGTAGTATGTTCTAATCAGCCTCTGGTTTCCTTGCTGAATCTGAGTGTAGTAATGTTAATTGTTTTATGCAGTCTGCTCTGACTGTTGATCCTCCAAGAGGACCACAATCTTCTCATAATTTGGAGGTTTGCGTGCCTCAATGACCCAGAGAGCTATGTTGGATAGACAGGGCCTTGTGCTTTGACTCTGATAGGGTCACCCATTCCAAACAGGTCAAAGGGTAAAGGCCAGACTAAGGGTCATCTACCAGTCCTCCAGGTTCAGGGGTTCAGCTCAGGGCCAACAATTTTGACTGATGAAACAAAATTGTTATGGAAACAGCAATGAAGAATCCTTCTATATCTGTGTGTGGAGAAGATGGCCAAAGCCAGGCAGAGATGAAGAACTTTTATTGCTGCCCTACATGCCAGCAGGTGTATGGGCAGCAAATCTAGGCCTGAAATATCTAGCAGTTAAGTGCCATCCTTTTTACCTACCACGGGAGTTCTCTGGGATCATTTTGGTAACAGTACACATTCCACCTCAGGCCAATGTCAGTCAGGCTTTAGATAATCTGAGCAATAGAATCAACATGCATGAAACAATGCACCCCAATGCCTTCTCCATCGTTTTGGGAGATCTTAACCAGGCCAGTCTGAAAATAAAATCACTAAGCAATTACCATCAACAGATCACGTGCAACACTAAAGGAAACAACACACTGGACCCTTGTTACACCACTATCAAGAATGCCTACTGTGCTATTCCACACCCTCCCTTCGGGAAGACTGATCAGCTGTCTTTACTTCTACTCCCTGAATACAGGCAGAGACTGAAGACTGCAACACCAGTAGGGAGGACCAAAAAGGTATGGGTAAGGGAAGTACCTACAGTACTGCTTTGAATTGGTGGACTGGTCTGTATTCAAGGATTCATCTTTGAACCTGGATGAGTATGCTGCAGTTGCTACTGACTTCATTGAAACCTGTGTGGATGAGTGTGTGCCTACAAAGACTGACTGTACATTCCCAAACCAAAATCAGTGGATGAACCAGGAGGTACGTAGTCTGCTGAAGGCTAGATCTGTGCCATTCAAGTCTGGCGACCCATGCCTGTACCAGAAAGCCAGGTATGATTTGCGGAGGGCTATTTCAAGGGCAAAGAGACAATTTCGAACAAGATTGGAGGTAATATCAGATGCATGGTAACTCTGGCAGGGTTTGTAAGTCATTACTTCCTACAGAGTGAAGCACAATAGCATGAATGGCAGCAATGCTTCACTACCAGATGAACTCAATGCCTTCTATGCCCACTTTGAAAGGGAGAATATAACTACAGCTGTGAAGATCTCTGTCTCAGAGGCTGATGTTAGGTTGTCTTTAAAGAGAGTGAACCCTTGCAAGGCATAAGGTTCCGATGGAGTACCTGGTAAGGCTCTGAAAACCTGTGCCAACCAACTAGCGAGAGTATTCAAGGACATTTTCAACCTCGCACTGCTTCAAAAAGGCAACAATTGTACCAGTGCCCGAGAAGAATACTGTAACGTGAACTGCCTTAATGACTATCGCCCGGTAGCACTCATATCGACAGTGATGAAATGCTTTGAGAGGTTGGTCCTGACTAGATTGAAGTTCTGCCTCAGCAATGACCTGGACCCATTGTAATTTGCCTATTGCCACAATAGATCAACAGCAGACGTAATCTCAATGGCTCTTCACACGGTTTTAGACCAACTGGACAACACAAACACCGACACACACAAAATGTTGGTGGAACACAGCAGGCCAGGCAGCATCTATAGGGGAAGCACTGTCGATGTTTCGGGCCGAGACCCTTCATCAGGACTAACCGAAAGGAAAGATAGTAACACAAACACCTATGTCAGGATGCTGCTCATCATCTATAGTTCAGCATTTAATACCATCATTCCCACAATCCTGATTGAGAAGTTGCAAAACCTGGGCCTCTGTACCTCCCTCTGTAATTAGATCCTCGACTTCCTAACCAAAAGACCATAGTCTGTGCAAATTGGTGACAATAGACAATAGGTGCAGGAGTAGGCAATTCGGCCCTTCAAGCCAGCACCGTCATTCACTGTGATCATGACTGATCATCCACAATCAGTACCCCGTCCCTGCCTTCTCCCCATATCCCTTAACTCTGCTATCTTTATCTAACTCTTTCTTGAAAGCATCCAGAGAATTGGCCTCCATTGCCTTCTGCGGCAAAGCATTCCACAGATCCACAACTCTCTGGGTGAAAAAGTTTTTCCTCAACTCCATTCTAAATGACCTACCCCTTATTCTTAAACTGTGGCCTCTGGTTCTGGAGTCTCCCAACATCGGGAACATTTTTCCTGCCTCTAGCGTGTCCAATCCCTTAATAATCTTATAGGTTTCAATCAGATCCCCTCTCATCCTTCTAAATTCCAGTGTATACAAGCCCAGTCGCTCCAACCTTTCAACATATGACATCCACCATCCCGGGAATTAAGTTCACGAACCTACGCTGCACTCCCTCAATAGCAAAAATGTCCTTCCTCAAATTTGGAGACCAAAACTGCACACAATACTCCAGGTGTGGTCTCACCAGGGCCCTGTACACCTGCAGAAGGACCTCTTTGCTTCTATACTCAACTCCCCTTGTTAATGGCAAACATGGTACTGCCTGCTGTACCTGCATGCTTACTTTCAGTGACTGATGAACAAGGACACCTAGATCTCGTTGTACTTCCCCTTTTCCTAACTTGACACCACCTCCTCCTCACTGACAATCAACACTGGTACAGCTCAGGGATGTGTGTCTAGTCTAGTCCACTACTCTACTCTCTATATACCCATGACTGTGTGGCTAGGCACAGCTCAAATACCATCTATAAATTTGATGATGACACAAAAATTGTTGGTAGAATCTCAGATGGTGATGAGAGGGCATACAGGAGCAAGATAAATGCCAACTGATGGAGTGGTGTTGCAGCAATAACCTGGCATTCAATGTCAGTTGGATGAAAGAGCTGATCGCGGACTTCAGGAAGGGTAAGACGAAAGAACACATACCAATCCTCATAGAGGGATCAGAAGTGGAGAGAGTGAGCAGTTTCACGTTCCTGGGTGTCAAGATTTCTGAGGATCTAACCTGGTCCCAACATATCGATGTAGTTATAAAGAAGGCAAGTCTGCGACTATACTTCATTAGGAGTTTGAGGAGATTTGGTGTGTCAACAAATACACTCAAAAATTTCTATAGATGTACCATGGAGAGCATTCTAACAGGCTGCATCACTGTCAGGTATGTGTCTGTCATACTGTCTGGTATGATGGGGCTATTGTACAGGACTGAAAGAAGCTGCAGAGGGTTGTAAATGTAGTCGGCTCCATCTTGGATACTAGCCTACAGAGTACCCAGGACATCTTTAAGAAGCGGTGTCTCAAAAAGGCAGCGTCCATTATTAAGGACCTCCTGCATGCAGGGCATGCCCTTTTCTCACTGGTACCATCAGGTAGGAGATACAGAAGCCTGAAGGCACACACTCAGCAATTCAGGAACAGTTTCTTCCCCTCTGCCATCCAATTCCCAATTGGACATTGAATCTTTGGACACTACCTCACTTTTTAAAATATATATTATTTGCTTTTTTACATGATTTTTAATCTATTCAATATACACATAATATAATTGATTTATTATTATTATTTGAGTTTGTTTTTTGTTCTAGATTATGTATTGCATTGAACTGCTGTAAGTAAACAAATTTCATGACACATGCAGGTGATAATAAACCTGATTCTGATTGTGAAGTCTGATTGTTGGTAGAAACATAAAAGTCACAATTGTACAGCATAGAAACAGCCCTTCACCCCATCTTGATTCTGCTAATCATAAAGTTGATCCGTACTAATCCTATTCGCTTGCATTAATTCCATATCCTTCTACGCCCTGTTCATTCAAATGCCTATTCAGAAACCTCTTAAATTTACTGTTCCTGCCTCTGCCCTCTCCTGTCACTTATTCTAGACACCATCTAACTCTGTGTGAAAGGTTTATCCCTCAGATGGCTTTTTAAACACCTGCCTCTCAACTGTCACCATAATACAACCCTGAGATCCAAAAAAAATCTATGTTTCTAGTTTTCAACACTCCTATCATAGGAAACAGATTCTGTCACTAAAAATTTTATATAGATTTATCACATTACCTCTTGGCTTTCTTCACTCCAGGGAAAACAGACACAGCCTATCCAATCACTCCTTATAACTCAAGCTCTTCAATCCAGGCATCACCCTTGTTAGTCTTTTCAACACCCTCTCCAACTTAATCACATTCCTTCTATAGAGAAGTGACCAGAACTGAACAGAATACTCCAAGAGCGGATTAATAAATATTTTGTATAACTGTAACATGACATCCCAAGTGTTATACCTTAGCCAGTGAAGGTAAGCATGTCATGTGCCTTCCTCACCACAGTCCAGTTTGACAGCTTCAAGGAACTTGTACCTGTAACTTCTCTCCATTCAACACCAACTCCCAGAGCCTCGTCATTCACTGTGCAAGTCCTCAGCTGGTTTAACAACCCAAACTGCATCATTTTGCATTTGTCAGAATTAAATTAGGGGCAGCACAGTAGCGTAGTGGTTAGTGTACTACTATTACAGTGCCAGCAAACAGGTTCAATTCCTGCTGCTGTCTGCAAGGAGTTTGTATGTTCTCCCTGTGACCACGTGGTTTCCCACGGGGTGCTCCGGTTTCCTCCCACTGCCCAAAGACGTACGGGTCAGTAGGTTAACTGGTCATATGGATGTAATTGGGTGGCAAGGGTTCATTGGGCAAGAAATATATGTTACCATGCTGTGTATAATATATATATATAAATAAACATTCCACCTGCCATTCCCTTGCCCACTTTCCCAGTTGATCTACACCCATTGTAATCTAGAAAATCTTCATTATCCACAAGATCTTCAACATTGGTGTCATCCACAAATTTACTTAACATGACACCCACATTCCCATCCAAATCATCAACATAGATGATAAAGAAAAAAAGACCCTGCGACAATCCCAAAAGCATACCAATGCTCACAGGCCTGTCAGATGGCGCAAGTTCTATCACTACTTCTCTTTAGTTACGCTATGCAGACAGCCAAGCACATTTCCCATGATAGTCATGCAGAAGTTAACAAGTTTAACTCGCCCAAGATATTTACATTTAGATTAAAAGATTTGCATCTATGTAACATGTTTACAGGAACAACTTTCTAGTGGTTGGTATCTTTGTCATTTGGCATCAATTTAAAAAAATACAAATTCTCAAGAAAATAGATCTTGAAGCTTCATTTCTGTTTCATTTACTTACTTAAAAATACAGCACAAAGCAGGCCTTTCCTGTCCACCAATTTAACCCCGGCCTAATCACAGGGCAATTTACAACGCCCTACTAACCGGGACATCTTTGGACTGTGGAGGAAACTGCAGCACCCAGAGGAAACCCATACACACTCAGGAAGGAACATACAAACTTGATTCCAGGGGATGCCGGAATTAAATTCCAAAATCCAATGGCTCAAGCTGCAATAGCATCGCGTTAATGGCAATACTACCATCATGCCATTTTGAAGCTGATACACCCTAACAGAAGTTACTTAGTGCTTTTTAATTAAATTGAACTCTCTAGAAACAACGGCGGCCAGGAAGCACACATTAATAACGTTTTTTAAAATTTTACCATTAAGTGTTGGCATCCTACCAGCCTGCCAATTAACTTTGGCTCACCAAATGATGCAGTGTAACATGATACTTTGCCAATCAGCTCCTACAGAACATAGAATAGTACAGCAGAGGAACAGGCTCTATGGTCCACGATGTTATGCCAAGTCAACTAAATTAGTAATCAAACTAATCCCTTCTTCATCCACAGAACCCATACCTTTACATTTTCTGCACATTCACATGCTTGTCTAAAAGCCTCTTGAATGCCCCTATCATAATTGCCTTCACCACCATCCCAGACAGGCACCCACCACACACACTGTAAAAAAACTAACCCCCTCTTATCTTAAATGCATGCTGTCTTCTATTATACATTCCAACTTTGCGAAAATTATATTGGTTGTCTACTCTAACTTGTCTTTCAACCTTATAAACCTCTATCAGCTCTCCTCTTGGCCGCTACCACTCCAGAGAAAATAACACAAGTTTGTCTAACATTTCCTTAATATTGCATGTCCTCTAATCCAGGTAGCATCCTCAACATCCTTTCTACAATAGGGCAACCAGAACTGAATGCAATACTCCAGATGTGGCCGAACTAGAGTTAGAGTTTTATAAAGCTGCAACATAACAACCAAACTCTTGAACTCAATTCCTCAACTAATAAAAGAAAGCATGCCATGTGGCTTCTTTACCATATTAACCCATGTAGCCACTTTCTGGGAGGAATGGACTTGGAGAACAAGATCCCCTTTCTTATCAGCCCTGTCAAGGGTCTCTTCACATTTGATCTTCCTAAGTGCAACTTCACATTTGGCTGAGGGCTAAATTCCATCAGCATTTCTCTGCTCATGTCTACAACTTATCTACATCCTGCTGCTTTCTTTGTCAGTCTTCTGTGGTATCCACCATACAACCAGTACAGATCCCTGTGGAACACCACTAATCACAGACTCCAGCCAGAATAGATCCCAATGACCACTAGAACAGTACAACACAGAAACAGGCGCTTCAACCCACAATGTTGCACCAAACCAATTAAACCAATCTTTTCTGCCAACACAATGTCCATATCCTTCCATTTTCCTTATTTACCTATCCAAACATCTCTCATGTACCTTCCTCTACCACCACCTCAAGCAGCACATTCCAGGTACTCACAATTCCATGTAAAAAACTTGCCCCTTGCATCTCCTTTGAAATTATTCCCCTCACCCTTTAAATAATGCATGCCCTCTGGTATTAGACATTTCAACCCTGGGGAAAAGATATTGTCTGTTTACTCTATTGATATCTCTCATAATCTTATAAGCCTCAGCCTTTACCACTCCAGAGAAAACAACCCAAGTTTGTCCAGTCTCTTGTTATAGCAAATGCCCTCTAATCCAGTCAACACTCTGGTGAACCACTTCTGCACCCTCTCCAAAGCCTTGACATCATATAATGGGGCAACCAGAACTGTATGCAATACTCCAGATGTGGTCTAACTAGAGTTTTATAAAGCTGCAAAGTAACTTCCTGACTCTTAAGCTCAATGCCTTGACTGGTAAAGGCAAGCACATCATACACCTGCATAACCACACTATCAACCTGTGTAGCCACTTTCAGGGAGCTATGAACGTGGACCCCAAGATCCCTCAGCTCATCAACACTGTTATGGGCGACTATAACAAGATCTAACGGCAAGTGCATTGTCTCTTTACATTTAATCTTCCAACGTGCAATACCACATACGGCTGCGTTAACTCCACTTGTTATTTCTTTGCCCATATTTACAACTGATCTATATCTTGTTGTATCCTTTATGGTATCTACAATACAGTCTTCATGTCATTTGCAAAAGTACTAACCACCCACCTATGTTTTCATCCAGGTTATTTACATATATCAATCAGCAGAGGCCCTAGTACAGATTCCTGTGAACACCAACAGTCACAGACCACCAGGCAGAATGTCCCTTTGACCACAACTTTCTGCATTATTATTTTACTTAGAGATATATAGTGCAGAATGGACCCTTCCAGTCCAACGAGCCAAATCACCCAGCAACCCACCTATTTAACCCTAGCCTAATCATGGGGCAATTTACAATGACCAATTAACCTACTAACCTGTATGTCTTTGGACCGTTGGAGGCAACTGGAGTACCCAGAGGAAACCCCATATTGTTCCTGGGAAGAACATACAAACACCTTACAGACAGTGCTGGAATTGAACTCTGAACTCTGGAACACCCCATGCTAACCACTATTGCCGTTCATGACTAGATTCTAAAAATACAGTGAATTAGAATGTGCCTATCATACAAAAACTGCATGCAATCCCTCGTTCAATCAGACACTAGCTGCAATGATACCATCTACCAATATCTGTTAAAGGGACTTTTGCACGAGCAAACCGACAGGAACTTCATCACATTTTCCTCCGCCTGTTCTGGATAAGAGTTAGTGTAAATAATTTCCAAAAGCTACACACTACTGGATATGACTCAAACATTACTATCACTGTTTGAAATATAATCACAATTTAGGGGATTATATTTCCCAATGATACGGCTGGTATCTGATAGTAGAAATGATCTCATCTGTCATTTCCCCCTTGGCTCACATACTACTACAGCTGTCATTTAGACGAGCTGATCAAATGGAACATTGTAAGCTTTCTGTGATGATACAATAGCAGGTGGGAATCCAAGTTGTGATAAGATGCAAAGAGCCTTCAAAAGGATAGAAATAGTCAAAAGGAGCAGATTAACTGTATGGCCGAGGGATAGAATGTAGAAAGAAAATGTGAGTCACTATGAGAGTTCAATTGGTAAAAGATTTGGGAGGTGTTGATGTTTAAGGGGACTTTGATGTCAAACAATCATTTGACCTGTTCCACAACCTTGGAACATAGAAGATTAAGGGGAGATTTGATAGAAGTATACAAAATTATGAGGGGTATAAATAGAGTAAATGCAAGCAGGCTTTTTTCTTTTTCTTTTATGTAGTTTGCTGTCTTTAGCATGTTGGTTTTTAGTCTGTCTTTGTTGTATGCATGTTTGCATTGATTTTATTGGGTGTCTTTGTATTTATTGTGAATGCCCACAAGAAAATGAATCTCATATATGGTTACATACTGTATATGTACTTTGATAATAAATTTACTTTGAACTTTATGCATGTTAACTTTTGGAAACTTGCAGGAGCAGCAGGTGGAAAAAAGGCAAACAGCCCTATTATTTATAGAGTTATAAAACCCTGCAGCACAAAAACAGGTCCTTCAGCCCATCTAGTCAATACTGAACCATTTAAACTGCCTATTCCCATTGACCTGCATCTGGACCATATCCCTCCACACCCCTCCCATCCATGTACTGATCCAAACTTCTCTTCAATGTTGAAATCAAACCCCATCCAACACTTCCACCAGCAGCTCATTCCACACTCTCACCCTCAGATTCCCCTTAAATGTTTCACTGTTCACCCTTAAGCCATTACCTCTAGTTGTAGTCCCACCTAACCACTGTTGGAAAAGCCTGCTTGCATTTACCCTTTCTATACCCCTCATAATTTTGTATACCTCTATCAAATCTCCCCCCAATCTTCTACACTCCAGTTACAATTTATGCAACTGCTACAATTTAAGTTGGTAAAAATATCTTACCATAATTTGACCGAGATGTTGCAGTGTTGGGATGGACTGTAGTTTTTGATGGACTCTAGATCATGGTCCCTAGGGAGCTTGCAAGCCCACTGATCTCCCTCTTGGCACTTATTCATGCAAGTGGAACAAGTGCTACAACTGCCCCTACACCTCCTCCCTCACTACTCAAACAGTCCTGACATTTCACCTGTGAGTCTGTCTGTTGGAGTCATTTATTGTATCCGGTGCTCCCAGTGTGGCCTCCTGTATATCAGTGAGACCTGACATAGATTGGGAGATCACTTCGATGAGCACCTACACTCCATCTGCCAGAAAAAGCAGTATCTCCCAGCAGCCACCCGTTTCAATTCCACTTCCCATTCCTGTTCTGACATGTCAGATAATGGCCTCTTTTACTGCTGTGATGAGGCCACGCTCAGGTTGGAGGAACAACACCTTATATTTCATCTAGGTAGCCACCAACCTGATGGCTTGAACTCCATTTCTCAAACTTCTGGTAATGACCCCCACCCTTTATCATTCCCCATTCCCATTTCCCTCTCTTATCACTTCCCTCTGGTGCTCCTCCACCTTTTCTTTCTTCCATGGCCTTCTGTCCTCTCCTAACAGATACCCACTTCTCTAGCCCTGTATCTCTTTTGCCAATCAACTTCACAGCTCTTTACTTTACCAACCCCCTTTCCTGATTTCATCTATCACCTTACGCTTCTTCTTCCCCTCCCCTCCCCTTACCTTCTAACTCTGACTCCTCATCTTTTTGCTCCAGTCCAGATGAAGGGTCTTGGCTGAAATGTCAACCGTACTCTTTTCCATAAATGCCTGGCCTGCTGAGTTCCTCCAGCATTTTGTATATGTTGCTTGGATATCCAACATCTGTAGATTTTCTTTTTTGGTATGGAGGGGAGGGTTGATAATTTTGCATGGGAGGAGGGAGAAAGGCTTTGAGGTTCTAATGTTTTCTGTCATTCATTCTTTGTTTTTTCCTGTTTCATGGATGTCTGTGAAGAGTAAGGATTTCAAGTTGTATACTGTACACATGCTCGCTTATTAAATTAAACTATTGTAGGGTTTGGCAAGAACACATGGGATATTGTTAATAAGTCTGATCTCCATATCTAAAATAGAGACGACAGTAAAACTGACCAGATGAGTTCAGGCAGAATCAGTGGAGAGGGGCCAAGACCTTCATCAGGATTGGAAAGAAAGACAGCAGAGATCAGAATTCCTGCTTCTGAATTTGAATCTGGCTTCTTCCTCCTTCCTTTCCAGTACTGATGAGGGGTCTCAGCCCAAAACATCAACTGTTTCTTCCTCTCTATACATTGTGATCATTGGTATTAGTAATATTATTAGTAGTTAGTATTGGAGATACGAAGGGCTGAATACTCTAATTCTGCTTGTATTGCTTATGGCTTATTTACAAGGATCCCAAAGAAGATTGGAATGGTTGGAGGTAGAGGCAGAGACTCTCAGAACATGTAGAGGAGCAATTGAATCATTAAGCAGAGAATGCTTCAGGCTGGGAAATTGAATTGGCAACTTTATAGTAAGCATAAATATGGTGAACCTAAGGGGCTATTTCTTGCTGTATGGTTAAAAATCTATGGTACATCATACACACAAGATGAGATTTAAGCACGTTAGGCCTTAATTCTCCAGATTTCTGGAGAACCAAAGACAAACTCCATCGAAATGTAAAAAATTCTTGGAGGGAGACATTACAGTAGATGAGAGAAAATTGTTTCCCCAACTGAGGGCTTTGTCACCAGAGGTCAGAGTCTTGAAATAAGAAGTAGGCCATCTAGGATTAACATTAAGAAGTTCAGAGGTGGATTCTTCTCCGAGGATCATTGCCTTGTGATGGCAAGGCTTGTGAATTCCTGAAATTCTGAATGCGTTGCCATCAGGAGGTGAGCTCCTGGTAATGATCACCCATGGTGTTTGGGTCAAGAGGGAGGTTCCAGATAAAGAGCAATCCAACCAAGACCTCAATAGTGGAACTAACAGAAGATGGTCACAACAGCAGTGAAGATGGAGGAAGGCTGCAGCAGTGAAGGATCCCCAGGTGTCAAAGACCTTCTGGCGGATGCCTGTACATCAGCTTTCTCTAAACATAGTCACATACAGGCACTCTTCATCGAAAGAATCACCCCTTGGGAAAACATCATACTTAACTTGAGTGATCGCACTACTCATGGATTTTTATTAGAATTGTGATGGATTAATGTCCAGGATAGGAGAGGCAATCTATGGGCACCATGGTAGCATAACAGTTAGCGCAATGCTAATACAGCTCAGGACATCAGAGTTCAGAGTTCAATTCTGTTGCTGGCTGTAAGGAGCTCGTACTGTTTGAACATGGGTGGGTTCCTCCCACATTCCAAACACATCCTGGTTAATAGGTCTTTGTAAATTGTTTTCTGACTAGACTAGAGTTAAATCGGTGGGTTGCTGGGTGGTGAGGCTTGTTGGGCTGGAAGGGCCTGTTCCACATTGTATCTCTAAATAACACAAATAGCATTTCAGTAGAGGATCAGCTATGATCTTGTTGACAGGTAAAGGAGCACAGGGGGCTAAATGACTCACTCCTGTTTCAATTTCTTATGTTAGTTATAGTGAGAGAGCATGGAAGTAGGCTCTTCAGCCCACTAAGTCGACACTGCCCAGCAATACCCATCTTTACATGAATCTGATCCATTTATCCTCTCCACATTCTCACCCATACTCTCCACACTGCCACTCACTAACAAATTCGGCCCAAACGATAGTGGCCAATTAACCCACAACCCACACACCTTTGACTGAGGGAGAAGGGTGGCGCAGGGGTGTGGTTCTACTGGCTGCACCTGTGTGCCACCCTAAGCAGCTGCACAAAAACATGTCATACAAGTCTTCCTTATTACCATTAAGCGCTGCAAGTAATTTGGTTATCTGATTGTCTTTTTCTAAAATGTATTTATTTATTTAGTGATACAGTATGGAGTATGCCCTTCTGCCTTTCAAGCTACGCAGCCCCAACAACCCCACAGCCCCGATTAATCCTAACCTAATCACGGGACAATTTACAATGACCAATTAACCTACCCAGTGCATCTTTGGATTGTGGGAGGAAATTGGAGCACCGAGAGAAAACCCATGCATTCCACGGAGAGGCCTTACAGAACACTGTCAAAATTGAGCTCTAGAACACACTGAGCTGTAATAGCATCGTGCTAACTGCTACACTGCTGTGGTGCGCAAGTCTTTGGAACCTTCAATCTACCGGCAGAACAAACAAGGCCACCTTTTACCATATAGACAATTCCATGAACATGGCATCACTATTTATGCTCTCTTCTTTACATATATTATACATAAATATACAATTACATTAATATATGCATTTGTATGCAAAGGGACCAAAGCATCGTTGAGGGTCTCTACCACCATCCCACAAGTTCTTTGACCCACTACCATCAGAAAGGAGGTACAGGAGCATCAGGACTAGTACTGCCAGACTGAGTAACAGTTTCTTCCCTCAGGCTGTGAGACTGATGAATACCCGGTCACCACCTAGGTCTCATCACTCGGACAGCGAGCTGTTCACTGTTTACCTGTGCTATGCACTGCATGCATTTTGAAATATATTTTATTAACTTATTTTATGTTTTTAATGTTTTGTGGGTGTACTGTGTTCCAGTTGGGTTGTATACATGTACAATCAAATGTCAATAACTCAATACATGTTATTGTAATTTGTAGTACAATTTATGTTTTGCATTGTACTGTTGCCATAAAACAACAAATTTCACATTCATGATAATAAACCTGATTCTGATGCAGCACAGACTGATCATAGTAATCCAACCTCTCAATTAAACTCCAGACTAAGAAAATACAAGTGGAAAGGCCATTAGGGAACCAGACCCAAATTCCCCCTGCTCTCAGACTCCAAAATAATTTGCAGTATTTATTGGAAAAGAGACTTTTAGAAAGCAAAATATGTAGTTAATTTTAAGATACAGACATACTGCACACTTAGAGGTGAATGCCAGCAGTCTGGAAGGACTTGCGCCTTCTCCAACAGATGGGCTCAATATTGTACTGTTACTTATTGTGCCAGTGAATCTACTAACCGTGGGCAAACCAAACTGACAGTAAACCTTGCAGCTGAAACAAGTAAATAACCATAATGTCAACGATCCTTTTGCAAAACTACACACTTCAATAGCACAGCTGTACAGTCACCCATTGCTACAAAGTGCTTTCATCTTTGCAATATTCGGTAATTTAACACAAAAATTGCTAAACGCAAAGTGAAATCTTGCGCAAGCTAACCATTACTTAATTTATTTCAATTTTTCAATCTGCTGGTGTTCTGCTTATAACTGTTGGAATTTTCATTTTAAGTTTCTCTATTTAAAAGAGCAACTAATATTCCTGTGGCATTTAAAATTGAAAACAAGTTACCCAATGAATATAGAAAACAGCTAACCTTAAAGGCCCTTGTTGGTTACCAAATGACTACAAGAGTTATTTTGTAGCTAATATTAGGAGTTTCACAATGATCTATATGAATTTACTGTATGTTTCTTTGCAATCGTAATGATATGGGCTACGTGGTGTGCCTTCGGTAATGTAATTTGCACTTTGGTCCTGGAGGAACATTGTATCATTTGGCTATATTCATGTATGATTGAATGATAATTAAACTTGAACTTGGGCATTAAGGAAAAATTGCATAAATGTCACTTTTATCCAAACAACATGGAGCAAATTTGGTTTGGAAAACTACACACATTAAAAGAAATGGCACAAGAAATGCAGAATTAGACAAAATCATAAGCAGCTGGTACACATGGCCAGTTTATTGTGCAGTGGAAAAGCAATGAGGAGACTGACATGAGATGTAAGGAATGATCTCTGTCTAAAATGTTGACTTATTTTTTGTTATTCATTTCAACCTATTTTTAAAAAAATTTCCATATTTGAAACATCTCAAATGTTATGAAGAATAATCTCATAGTTTATGTTGTGATGCGAAACATTTCTAAATGTAGTGGACAGTCCCTTCACTTGACATTTTAAATTCCCAGGGATTAATCATCCTATTTTTCCCTTGCTAGTTTACAAGTTCATCTTTCACAGGGCCTCCAGTGCCTTAACCTCACCTCAAATAGATTCATAAAGCATTACAGCACAGAGACAGCCCCCTTCGGCCCATCTAGACAATGCCAAACTGTTGGATATTCTTCCAGCTTGTTTCCAGATCACTCACTAGTGTGGACTCAAGAACCTCCTGGTAATGTTCACCCAACGCCTCCATTTATTTCATCTATTTAGAGATATAGCTTGGACCAGGCCCTTATGACCCATCGATTTAACCCTCATCTATCACAGGTACAATTTGCTATGACCAATTAATTGGTACGTCTTTGGACTGCGGGAGGAAACCGGAGATCCCAAAGAAAACCCGGTTCTTGATGCTCCACTCCTCCCCACAGCACTCTCCACCACTTCACACACCATGGTCTACCATGAACCCCTCCTAGCAGCGTGTTCCACCATTTCACGCAGTTCACAAGCTACACCCTCCATTAATAACCCTTCCCACCCCCTCCCCCAACACACACACGCCTCCTTCTCTACCAATGCTCCCCTGGCCATTTCCATCTCCTAATCCCCATTTCTGTGCGATCTTCCCCACACACAATCAACAGAATGTCCCTCCTCCATCAGTTCGTCACCGTCTCATTGTCACAGCGTGGTCCACCCTGCTCCCAAGCCCACCACTCCAGGCCCGGCCCCCGGGTCTCCGCTCACCTTTGTGTGCCATGGTGACGAGGTTCTCTTCGCTCGAGTTGTTGTAGATGACCACGGCGGTGGCCTTGTGCGCCGCCGCCCGCAGGATCTTCTCCTTGAAGGTGCAGTTTCCGCGGCGGAGCAGCGCGATCCAGCGCCGGGTGTTGGGCGGCACGACGAAGCGAGTGTGCGGCTCGCAGCCCTGGCGATCGCGGGCCGGGGCGAGCACCATGCCGCCCGGCACGTCCTCCTTGGGCGAGTCGCGTCCGTAGCGGCCGCCGTCAGCTCGGCCCAGCACCGGCTGCAGCTGCCCGCTCTCCGGCTCCACGTACGACACGTTCACCGCCGCCTCCACCGGCTCCTCCACGTTCATCTGCTCCGAGATCACGGCGGCCGCCTGGCCCGCCAGCAGCAGCAGCAAGTAGGCGGCCGAGAAGGCGACGGGCGGCGTCGGCACCCGCCTCATCAAGTAGGCGGCGGTCGGTGGCGGCACCCGCCTCATCAAGTAGGCGGCGGTCGGTGGCGGCACCCGCCTCATCTTCGCTTCAAGGGTTAATAGGGTTTTCCCCTTCCCCTAGTTTGGTCGTTGCCGCTCCCCCGGATTGAAACCGGACCCACTTCACTTCAACTTTCCCATTTCCCGCGACCCGCACCGACTGCTCGCCCTCCCGTGCCCGCCGCGTGTCCGTTAAAAACATCCACCTCGCAGCGTTTGACAGCTGAACCCAGGCGGGCGGGCGGGCCGGCCGGCCGAGCATGCGCAGCACCTATTCTTCACCCGCACCCCCGCCCTGGCATGTGCGCGGCGACGGCAACACACACGCGCAGTCCAGTCACCTGCACGGCACCGTGAAACAAGGCGACGACTGCGCATGCGAAGTGAGTGACCGAAGGAGAGACTGGTCTCCCCCTCTCTTTCTCGCTGTAAACGTTGCAGCGGTTTGTATTGAACTAGAAACTACATTTATTGCCGCACTTCTAATGCCATGCTTGGTCCCCAACATAAACCAATCAGATTCTGCAGTTGCTGGAAATCCCAAGCAGCACACAATGCTGAAAGAACTCAGCAAGTCAGGGAACATCTATAGAGAGCAATAAACAGTCAACGATACGACCTGAGGAAGGGTCTCAGGTTTATTGACTTGTTTATGCCCCTCCATATATGTTGTTTGACCTGCTGAGTTCCCCCAGCATTTTGTGTGTATTATTGAATTTGTCATTGGCTCAAGTGACTCCAGATGATGGGTAAATTAGGTTTCAGTTTCTTATTGTCACATGTAATGAGATACAACGGAAAGCTCTTCTTCCATACTGTTTATACAGATCAGATCATTACACAGTGCATTAAGGAATAACAAGGGAAAATAATAACAGAATGCAGAATAAAGTGTTACAGGTACAGTGAAAGTGCAGTACAGGCAGACAATAAGGTGCAAGGTCATAACGAAGTAGATTGTGAGGTCTTATCGTACTAGGGAAATATTCAGTAGTCTTAGAATGGGATAGAAGCTGTCCTTGAGCCTGGGTGTAGGTGCTTTCAGGATTTTATATCTTCAGATCTTGGAGTAGGTTAAAGGATCGTCACAACATCATGAGCTGAAAGGCCTGTTGTACTGTGTTTTGATGTTTGATGTTCTGACGGATGGGAGGGCGGGGAAGAGAATGTCCGGGGTGGGTGGGGTCTGAGGAAGTGCTGTACTGACTGAGCAGCAGTTCTGAGGGAGTGCTGTGCTGTAGAAGGGGTAGTACTGAGATGGGTGTTTTGGGGGTCTATCTCACCTCTCGAAAGAACATAAAACATAGCAACACACACAAAATGCTGGCGGAACGCAGCAGGCCAGGCAGCATCTATAGGAACGATAAAACATATGGTTGCTCTAGGGCCTGGTCTCCTCCTTATGTAGCATCTCCCTCTGGTGGTAGCCGGTGCAACAGCAGAGCCCATGACGATATCACAGATAACAGGAACAGACACACCACCACTCAATGCCCCCATGTGGGGGAAAGGAATTGTCAACGTTTCGTGCCTCAAATATTGGTTCCTTTGCCCAGGTTCGTGTCTTTTACAAAGCAGTTGTCAGAAACACGATAAAATCTGCAGATGCTGATATCACACAGAAACACACTTGGAGAAATACAGCAGGTCAGGCAGCATCCGTGGGGAAAAAAGTAAACAGTCGACGTTTCGGACTTAGACCCTTCTTCAAGACTGGGACGGAAGGGCCGAGATGCCGGAATTAAAAGTTGGGGGAGGGGAAAGAAGATAGCCGGAAGGTGATCGGCGGAGGCAAGTGGGTGGGAAAGGTCATGGGCTGAAAAGGAAAGAATCTGATAAGAGAGGAGAATGAACCATAGGAGAACGGGAAGCAGGAGTGAACTCGAGGAATGTAATAGGCAAGTGAGAAGAAGGAAAAGGTCAGTGTGGGGAATAGAAGAAGATGGGAGGTGGGTGTTGTTCACTGGAAGGAGAAATTAGAATCAGAATCAGGTTTATTATCACCGGCATGTGACGTGAAATTTGTTAACTTAGCAGCAGCAGTTCAATGTAATACATAATCTAACAGAGAAAAAACAATAAATAAAATAAAAATAATAATAAACGAGTAAATCAATTACGTATATTTAATAGATTTTAAAAACGCGCAAAAACAGAAATACTGTATACTGTACTAAAAAAAAAGTGAGGTAGTGTCAAAAGATTCAATGTCCATCTAGGAATCGGATGGCAGAGGGGAAGAAGCTGTTCCTGAGTTGCTGAGTGTGTGCCTGTACCTCCTACCTGATGGTAACAGTGAGAAAAGGGCATGCCCTGGGTGCTGGAGGTCCTTAATAATGGACGCTGTCTTTCTGAGACACCACTCCCCAAAGATGTCCTGGGTACTTTGTAGGCTAGTGCCCAAGATGGAGCTGACTAGATTTACAACCTTCTGCAACTTCTTTCGGTCCTGTGCAGTAGCCCCTCCATACCAGACAGCAATGTAGCCTGTCAGAATGCTCTCCGCGGTATAACTCTAGAAGTTTTTGAGTGTATTTGTTGACATGCCAAATCTCTTCAAACTCCTAATGAAGTATAGCCACTCTCTTGCCTTCTTTATAACTACATTGATATGTTGGCACCAGGTTAGATCCTCAGAGATCTTGAAACCTGGGAACTTGACACTGCCCACTGTCTCCGCTTCTGATCCCTCTATGAGGATTGGTATGAGTTCCTTTGTCTTACCCTGCCTGAAGTCCACAATCAGCTCTTT